>NC_089495.1:104413032-105038032 GCF_036850765.1 Saccopteryx bilineata
CTTTCCATAGAATTTTAGATTTCCAACCTCCTGAATCCCATCCATGAACTCCTAGTAGAGAGCCAGCATTCCACTTAGATGAAACAAATCATTTGCTGAGAGGAGGAGGTCGGAGGCCCAAAGGTTTGGAATAAACACCAAGGAGCAAGCAAGAGGGACCTGAACAGAGACACAGATGAGTTGTCGAAAATCCAGATGGGATGTAGAGAAAAGTAGAATGTCCCTAAGGTAACAAAAATGATGAACCCGTATTCCACACTGGGTGGGGAAGAAGAGAGGTCTGGAGGAAACAGACAAAATGGGAGAGAGGGCTGCGTGAGCTAGGAGGAAAGCTACCAATGTTAGGTTAAAAAAAAATGCTCGAAAAACCCTTGCTGCAGATGGGAACAGCAATTAGCTTTTGGAGCTGCCATAAAATATACCTTATATTAAATGATTCTGTGGGCTTTAGCACTGTCTATAACAACCACAGTATACAAACGTTTCCTAGTGACCACATATATCAACCCTTTCTTTCAATTCTTGAAAACATCACCTGAATCACCACTCAAATTTATTGTATTATTCACTTGAATTATGCAGTTGTCTGATCTTCAGAAGGAGCAGTGCTTGGCAATACTTTGATATTTATTAGGAAATGAGATAGTACTCAGTATTGATAAACAATGTTGAACCTACACCATCTGTGCTTAGCCTCTCTGAACGAAAGGGTTAGGTTTCAAAGGACTGTTAGTATACTTCTTGTAAGAATTTGTAAAAGACCAGTCCAGACTTCTGAAGACATAATGTTCTTTCAAGACAATTCAAACCGCTTTAATACACGTCAGATTCAGTTTTTCCGTGTATGCGGGTTCTTGCTAACATGAGTTTCAAGTCTTCTGAGACAGCATCGCTCATGTGTATGTTTAGTTACAGATTTACTGTAGTAGTTACTAGAGTTACACAGTTGTCTGCTCTTCAGTTAAAGCATCATGAGGAATTGAGATAGTGTTCATTTTGGTTACTCAGTAATGTACCTATACCATCTGTGCTTAGCCTCTCAAACTGAAGGAAATGGATAGGTTTCAAATAACAGTTAGTATACTTCTCATAAGAACTTGTACAAAGATCAATTCATACTTCTAAAGATTTTACATTTTTTTCAGGAAAATTCTTAATGCTTTATTACATGTCAGATTTAGTTTCTCGTTGTATGCAGGTTTTTGCTGAAATAAGTTCCAAGTGTTCTGAGATAGCTTCGCTCATGTATATGTATGTTGTACTTGCTAATTGTCTTCATGCTTACATGTCTTCAGTGTCTGTATTTCCTGCTTTGAGAGATCTTCCAAGATTGGGTTACATAAAGTCTTCTTTAACCTAAAAGAGGTTCATTTATGATCTGCTTATTTACCAGCACACAAGTTCAGTATAAAAGCAGATTGCTCATGTTTAACAGTGTTTTTCATGAGTAAATAGAGTTACAAAATTCTGAAAAAACAGAAGTTATTTCTGAATGTAAAGTAAATTATATCATCTGTATTAGCATAATAAGAAACAATTCTTCAGTGTACCTTCTTCTATTAAACCAGAGAGCAAATATAAAATATTTTACATACTTCTGTAGGTTTTAGCACTGTCTATAACAACCACAGTATACAAAAGTTCCATAGTGGCCACATATATCAACCCTTTCTTTAAATTCTGAAAAACACAACCAGAATCACCACTCAAATTTACTGTAATATTTACTTGAGTTAAACAGTTGTGTGCTTCTCAGAAAAAGCAGGGCTTGGCAACACTTCGATATTCATTAGGAATTGAGATACTACTCAGTTTCTTTACTCAGTAATGCACCTACTCAAGCTCTGCTTAGCCTATCGACCTGAATGAAATGGTGAGGTTTCAAATATTTCATATAGTTCTCGAAAGACTTGTACAAAAATCTGTTCATACTTCTGAAGACGTCATATTTTCAAAAGCAGTGCTTAAAATTTTATTACACATCTAATTTATTATTATTATTTTTTTGTATTCTGGTTTTTGCTAATATGAGTTTCGGTGCTCTGAGAAAACTTCGCTCCTGTATATGTTTGGTTGTATTTCAAAACTAAAATCAGGCTTTTATATCTACATTGTCTGTGTTTCCTGCTCTGAAAAATCTTACAAGAATAGGTTGCTAAAAGTCTTCTTTGAACCTCATGGTGCCTCATTCATGATCCTTTCTTATACCAGATCAAAAAGTTGAATATAAATTCAGATTCCTCAGGTTTACCAGTGTTCCTCATTGAGTAAATAGAGTTACAATATGCTGGAAAAACAGAAGTTAACCACGAATTTAAATGTAACTTCAATCACCTAGCTAACATGAGAAATGAGTCCAACATAACGACACATGTACAGGAAAAGTTAGCAGTGCACACAAGTGATTCTAGAGTAATATTTACATTTCACACAATACATTGCTCAAGATAGGTGCATAATCAAAGAACTATTGTAAAACAAACAGTATTACCTTGTCACGTTATAACAGCCTGTATAAAACTTCAGATAACTAAACAATATAGATGAATCCAGAGGTATCTTAGCACTGAAATGAAATGTTATTTTATACTTTCCGTTATTCTGTCCTTAATATGAAGCTGTATATCATACATGCTAAGCTCCAGAAGATAATCTCGAGTTAGTGTAAACTCATTAGTCTTTCTCCTTCTTTTCTTTTTGGAAGTGTCAGAATACCATACCAGTCACATACAGAGCAGTAAATTTTCAGTGTGTGCTAAACCAAACATAGCTAGCGAACAGTTACAGCAGTTTCCTGGGAAAATATAATGCTGTAAACAAGTATTCTTTGAGTGACTTGTATAATGAGTAGTTGTAATGCATTTTCAATATTCATCACATTGTTTCTTCATGTTTTACTGATGGAAATTAAATGGTTGAGCTCCATTCCTATCAGTAAGAGTTGCGTGTTTTGGTTTGGAAGCCAAGGTTCATGTTCAACCCATACAAGATTTTACTCCTTAATAAATGAACACCTTTAAAAAAGTTTGGCAGGGAAGACAAGATATTGTATTAGTACTATCAGTAACAGATCATCAGTGTACCTTCTTCCATTAAAACAGAGAGCAAACATAAAATATCTTTAAACTCGTTGAGGGGCACTGTAGCACTAACAACCACAGTATACAAACGTTCCATAGTGACCATATATATCAACCCTTTCTTACAATTCTTGAAAACATCACCTGAATCAACGCAAAAATTTACTGTATTATTCAGTTGAATTACACAGTTTTCTGCTCTTCAGAAGGAGCAGTGCTTGGCAATATTTGATATTCCTTAGGAAATGAGATAATACTCAGTTTTGATACATGGTGTTGAACTTACACCATCTGTGTTTAGCCTCTCAAACTGAATGAAAGGGTTAGGTTTCAAATGACCGTATACTTCATGTAAGAGCTTGTAAAAGACCAGTCCAGACTTCTGAAGACATTATATTCTTAATTTTTTTTAATTTATTCATTTTAGAGAGGAGAGGGAGAGACAGAGAGAGAGGAGAGACAGAAAGAGAGAAGGGGGGAGGAGCTGGAAGCACCAACTCCCATATGTGCCTTGACCAGGCAAGCCCAGGGTTTCGAACCGGCGACCTCAGCATTTCCAGGTCGATGCTTTATCCACTGTGCCACCACAGGTCAGGTGACATTATATTCTTTCAAGACAATTCTCACCGCTTTATTACATGTCAGATTCAGTTTTCTTTGTATGTGGGTTCTTGCTAACATGAGTTTTAATTCTTCTGAGAGAGCGTCGCTCATGTGTATCTTTGGTTGCAAATTTACTGTAGTAGTTACTAGAGTTACACAGTTGTCTGCTCTTTAGTTAAAGCCTCATGAGGAATTGAGATAGTGTTCAGTTTGGTTACATAGTAATGTACCTCTAACATCTGTGCTTATCCTCTCAAACTGAAGGTAATGGTTAGGTTTAAATATACAGTTAGTATACTTCTTGTAAGAACTTGTACAACGATCAATTTATACTTCTGAAGATATTACATTCTTTCAAGACAATTCTTAATGCTTTATTACACGACAGATTTAGTTTCTTGTTGTATGCAGGTTTTTGATAACATGAGTTCCAAGTGTTCTGAGATAGGTTTGTTCATGTATATGTATGTTGTACTTGCTAATTGTCTTTATGCTTACATATCCTCAGTGTCTGTATTTCCTGATTTGTGAGATCATCTTATAATGGGTTATATGAAGTCTTTTAACCTAAAAGTTCTCCATTTATGATCTGTTTTTTTACCAGCACACAAGTTCAGTATAAACCAGATTGCTCATGTTTAACAACAGTGTTCCTCATTGAGTAAATACAGTTACAAAATCCTGAAGAAACAGAAGTTATTTCCAAATTTAAAAGTAACTTTAATCATCTGTATTAGCATATTAAGAAAAACTTCATCAGTGTAACTTCTTCAATTAAAGCAGAGAGCAAACATAAAATATCTTACATGCTTCTATAGGCTTTAGCACTGTCTATAACAACCACAGTATACAAACGTTCCATAGTGACTATATATATCAACCCTTTATTACAATACTTGAAAACACCACTTGAATCAACGCAAAAAATTACTCTATTATTCACTTGAATTGCACAGTTTTCTGCTCTCACCATTTTGATACACGGTGTAGAACTTACACCATCTGGGTTTAGCCTTTCAAACAGAATGAAAGGGTTAAGTTTCAAATGACAGTTTATATACTTCATGTAAGAGCTTGAAAAAGAACAGTCCAGAATACTTAAGACATTATATTCTTTCAAGACAATTCTCACCGCTTTATTAAAGGTCAGATTCAGTTTTTCTTTGTATGCGGGTTCATGCTAATGAGTTGAAAGTCTTTTAAGACAGCCTCGCTCAAGTGTATATTTGATTGCAAATTTACTGTAGTAGTTACTAGAGTTACACAGTTGTGTGCTCTTCAGTTAAAGCATCATGAGGAATTGAGAGAGTGCTCTGTTTGGTTACACAGTAATGTACTTATATTATCTGTGCTTAGCCTCTCAAACTGAAGGAAATGGTTAGGTTTAAATATACCGTTAGTATACTTCTTGTAAGAACTTGTACAAAGAGCAAATCATACTTCTAAAGATATTACATTCTTTTAAGACAACTCTTAATTCTTTTTTACACATCAAATTTAGTTTCTCGTTGTATGCAGGTTTTTGCTAAAATGAGTTTCAAGTGTTCTCAGCTTCACTCACATATATGTTAAGTTGTACTTGCTAATTGTCTTCATGGTTATATGTCTTCAGTGTCTGTATTTTCTGCTATGGGAGATCTTTCCATATTGGGTTACATAAAGTCTTCTTTTAACCTAAAAGTGCTTCATTTATAATATTTTTAAAATAATTTATAGTTGTTTAATCTTTTTTATCTTCATTTTATTTATTCATTTTAGAAAGAACAGAGAGAGAAGAGAGATAGAGAAAGAAAGGGGGGAGGAGCAGGAAGCATCAACTCTCATATGTGCCTTGATCAGGCAAGTCCAGGGTTTTGAACCAGCAACCTCAACATTTCCAGGTCAACGCTTTATCCACTGCGCCACCACAAGTCAGGCTATAATATTCCTTTTTACCAGCACACAAGTTCAGTATAAAACCAGATTGCTCATGTGAAACAGTGTTCCTCATTGAGTAAATAGAGTTACAAAATCCTGAAGAAACAGAAGTTATTTTTAAATTTAAAAGTAACTTTTATTATCTGTATTAGCATAATAAGAAACATTTCATCAGTGTACCTTTTTCCATTAAAAATGAGAGAAAATATATAATATCTTACATACTTCTGTAGGCTTTAGCACTGTCTATAACAACCACAGTATACAAACGTTCCATAGTGACCACATATATCAACCCTTTCTTTCAATTCTGAAAAACACAACCAGAATCACCACTCAAATTTACTGTAGTATATACTTGGGTTAAACAGTTTTGTGCTACTCAGAAGAAGCAGTGTTTGACATCACTTCGATATTCATTAGGAATTGAGATATTTCTTAGTTTATTTACTCAGTAATGCACCTACTCAATCTGTGCTTAGCCTCTCTGAGTGAAATGGTGAGGTTTCAAATAATTCATATATTTCTCAAAAGAACTTGTTCAAAGATAAGTTCTTACTTCTGAAACATCATATTTTACCAAAGAAGTGCTTAAAATTTTATTACACATAATATTTAGTTTTTTGTTGTATCCAGGATTGTGCTAATATGAATTTCAAGTGCTTGAAGAGAGATTCACTCACATGTATGTTTCGTTGTTCTTCAAAACAAAAATCAGGTTCTTATATCTAAACTCTTCGTTTCCTCCTTCAGAAGATCTTGCAAGAATAGGTTGCTAAAAGTCTTCTATGAACTACAGTGTGCTTCATTCATGATCCTTTTTCATACCAGCACACAAAGTTCAATATGAAATCATATTCCTAGGTTTACTAGTGCTCTTCATTGAGTAAATAGAGTTACAGTATGTTGAAGAAACAGAAGTTAACCATGAATTTAAACATAACTTCAAACACCTAGCTAACATGAGAAACAAGTCCATTTTAATGGCACATGTACAGGAAAAGTTAGCAGTGCACACAAGTGATTCTAGAGTAATATTTACATTCCACATAATACATTGCTCAAGATAGGTGCATATTCAAAGAACTATTGTCAAACAAACAGTATTAACTTGTCACATTATAACAGCCTGTATAAAACTTCAGTTAACTAAAACAATATAGATCAATTCAGAGGTATCTTAGCACTGTAATGAAATGGGTTTTTTTTCTTTATAAATTTTTATTAATGTTAATGGGGTGACATCAATAAATCAGGGTACATATATTCAAAGAAAACATGTCCAGATTATCTTGACATTC
This sequence comes from Saccopteryx bilineata, assembly GCF_036850765.1. Taxonomy (NCBI): domain Eukaryota; kingdom Metazoa; phylum Chordata; class Mammalia; order Chiroptera; family Emballonuridae; genus Saccopteryx; species Saccopteryx bilineata. Next base: position 104,419,934 of record NC_089495.1, read on the forward strand.
ACTTAGTTTGCATACCCATCACCCAAAGTCAGATTGTCCTCCGTCACCTTTTATCTAGTTTTCTTTGTGCCCCTCCCCCTCCCACTCCCACTCTCCTCCTTCCCTCCTGCGCCTCCCCTCCCCCCTCACCCCCGGTAACCAACACACTTTTCTCCATGTCTCTTCGTCTTGTTTTTATGTCCCACCAATGTATGGAATCATGTAGTTCTTGGTTTTTTCTGATTTACTAATTTCACTCCGTATAATGTTATCAAGATCCCACCATTTTGTTGTAAATGATCCAATGTTATCATTTCTTATGGCTGAGTAGTATTCCATAGTGTATATGTGCCACATCTTCTTTATCCAGTCTTCTATTGAAGGGCTTTTTAGTTGTTTCCATGTTTTGGCCACTATCAACAATGCTGTAATGAACATGGGGCTACATGTGTCTTTGTGTATCAATGTTTCTGAGTTTTTGGGGTATATACCCAGTAGAGGGATTGCTGGGTCATAAGGTAGTTCTATTTTCAGTTTTTTGAGGAGCTACCATACTTTCTTCCATAATGGTTGTACTACTTTACAGTTCCACCAACATTGAATGAGGGTTCCTTTTTCTCCACAGCCTCTCCAACATTTGCTATTACCTGTCTTGTTGATAATAGCTAATCTAACAGGTGTGAGGTGGTATCGCATTGTATTTTTGATTGGCATTTCTCTAATAACTAATGAAGATGAGCATCTCTTCATATATCTGTTGGCCATTTGTATTTCTTCCTGGGAGAACTGTCTGTTCATGTCCTATTCCCATTTTTTTATTGGATTGTTTGTTTGTTTGTTGTTGAGTTTTATGAGTTCTTTGTAAATTTTGGATATTTGGCCCTTATCTGAGCTGTTGTTTAAAAATATCATTTCCCAAGGATAGGGCAAGGGAGAGGAGGAGGAGGGGCACAAAGAAAACTAGATAGAGTGTAATGGAGGACAATCTGACTCTGGGCAATGGGTATGCAACAAAATTGAATGACAAGATGACCTGGACATGTTTTCTTTGAAAATATGTACACTGATTTATTAATGTCACCCCATTAACATTAATAAAAATTTATTTAAAAAATAATAAAAATAAATAAATAAATGAATTTAAAAAGTTAGCAACAGAGGAAAGAAGTATGATATACAAACAAAAAAACAAAGGATAGAAAAACAAAGAGAAGAATCAAACAAGATACAAAACTAAAAGAAAGCAATTTATAAAATGGCAATAGGGAATCCACATGAGTCAATAATTACACTAAATGTAAATGCATTAAACTCACCAATAAAAAGGCACAGAGTAGCAGAATGGATTAAAAAAGAAAATCCAACTGTATGCTCCTACAAGAAACACATGTAAGCAACAAAGGTAAAAAAAAATTCAAAGTGAAAGGCTGGAAAACAATACTCCCAAGTAAATAACATCCAAAACAAAGCAGGCATAGCAATACTCATATCTAATAATGCTGACTACAAGACAGAAAAAGTACTCAGAGACAAAAATGGTCATTTCATAATGATTAAGGGGACACTGAATCAAGAACACATAATAATAATCCTTAACATATATGCACCAAACCAAGGAGCACCAAAATATATAAGACAGCTACTTATTGACCTAAAAACAAAAACTGACAAAAATACAATCATACTTGGAGACCTCAATACATCACTGATGGCTCTAGATCGGTCATCCAAACAGAGAATCAACAAAGATATATTGACCTTAAACGAAACACTAGAGAACCTGGATATGATAGACATCTACAGCACACTTCATCCCAAAGCAACAGAGTATACATTTTTCTCTAGTGTACAAGAATTGACCATATGTTGGGCCACAAAAATAACATCAGCAAATTCAGAAAAATTGAAATTGTCCCAAGCATATTTTCTGACCATAAAGCATTGAAACTAGAATTCAACTGTAAAAAAGAGAAAAAAAAACCCACAAAAATGTGGAAACTAAACAACATACTTTTAAAAAATGAATAGGTCAAAGAGGAAATAAGCGCAGAGATCAAAAGATATATACAGACAAATGAAAATGACAATACGACATATCAGAATCTCTGGGATGCACGTAAAGGAGTAATAAGAGGGAAGTTCATCTCACGTCAGGCCCATATGAACAAACAAGAGAGAGCCCAAGTGAACCACTTAACTTCACACCTTAAGGAACTGGAAAAAGAAGAACAAAGACAACCCAAAACCAGCCGAAGAAAGGAGATAATAAAAATCAGAGCAGAGCCTGACCAGGTGGTGGCGCAGTGGATAGAGCGTCGGACTGGGATGCGGAAGGACCCAGGTTCGAGACCCCGAGGTCGTCAGCTTGAGCGCGGGCTCATCTGGCTTGAGCAAAGAGCTCACCAGCTTGGACCCAAGGTCGCTGGCTCCAGCAGGGGGTTACTCGGTCTGCGGAAGGCCCACGGTCAAGGCACATGTGAGAAAGCAATCAATGAACAATTAAGAAGTCGCAACGCGCACAACGAGAAACTGATGATTGATGCTTCTCATCTCTCTCCGTTCCTGTCTGTCTGTCCCTGTCTATCTCTGCCTCTGTAAAAAAAAAAAAAAAAAAAAAAAAATCAGAGCAGAAAAAATAAAGTAGAAAACAGAAAAACTATAGAAAAAAATTAATAAAACAAGGAGCTGGTTCTTTGAAAAGATCAACAAAATTGACAAACCCTTGGCAAGGCTCACCAAGGAAAAAAGAGAAAGGACTCATATAAACAAAATCCAAAATGAAAGAGGAGAAATCACCACAGACATCATAAATATACAAAGAATTATTGTAGAATACTATGAAAAACTTTATGCCACCAAATTCAACAATCTAGAAAAAATGGATAAATTCCTAGAACAATACAACCTTTGTAGACTGAGTCATGAAGAATCAGAAAGCCTAAACAGACCAATTAGCGGGGAGGAAATAGAAAAAACTATTAAAAACCTCCCCAAAAATAAAAGTTCAGGCCCAGACGGTTATACTAGTGAATTCTATCAAACATTCAAAGAAGACTTGGTTCCTATTCTACTCATGGTCTTCGAAAAAATTGAAGAAGAAGTAATACTGCCAAATACATTTTATGAGGCCAAACATAACTCTCATATCTAAACTTGGCAAGGACAACACACACAAAAAAACAAAACACTACAGGCCAATATCTCTAATGAATACAGATGCTAAAATAATAAACAAAATACTGGCAAATCAAATACAACAACATATTAAAAAAATAATACATCATGATCAAGTGGGATTCATCCCAGAATTTCAAGGATGGTTCAACATACGTAAAACGGTTAACATAATACACCATATCAACAAAACAAAGAACAAAAACCACATGATCTTATCAATAGATGCAGAAAAGGCATTTGATAAAATACAACACAACTTTATGTTTAAGACACTCAAAAAAATGGGTATAGAAGGAAAATATCTCAGCATGATAAAGGCCATATATGATCAGTCAACATCATATTAAATGGTGTAAAACTGAGGACTTTCCACCTTAAATCAAGAACAAGACAGGGTGTACACTCTCTCCACTCTTATTTAATGTGGTGCTAGAAGTTCTGGCCAGAGCAATCAGACAAGGGAAAGAAATAAAAGGCATGTATATCAGAAAAGAAGAAGTAAAGGTATCACTTTTTGCAGATGATATTATCGTATATATCGAAAACCCTAAAGACTCCACAAAAAGATCACTAGAAATAATAAACCAATACAGTAAGGTCGCAGGATACAAAATTAACATACAAAAGTTGATAGCCTTTCTATATGCCAACAATGAAATATTAGAAAACGAACTCAAAAAAATAATCCCCTTCACGATTTCAACAACAAAAAAATAAAATACCTAGGAATAAACATAACAAAGAATGTAAAGGACCTATATAACGAAAACTACAAAGCATTGTTAAGGGAAATCAAAAAAGATACAATGAGATGGAAAAATATTCCTTGTTTGTGGATAGGAAGAATAAATATAATTAAAATGGCCATATTACCCAAAGCAATTTATAAATTTAATGCAATTCCCATCAAAATTCCTATGACATTTTTTAAAGAAATGGAACAAAAAATCATCAGATTTATATGGAACTATAAAAAACCCCAATTAGCCAAAGCAATCCTAAGGAAAAAGAATGAAGCTGGGGGCATTACAATACCTGACTTCAAACTATATTATAGGGCCATGACAATCAAAACAGCATGGTATTGGCAGAAAAATAGACACACGGACCAATGGAACAGAATAGAAAGTCCAGAAATAAAACCACATATATATGATCAATTAATTTTTGATAAAGGGGCCAACTACACACAATGGAGAAAAGAAAGTCTCTTCAACAAATGGTGCTGGGAAAACTGGAAAGCCACATGCAAAAAGAATGAAACTCAACTACAGCTTGTCCCCTTGTACTAAAATTAATTCAAAATGGATCAAAGACCTAAATATAAGACCTGAAACAATAAAGTACATAGAAGAAGACATAGGTGCTAAACTCATGGACCTGGGTTGTAAAGAGCATTTTATGAATTTGACTCCAAAGGCAAGAGAAGTGAAGGCAAAGATAAATGAATGGGACTACATCAGACTAAAAAGTTTTTGCTCAGCAAGAGAAACTGACAACAAAATAATCAGACAGCCAACTAAATGGGAAATGATATTTTCAAACAACAGCTCAGATAAGGGCCTAATATCCAAAATTTACAAAGAACTCATAAAACTCAACAACAAACAAACAATCCAATAAAAAATGGGAAGAGGACATGAACACACACTTCTCCCAGAAAGAAATACAAATGGCCAACAGATATATGAAAACATGCTCATCTTCATCAGTTATTAGAGAAATGCAAATCAAAACTACAATGAGGCCCTGGCCGGTTGGCTCAGCGGTAGAGCGTCGGCCTGGCGTGCGGGGGACCCGAGTTCGATTCCCGGCCAGGGCACATAGGAGAAGCGCCCATTTGTTTCTCCACCCCCACCCCCTCCTTCCTCTCTGTCTCTCTCTTCCCCTCCCACAGCCAAGGCTCCATTGGAGCAAGAATGGCCCAGGCACTGGGGATGGCTCCTTGGCCTCTGCCCCAGGCGCTAGAGTGGCTCTGGTTGTGGCAGAGCAATGGCCCAGAGGGGCAGAGCATCGCCCCCTGGTGGGCAGAGCGTCGCCCCTGGTGGGCGTACCGGGTGGATCCCGGTCGGGCGCATGCGGGAGTCTGTCTGACTGTCTCTCCCCGTTTCCAGCTTCAGAAAAATACAAAAAAAAAAAAAAACTACAATGAGATACCACCTCACACCTGTTCGATTAGCTGTTATTAGCAAGTCAGGTAATAGCAAATGCTGGAGAGGCTGTGGAGAAAAAGGAACCCTCATTCAATGTTGGTGGAACTGTAAAGTAGTACAACCATTATGGAAGAAAGTATGGTGATTCCTCAAAAAACTGAAAATAGAACTACCTTATGACCCAGCAATCCCTCTACTGGGTATATACCCCCAAAACTCAGAAACATCGATACGTAAAGACAGATGTAGCCCCATGTTCATTGCAGCACTGTTCACAGTGGCCAAGACATGGAAACAATCAAAAAGCCCTTCAATAGAAGAATGAATAAAGAAGACATGGAACATATACACTATGGAATACCACCTGGCCATAAGAAATAATGACATCAGATCATTTACAACAAAATGGTGGGATCTTGATAACATTATAAGGAGAGAAATAAGTAAATCAGAAAAAAACAATAATTACATGATTCCATACATTGGTGGGACATAAAAATGAGACTAAAGACATGGAAGAGAGTGCGGGGGTTACCGGGGGTGGGGGGGAGAGGGGACGTGGGAGGGAAGAAGGGAGAGGGGAAGGGTGAAGGGGAGGGACACAAAGAAAACTAAATAGAGGATGATGGAGGACAATCTGACTTTGGGTGTTGGGTATGCAACATAATTCAATGACAAGAAAACCTTGACATGTTTTTTTAAAATATATGTACCCTGATTTATTGATGTCAGCCCATTAACATTAATAAAAATTTATATTTAAAAAGTAACTTTAATCATCTGTATTAAAGTTAGCATATTAAGAAACAAGTCATCAGTGTAAATTCTTCCATTAAAACAGAGAGCAAACATAGCACTGTCTATAACAACCACAGTATATAAACGTTCCATAGTGACCACATATATCAACTCTTTCTTTCAATTCTTAAAAACACAACCAGAATCACCACTCAAATTTACTGTAGTATTTACTTGAGTTAAAGTTTGTGTTTCTCAGAAGAAACAGTGCTTGGCATTACTTCGATATTCATTAGGAATTGAGATAATTCTCAGGTTTTTTACTCAGTAATACACATACTCAATCTGTGCTTACCCTCTCTACCTGAATGAAATGGTGAAGTTTCAAATAATTCATATAATTCTCTAAAGAACTTGTACAAAGTTTAGTTCATACTTCTGAATACATCACATTTTACCAAAGTAGTGCTTAAAATTTTATTACACATCCAATTTAGTTTTTTCTTGTATCTGGGTTTTTGCTAATATGAGTTGCAAGTGCTTTAAGAGATATTCGCTCATGTATATGTTTGGTTGTTCTTCAAAACTAAAATCAGGCTCTTATATCTACACTCTCTGTATTTCCTGCTCCAGAAGTTCTTAGAAGAATAGGTTGCTAAAAGTCTTCTTTGAACCACCAGTGCTTCATTCATAATCCTTTCTTAAACCAGCAAACAAAGTTCGATATGAAATCATATTCCTAGGTTTACTAGTGTTCCTCACTGAGTAAATAGAGTTATAGTATGCTGAAGAAACAGAAGTTTGCCACGAATTTAAACGTAACTTCAATCACCTAGCTAACAATAGAAACAAGTGCATCTTTGCGGCACATGTACCGGAAAAGTTACCAGTGCACACAAGTGATTCTAGAGTTATATTTACATTTCACACAATACATTGCTCAAGATAAGTGCATATTCAAAGAACTATTGTCAAACAAACAGTATTAACTTGTCATGTTATAACAGCCTGTATAAAATTTCAGATAACTAAACAATATAGATCAATTCAGAAGTATCTTAGCACTGTAATGAAATGTTGTGTTATACACTCCGTTATTCTGCCCTCAATATAAAGCTGTATATCATATATGCTAAGCTCCAGAAGATAATCTCAAATTAGTGTAAACTCATTAGTCTTTCACCGTCTTTCCTTTTCAGAAGTGTCAGAATACCATAACAGTCACATACAGATCAGTAAGTTTTCACTGTGTGCATAACCAAACATAGCTAGCCAACAGTTACAGCAGTTTCCTGTGAAAATAAAATGCTGTAAACAAGTATTCTTTGAGTGACTTGTACAATGAGTAGTTAAAATGAATTTTCAATATTCTTCACATTGTTTCCTTCATGTTTTACTGATGGAAATTAAAAGGTTCAGCTCTATTCCTATCAGTAACAGTGCATGTTTCCATTTGGAACCCAAGGTTTATATTCAACCAATACAAGATTTTACTGCTCAATAAATGAACTCCTTTAAAAAAGTTTGGCAGGGAAGACAAGAGATTGTATTAGTACTATCAGTAACAGATCATCAGTGTACCTTCTTCCATTAAAACAGAGAGCAAACATAAAATATCTTTAAACTCGTTGAGGGGCACTGTAGCACTGTCTATAACAACCACAGTATACAAACGTTCCATAGTGACCATATATATCAACCCTTTCTTACAATTCTTGAAAACACCACCTGAATCAATGCAAAAATTTACTGTATTATTCACTTGAATTACACAGTTTTCTGCTCTTCAGAAAAGCAGTGCCTGGAAATATTTGATATTCATTAAAAAATGAGATAATACTCTGTTTTGATACACGATGTTGAACCTACACCATCTGTGCTTAGCATCTCAAACTGAATGAAAGGGTTAGGTTTCAAATGACTGTATACTTCATGTAAGAACTTGTAAAAGACCAGTCCAGATCTGAAGACATTATATTCTTTCAAGACAATTCTCACCACTTTATTACATGTCAGATTCAGTTTTTCTTTCTATGCAGGTTTTTGCTAACATAGTTACAAGTCTTCTGAGACAGCGTTGCTCTTGTGTATGTTTGGTTGCAAATTTACTATAGTAGTTACTAGAGTTACACAGTTGTCTGCTCTTCAGTTAAAGCATCATGAGGAATTGAGATAGTGTTTAGTTTGGTTACACAGAAATGTACCTATACAATCTGTGCTTTGCCTCTCAAACTGAAGGAAATGGTTAGGTTTTAATTAACAGTTAGTATACTTCTCGTAAGAACTTGTACAAAGATCAATTCATACTTTTGAAGATATTACATTCTTTCAAGACAATTCTTAATGCTTTATTACATGTCAGATTTAGTTTCTCGTTGTATGCGTGTTTTTTTGGTGTTTTTTTTTTTTGTATTTTTCTGAAGCTGGAAACGGGGAGAGACAGTCAGACAGACTCCCGCATGCACCCGACCGGGATCCACCCGGTACGCCCACCAGGGGCGACGCTCTGCCCACCAGGGGGCGATGCTCTGCCCCTCCGGGGCATCGCTCTGCCGCGACCAGAGCCACTCTAGCGCCTGGGGCAGAGGCCAAGGAGCCATCCCCAGCTCCTGGGCCATCTTTGCTCCAATGGAGCCTCGGCTGCGGGAGGGAAAGAGAGAGACAGAGAGGAAGGAGGGGGTGGGGATGGAGAAGCAAATGGGCACTTCTCCTATGTGCCCTGGCCAGGAATCGAACCCCGGTCCCCCGCTCGCCAGGCCGACGTTCTACCGCTGAGCCAACCGGCCAGAGCCTGTATGCGTGTTTTTGCTAAAATGAGTTCCAAGTGTTCTGAGTTAGCTTCGCTCCTGTATGTTTGTTGTTCTTCAAAACTAAAATCAGGCTCTTATATCTACACTCTCTGTATCCTGCTTCAGAAGATCTTACAAGAACAGGTTGCTGAAAGTCTTCTTTGAACCACAGAGTCCTTCATTCATGATCCTTTCTTATACCAGCACACAAATTTCAATATGAAATCAGATTCCTCAGTTTTACCAGTGTTCCTCATTGAGTAAATAGAGTTATAGTATGCTGAAGAAACAGAAGTTAACCACAAATTTGAATGTAACTTCAATCATCTAGCTATCATGAGAAACAAATCCATCTTAATACACATGTACAGGAAAAGTTAGCAGTGCACACAAGTGATTTTAGAGTTATATTTACATTTCACACAATACGTTTCTCAAGATACGTGCATAATCAAAGAACTATTGTCAAACAAACAGTATTACCTTGTCACGTTATAATAGCCTGTATAAAAAAATTCAGATAACTAAACAATATAGATCAATTCAGAGGTATCTTAGCACTGTAATGAAATGTTGATTTATATTTTTCATTATTCTGCCCTTAATATGAAGTTGTATATCATACATGCTAAGCTCTAGAAGATAATCTCAAGTTAGTGTAAACTCATTAGTCTTTCACCGTCTTTCTTTTTCAGAAGTGTCAGAATACCGTACCAGTCACATACAAAGCAGTAAGTTTTCACTGTTCGCATAAGCAAACCTAGCTAGCCAACAGTTACAGCAGTTTCCTGCGAAAATACAATGCTGTAAACAAGTATTCTTTGAGTGACTTGTATAATGAGTAGTTGAAATACATTTTCAATATTCATCACATTGTTTCCTTCATGTTTTACTGATGGAAATTAAAAGGTTGAGCTCCATTCCTATCAGTAAGAGTCACGTGTTTTGGTTTGGAAGCCAAGGTTTATGTTCAACCCATACAAGATTTTACTCCTTAGTAAATGAACTGCTTTAAAAAAGTTTGGCAGGGCAGACAAGAGTCTGTATTAGTACTATCAGTAACAGATTATTAGTGTACCTTCTTCCATTAAAACAGAGAGCAAATTTAAAATATCTTTAAACCCATTGGGAGGCACTGTAGCACTGTCTATAACAACCACAGTATACAAACATTCCATAGGTGTCCTAACCCACTTTACTTTCATGGCCCCTTTTTTGCCTCCTCTGCACTTTTTTGCTACTTGCTCTTCTCCCTCCACATTCAAACATGCTTCGTCTCTTCCATACTTATAATCAAAACAACAAGCCCTGGTCAAATAGCTTTGTTTGTTAGAGTCCTTGCGATGCCATATACAGAAGGTTGGGACCCATTCAGGGCATATACAGGAACAGATCGATGTTTCTGTCTCTTTCTCTCCCTTCCTCTCCCTATAAAAAAAACCAATTCAGAGTGTTAAAAACAAACAAATTGCCTGACCTGTGGTGGCACAGTAGATAAAGCGTCAACCTGGAAAGCTGAGGTCACCGGTTCAGAACCCTGAACTTGTCTGGTCAATGTACATATGGGAGTTGATGCTTCCTGCTCCTCCTCCCTTTCTCTTTCTCTCTCTCATACTCTCTACTCTCTCTCCTCTCTAAAATGAATAAATAAAAAAAATAAAAACAAACAAACAATACACTTTTATTCAAAGACAAGGTCATCTGTTATATTAGAATGTTCTAAAACAGACACAAATACAAAGAAGGCATTTCGGGGTGGGGGAGGCATTTTTTATAGGCATTTCAAGGAATTGTGGGGAAGGGTGAGTGGAGGAGAATCAATTACTCAGCAAATGGTGTTGAGACTCCTAAGTAGACATGGGGAAAATAGGTTGGATTTTGTCCCACACTGTAGAGCAAAATAAATCCAGGTACATTAAATTTTTTATGTAAAAAAAAAAATGAAACCATAAAAATAGAAGAAAATGTGGGAGAAATTGCTTTTATTATCTCAGAATGGGTGAGAACTGCCTAAGGACAACATCATATCCAGAAGCCCTAAATTAAAGCAATTCTGCATAAAAAGCACGAAAGACAAATGAGCCTGACCAGGCAGTGGCATAGTTGATAGAGCGTCGGACTGAGACATGGAGGACCCAGGTTCAAGACCCCGAGGTCGCCAGCTTGTGCGCGGGCTCATCTGGTTTGAGCAAGACTCACTAGCTTGAGCCCAAGGTCGCTGGCTTGAGCAAGGGGTCATTCAGTCTGCTGTAGCCCCTTCCTCCCACCCCCAATCAAGGCACATATGAGAAAGAAATCAGTTAACAACTAAGGAGCTGCAATGAAGAACTGATGATTCTCATCTCTCCCCCTTTGTATCTATCTCTTTATCTGTCTCTCTATATCACACACACACACACACACAAATGAATATTTGCAAATGACATCACAGACAAAAGATTACTTTCCTTAGCATTTGAATAGCTGATAAAAGTCAGTAAGAAAAATTCAAAAGAAAAAAATCAGCAAGCAAATAGATAAATAAGCAAAGTTTATAAAAACATGATTCACAGAAAGAAAATAGTTTTTATTTTTTGTTTCTTTATTATTTTTTAGAGAAAGGCAGAAAGGGAGAGAGAGGGGCGAAGGAGAGAGATGAGAAACATCAACTCGTAGTAACATCACTTTAGTTGTTCACTGATTGCTTCTCATCGTGCCTTAACCTGGGGGCCCAAGCCAAGCCAATAACCCCTTGCTCAAACCAGTGAAGTTGGGCTCAAGCCAGCAATCTTGGGATTATGTCCATGATCCTACACTCAAGCTGGCAACCCTGCAAGTTTGCACTAAAAGTCAATGAACCCGTGCTCAAGCCAGCAATTTCAGGGTTTTGAATCGGGGCCCTCAGCATCCTGGTTCAACACTCTACCCACTGAGCCACCACCAGTCAGGCAAAAGTGGTTTTTAAGTAGATGAAAAAAAATTCAACCCTACTTCATGAAAAAGAAATTAAAATTACAATGGGAAGTCATTTTCACCTAATAGATTGCAGAAGTCAAAAAATGTTAAAACATTGTGTGGACAAGGGTGGTGGGAAATGCATTCCTTCATACGTTACTGGTAGGAATGTACATTGGTGTGCCTCTTTGAAGGGTAGTTTACCAATATCCATAAAAATTACATACAACAGAACTGTAATTCCACTGCTAGGAATTTATTCTACAAATATACTCGCACAAATGTAATATGACATGAAAGCTTTTTGCACACAAGACAGACAGACAGACAGGAAGGGAAATAACTCAAACCAGCAACCTTGGGCTTCACTCTAGCAACCTTTTGCTCAAGCCAGTGACCATGGGATCAAGTCTATGATCTCACACTCGAGCTGGCAACACTGTGCTCAAGTCTTGACCTCAGGCTTTCAACCTGGGACCCCAGCATTCCAGTTCGGTGCTCTATCCACTGTGCCACCACCAGTTAGACAGCATGTCATTTTTAATTGACCATTATTTGAAATATCAAGAGATTGGGAATAATCTCAGTGCCCATCCAAGAGGGCTAGTTAAGTAAATTGTTGCCTCCATTCTATGGAAAAACACTTCAAAAATGAGTCAGTTCAATATATCCTGGTATGGATATATATGTGTCTGTATGTGAAATATATATCTCCAAATCATAGTAAATGAAAATACTGAAGTACAGAAAAATGTGTTACCAAAAATATATATAATAAAGGAGAAAAGGAAGGAGGGGGTGGAGAAATGAAAATGAGAGAGAATATGTGTGATATGTGTATGTGTTACTTAAAGTATCTCTGTAAGCATAATTAAGAAACCCATAAAAGTTATTGCTTTTTGGCCTTGGTAACTCAATTGGTTAGAGCATTGTCCTGACATGCCAAGGTTGTGGGTTCTATCTCCACTCAGGGCACATACAAGAAACAACCAAGGAATGCATACATAAGTATGAACGACAAATCAATGTTTCTCTCCCCCCTCCCCCTTTCTCTCTCTTTCTAAAAATATGATTGCTTTTGGGACTCTTGGGAGGAAAAATTGAGCAGCTGGGGTAATAAAATGAGAGAGACAAACTTGTTGATATCTTCTTAATTTCATCATTTTTTAAATATATTTTTAAAACGTCATATAGCCTTAAAGAATAAGCCCTGTACTCTCATAAACATTTCAGAATGTTAAAATAAAAACAAACCTTGCTTCAATTTGCCATACTCAATCGGTCCATTGAAAGTGTTTTCGCTAAGGTTTTCTGTGATCTTTTTGAAGTTAAATCTAATTGTCTTTCCCACCTTTTCCTTGAGCCCACTCTTCAGCTTTGTCTCCCACTGGAAATGCTTGGTCTAAGTCTCTCTATAATATTAATTAGTGCTCTCGATAGCAAGGGACAAAACCCACTCCACATTAGGGGACTTCTGGTGGAGAAACCTCAGGTCATTTTCAGAGCTGGAGGGGAGAAGTGAACACAGCTCAGGAAGCGAAAGGATGCTCGGCTTCAGGCGCCATGGGAAGCCGTGTCCGCAGCCCTCAGGACTCTTTCTGTTCCAAGCCTGCTCCCCTCCAAGTTTGTGCGTCATCAGTCTCAGTCCCTGCAGACTGGCATCCACGTGGTAGAGGACATGGCCATTAACAACTTTGAACTTGGCATCTTACAACTTCAAACTTGACATCTTACAACTTTAGGCACACCAAGACAACACAGTTTTCCCCCCATTTCAGGATGAAAATCTCCACCAAGGACTGCGTGGCCCTCCTTCAGCTCTACCCCGGAGCTGATTGCCAGGACCCTCTGCCGCGCCGGAGCTCCCTGCTCCTCCTGCAGCTGCGCTCACTGCACACGCTTTCCCTTCTCCCAGGACCCAAAGACCTCAGGTGAGGTGGAGGCTGCAGGCAGCATGGCTGCTGGCACAGGGGGCTCTCTGGCAGCACCTCCTCCACTACAAGCTTCCTGATTCCACCCGCTCAGAGGGCTTTGAGCTGTATCCCCAGCTGCCCCTTGTGCATCAGGAACACCTCCAAAAACTGACCTCACGGGGTGCTCCAAAATGGAGTGTCAAAGACCCGGTATCACTGCCATATATGGAGAGATGGATGTCCTCTCCCGGTGTTCAGCAACAGACCTCCCCACCTGGCCAGACAGAGGCGCTTCTTGCGTTGAGGGTTGGTGGGAAGGAATCAAAGGAACACGAGGCTGCCCTCCTGGAGCAGCTCCTCTGGAGCAGAGTGAGCCCTGATGTCGGGATCCTGACATTAGGAGCTCGGGACCTGGGCCTTCAAAGGGTCCATGCTGGGCATGACAGGTGACTCTGCTATCTACCCCTTCCCCAGGTACAAGACAAACTAGGCTCTCCTTGTCCTTGCCACCCCCCAACCCCGTCCCCGGGCCAGGGTATATTGAGTGTTACAGCTGTGTATTGAAATTTAAAATGTTTTATCTTCTAAAAAATTAATTACTTGGGGTGGCTTACACAACATCCCCAACCAATGGGTCTCTCCCTCTGTCCTTTTTACTGTTGGGAACTACTTGCTTGCTTTGTTCTCTCACCGTACCCAGACTGTAAACTCTGTAAGGCAATAGCTTAGCTTCTTTATTCGTGTTATTTCTAGGGCCTGGGTGGAATACAATAACTACTCAGGAAAATTAGTGAGAGGAGGAGAGAATGGAATGGATGGATGGATGAATGTGTAAATACATGGTTAAAGACTATTTTTCCTTGCTAAATATTAGTAGGAAAAACTTTTTTTTTCAGAGGGTGAGGTAAAGCTGGAAACGTTAGAGACACCACAAGGAGGCAGTAGAATTCCACATGCGCTCCCTCTGCCAAAAAAAAGAAGAATAAAGAAAGAAAAAGAAAGAGAAAAAAGCCACCCCCTCAGAAATGTGTTGACCTGGGCTGGTGCCTCAGAACAGATGCCTGGTTGAGCCAAAATGGGCCAAGAGAGATGATTTGTAATGAGGACCATGGGGGGAATTAATGCAATGAGGTTACAGCGCCACTAGGGCAGAGATGAATGATCACTGGCAATGGATTCTGACACACAAGTTTCAGCGCTGGGCAACATCCCACGTCTGCCCCTGGGAGCCACAGCCAAATAATAGCATATTACTCCTTCACCCCAGTGTTCCTTCCCTACTAATTAAGCAAAATATTCAGGCTGATTATAGGGATTTCATTCTCCTGCCATGACATTTCCTCGCTGAATTCTCTCTTCCTCATTCAATAATAGATAGAATTGTCACAGATATTATTATTATTTCCCTCTTATCTTCCCAAGAGGTCACTGAAACTTTCAGCCCAGAATCTTCAAGCCCTACATATTTGTGTAGGCTGGGGAGAAAGAAAAAATTCTTTGAAATTTCAAATATATATCTAATTCCTGTGAGGGACTGGGAGATGTAACCATGGAAACTAGAGCATGCCTGTAACCATGGAGACCCATTTAATCCAGCTATGCCATTTCCATCTAGAAGCTGGTAGGGCTCTCTGGCTGTCAGAAGGACAGTTAATATGACTGGGCGATTTTAATTGTTTAGATAAATTTTGCATAGACATTTAAGTAATTTCTGAGTATTGCATATACTTTAAAATGTTAGAGAGAAAGCCTTTTGATAGGACTTCCTCTGTAATTTCTTAAGAATCCACCAAATCTTTCTCCCTCACTCTCTTACCACACCCCCAAGCCATCCCTTAGTCATTCAGCAAACACATGTTAATCACCTTGGTGTGGGGGGCACTGCCTGGATACCACCAGATATGTATTCCAGATACTATATATCATCTGTCCCTTCAGCTTTAATGCTGAGCTAAGTCCCTGAATAAAGGACCCATTTATCAAAGCTTCTTTACCAGAATCCATCAGAATTTGGCCTTGCATTTCCAGAATGTGAGATGTGAACGAGCCTTTTCTCATTTTGAAGGAAACTTGTGCTAGCTAATGTCATAGAAGTGCTTCGCAAAGTCAGATGATTTTGTTCATGCCATTTCTTTGGATCTTTTCCCTGGTGTGCTACAACCCCATCTTCACCTTTGCAACTAAAAGCCCGATGATAGTTTGGTTTGTGAGCTGCTTTGTGGTGTGTTCTGTACACCAGTGTGGTTAAAAGGCAGAATGTTGGAGTCAAGTCACTTGTGTTTGTCACCTACCCATGTGTGACCCCAGGCAAGCGATTGGTCCTCTCTAAATCTTAACTTTCCTCAACTAGCCTGGCCTGCAATGGCGCAGTGGATAAAAGGTTGACCTGGAAAGCTGAGGTTGCCAGTTCGAAACCCTGGGCTTGTCTGGTCAAGTCACATACAAGAAGCAACCTCTACAAGTTGATGCTTCTCATTTCTCCTCTCTCAGTCTCTCTCTCTCTCTCTCTCTCTCTCTCTCTCTCCCTTCTCTCTAAAAAAAAAAATCAAGTAAGCAATAAATATACTTCAACTTTCCTCATCTAGAAAAGGGAAATAAAACCTATCTCTTTGGGTTATTCAGTGATAACTTCACATGGCTGTACAGATCCCTTCTATTTTACTCAACATCTGGTTCAATTTTTATTTTTTTTTTGTATTTTTCTGAAGCTGGAAACGGGGAGACAGTCAGACAGACTCCCGCATGCGCCCGACTGAGATCCACCTGGCACGCCCACCAGGGGCGATGCTCTGCCCATCCCCGGCATCGCTCTGTCGTGACCAGAGCTACTCTAGCGCCTGGGGCAGAGGCCAAGGAGCCATCCCCAGCACCAGGGCCATCTTTTGCTCCAATGGAGCCTCGGCTGCGGGAGGGAAAGAGAGAGACAGAGAGGAAGGAGAGGGGGAGGGGTGGAGAAGCAGATGGGCGCCTCTCCTGTGTGCCCTGGCCGGGAATCGAACCTGGGACTTCCGCACGCCAGGCCGACGCTCTACCACTGAGCCAACCGGCCAGGGCCCTGGTTCAAATTTTTATAACCTCCAACTGTGGACCTGGAACTCTCGGGCTCAGCAAATAATAATGGTGGAGATGATGGTAACATCAAGCTCTTATATGGTGCTTACATATACACCAGGTACTGGTCCAAGCCCTTCACATATTTTGACTCATTTAATTCTTACAATTCATTGAGGATTGCTATCAAATCCTTTATACAGGTGGGGAAACTAAGGCCTATGGTGTTTAGGCAAATTTCCCAAGGTGCATGGTGGGAAAAAAGTGTAAACCCCAGCAGTGCCTCCAGAATCTGCCCTTCCCACCACTGAGCTCATGTCGAATAGCTGTCCTGGCGCACTATGAGTACAGTACAGGCTCACTCACCAACATCTTCATCAGCACCTTTCCCAGGGGCCTTCTTCCACATCTTAGAAGAAAAGGTCAGCCCTGGCCAGTTGGCTCAGTGGTAGAGCATCGGCCTGGTGTGCGCAAGTCCCGGATTTGATTCCCAGCCAGGGCACACAGGAGAGGCGCCCATCTGCTTCTCCACCCCTCTCCCTCTCCTTCCTCTCTGTCTCTCTCTTCCCCTCCCGCAGCCAAGGCTCCATTGGAGCAAAGTTGGCCCGGGTGCTGAGGATGGCTCTATGGCCTCTGCCTCAGGCGCTAGAATGGCTCTGGTTGCAACAGAGCAGCGCCCCCTGGTGGGCATGCCGGGTGGATCCCAGTCGGGCGCATGCGGGAGTCTGTCTGACTGCCTCCCCGTTTCCAACTTCAGAAAAATACAAAAAAAAAAAAAAAAGAAAAAAAGAAAAGGTCAGCCTTCTGACAACTCCTCACCCCTCTCCACCCTACTTCAAGTTTGTTACTCCCTTAATTACCCCCTTTTTTCCTGATCCTCAATTTTCCTCTCGTTTGGCACCTTCCTGTCAGTATGGAAGTAGATCCAAAATGTCTTGTGTTTTTTTTTTATCTTATTTAAAACAACAACAATGTGACTTTGTCATCCTCTCTCTCCTTTTCACAACCAAGCCCCTAAAAAGTGTTCTACCCTTGTCTTTAAGCCTCCTGACACACCACTCCCTGCGGCTCTGCAGAGCTGTTTAAGTAAGTGGCCCCAACCCTTCTCTCTGCAGCATTGAATGCTATTGACCACTTTCTTTCCTTTCAAACTTGCACCTCGCCAGGTCCTTCTGTGCTTCCACCGGCTGGCTTTTTCCTCCTCCATCTCCTTTGTTGATTCCTCCTGTGCTGCCTATTGTTTACATTCGGGTGACCCTGGAGTCCCTTAGCTCTTATCTCCTCTCTCTGGGGACTGTCAGCACCGTGTCTGGATCTTTAGCCAGAAATTTCTTCTGAACTTCAGAGCAATAGATAAAAATGACTATTAATCACAGTCAGAGAAAAACATATACCACATAGTTTCACTTACATGTGGAATTTAAATAACAAAACAGAAACAGACTCAGAGCTACAGAGGCTGGGGGTGGAGCTGGGGGAAAAGGTGAAGGGATTGAGAAGCACGGATTGATTGTTGCAGAATTGTCATGGGGCTGTAAAGTGCAGCACAAGAAATATAGTCAGTACTATTGTAATAACTATGTATGGTGCCAGGTGGGTACTAGAAATGTCAGGGGGAACAGTTCATAGAATATATGACTGTCTTACCACTATGCCATGTATCTGAAACTAATAACAATAATATTGAACTTACCAGGCAGTGGTGCAGTGGATAGAGTGTCAGACTGGGACGCAGAGGACCCAGGTTTGAGACCCCAAGGTCACTAGCTTGAGCGTGGGCTCATCTGGTTTCAGCACGGTTCACCAGCTTGAGACCAAGGTTGCTGGCTTGAGTAAGGGGTCACTCACTCTGCTGTAGCCCCCCAGTCAAGGCACATATGAAAAAGCAATCAATGAACAACTAAAATGCAGCAACGAAGAATTGAAGCTTCTCATCTCTATCCCTTCCTATCTGTTTGTCCCTATCTTTCCCTTTCTATGTCTCTCTCTGTGTGTCACAAAAAAATAAAATAAAATAAAATAATAATAATATTGAATGTAAACTATGATTTAAAAATAAAAATGTTTAAAGTGACTATTTACCGTCTTGACCTGGAGGGTCCATGGCTCCTAATCCTCAGCTTGTCATGACCATCCATCCAGGAGCCCAAGTCACCCAACTGGAAGTCACCCTCCAGTTCTGCCTGCTCACCTGCATCATATGCCCATCTTTTTAAATACAGTGTGTCTGTAAAGTCATGGTGCACATTTGACTGGTCACAGGAATGCAACAAAAGATGATAGAAATGTGAAATCTGCACCAAATAAAAAGAAAACTCTCCTAGTTTCATACCTATTCAGTGCATAGATTTTTTAGGGCTCCTTAGGTAGCTATCCCATATAGCCTCTACAGACTCGTCACTGACTGATGGCCTACCAGAACGGGGTTTCTCCACCAAACTGCCGCTTTCCTTCAACTGCTTATCCCACCAAGTAATGTTATTTCTATGTGGTGGCATTTCGTTATGAATGCATCGATATTCACATTGCACTTTGGTCACAGATTCGGATTTAGCGAGCCACAGAACACACTGAACTTTCCTCTGTACCGTCCACATCTCAACTGGCATGGCTGTGGGCTGCTCTGCTGTATACACGGTGTTATGTCATCATATGTGCATGCGCACATGCTGCCACATTATCCTACAGAAACTGGGAGGGTTTTCCTTTTATTTGGTGCAGATTTCACATTTCTATCATCTTTTGTTGCTTTCCTGTGACTGGTCAAAAGTGCACCATGACTTTACGGACACACTGTATATCCTCTCTGTTCTCATCCCTTCCACCACTGCCTTAGCTCTCATCCTTTCTCTTTCTAAAACATTACAATCATCCCCTGACCAGTCTTCCTCAACCCTACACCTCAACCTCTGTCAGACATAATGATACCAGCAAGGTCTTTCTGATATGCAAATCAGTCCATTGCTCAAAATTCTCCCAAATCCTCAATGCCAAAATAATAAAAACAGATTCTTCTGCATGACAAGAAAGGCCCTTTCTGCCCCAACTGCTGCCCCAGCTCTCCAGCCTCCGTGGCTTCCCCTCCACCTCCCTAACCACAACCTTTCCAGCTCTGTGGCTATAACACTGGCCTGGATGGAATGGTCACAAGCATCGTGCTCACACTTCCTCACTTGGCACATTCTACCCCTTCTGCCTGGAACTGCTTCCCCAGCTTGTCCACCAGGCAGACTCCTCATCTATATTCTGCTTCCCCTTTGCCACCCCCCATGCGCTTCCCACCCCCTCACAGCCTGGCCTCCCTGTGCTTTCTGCACACTCCCATCCAACAATGATCTTATTGTTCTACAATTGTTTCGTCCATCTCCCTCCTAAGACTTACTGGTTCCTTAAAGGCAGGTACTCTTTATCTTTTGTCTGGTATTTTTGTCCTGCCGGTGCCCAGCAAAATACCTTCACAATAAAAGACATTAAATATTAGATACTAATATTTTTATCAAAAGGATGGCGATAACACTCCATCATCATCACTATCAGCATCAGAAAGCACACAACACAGGGTGGGGCAAAGCAGGTCCATGGTTGTTCCTATGGAAAGTAATATGATAAATAATAAATAATAACACAGGGATAAATTCTGTGTTTCATGTACTCACAACTATAAACCTACTTTTGCCCCACCCTGTTTATGCTGATGGAAGGAGACTAAATTTTGGGTGGTGAACACATAATGGAGTATACAGATGTCATGTTATTTTTTTGTACACTTGAAATTTATATAGTGTTATTGGCCAATGCCACTTCTATAAATTTAATAAAAACAAAAGAAAAGAAAGCACACATGAAGTATTGTTGATAACTGGAGGAATGGGGAAACTGAGACAGACAGCTGAACAAACTGGCTGAGCAATTTACAGCCAGATACAGAAGGTCACCAGTGTTGTAAGATCCGTGTGCCTAGCAATGAGCCTCCAGGAATGAGTGACCTTTCATAGCCCTGGTCATGTGGTTCACAGGCCTCCTCCCATCTTTCCTCCCTGGTGATAACATCTAGTTATATGTCATCAGTTATATGTCAGCTCCAGGCGCAGAAAAGCCGCAAAAGCAGGCAGGGGAAGCCAGGCCCAGCTACATAATGAATGATTCTGTCCTGGCACCGACCAATCAGCAGAGACCACGACTCTGGCCATGCTTACCTGGAAACACTGATGAATATTGTGGGGCAGCTGTGTTAGGCTTGCTCACTGGTTTACGGGCTGCAAGCTCTTTGCCTGATTAGTGTGTGAGCACGTGGCAGTGCTATGTGTGAATGGCTTATGTAAGACTATGGATTAGTGCTTGTGCACAGGAGACTGCGGATGGCAGATTGCCTGCCCACCACTGTGAGGGGCCATTTTGCTGTTTGCCCGAGAGGCGGTTTCCCTGCTTCTGTGCTTGTCTACCATTGTGAGATTTTATTAAAACGGAATGGTCTAACCCTTTCTGGCTCCACAGTTGTCCTACCATTTGCCTGAATCCAATGTGAACCTGCCTGGCCTCAGCCACTGGCATTACAATATTCTATTCAGATCCTACCCTGAGACCTCCACTAAATATCCCCACCACTGGAAAGCAGATAAAACCCCTCAAGATAAAGGAAGCCATCACTGGGTTCTCTTGAGCACACCTGTGCTTTATCTCAGTCATGAATTTGTTATTTTCTTTCTCCTACACTCTCACTGTTCCCAGCTTTAATAAATACACTCTTCAGATCACCTGGATTCTGTTGCGAAATCTTTCCTTCACAAAATCAAGAATCCTCATACTACCGGCTGGCCCAAGTCGCATCTGGTGACACCAACATGTATGATGTAAAACCATTAATATACAGACATTGCTCATTCACACACCAGGTGAGGTGTCACAGTTTGCTTCAAACTCTGACATTCTGCAAACGCAGGCATTAAGCCAAGACCTACAATCAAATCAACCATCATCTGAGTGCCTATTTTGTGCAAGCTATTTCACCAAATGCTATGATGAATGGATAGTGTGGGGCAGCTGTGTCAGGCCTGCTCTCGGGTATACCAGCTGCAAGCACTTGATTGGTGCGTGAGTACATGGCCAAGGCACGTGTGCATAGCCTATATAAGGCTGGCGCTTCCCCTGGGCGGCGCTTCTTCTAGATTGCTCTCCCGCCACCACCACTGCTGCCGCCGCCACTGCCACTGCCGCTGCCGCCGCCGCCGCCGCCGCCACTGCCACTGCCACTGCTACTGCTACCACCACCACGAGATGCAGTTTTCCTTGCTACCTTGCCCTTAGTGCGAATAGCAGGTTTTCCTTTGTTTATTAGCTCGCCTGTTCTTGTGACCCTCCAAATAAATAGGTACGGCCCGACACCTTCCGACTCCGCACTTTCTCTACAGTCTGCCCGAGTCCAACGTGAACCTGCCTGGCCTCGGCCACCAGCATACAGGTAGGAATGAACACTTACTAGTATTTAGCTCAAAGATGAATATAATTAAAGGGTATTTAGACACAAGATTTGGGAAGTTAAATAAAGGGAAACAAAGGATTGCACTCATTTAATTTGTTCAGCTAGCTGTGTTAGGGCCCAGCTTTTTGCCAGGCTCTGTGTCGGCAGCTGGGGTGTAACAATGAAACCATGTGCTCTCTGCCTCCGATATGCTCATGGCCCAGCAAGGCAGGCGGACAAGACAACCATCAACCCCAGAGGCAGGGGGAAAGCGCTGTGACTAATTCTGCCTAAGGAGGGAACACAGAATGGAGCACACCTTTCTATAAATTTGCCAGTCGTGACATTTGGTCTGGCTCTTGAGGGGCTAATGAGTCATTTTCAGTGGAGAAGGCAGAGTTCCACATGGAGGGAACAGAATGAACAGAAGTGCATAGGGTTCAATGCTGAGGCATTTTGGAAACCATCGGTTTTCTCCAGGACTCACAGGGAACTGCTGAGTACGTGCTTGGGACTCCAGAGGCTGTTCCAGAGCCTGAGTGTGCACAGTGGGAAGTGATGGGCAGCCCTGTGTAGCTGGAGCGCACAGTGTTGGTGCTGAAGTGGGTGATGAGGCAGGCTCACCCATGCACACTGGCACAGCAGCGGCCTCTGAGAAGGCCTCCGTCCTCCCAACACCTATCTTCCACCTCCATTTGGGCACATCCCTGCCCACGCCTGTCTACCTCTCACTCCTCTCGTTCTTCCCTCCACAGTTCCTCACACCTGAGAAGGTTTTATTTCATTTACCACTCATAGTTTTCAGGTGCAAGGAACAGAACCGCCTCTCTGGCAGTGAAGAAGCAGAGGAATCCATCAGAAGAACATTGGATGGCTTGTGGGATCCCTGAGAAGGCCAGAACCAGGCCCCTACTCATGCAGCCAGGAACAATGCCCACAGTGAGGCCTTAGAAACACTGCTGTTGCTATGGACACTGGACATCACAGCTTCCTCCACTGAAAACTACACTGGACACTGGATGCTGCCAAGGTCACTGTCATCACCCGTCACCAAAATAGGCTGTGCCTTGCACCTGTCCTTCCAAACATCAGCTTTCTAGTCAAAATCAGGGGTAAGTGTATCTGACTGGCACGTACCCTTGTTTAGATTCAGAGAAGGCTGGGAAAGCAAGTATCTGGAACTTTCTGATTCTATAGTGTCTGCAGCCTCTGCTCAGATAGAGGAAAGGGCTTCAGCGTTCGGATGACTCGCATGCTCAAGATTCCCCTCATGTCTTGTTTTCATACTACATAGTTGTACTTGCCAAGCTGTCCTAGACCTTAGGGGTAGGTAGGCGAGGTTTAGCAAATAAAAATACAACACTCCCAGTTACACTTAAATTTCCCATAAACAGTGAATAATTTTTAAATATAAGTATGTTCTATACAATATTGGGAACATACTTAGACTAAAAATTATTGTTTATCTGAAAGTCAAATTTAACTGGACATCCTATGTGTTATATGACACCCTTTCCGGAAGTACCTTTTCTGTTTCTATTCTATATTTCACTGCACTTTTCTACATTATACCAGAGCCCGATTTTAGGTAAGCTAAAGATGCTACTGCACAAAATTTATATTTGAGGCGCTAGCCTAGCTGCCTAATCCTGGTTT
Source organism: Saccopteryx bilineata (assembly GCF_036850765.1). NCBI lineage: Eukaryota > Metazoa > Chordata > Mammalia > Chiroptera > Emballonuridae > Saccopteryx > Saccopteryx bilineata. Next base: position 104,443,782 of record NC_089495.1, read on the forward strand.
TGACAGCCAAAAATTGAAAATTATCCACCCTTTCTCTTTGCTTTCTTCCATAACAAATTTTCATCTCCTCCATATCAGATTTATGCCTAGAGCCAACCGAAGTGAAGGTTACGGCTTTGGGAAAGCAAAGGAGATAAGCACATTAAAATTTAAAAACTGATCCCCGAGTTGCAATCAGAAAAAGTAGGATCAGTAGTGCAGAAATAGTTCATGAATTTTTTATACTAGGCTCACTCAAATCCTAGGACCTCCAGTTTACTCTGACTCACACTTCACAAGGTTTTAATAGGAGGTGAAACCGTAAGTGAGGAAGCTGATTTGCATGTGTGGTGTATGAAAATTGGTCTCTGAGTCAACAATTACTGTTGCTCTCACCTCACACGTGACAGAGTGGATCCACTTCCCAACTGCAAATTTCTTCCTTTAATGTAAAAAAGGGAAACCGTGTTAAAAGTCACTGCATTTCAATATATTGCAGACAAAAATTATTAAAACTATTTCCTAATGTTATTTAAAATTTTAAATCATAAATGACACAAACAAGGCACATGACTTTGCCAAATTCTCCTAAGACTACACACACACACACACACACACACACACACACACTTATTTACCTAGTTCTTTTTTTTTTTTTTTTTTTTTTTTTGTATTTTTCTGAAGCTGGAAACGGGGAGAGACAGTCAGACAGACTCCCGCATGCACTCGACTGGGATCCACCCGGCACGCCCACCAGGGGCAACGCTCTGCCCACCAGGGGCGATGTTCTGCCCCTCTGGGGCGTCACTCTGTTGTGACCAGAGTGACTCTAGCGCCTGGGGCAGAGGCCAAGGAGCCATCCCCAGCGCCTGGGCCATCTTTGCTCCAATGGAGCCTCGGCTGGGCTGCGGAGGGGAAGAGAGAGACAGAGAAGAAGGAGAGGGGGAGGGGTGGAGAAGCAGATGGGTGCTTCTCCTGTGTGCCCTGGCCGGGAATCGAACCCGCGACTTCTGCACGCCAGGCCAACGCTCTACCACTGAGCCAACCGGCCAGGGCCAACCTAGTTCTTACATGAAAAATAATTAGACCTTCTCAAACCAATGTCGGCTTTCTCTGGGCTGCCAGACAAATCACAGTGGATATTTCTTTCTTTTTTTAATACTGTTAAAAATGTTTATTTTATTGATATTATAGAGAGGAAAGGAGAGAGAGGGGAAAAACAGGAACATCAGTCTCTTCCTGTATGTGCCCTAACCCAGGATCGAACAACAACCACTGTGCTTCCAAATGATGCTCTAACCCAGTGGTCCCCAACCTTTTTTGGGCCACGGACTGGTTTAATGTCAGAAAATATTTTCATGGACTGGCCTTTAGGGTGGGACAGATAAATGTATCATGTGACCGAGACAAGAATCAAGGGTGAGTCTTGGATGTAACAGAGGGAATCTGGTCATTTTAAAAAAATAAAAATCATTCAGACTTACATTATTTCTGTTTTATTTATATTTAAGTTATTTATTCTTTCTTTGTAGACCAGTACCAAATGGCCCACGGACCGGTACTGGCCCAGGGATTGGCCCAGGGATTGGAGACCACTGCTCTAACCAACCAAGCTATCCAGCCAGGGTTCTTTTTTAAGATTTTTATTTATCGATTTTATGAAGGTGGGAGCAGGGCAGTGAGAAGTATCAACTCATAGTTGCTTCACTTTAGTTGTTCATTGATTGCTTGTCATATGCCTTAACCAGGGTCTCCAGCTGAGCCTGTGACCACTTGCTCAGGCCAGCAACTTTGGGCTCAAGCCAATGACCATGGGGTCATGTCTACAATCCCACACTCAAGCCAGCAACCTCGCACTCAAACCAATGAACTCAAGGTTTCAAACGTGGGTCCTTTGCATCCCAGGTCAATGCTCTATCCACTGCGGTAGCACCTGGCCAGGCAATTGGTTTAGATTTGTCTTTTTTTTTTTTTTTTAATTTTTTTTTTTTTTCCTTTTTGTATCCCTCTGAAGCTGGAAACGGGGAGAGACAGACAGACTCCCGCATGCGCCCGACCAGGATCCACCTGGCACGCCCACCAGGGGGCGATGCTCTGCCCCTCCAGGGTGTCGCTCTGCCCCTCCAGGGTGTCGCTCTGCCGCGACCAGAGCCACTCCAGCGCCTGGGGCAGAGGCCAACGAGCCATCCCCAGCGCCCGGGCCACCCCCGCTCCAATGGAGCCTTGGCTGCGGGAGGGGAAGAGAGAGACAGAGAAAAAGGAGGGGGGGGAGTGGAGAAGCAAATGGGCGCTTCTCCTTAGTGCCCTGGCCGGGAATCGAACCCGGGTCCCCCGCATGCCAGGCTAACGCTCTACCGCTGAGCCAACCGGCCAGGGCCAGATTTAATTGTCTTTTTAATGGCTGAATAATAATTCCTGATGCTGGTATGCCATTAATTATTCAGCCATGGGCTTTGTTTCCAGTTTTTGTCATAATAAATAATGCTGCAATAGCATTCAGGCTCATGAGTTTTTATGAAGAGTGGTTTTATTTCTGTGGCATAGATTCCCAGGTGTGAGCTTGCTGGGTCAAAGGCACATTAATATTTAATCGTAATAAATATTGTCTTGCATTGCAATTGCTTGCTTCCCTGGAGCCATCCTTTTCCCTCTTTGCTCCCTACAATTCTCTTTCCCACTTCCCTGCCAAATTCTTTCCCTCTTTTATTTTTTGTCATTAAAATCTTGAAGTGTTCATCTTAGGTCTATCTTTTTTTCCTTCATTAATTTTTAGAGAGGAGAGAGAAAGAGAGAGAGAGAGAGAGAGAGAGAGAGAGAGAGAGAGAGAAGGGGGAGGAAGGAGCAGGAAGCATCAACTTGCATATGTGCCTTGACCAGGCAAGCCCAGGGTTTTGAACCGGCAACCTCAGTGTTCCAGGTCGGCGCTTTATCCACTGCGCCACCACAAGTCAGACTTAGGTCTATTTTTATGAACTAAAATGTTAAGCTGTTTGTGCTAATCTATGAAAATACATTATATTAAAATTTTAAAAGTCATTTTAAAAGGCTCAACAGGAAGAAGCCCTCTTCTGCAGAAGGCCAGGTGATTGAGAATATGACTATAGGTATGCAATATGAGACCTAGTTTTTCTTTCTATATTTAATCGAGATATATGTTCACAAACACCCAAGAACTATGGCAAGTGAGTATTATCAGAAGCAAATTATGCAATCCCCTGCCAATGTTTCCTCAGTAATTTATCATAAAAGACGCATTTCATGAGCATTCTCTGCACCCCTAAATCTCACTCCTGTAAATAGATATTCACTTGACAAATATTTATGAAGTGCTGGGCACTGGAATGGGTGGGAATGTTTGTGGAGTTGCTGGGACATACTGGGCATTGTACTGGGTGGGGATGGCTGTGGAGTTGCTGGGACGTGCTGGGCACTGTACTGGGTGGAGATGTCTGTGGAGTTGCTGGGACGTGGTGGGCACTGTACTGGGTGGGGATGTCTGTGGAGTTGCTGGTATGTGCTGGGCACTGTCCTGGGTGGGGATGTCTGTGGAGTTGCTGGGACGTGCTGGGCACTGTACTGGGTGGGGATGTCGGTGGAGTTGCTGGGACGTGCTGGGCACTATACTGGGTGGGGATGTCGATGGAGTTGCTGGGACGTGCTGGGCACTGTACTGGGTGGGGATGTCTGTGGAGTTGCTGGTATGTGAAGGGTGCTGTACTGGGTGGGGATGTCTGTGGAGTTGCTAGTATGTGCTGGGCAGTGTACTGTGTGGGGATGTCTGTGGAGTTGCTGGGACGTGGTGGGCACTGTCCTGGGTGGGGATGTCTGTGGAGTTACTGGGACGAGCTGGGCACTGTACTGGGTGGGGATGTCTGTGGAGTTGCTGGTATGTGCTGGGCGCTGTACTGGGTGGGGATGTCTGTGGAGATGCTGGGACGTGCTAGGCACTATCCTCAGTGGGGATGTCTGTGGAGTTCCTGGGACGTGCCGGGCACTGTACTGGGTAAGGATTTCTGTGGAGATGCTGGTATGTGCTGGGCGCTGTACTGGGTGGGGATGTCTGTGGAGTTGCTGATATGTGCTGGGCACTGTACTGGGTGGGGATGTCTGTGGAGTTGCTGGTATGTGCTGGGCACTGTACTGGGTGGGGATGTCTGTGGAGTTGCTGGGACCTACTGGGCACTGTACTGTGTGGGGATGTCTGTGGAGTTGCTGATATGTGCTGGGCACTGTACTGGGTGTGGACGTCTGTGCAGTTCCTGGGACGTGCTGGGCACTGTACTGGGTGGGACGTCTGTGGAGTTGCAGGGACCTACTGGGCACTGTACTGGGTGAGGATGTCTGTGGAGTTGCTAGTATGTGCTGGGCACTGTACTGGGTGGGGATGTCTGTGGAGTTGCTGGGACGTGCTGGGCACTGTACTGAGTGTGGACGTCTGTGAGGTTGCTGGGATGTGCTCGGCACTGTACTGGGTGGGGATGTCTGTGGAGTTGCTGGGATATGCTAGGCACTGTACTGTGTGGGGATGTCTGTGGAGTTGCTGGGACCTGCTGGGCACTGTTCTGGGTGGGGATGTCTGTGGAGTTGCTGGGACGTGCTGGGCACTGTACTGGGTTGGGATGTCTGTGCAGTTGCTGGTATGTGCTGGGCACTGTACTGGGTGGGGTTGTATGTGAGGTTGCTGGTATGTGCTGGGCACTGTACTGGGTGGAGATGTCTCTGGAGTTGCTGGGATGTGCTGGGCACTGTACTGGGTGGGGATGTCTGTGCAGTTGCTGGGACGTGCTGGGCACTGTATTGGGTGGGGATGTCTGGAGTTGCTGGGATGTGCTGGGCACTGTACTGGGTGGGGATGTCTGTGGAGTTGCAGGGACCTACTGGGCACTGTACTGGGTGAGGATGTCTGTGGAGTTGCTAGTATGTGCTGGGCATTGTACTGGGTGGGGATGTCTGTGCAGTTCCTGGGACGTGCTGGGCACTGTACTGGGTGGGACGTCTGTGGAGTTGCAGGGACCTACTGGGCACTGTACTGGGTGAGGATGTCTGTGGAGTTGCTAGTATGTGCTGGGCACTGTACTGGGTGGGGATGTCTGTGGAGTTGCTGGGACGTGCTGGGCACTGTACTGAATGTGGACGTCTGTGAGGTTGCTGGGATGTGCTCGGCACTGTACTGGGTGGGGATGTCTGTGGAGTTGCTGGGATATGCTGGGCACTGTACTGTGTGGGGATGTCTGTGGAGTTGCTGGGACCTGCTGGGCACTGTACTGGGTGGGGATGTCTGTGGAGTTGCTGGGACGTGCTGGGCACTGTACTGGGTTGGGATGTCTGTGCAGTTGCTGGTATGTGCTGGGCACTGTACTGGGTGGGGTTGTATGTGAGGTTGCTGGTATGTGCTGGGCACTGTACTGGGTGGAGATGTCTCTGGAGTTGCTGGGATGTGCTGGGCACTGTACTGGGTGGGGATGTCTGTGCAGTTGCTGGGACGTGCTGGGCACTGTATTGGGTGGGGATGTCTGGAGTTGCTGGGATGTGCTGGGCACTGTACAGGGTGGGGATGTCTGTGGAGTTGCTGGGACGTGCTGGGCACTGTACAGGGTGGGGATGTCTGTGGAGTTGCTGGGACGTGCTGGGCACTGTACTGGGTGGGGATGTCTGTGGAGTTGTTGTGACGTGCTGGGCACTGTACTGGGTGGAGATGTCTGTGGAGTTGCTGTGACGTGCTGGGCACTGTACTGGGTGGGGATGTCTGTGGGGTTGCTGCTATGTGCTACGGAGTGTACACGGTGGGGATGTCTGTTTAGTTGCTGTGACGTGCTGGGCACTGTACTGGGTGGTGTTGTATGTGAGGTTGCTGGTATGTGTTGGTCACTGTACTGGGTGGGGATATCTGTGGAGTTGCTGGGACGTACTGGGCACTGTACTGGGTGGGGATGTCTGTGGAGTTGCTGGGACGTGCTGGGCACTGTACTGGGTTGGGATGTCTGTGCAGTTGCTGGTATGTTGTAGGCACTGTACTGGGTGGAAATGTTTGTGAGGTTGCTGGTATGTGCTGGGCACTGTACTGGGTGGGGATGTATGTGAGGTTGCTGGTATGTGCTGGGCACTGTACTGGGTGGAGATGTCTCTGGAGTTGCTGGGATGTGCTGGGCACTGTACTGGGTGGGGATGTCTGTGGAGTTGCTGGGATGTGCTGGGCACTGTACTGGGTTGGGATGTCTGTGCAGTTGCTGGTATGTTCTGGGCACTGTACAGGGTGGGAATGTCGGTGAGGTTGCTGGTATGTGCTGGGCACTGTACTGGGTGGGGTTGTATGTGAGGTTGCTTGTATGTACTGGGCACTGTACTGGGTGGAGATGTCTCTGGAGTTGCTGGGATGTGCTGGGCACTGTACTGGGTGGGGATGTCTATGGAGTTGCTGGGATGTGCTGGGCACTGTACTGGGTGGGGATGTCTGTGGAGTTGCTAGGACGTGCTGGGCACTGTATTGGGTGGGGATGTCTGGAGTTGCTGGGATGTGCTGGGCACTGTACAGGGTGGGGATGTCTGTGGAGTTGCTGGGAGGTGCTGGGCACTGTACAGGGTGGGGATGTCTGTGGAGTTGCTGGGAGGTGCTGGGCACTGTACAGGGTGGGGATGTCTGTGGAGTTGCTGGGACTTGCTGGGCACTGTACTGGGTGGAGATGTCTGTGGAGTTGCTGGGACGTGCTAGGCACTGTACTGGGTGGGGATGTCTGTTTAGTTGCTGTGATGTGCTGGGCACTGTACTGGGTGGAGATGTCTGTGGAGTTGCTGGGACGTGCTGGGCACTGTACTGGGTGTGGACGTCTTTGAGGTTGCTGGGATGTGCTGGGCACTGTACTGGGTGGTGTTGTATGTGAGGTTGCTGGTATGTGTTGGTCACTGTACTGGGTGGGGATATCTGTGGAGTTGCTGGGACGTGCTGGGCACTGTACTGGGTGGGGATGTCTGTTGAGTTGCTGGGACGTGCTGGGCACTGTACTGGGTGGGGATGTCTGTGCAGTTGCTGGGACGTGCTGGGCAGTGCACTGGGTGGGGATGTCTGTGGAGTTGCTGGGACGTGCTGGGCACTGTACTGGGTGGGGATGTCTGTGGAGTTGCTGGGACATGCTGGGCGCTGTACTGGGTGGGGACGTCTGTGGAGTTGCTGGGACGTGCTGGGCACTGTACTGGGTCGGGATGTCTGGAGTTGCTGGTATGTGCTGGGCACTGTACAGGGTGGGGATGTCTGTGGAGTTACTGGGACGTGCTGGGCACTGTACTGGGTGGGGATGTAACTGGAGTTGGTGGGACGTGCTGGGCACTGTACTGGGTGGGGATGTCTGTGGAGTTAATTGTATGTGCTGGGCAGTGTACTGGGTGGGGATGTCTGTAGAGTTGCTGGTATGTGCTAAGCACTGTACTGGGTGTGGACGTCTGTGAAGTAGTTGGGACGTTCTGGGCACTGTACTGTGTGGGGATGTCTGTGGATTTGCTGGGACGTGCTGAGCACTGTACTGGGTGGGGATGTCTGTGGAGTTGCTGGGACGTGCTGGGCACTGTACTGGGTGGGGGTGTCTGTGGAGTTACTGGGTCGTGCTGGGCACTGTACTGAGTGGGGATGTCTGTGGATTTGCTGGGACGTGCTGAGCACTGTACTGGGTGGGGATGTCTGTGGAGTTGCTGGGACGTGCTGGGCACTGTACTGGGTGGGGATGTCTGTGGATTTGCTGGGACGTGCTGAGCACTGTACTGGGTGGGGATGTCTGTGGAGTTGCTGGGACCTGATGGGCACTGTACTGGGTGGGGATGTCTGTGGAGTTGCTGGGACTTGCGGGGCACTGTACTGGGTGGGGATGTCTGTGGAGTTGCTGGGATGTGTTTGGCACTGTACTTGGTGGGGATGTCTGTGGAGTTGCTGGGATGTGCTGGGCACTGTACTGGGTGGAGATGTCTGTGGAGTTGCTGGGATGTGTTTGGCACTGTCCTGGGAGGGGATGTCTGTGGAATTGCTGAGACGTGCTGGGCACTGTACTGGGTGGGGATGTCTGTGGAGTTGCTGGGACGTATTGGGCACTGTACTGGGTTGGGATGTCTGTGGAGTTGCTGGGACGTGCTGGGCATTGTACTGGGTGGGGATGTCTGTGGAGTTGCTGGGACGTTCTGCGCATTGTACTGGGTCTGGATGTCTGTTGAGTTGCTGGGACGTGCTGGGCACTGTACTGGGTTGGGATGTCTGTGCAGTTGCTGGGACGTGCTGGGCACTGTCCTGGGTTGGGATGTCTGTGGAATTGCTGGGACGTGCTGGGCACTGTACTGTGTGGGGATGTCTGTGGATTTGCTGGGACGTGCTGGGTACTGTACTGGGTTGGGATGTCTGTGGAGTTGCTGGCATGTGCTGGGCACTGTACTGGGTGGGGATGTCTGTGGAGTTGCTGGTGTGTGCTGGGCGCTGTACTGGGTGGGGATGTCTGTGGAGTTGCTGGTGTGTGCTGGGCACTGTACTGGGTGGAGATGTCTGTGGAGTTGCTGGGACGTGCTGGGCACTGTCCTGGGAGGGGATGTCTGTGGAGTTGCTGGGACGTGCTGGGCACTGTACTGGGTTGGGATGTCTGTTGAGTTGCTGGGACGTGCTGGGCACTGTCCTGGGTGGGGATGTCTGTGGAGTTGCTGGGACGTGCTGGGCTCTGTCCTGTGTGGGGATGTCTGTGGAGTTGCTGGGACGTGCTGGGCACTGTACTGGGTGGGGATGTCTGTGGAGTTGCTGGGACCTGCTGGGCACTGTACTGGGTGGGGATGTCTGTGGAGTTGCTGGGACGTGCTGGGCACTGTACTGGGTGGGGATGTCTGTGGAGTTGCTGGGACGTGCTGGGCACTGTACTGGGTGGGGTTGTCTGTGGAGTTGCTGGGACCTGCTGCGTACTGTACTGCGTGGTGGTGTGCATACAGCAATAATAAGGTGAACCAGGTCCCACTCTCACAAATCTTATCCTCTAGGTGACGAGAAAGATATGAAACAACTCATTACACACATTTGTTTAAATAATATTTCTACTGCGATAATAAACACATATAACTTGTTGAAGCTACTGTACTGTGTCTCTTATTAAAGCAGCCCACATTCAGTGAATGCAGATTTAAACATTTTTAAGTCTACAGTTCAGTGCCATTAAGTGTATCCGCATTGTTGTGTAACCATCAATACCATCCATCTTTGCAAATCTTCACCTGCAAAACTGAAACTCTATACCCATAAACAGCTCCCCGTTCCCTTCTCCGCAGCCCCTGGAGACCACTGTCTGCTTTCTGTGTCTCTGGATTTTTCTCCACGTGTGTAAGTGGAATCAGATAATGTCTTTCTGTGATTGTCTTATTTAATTTATCATAGTGTCCTCAAGGTTCATCCATGTTTAGCATGTGAAAAGGTTTTCTTCTTTTTAAAGAATGAGCAATATCTTCTTGTCTGTGTATAGACCATATTTTATTTATCTACTCATCAGTGAACACTTGGGTTGCTCTCACATTTTGGATAATATTTAAATTTGTTTCTATTACTTTTTTTAAAAGCGGTTTAAGCTTCCACATTAGACACAGAGCCTGTAAAGACTGGCCAATCATTTCTCTCCCATAACATTCACTACACATTCCCAGAGTAAATGTATGTTATAACTACTATTTTTTTTATGTTATCCAGAGTTTTCCTAACTCTTTCCTTTTCTCTTCTTGCTTTCTCCCTGTTGAAGTTATGAAGCTGTGCTCATTGCCCAGATGATGTAGGGCAGGATGAAAAGGTTTTGTTTTTTTGTTTTTGTTTTTTTTTTGTTTTTTTTGTTTTTTTCATTTTTCATTTTTCTGAAGCTGGAAACAGGGAGAGACAGTCAGACAGACTCCCGCATGCGCCCGACCGGGATCCACCCGGCACGCCCACCATGGGGCGACGCTCTGCCCACCAGGGGGCGATGCTCTGCCCATCCTGGGCGTCGCCATGTTGCGACCAGAGCCACTCTAGCGCCTGAGGTAGAGGCTACAGAGCCATCCCCAGCGCCCGGGCCATCTTTGCTCCAATGGAGCCTTGGCTGCGGGAGGGGAAAAGAGAGACAGAGAGGAAAGCGCGGCAGAGGGGTGGAGAAGCAAATGGGCGCTTCTCCTATGTGCCCTGGCCAGGAATCGAACCCGGGTCCTCCGCACGCTATGAAAAGGTTTTCTGAAGGCTTCTCTGGCTGCTATTATCTAATAGCCAAGGTACTTATGGAAATAAAACCAGATAGGACTCTAGATATCTTAACAGACAGCTTCATGGACAGATATCACTAAAGACAAAGGGTTCCCTCTCAGTACCTTCTTCTCTTCGTGCTCTCAAGCTAAAGAAGCTAAGTGCTACAGAACTATTGAACCCTTTGAGACCACAAGTTCACGGAAATTCTATTTTTACTAGCACGGTTGAATGGGGTTTTGAAATTTAAATTATGTTCCTTGGTCACCTTAGCTGTGGACTAAGATCTCTACTCCTATACTCAATGGATGATTTAATTAAATGTATTATATATTGTGACTGGAAGACTGGTTTCTATGAAAACCTATGACAAGTACCTGACCCGGTTACCTGAACTTGAGCTGAGATCTCAAGGATGAATATGAAGCATCTTGACAAAGGATGTGGGCCAAGCAGTCAATTCTTACCCTTAATGCTGCAAGGCTCCAACAATTCATGTCCTCTCCCCCCCATAAAAATATTCCCCACATTGCTTTGTTACCAGGAAACCTTGTCCAGCACACCCCCTTGCAATAACCGTAGCTTCCCTACTCTTAGTAGCATTCGTGAGAAGCCCAAAGCTTCATGTGGATGTTTAACATTGAGAGTTCTTTAGATGTTTTCAGATGCCATTTTGATCTTTTAGCATATCTGTTAAATATCTGAGCATTCTTCATACAACACAGGTGTAGCGGCTCATATATGTTTTTTTTTTCCTGTAACATTTATATTCAATCCTAGCATCTCTCCTTCATCATACAGAGCCATCATGTTGAGAAGCAAATCAAGGAAATGTAGTTTCCCCACATCATTAATTACTCTATTTCTAAGCAGACACAAACACATTTCCTCTTTGGCTTTGGAACAGCTCATAGGCTGCCAGCTGGGACTTCCAGAGGCTTTAAGAGCCTTAATCACCAAAGAGCTTTGTTCTGTTTAAGAAAAATAAGACTAAATTAAAGGCACACTCAGATATTTTCCCCCTGATTAGAATAGGCACAACATTTGATGATTTATTTTTTATGCACCCACCACTAATTTTACTATAATTTTAGTAAAATTTTATTGAAATATAACCCAATTATAATTTAACTATTTATTCTACATTTATTTTCTGATCTTCAAACTCATATCCAACTACTTACTACATTTTCTATAAATAGCTCATGGGGATCTAAAACAGGAAAAAAACTTTTTTTAGATTCACAATGCTGCTGATACCATATGTGTGGCTTTTTTCCCCACACCAAGAAATTTTCTAATTCTCAGTCTTCACCGACTAGGTGTTCTACAATTCATTTTAATTCTGATACTGTCTACCTGGAGTAGCTTCAGATGCCCCAAGTTAAGGACTCAGTCCCACAAGTCTGCCCCCACTTCAAACACCAATCACAAATCCCAGATTCCCAACTGGCTAGAAAGCAAGGCTTCTCATGATGCCCTTCCAGGATGTGATCACGTGTTAGAATAGCTCACAACTCAGGGAAACATTTTACTTACCATTACCAGTTTATTATAAAGGAGACAATTCAGGAATAGCCAAACAGAAGAGATGTGTAGGGCGGGTATGGGAGGAGGGGTAGATGTGTGCAGAGCTTCCATGCCCTCTCTGGGGGCACCACCCTCCTATCACCTCCATGTTCTCCCCATCTTGGTGATTAAGTCAAGCCCAGCCCCTCCCCTCACCCCAGAGGCCAGAGTGTGTGTATGGGGGACTAAAAGTTGCACCCTCTAATTACATGGTGACTTCCTCTAGTGACCAGCCCCCTTCTCCAAGAGCCACTACAGCGGTTCTCAACCTGTGGGTCGCGACCCCCGTGGGGGTCGAACAACCAAAACACAGGGGTCGCCTAAAGCCATCGGAAAATACATATTTCCAATGGCTTTAGCCACTGAGAAGCCGCACTACCGTCTTCAGCAGCGCTATTCAGCTTGAACGCACGCCGTTATGGACGCCCATTCCAAGCTGAATGCCTGCGGTCATGCTCAGACGTGATTGCATCATCCCTCCGGGGCCTAAGGGGCGGGGGAAGCGGGGGAACGCTCCACAGTCCATAGCAGCGGGGCTGCTCATCCGTAGCAGCGCATTACGTGTGTCCGGCGCTTGCTGACGTCATCAGTGGGCAGGTGCAGCAAGCGCCGGAGGACAGAAGCCTAGGAGGTGGAGAGGCAAGAGAGCCAAGAGAGCCTGCGAGACAACCTGCTGGTGTAAAAAAGGTTAATAATGTGAAAACAGTACACGCACCATACACACAATACTGTGTAAGTGTAAGGTGCTTTGTGTGTAATCATTACACAGTACACAAAGCAGCTTACACTTACACAAAGCACCATACATTTACACAGTGTGAACTACATCCGTCTTATACTATAAGAGACCACTATAAGATGTAGTTCACACTGTTCCCCAATGTATCATTATCTCCCATATCTCCCACATCTCCCACTATTTTCCCATATTCTGAATGAGGAAACCGCTGAAATCAGCGGTTTCCGGCATTGAATCCGCCTCCTATTGATTTCATTAGGAGTGCGGTGGATTTTGTGGAAGAGAGCTCCCTTGAATCTCAGGTTACCACACAATCTGCCGCAGCTTCCTTTTGATTTCAATAAGAGGCGGAGAAATGACAGTTTCCGACACATTTCTTCCTCTCCTATTCAAGTCAATGGGAGGCCGCAGCAGATTCTGCTCAAATATAGAGCATGTTGCTTAATTTTTTTCACACTAGAACTTTTCCTAGAGCAGAAAAATACCAAAGGTGGAATCCGCCACCCCCAATAGACTTCTATAGGAGGCAGATCTTTTACACTGCAGAATCCGCACAGCAGATTCCTCAGTGTGAGGCCTCTTTCTATTGGGGGGGGGGGGGGGGTGGATTCCACCTTTGGAATTTTTCTGCTCTAGGAAAAGTTCTAGCGTGAAAAAAATTAAGCAACATGCTCTATATTTGAGCGGAATCTGCTGCGGCCTCCCATTGACTTGAATAGGAGAGGAAGAAATGTGTCGAACTGCATTTCTGCCGTACAGGGGATCTCTCTTCTGCGGAATCCAAGGGTCTCCCATTGAAGTAAATGAGATGTGGATTCCACCGCAGAAACCGCTGCTTTATAGTGTGAAAGAGCCCTGAAAGATACCATGCTGTGCAGAAACTGCAGTGTATCCTATGACGTAGTTCACACTGTTCTATATAGAAAACTTGCCACTAATCTGGAAAAAATAGATCCATTAGTTAAGCAGCTATTTACGGAATGGTAGCCCCAATACACTAGGTAAGGAGGTCCATTAGTAATAAATATTTCTCAATATATAATTAAATATTGTTTTTATGATTAATCACTATGTTTAAATTATGTTTGATTTGTAGCAATGAGAATACATAATGCATATCCGGTATTTACATTCCGAATCATAACTGTAGCAAAATTACAGTTATGAAGTAGCCACCAAAATTATTTTTTGGTTTGGGGTCACCGCAACATGAGGAACTGTATTGTGGGGTCACGGCATTAGAAAGGTTGAGAATCACTGCACTAGAATAAACTAAGGTATGATTGGAAATGCCTTATTATGAATAACAAAAGATACTCCTCCCATCCCTATGAGTAGGAAAGTTGCATGGGTTTTAGAAGCTCTGTGCCAGGAATTGGGAGCAGAGGCCAAGTGTATATTTCTAATGAAGTCACAGCACCTCAAGGTAATCATGTCCAAAACTAAAATCTCGATCTTGCTCCCAAAATTAATAATATTGCCGATATCCCCCACTTGCTGTTTCCAAACTCCAGAAGGCATTTACACAAGCTGTTCTTCCTGCCTGGAGTGCTTCTCTCCACTTCTTACCTGACTGGCTCTGCTTATCTTTCATATTTGAGCTTAAATGTCACTTTGTCAAAGAGGCTTTTCTTTGACCCTCTCCCAGTCTAAATGACATTCACTCATATTCCCTACAATTCTTCTTCATCACATATCACAGTTTTTTTGTTTGTGGTTTTGTTTTTGGTTCTTAAGTCAGGAGAGGAGATACTAGAGAGACAGTCTCCCACATGCACTTGGACTGAGCTCCACCCAGCAATCCCATCTGGGGTCAACACTCAGACCAACCAAGCTATCCTCAATGCCCGGGGCTGACACTTGAACCAATCAAGCACTGGCTGTGGGGAAGGAAGAGAGAGAAGAGGGAGAGGGAGGGGGAGAGAAGCAGATAGTCCTTCTCACATGTGCCCTTACCAGAGATCAAACCTGGGACGTCGAATAATGGGCTGACACACTATCTACTGAACAAACTGATCAGGGCCACATCATAGTTTTTAATTGTGTTTGATGATTTTTTGTGTTGTCTGGCTTCTCCCTGGGTGTGTGTGAAGATACTAGATTCCTGACTTCCTCTGAGTTCCCAGCAGCGTGCCTGCCATGTATAGTGGATGCTCATATTTGTTGAATGAATGAGTGAATTGTCTACATCTGATGACGTCAGAGTAATGGCGCGGTAGGAAGTGATACCGACAAATCTCCCCCAAAACTCAACAAGATCTTCAACCAGAAACAGAAAAACTTATCCTTGGAGCCTCCAGATGTTTCACAATACACCCGAAGGTATGGTCGAGCGAAAAATTGGCTAAATATATAATCAAACCCCGAAGGAAATAGGGAGTAAGAAATGCTCCACCTTCCTCACTAACCTAAATAGGGCTGCTTTCACTGGTAACTGAGAATATAGAAACTAAGGCAGGCAAAGGGGGTGAATAGATCCAGGCCACGGCACAAACGGCTGAACCAGTCTGTGGCACGGAGATCCAAGCCGAGGAAAAACTGTGCCTGTGGCAACCCGGGCAATACAAGCTAACACTCGCGCCAAACCCAGATAAAAAAACAAGTGGGGCAGCCATTTTCCCCGATCTCCTGGTCGGCGCGTGCAGATAGTGGGTGAGAGATTCCTTTGAAAGCCCCAGGAGTGGGTGCCCGTGTTATCCCACAGAGAGGCAGAGTCAGAGGCCTTTGTGTGGGCTGAAAGTGGAATCTTGGGCCGCCCCAGCGCCCTGAAAAAGCTGCACATGGGGAGGGGCCGCCCCAGCGCCCTGAAAAAGCTGCACATGGGGAGGGAGCGAGAGCCAATTCCAATGCTGGAACTTTTCCGTGCGGGTGGGGGTTTCACTCAAAGTGTGAGGCGGCCGGCCTGATATCCTGGTCGGCATGCACAGAGAGTAGGCAAGAGATTCCTCCCAGCATCTCAGGAGTGGGAGCCCATGTTATCCCACATAAGGGCAGAGTCAGGGGCCTTTGTGTGGGCCAAAAGCGGAATCTCCAGGCCACCCCAGCGCCCTGAAAAAGCCGCGCACAGGGAGGGAGCGGGAGCCAATTCCAACGCTGGAACTTTTCCATGCGGCCAGGGGTTTCACTTAAGAGTGTGAGACTGCCGGCCTGATATCCTGGTCTGCACACAGATAGCGAGAGTTTCCTCCAAGTGCCCCAGGAGTGGGCGCCCACCCGTGTTACCGGACAGAGTGGCAGAGCCAGAGGTCTTTGAGTGGGCGGAAGCCCCGCCTGATTATGCTAGCAGCTCTGACTGACTGAGCCTTACCCAGAGCCCTGTGCTGAGTGGGAATAGAGTGGGGAGTTGCCAGCTCTTTGAGCCTCTTACTCTCCAGGCAGAGGCAGCAGCAACCCCATAGCTGGATTATCAAGCTACTATGAGGAAGGAAAGACTAGGAGAGAGGCTCCAGGAACACAGACTCTCTCACTGGCGGAGCCTATAAATGCTAATGAGCCTCGACTGCCAACAAGACTGAAGCACAATACATGACATTGCCATAGAGACTTATCAACTGCAAACCTCTACCTGAGCGTGCCAAAGGGGCAGAGCCCAGGGTACAGAGTCACCGACCAGGAAGAGGGAGAGAAAAGAAAAAGCAAGAAGATAACCTCTCAAAATCAAGAATAATCCGCAGACTTTATAACCTATCCCATTTTATTATATTTGTTCGTTTGTTTCTCTTATCTTCATTCTTGATTTTTTTTTTTCTTCCTCCAATTTGGTCGTTTAACTCTCTGCCGGTCTTACTCTCTCCTCTCCTTGAACTACACTACCCACAAGTGTTACATCTCCCATTATCTTTTCTTTCCTTTTCCTTTCTCTCTATGAGGGTTGTACTCCAAAACCCTTAACTCTCTCTCTCTCTCTCTCTCCTCTTTTTTCTTTTTTCTTCTTTTAGTAGTTCTCTCTTTTTTCTCTCTCTCTTTCTTTTCTCCCTCTATATTAGTTTCTTCCTTTCTCCTTTACGTCTTCTCTCATTCAAACCTCAATAACAAACAAATTATTTTATCTGGGACTCAAACTTATGTTTGTGGCATTTTGGGGGGTTTTTACTTCACCTTTTTAACTCACTAGCAGTGCTCCCATTCCTGGCTCTCCATTTTATCTAGTTCTTGTTCCACTAAATACAATAGTAATTTTTTAATTTGTCCCCCCATTTTCCTGTTTCCCTCTTATTCCTCTCATCATATCTCTTAGTCGACCAACACCTAAAAGCAAATCATTTTATTCTTGACCCAAATTTTTTCCTTATTTGCTTTTTGTGGGTCCATACCCCCTTTTTTTCTTTTTTCGTTTTTCTTTTCTGGGTTTGTTTGTTTTTTTGCCCCTTTATTACTTCTCCCCAATTCAGGTCCTCCATTACAGGCATTGTTTGTTCTATTTAGTACAATATAATTCACAGTTCACCACAAGATTTTCTCAAGAGGGGAGAGGAGAGGAGAGGAAAAAAGGAGGGGGGGAATAATTTCCTTTTTTAAAATTTTTATTTTTATTTAATAATTTAAAAAAACTTTTCGATTTTTTATTTTTTAACTTTTTATTCTTTATTAAATCTCATTGATACTATCAACAAAACCACCCTCAGATGCCATTAAGGAAGAGAAAATTGAATATCATGGATATGAAAGAGAGGTAACACAGATAGATGAGGAAAGATCTATGAAGAAAAAATTTAATATATTGGAAACCTTGGAGTTAAACGACAGAGAATTTAAAATAGAAATCCTAAAAATACTCAGAGATATACAAGAAAACACAGAAAGGCAATTTAGGGAGCTCAGAAAACAACTCAATGAACACAAAGAATATATTTCCAAGGAAATTGAATTGTCTACATTTGTGTTTCTTAAAATAAGCTCCCACAAATGTTTCTGCTGGTTGATAATACAGTATATGCTTCCTGACAGAAGAGATTGCAGTCAAATAGCTGTGATAAATAACTGAGTAAACAAAGCTAAACAGGTTTACATACCACAGAATATCCCAGAGCCTATAATTTGTAAAGGAACACTGTGCATACAGTACACTAGAGGGGAAATGAATGTGAGGTTTCACAAACAAGTCAGAGAGCCCTTGCATCACAGAGGACTTTTCAAGATGAGTGTTCTGTGAACACATATCAAGGGAAATTCTAATAAACAGTAATTATTTAGCATTTAACTTAATAGGTGCTCCATATATATAGGAGAGGACAAAAGTAGGCTTATGGTTTTAAGTACATGAAACCAGGAGTTTACTCTTGTACTATTATTTATTAATTATTGTATTATTTTCCACACAAACAACTGTAAAACTACTTTTGCCCCACCCTCGATATTAATTTTGTGGTCACTATCCAAGCCTTCTATAAGTATTTTCTTATTTAGCTTTTTTTGAGCCTTTATTTCTTTAGAGCCATTTTAGGTTTTCAACAAAATTGAGAGGAAAGTACAGAAAGCCCCCACATACCTCCTGCCCCCACACATGCACAGCCTCCCCCATTAACAACATCCCCCACCAGAAAGTACCTTTGTTATAATTGATGAACCTACGTTATAACCACCCCAAATCCTTAGTTACCTTGGGTTTTACTGGTGGGTTTGTACATTCCATGGGTTTGGTCAAATGTATAATGACATATTTGCAGTTAAGGCTCCTCCATGTCTTTGCATGACTTGATAGTTTGGTATTTTTTTTAAATTAATGCTAACATAATACTCCATTGTCGAGATGTACCACAGTTTGCTTCCCCATTCACCTACTACAGGACATCTTTATTGCTTCCAAGTTTTGACACAAATAAGATTGCTATAAAAATCCGTGTGCAGGTTCTTGTGTGGAATAAGTTTTCACCTCTGTTGGGTCAATGCCAAGGAATGCAATTGCTAGATCATGTGGGAAGAGTATGTTTTGTTTTGTAGAAACTGCCAAATGATCTTCCAAAGTGGTTCATACAAATCTGAACTCCCATCAGCAGTGAACTCTCAGAAGGAGGTCGGGTTCCTGTTGCTTCACATCCTCACCAGCATTTCATGTTGTCACTATTTAGAATTTGGGCCATTCTAATAGGTGTATGTATTTCATTTATTTTCCAGACTATCCTTAGGTTATGGAACATCCAACAGCTTATAAGAGGCAGGAGTTAAGTCTGGTCATTTAGACTGCAAAGCCTGACGTCTTAACTATACAACAACACAGACTTTCAAATACACCCTCCAGAGTCTTCCACATTATCTGCACACACATAATCTCCTGTCATGGAGACAGGTGCCGCTGCATGCACTGTACAGCAGCATGTCTGATGTGAAAGCTTTCTTGTATTATTATTATTATTGTTATTATTCTCTTTTCATGCAATTGCTGTGTAACAAATTACCACAAAAACTTAGCTCAAAACAACCCTCAGACATATGCTCACAGTTCTATAGGTCAGAAGTCCAGGCAAGTTTGATGGAGTTCTCTGCTCAGGGTTTTACAAGGCTGTTATCAAGGGGCTGGCCTAGCTGTATTTTTTTCTAAAGGCTTTCACAAAAAATTCGCTTCCAAGTTTCTTGACCAAATTCAGTTATTTGTGAGAGTAGAACTCAGGTCCCTCTTTCCTCCCTGGCTGTCAGTCAGGAGTTGCTCTCATCTCCAAGAAGCCAACCACAGTCCTTGCCATGTGGCCCCTTCCATCTCCAGTGAAGAATCTTCATGTTAAATTTTACTTGCACTTTAAGTCTCTGACTTCCCCTGTTTCTGAATGCTAGACAGATTCAAAGAGCTCATTTGATGAGGTCAGACCCATTTGGATGAAATTTCTGTATCTTAAGGTCAACTGATTTGGGATCTTATATCTTCAAAATCTCTTCACAGCGATACCTAACTAACTGGGAGAAGGTGTGCGTACACCAGAGGCTGGTGTCTTGGAAGCCATCTTAGATTTCTGCCTACCACAGTGCATGCATACTCTTTCTTCAATAGATAGTAAGCCATTCAAAGGCGGGACTACACTTTTGTTCTCTTTGTATCTGTCATATCAGTACTTAGCACAGTGAAGGCACTCACTAAACACTTCTTAATGCTTCGTCACATCACCCCATCACCGTTATGCCCAGTATGCACAGGATCCCCATTGAAAGTTTTGTGTCCTTAAGCTTTCATTAATTTATTTTGCCATAAGTCATACTTTTCAAAATAATAATTAGAAGAATTGAGTTCCAAGATGTAGACTCAACTTTTTTTCCAGTAATGTCTGTGAAGTTTGGTGTCAGTATTCTAGGAAGTGGGGAAGAGAGTTTTAAACTTGATGAATTTTATCGAATGTTACTGTGGACCAAGATCTAAATAATTCTATGATGTCTTCCCTTGGCTATTTTCAAGTAAAAATGACAAGAGAAGAAGTGTACTAGTAACCTTGGGTGCATTCATTAACAAATTTCCCAAGTTCATGAATATGTGCTAAGTAAAAGAAGAGTGTATTATGTACTTCCACAATGACTCCCTGTCCACAAAATCTGGTGCCTCCAACCAAGTACCACGATATGCATATTGAGATGTTGCTCTGTTGTGACCAGGTAGTTCATATCCCTGAAAGCTCTCTCAGAGTACTTCTCATGGGAGGCAGTGTCAATAAGAGCAACCCTATTTGGCACATATTAGACCTGACAATGACCCTCCAACTGAGTTTGGAAACAATGAAACAAGAGACAATCTAATAGTAAATTTTTAAAAACTTTGTCAAATTTTTATACTTGTAATTTGTATCTGTAGGCCATGCCCAGCCATGTTCTATTCTTTGTTACAAAAAAATTTAGGGAGGAAATGGAGGCATGAAGTCACAATGAGGATCGTTTTCAATTGTGACTAAGCTAAATTGGTGGGACAGATAAGGAGGTGAGAAGGGACAAAAGGAACCTGGAAGGTCTCATCACCAGTGAGTTACATCTATCAGCTCCTTCGTGGACTAGAAGCTCAGTTTCTACGTGGAACCAAATGGCTTATTTCTACCTCCCCCTCTATCACATTTCTTTGGTCTCCTGATGCCTCTCCTTTGCACTGGCCACACTGACCCAGTTCCACCTCCTCCTTTCTCAGATACAGCACTAGAAACCCATGTGCTTCCCCACAAGGGATAGAATCCACCTGGACCCTGGACCCACAACAAGGTTCCCAGCTCCCAGCTCTGTGGGCACTGGCTTGTACCAGGCCCCAGGGTGTCCTTGAACTGCGCTCACTTCCTGTCACAGCAGCGCCCTGCTCAAATCCAGGCGGATACCTTCTGTGTCATTCTGACTCTTGGGGTCTCCCATCAAGTTCTGTCCTGCAGAGGAATGACAGACATTCACATTTATTGGGTGAGTGGAAGAAGAGTCCACAAAAGTTCCTGAATCAGAATAAACAGCTAGAGGGAAAGCAGTTAAAAACTTTTTGGGAGAAGGGAGAATTTTAAGGAGGAAGTAATCACTGTCAAATGCTGCATGAATTACAAGAAAAATGTGTGTCCATTACATTTGGAAATTGCAGCATTCCTTTTAGTAAGAAGAAATCACAAGGAAAATTAGAAAATACTTTGAGATACATGAAAATGAAAACCAATTTGAGCATGCAAAGTTGCTTACAGGGAAATTTATAAGTACCTTTAAAAAAACCTAATAACCTAAGCTTTCACCTTAAGGCATTGGAAAAAGAAGAGCTAATTAAACCCAAAGCAAGCAAAGAAACAAAATAATAAGAACAGAAAACAGTATAATAGAGAATAGAAAAGTAATAGAGAAAATCAGTGAACCCAAAATTGGTTCTTTGAAAAGATCAGCAGAATTGACAAACCTCTAGCTAGATAGACAGAAAAAAAAAAGCGAGAGAGAAAGAATATTCATATTACTAGAATGAGAAGTGAAAGAAGGAACACTGCTACTGACCTTCTGGAAATGGAAGGATTATAGGGGACACTACAAACTACTGTATGTCAACAAATTAGCCAAGATGGAAAAATTCCAAGAAACACAAACTACCAAAACTGACCCAGAAGTACTAGAAGTGAAGCCTAAAGTCCGAGGGTTGCTGGGAGGTGAAAAGGCGCAGATGTGCATAGACTATTCTCTGAAAAAGGTTGGCTGTGAGAGATGTGTTTTACTAGAGGAAGATGGTGCCCTAAGAGAGTCAGAGCTCTCTCTTTTTGGTTCTGTTTTTAGGATGCAGAAACTTGAACATGGTTTTATAATGAGGAGGACCAATGGAGATGAGAGGTTGAGAACAGAAAGGGAGAAAGGAATAGGGTGTCTGAGGAGGCAGGAGGTGCAGTGGTATCCAGGAGAAAACCAATGTCCTGCCTGCCCTCAGCCACAAGGACAGTGTTAGAAGACAAACCATCACTTCTGGGGGGCAGGGGGCACACACGGAAGGCAGTGTGTCCAGGGAGAGTCAGGCTTCCATTAAGGAAAGAAAGTGCAGATCTTACAGACTAAGACTGTATTTTCAAATGAGTAGGTATCTTGAAGGAGATAAACAGAGTGATGGAAACAGAAGCCAGTAGCAGCAGTACTGGCTCAGTAGAACTGGAGGTTCACTTGGGTCTCATCACCATGGAAACAAACAGCTATATTTCATTTCAACCGTGGGATGAGCACAGTCTCCCAAAGTTGTTCTTCCCTAGTACTTCACACTGGATTGAATAGCCCTCACCTACACACATACCACCCTGTGATTCTTCTATTATAGAAGTTAACTGGGTTGTGTAATTACATATTGACTTGCCTATCTCCCCTATTACATCATGACAGTAATTAGTATCATCTTTCCAGAACAGTTTTTGCAGCTTTCTTTTCTCACTTATTTTTTTAGATCTTCAAGTCAGTGATTGTAAGGAGGAACTTAATTTATTGTGAAAAACTTTAAGCATACACAAAAGCACAGGGAATAGTATACTGACTCTCCTTAGCACCCAGATTCAACATTATCAGTGTGTCCATTCTTCCTTCATTTATGCTCCCACCCACTCCCTTCCCTGGATTCTTTTAAAACATCAGAGCATCATATCTCTTCACCTGAAATGTTTTAGTATATGTTTCTAAAAGATAATTCTCTTTTAAAAATCATGACCACATGCCATTATTATATATAGTATTTTTAAATTAACAATTTCCTAATATCATCATATATTATGTAAATGTTCAAATTTCCTCCATTTGCTCATAAAAATTTTTATATATTATTTATCATTGAAATTGGTTGATATCGCTTTTAAGTTAGTTTTACTCTTTAGGTTCCTTTCCCCTCTCTTTATTTCCCCATGCAATTTATTTTTTGAAAAACACTGAACCATTCATTCTAAAAAGTTTCCCAAATTATGAATTTTGATTGTTGTATCCTCATTGTGATATTCTGCATATTTTAAAAAAGGATTTCTTTTAAAAATATGGTTAACCCTGTCAAAATAAGTAGTTTAATTCTCATATTACAATTATTGACAAGCTATCTTAGGATTCTGTCTGCAAATGACAAGAATCAACTCAAATCAGCCTAAGCAAAAAGATGGGACTTCGGGAAAGGGAAAAACTAGCAGACTGCTGGCTCCCTCTCCTAGGCCAGCCCTGCCTGATAAAACCAGAATATGGAACAACTGAGCAATTCTATAAATTTACTAAAATTAAAAAGAGTTTACCTTCTGATACTGAGAGATACATCATCAATTAGAAATAGGTAAAAAATATAGGCATCAGAACTAAAAGATAACCAAGATAGCAATTTAAATATTTTTAAAACTTGTAAAAATGTAGTCAATAAAAAAGGTAAGTTACATAGATCATGAGGTATAGAATAGCCCTGGCCAGTTGGCTCAGTGGTAGAGTGTCAGCCCAGTGTGTGAAAGTCCCTAGTTTAATTCTTGGCCAGGGTACACAGAAGTATCCATGTGCTTCTCCACCCTTCCCCCCCCCCCTCTTTTTTTTTTTTTTCTTTTGTATTTTTCTGAAGCTAGAAACGGGGAGAGACAGTCAGACAGACTCCCGCATGCTCCCGAACGGGATCCACCTGGCACACGCACCAGGGGGCAACGCTCTGCCCCTCCGGGGCGTGCTCTGTTGCCACCAGAGCCACTGTAGCGCCTGGGGCAGAGGCCAAGGAGCCATCCCCAGCACCCGGGCCATCTTTGCTCCAATGGAGACTTGGCTGTGGGAGGGGAAGAGAGAGAGAGGAAGGAGAGGGGGAGGGGTGGAGAAGCAGATGGGCGCTTCCCCTGTGTGCCCTGGCCAGGAATCAAATCCGGGACCTCTGCACGCCAGGCCGACGCTCTACCACTGGGCCAACCGGCCAGGGCCTTCCCCCTCTCTTTTGTCTCTCTCTTCCCCTCCCAAAAGGAAAATAAAAAGAAAAGAGTAACATAAGTGTCCATCCATAGGAAAATGGATAAATGACTGATGTTTTCACACAGTGGATTGCTATTCAGCAGTGGTAAGAAAATAGGAGTTGAAGGACTGAAGATGAAAGAGGAAAAGTAATTAAAATCAAGAGGGGGCACCATCAAATGAGCCTAGAGTGCTGTAGTCTGCAACTGAGTAGGAAACAAAACCAAAAGGCAAAATTTATTATAAGGATACGGGGTTATTTTATGGACTACAAGAACAAGAATATATAGTATATAGGATGTGCTTCAGAAAAGAACTGAAATGCGGGCCTGTGAAGTTTCTGGGTTAACTTCTCCATCTCTCATATCTGCTCCTCCACATAGATTTGTTCTACTCCTCTCTCTCCACAAACTTACTTCTTCTATACCCTCTGTAGGTTTCCAGTGAAGATGGCTACTTAACAGCTGTCACGCTTATAAGTTTCAGTTCCAGCCACATAATGAGTATGAACTAATTACTCCAGCATCCCAATTAAAATTTTCCAGAAAAGAGAATCTTACAGGTTATCAAGCACTAGCCCTGATAACTGTGGGGCCTCTGATACAAATACAGCTGCAAGAGGTCCATGCCTGAGATCTGTGGATCAGGGTGGCAATGCCCAAAATCAGGGAGTTCTTGTGAGGTGAGCAGGTATCTACTTTCAAGTGACCAATGCAAGAATCAAACGGCTCCGATTTCATATTGAGATTCCCAAACAGTGGCATGAAGTGGGGTGGGAGGGGGGACAGGCAGAGTAGGTAGAATCAGATTGTGAAAGACTTTGGATTCCAGACTTTTGAACATAATTTTGAAATTAGCCACAGAAGGTTAGAGCACAGGATTGCCATGTGTCAACTACAGTTAAGAATAGAAATGTGAAGATAGAAACATTTGCATAGTCATTAATGTTAAACCATTTTTTAAAAAATGGTTACTGATGAAAATTATTCTTGAATTTATTCTGGTTTTCACTTAATTTGCATTTTTTGGCAAATATCTCCCAGATGAATCAGAGAAGTTGTTAAGCAGTCGTTGCCCTGGACTAGCAAACAAAGCAGTCTATTCACAGAATCCTCCTCCTCACCACCTGCAGAATGGAGGGCAAAACATCGCACCTCCACTCACAGCACCATTGGAGGATATTGTACATCAAAACCATGGAGAAGATTCACTGTGCCTCCCAGGAGAAGTCAGCATACTGAATTCAAGGCAATCTGCTTGCGGGCAATGAGTAGGTGCTCTGAAAGCAAGACGTGTGAATGAGCCAGACTTTCACTGAGATGCTTTAGGTGTGTTGCACTTCCATCTGAACACCAGTACTTCAGCCTAACCCACTGAGAAAAGTACCCTGTTTGCTCTACTCACCTCTCTGCACTAATGTATTGAGCCAACATCTGGTTTTCAACAAGTTTTTGTATTTCCCCACTGACTTTGACACATTCTTGTGGCGACAATACTACCTGTGCATATATGAACTCTCTGATAGTCCATTTTTATTCCAACTAATACCACAACAATTCAAATGCGACAGTTGCTGGAGCAAAACTTGGTGGGCGTATATGGTTCCAAGTAGCTGATGCATGGTCACGGTTCCTCAGAGGGAAAGCAACGGGCAAGGACAACACATTGCTGGCTGGTGGACGAATAAGGCAACGAGACCCCGCTGTGCACAGCTCTGCCACTTCCGCAGAAGTGCCGAAGGCCGAGAGCATCTCCCCTTCTCTTTCCCTTGGCATTTTCTCCCGTCATAGGCAGGAAGGCAGTTCCGTCCCCTTACATAGTGAAGAAAGTCATGAAAATCAGATAGATTTTGTTTGTTTATTTATGTTGAGTATCTTTTCATTTTTTAAAAAACTTATTTATCTGAGAGGGTGAGGTAGAGAGAGAGAGAGAGAGAAACATTGATCAGTTCCTGTATGCACCCTGACTGGGGACCAAACCAGCAACCTCTTCGTATAGAGATGATGCTCTAAATAACTGAGCTATCTGGCCACGGTGAAAAAAACGATTTTAAAAATAGAAATAATAACAAGA
This sequence comes from Saccopteryx bilineata, assembly GCF_036850765.1. NCBI lineage: Eukaryota > Metazoa > Chordata > Mammalia > Chiroptera > Emballonuridae > Saccopteryx > Saccopteryx bilineata. The sequence goes on from NC_089495.1 coordinate 104,469,695, forward strand.
CTCTCTTCCTCACTGAGTTATTGCAAAGATCTGATGAGAAGAGTTAAAATTTCTTTGTAAGCTGTAAAGGGAAGCCTGGGCCTGTCACAGCCTTGCCTAAAACCCCCCAAAGTCTCCCTCAGGACCTTGGCGTGAAGTCTAGAGTCCGTGCGCTGCTTACCAGATCTTCCTGATCCGGGCTCACCTCTGCAGACTACCTTAGGCTCCACCCATTTTGATCCCTCAGAAGCCTGGCACCTCATGGGTCTTTGCTCAGGCCAGTCCTTGTCTGTACCCTCCTTCACTGCTCCTCCTTCCACCCAGGTATGGGTGGGTGCTCCCCCCTCAATGGTTCCTCCTGGGGCAACCAAGGTGGCATTTCCCAGCAGCACCACTGACATTTGGTGTTTTCTCTCTAGAAAGCTGTCTCGTGCATTGCAGGATGTTTAGCAGCATCTATGGCCTCTATCAACTATTATAGATGTCAGCAGTACCCACCTCCAGTTCTGACAACCAAAAATGTCTTCTAACACTACCAAATGTCTGGGGAGGGGGGCGAAATGACACCAGTTGAAAACCACGTCTCTAGGGTACTGCTTACATTGGGCCAGTTATAATCCAGATACACTCAGATGTTGAAGAAGCAGAAGGAGAGGAGGAGGAAGAGGAAGGGGAGAGGGAGGAAAAAGAGAAAACGAGGAAGAAGTAGGAGGGGGATGAGAGGAGGAAGGAGAAGATGCTTTATTTTAAAAAATAAAATAAAATAATAAAAATAAAAATAGTGGTCTGGCCTGACCAGGTGGTGGTGCAGTGGATAGAGCATTGGACTGGGATGCAGAGGACCCAGTTCAAGACCCCGAGGTCACCAGCTTGAGCACGGGCTTATCTGGTTTGAGCAAAGAGCTCACCAGCTTCAACCCAATGTCGCTGGCTCGAGCAAGGGTTTACTTGGTCTGCTGAAGGCCTGCAGTCAAGGCACATATGAGAAAGCAATCAATAAACAACTAAGGTGTTGCAACACACAATGAAAAACGATTGATGCTTCTCATCTCTCCGATCCTGTCTGTCTGTTCCTGTCTATCCCTCTGACTCTCTCTCTCCCTCTCTCTGTAAAAAAATAAATAAATAAATAAAAATAGTGGTCTGACCTTGTCGTATGGCCACCATCACATTAGTGAGAGAAAACATTGGATCTTGCTCGTTAAAGGCATCCTTTTCTCTCCTGCTTGAAAACCGTCTCCTTCACACTGTGTGACATGTGAAAAAGTATTCTGTGAAGTTTATTTCATATTTACTCGAATAGCAGCCACTTGCAAAAGTTGTTCACTTTCAGGTGAATTATGTTTGCCTCTGAGTACATAAACATCCTAAAGGTTTATTTTTGTTGTGTGTCTCAGCAGAATTAAGTGGAACTGAATGAGATATGAGCATTGCAAACAGGAGGGCTGGGCAGTGCGAGGAGAGGTGGACGGGGGCCCTATTTCTGGCCCTCCCTCTGTCTAGATCCATTTGCCGCTTACCGCCTGAGCAGGATCGTGTTAACTTCAGCACTTTTCCAAGGACCCTTGAAAATTTTCCAGTACATACCCAGACAAGACAGGAACAATATCTACTACTTTGAAATTTTCCCCAAACCTTTCTGATTAATTAAAACGTTTCCCCCTACCCCAACTTTGGGTTGGGAGACAAGTGCCTCTGCTTCTTCCTCCTCTGCCTATCCTTTCAGAACCAAATGGGAGTTGTTTTTCCTTCTCTGCCTTTCTGGAAAGGATTCCCTCATGTTGTCTCCCCTCCTTCTAGGGATATCTCCATTTTCCTTCCCATAAGGGCAGAAGTGCAGCAGTGAAAGGATCACACTCTCTGGTAAAGGAGCAACAAGGAGAAGTTCATTCAAAGCATTAATCCTTTACTCATTCACCAGGCAATAGCTGGTTATCCAGTTCCCTGTCTATGTTCCTTGCAGGCAGGCTTGTGCTTGCGTGGTGGACCACTGAATTCCCAGTGCTTAGCGTGATGCCACATAACAACTTGCATGGAATGGTGTGGCTAAAAATAACTCACATTTTATTACGTCTTGGTTTCCATGGATCAGTGTCCTGGCACAGCCTAGCTCAGGGTCTCACAAAGCTACCATCAAAGTGTCATTGCCACAAATAGGGTCACGAATGAGGCTGCAGGTCCTCTTCTAGCCTGCCATAGCTGCTGTCAGGATCCCTTCTGTGCAGTGACAGAACTCATGGTGGCTTGCTTCTGAGCCAGCGGGAGAATCTTTCTGACATTTTCAAGGCTTTTATAGAATTCGGACTCACTCAGAATAATTTCTCTTTTGAATAACTCAAAATCAACTGAGGAATAAAATTCCTTAACCTTTGCCATAATGCACAACCTCATCACTTCCACAGATCCTGTCCACGTTCAAAGGGAGGCATGTATACGAGGGCATAGAATTTTGCCTACTGTAGCACCCAAAAATACTGGTTGAGTGAAAGGAAGAATGAAGGGAGGCCTCGCATTTGGCTTCTCAATAACCCTGAGGTGTGAGTAGTGTCGTCTTTAACTTGTAGAGAAAAACATCCAATTGAAAGACAGTAAATGACTAAGGTCTGTCCAAGTCTCTCTTAAACCCCAGGCCTGCACCATGTCTCTGGCCAGAGCCCTGGCACAGCAAGTCTGGCCTGTCTGCTCTGGCTGGAGCAGAGTGTGAGGTGCAGGCAGAAGCCACGGGGCCAGCTCACTTTCATCCTCCCCATGGATGGAATCTCTAGGCACTGGGCCAACCCACTGGCTGCAGAGGTCACTCCCAGGATGCCAGGGCTTGTGAACACTGAGGGAGAGTGGGGATCTCCTTGCTCTCCTCCTGGAGACTTGGCCTCTGAAGACCCAGCCCTGGGCACCAGTAGGTTCTCTCTGCTCCAACCCTCCTCCAGGATGGAGATGGGTGAGCCATGTTGTTTTTCCTCCCTCCTCCCTGTCCGAGGGTTAGTAATCTGTGCCCTTGCTCTGGCGGGAACGGACTGTGAACAGCGGTGTCCAGGCCACAGAAAGGCAAGGGTCCTGTGATTTCTACCAAAGATTATGCAGTGAGTATAGACAGTTACTAAATATTTTTATTTAAGTAAAAAATAATTTGTGGGTAAACAGTAACAGATTAGGCTCTGTCTTTGATCTGCTTCCCAATTACCCTTCACCAGGCACAGGTTGTCTACACCAGTGGTCCCCAGCCCCTGGGCGCGGACCGGTACCTGTCTGTGGGCCATTTGGTACTGGTCCGCAGAGAAAGAATAAATAACTTCATTATTTTCGTTTTATTTATATTTAAGTCTGAACAATGTTTTATTTTTAAAAAATGACCAGATTCCCTCTGTTACATCCGTCTAAGACTCACTCTTTTTTTTTTTTTTTTTTTTTTTTTGTATTTTTCTGAAGCTGGAAATGGGGAGAGACAGTCAGACAGACTCCCGCATGCGCCCGACCAAGATCCACCCGGCACACCCACCAGGGACGATGCTCTGCCCACCAGGGGGTGATGCTCTGCCCCTCCGGGGCATCGCTCTGCCGCGACCAGAGCCACTCAAGCGCCTGGGGCAGAGGCCAAGGAGCCATCTTCAGCGCCCGGGCCATCTTTGCTCCAATGGAGCCTAGGCTGCGGGAGGGGAAGAGAGAGACAGAAAGGAAGGGGGGGGTGGAGAAGCAAATGGGCGCTTCTCCTATGTGCCCTGGCCGGGAATCGAACCCGGGTCCCCCACACGCCAGGCCGACGCTCTACCGCTGAGCCAACCGGCCAGGGCTAAGACTCACTCTTGACACTTGTCTCGGTCACGTGATACATTTATACATCCCACCCTAAAGGCCTGTCCATGAAAATATTTTCTGACATTAAACCGGTCCGTGACCCAGAAAAGATTGGGGACCACTGGTCTACACCTTCTCAGTGTCTGGCCACAATGGCCTCTCTTTCTTCCCTGCCCCTTAACTTCTCCAGTCTATCTATGATCTTTAATAAGCAATATCCTTTTCGTCTGCCTTTGTGTTGATAGACTTACATTTTTATCACATGGCAACTCTATACTACATTTTAAAGCCCCTTCATTATAATATAACATGCATAATGCATAGGCAGTCACATCCCACAACAATTTCACAGCGTGCCAGGCATAAATCCAAGGTGCAAGATGTCTGACATTTGTTTGTATATTTTCATAATCCACTTTAGGCTTTAATTACAATGAAGCAATAAAAGATGAGTAGAGTGATCCAGTGGCTGGCATTTTTGTCATTCACTTCATGTTGACTATTCCCATTGAAATTCAAGCATTTCTCCTCATTTGCTCAGTCTACTAAGAGCATCCAAAACAAATTATCTGCAGCCTTGTGAATATCTAGCTCATTCTGACCCACTTTTACTTCTCCCAAGACACAAAACAAAGCAAACCTCTAGAATATTTATGTGCTCAGAGGCAAACTTATAATTTATCCCGAAGTGAAAGACTTCTGTGAGCAGCTGCTACTCATGAGTAAACATGAAACCAAATTTCAGAAAGGAACTTTTTACATTTTACACAGAGAAACCTTCTAACTGCTACTTACATAAAGCCAGACAAAATGGGAAAGGGACCTCCAGGACATAGCCAAATTGTCCAAAATAAGCTTTTACTGATGAAACATGAACATTAGGAGCCAGAGAGCCTCTCTCACCCCCTAAACCTGTTCCCACAATCACTTTGTTCTATTCATTCTCATTCCAACAACCAACTTGGTTAATTAGAACCAAAAGGGATACACAAAAGCATAGAGGCATGGAAAAACCTTTCATTTGTGGAAATGAAAGCAATTCAGCACAGCTGGAGCTCGGGGGAATATATGAGTTATAGGACTTGAAAGATAATGAATGCATGGCCTGACCGGTGGTGGTGCAGTGGATAGAGCATCAACCTGGGACGCTGAGGTCCCAGGTTTGAAATCACAACGTCTCAGTCTTGAGTACAGGCTCATCTGGCTAGAACGCAGATTCACCGGCTTGAGTGTGGGGTCGCTGGCTTGAAGCCCAAGGTCACTGGCCCAGCTGCAGCCCCCTAGTCAAAGCACAGATGAGAAGCAATGAACAGCTAAAGTGCTGCAACTATGAGATGCACCTCCTCTCTTCCTTTCTCTCTCTCTCTCTCTCTCTCTCTCTCTCTATTCCTTTCTCTCTCTTGCTTTAGAAAAAAAAAAGACAGTGTGGCATGATTATTAAAGACCTTTTGTTAAGAAGTTTGTGTTTTTTCCCAGGGTTCCTCTGAATGGAGTGCCCACTGTTGTGAGTTGAATGGTGCACTGTCCAAATATGTCCACATCTTAATCCCTGGAATCTGTGAATGTTACCTTATTTGAAAAGAGAGTTTTTGCTGATTTAAGGATCTTGAGTTGAGATCATCCTGGGTTATCCAGGTGGGCCCTAAATCCAATGACAGGAGTCCTTATAAGTGACAAAAGAGAAGAAAGCCACATGAAGAGGGAGGCAGAGATTCGAAGTCACATGTCCAGGACTCCGGCAACCACAGGAAGGTAAAAGAGGCAAGGCCTGGACCTTCCCCCCGGAACCTCCAGAGAAAGTGTGGCCTGGCCAATGCCTCCAGTCTTCTGGCCGCCAGACTGTGAGAGATAGATGTCTGTTGTAGGAAGCCACTTAGTCTGTGCTCATTTGTCACTGCCCTGGGAAACAGAAACCCCCAGCCTGGTCTTCATGGTGATGGGCCACTCGTCTCTCCCAGGGGGAGCCCGCCCTTCCTGCTCTTGGATTTCCCCAGGGCTGTCACACTTCCCACACTGCTTCTCCCCTGGCTCCAGTTTCATTCTCTGGCTGTCCTTGATCTTCTTCTCAGCACAGTTAACACAATGCCTCCACCCTTCGGACACTGTCTACTAGGATTCACAGACTCCTTTCCAAAGACACCCCCACCAAAACCCTGGGACTTGGCCTCATGTTGAAGTCACCCCCTTCCTTCCCTTTCCCTGCTCACATGGCTTTGAAGTAAGGCTAAAAACAAGTTCACATTTGTTTCGTGCGGCAGTTCTAGAGCGAGCCCTCTGATAAGCTTTCCTTTAGTCAGGTGCCTTCGCCCCTCCGGCAGCCACCAGCTCTCTGGCTTCTCTGAGCGGCGTAGAAACCTCTCCAGAGAGCTGTACAGCTGCCTTCCGGGAGAAAGGCCAGAACTCATCAACTCACACACTCGCTAATAAGAGGTTAAATACATCATTTGAAGCACAACTGACACAAACAGAAGGGAATTTTATGAACTCTAGGAAATGGTACATTCAATTCCAAAATTCCTTTCTACTTGCACTGTGTGGTCTGGTTTACCTCCCTCTCCCCGCCCCAGGCTCACTGCCACTGGCTTCTGGGGCTGCCTTCTCAAAGTCCCCAGCCCACGTGCCAACTTCAAATTCTCCCCTCTGTGACGCAGAAGTTCAGATCTGTCTCAGGGCGTATTCTGAAATGCAAGTGTAGCAAAACCCACCCTCCCTGGGAGTTGACTCACCCGAACAACCAAGACGAGAACCGCTCCTCACCCCTAGCAGCTCATTCACATTATTTCACTCAGCCACACGCACTGCTTTCCTTGAGGGGTCAAGTGAAAAAAGTTTTCTCCATCCCCAGAAACTAATGTAACTTTTTTTTTTGTATTTTTCCGAAGCTGGAAACGGGGAGAGAGACAGTCAGACTCCCGCATGCGCCCGACCGGGATCCACCCGGCACGCCCACCAAGGGGCGATGCTCTGCCCCTCCGAGGCGTCGCTCTGTCGCGACCAGAGCCACTCCGGCGCCTGGGGCAGAGGCCAAGGAGCCATCCCCAGAGCCCGGGCCATCTTTGCTCCAATGGAGCCTCGCTGCGGGAGGGGAAGAGAGAGACAGAGAGGAAGGAGAGGGGGAGGGGTGGAGAAGCAGATGGGCGCTTCTCCTGTGTGCCCTGGCCGGAAATCGAACCCGGGACTTCTGCACGCCAGGCTGATGCTCTACCACTGAGCCAACCGGCCAGGGCCTAATGTAACTTTTATAATAAAAATTTTTTTCAAAAAATTATACAATGTGTGTGAACGTGCAATGTTTATCATACCCAGGCAGAAACAAGTGTTGTTGAGAGAAAGCCTGACTATTGGTAAAATGATGGTATCAGAACAATCTTTGAAGAAGTTTGCAAAGATCTCTCAGCATCTAAATATGCTTTCTCTGAGACCTACAAATCATCCTCCTAAGACTCTATTACATAAAAAAAAATCTCTCAAAAGTATACTTGGATATACTTAAGAGATGCTGGTGGCCCTGGCCAATTGGCTCAGTGTTAGAGCGTCAGCCTGGGTGTGCAGGAGTCCCGGGTTCAATTCCCGACCAGGGCACACAGGATAAGAACCCATCTGCTTCTCTACCCCTCCCCCTCTCCTTCCTTTCTGTCTCTCTCTTCCCCTTCCACAGCCAAGGCTCCATTGGAGCAAAGTTGGCCTGGGCACTGAGGATGGCTCTATGGCCTCTGCCTCAGGTGCTAGAATGCCTCTGGTTGCAACAGAGCAATGCCCCAGATGGGCAGAGCATCACCCCTTGGTGGGCATGCCGGGTGGATCCTGGTCAGGCGCATGCGGGAGTCTGTCTGACTGCCTCCCGTTTCCAACTTCAGAAAAAAAAAAAAAAAAAAAAAAAAAAAAAAAAGAGATGCTGGTATAATAGCAAAATACCAGAGAGAAAATTATTTACCAACAAGTAAGAAAACAGTTCAATAAATAACAGTATGTTCACACAAGGGGTGCCACAGCCATTCCAAACAATGCCTTGAATGTACATATTCTGATCTAAAAGGATGTCTGTGGTACATTGTTTGTTGATTGTGTGTGTGTGAGAGAGAGAGAGAGAGAGAGATCACTTTGTTGTTCCACTTATTTATGGATTCATTGGTTGCACAAACATTCTTGTATGTGCCCTTCTTGGGGATCAAACACAAACTTGGTATGTCAGAACAATGCTCTAATCAACTGAGCTACCCTGGCCAGGGTTATTGTACATTGTTGAGTGTTTGTTTATTCTTCACCTGGGTCAAGATTGTGAATTTACTCACATTATACTCAAATGTACACATAGAAAATTATGCCGTTATATCCCAGTGCAGACCTGACCTTAGGAATTCTCATCATTTGAGGTAGCAAGGGTAAAAATCTAGTCCAAAGCCACAATCTTAACCCAGTTTATAATTGCAATAATCATTTCAGTCACTCTCTTTGTGCTTGGATAACTCAGGAAAATGCTTCAGCCTAGTTCTTTCCAAGAGGAGGTCTGAGTCCTGACACTGCAGGAAAAGGGCTTGGCCCCTGCTGGCTCTGGAGGGACCTCACAGGGTATGCACTGCAGTGTGGTGGTAACAGTCCTAACCCCAGGGCCCTCTGCTGCCACCATGTCTGTACCCTCATTGCAAGCAGAGTGATCTTTTAAAAAATGCAAATCTAATGATTTCTCTCCTTTGTAAAACAAACCTTAACACCTCCTCAACTAAACCTTAACTTCCTCCTTAAGAGGAAGACACATACCTGAACTTCATCTAGGAGGCCTAGCAGGTGTCACTCCATACTTTTTCCTGCCTCAACCTGTACAACCCCACCCTACTCCACCCTGATGCACATGGCCCTCCTTCAGTCCCTTGCACATGCAAGGCTTTTGTATCTGCCACCATTCCATGGCCCCTTCCTTTGTTCACTTCAATTTTCCTCCAGAGCCTTTCCTCAGGTTCTCTGCCTTGGTGATCTCTTGGTCTTCCCAGTTCTCTCAGCTACATGCCACAGTATAGATCACAGTTATAACTTTATACTTATCTGTGACACATATGGTACCTGAAGCATATCATATGCTTGATGAATACTAGCTTCTACTTCCTGAGTGCTACTTTAGACCTGTGTGCCAGGTGGTGCCCTCAAGGAATGCCTATTATCCTGCCAGCCATTTCCCACTGTAGATTAACGAATTGAAATTTGAGTTGGTGAAATTTGATCAGGATGAGTCAGCTCCCATAGCCGTAGCACACTGCAATGTTGTGTTTGTTTCCTGGGGCCATTGTAACAAATTCCCACAAACCTGAATGGCTTAGACAGGGGTCAGGAAACTTTTTGGCTGAGAGGGCCATGAACGCCACATATTTTAAAATGTAATTCCATGAGAACTATACAATGACCCATGTACATTACGCATTATCCAATAAAAATTTGGTGGTGTCCCAGAGGACAGCTGTGATTGGCTCCAGCCACCCGCAACCATGAACATGAGTGGTAGGAAGTGATGGATTGTAATATATGAGAATGTTTTATATTTTTAACGTTATTATTTTTTTTATTAAAGATCTGTCTGCAAGCCAGATGCAGCCATCAAAAGAGCCACATCTAGCTCGCGAGCCATAGGTTCCCGACCCGTGGTTCCGTGGTTAGAACATTTATCCTCTCACAGTTCTGGAGGTCAGAAGTCTAAAACCAAGGTGTCAGCAAGAACATGCCCTCTCTGAAGGCTCTAAGGAAGACTCCTCTTCCTGACTCCTGGTGGTTCCCAGCATCCTTGCCATCCTTGGACTTGAAGAGAGATTACTCCAGTCTCTGCTCCTCCGTCACATGGCATTCTCATCACATGTGTTTGCGTCCAAATATCATTAACTATGTTCATAAATAACCATCAAATATGCCTCTATAGGCTTATTAACATGCTTACAAGGGAGCGTTAAACAAAGGATTCCTTACTAAGGATTCTTTTCTCTAGGCTCAGCACATACGAGATGATAGGAGATAATAACTCCGAAACAAACTGAATTCACCTTTACAAGCAAGAGCCATAGCATTTTGCAGACATGCAAGAATGTTTACAAAACATTGTGTAGTGTTTGTTCTTTTGTGTCATAGCTGTGAATTCACTCCCACTACACTCAGATCTGTAAATGTAATGTTATTCCACTGTGTCCTATTAACCTATATGGCCTAAGGAATTCATACGTACTGCCACTGTGACAGAAAAGGAGAATATTGAAAGAAAGGATTTAAAATGTAAATCAAGCCCTGGCCGGTTGGCTCAGCGGTAGAGCGTCGGCCTAGCGTGCGGAGGACCCGGGTTCGATTCCCGGCCAGGGCACACAGGAGAAGCGCCCATTTGCTTCTCCACCCCTCCGCCGCGCTTTCCTCTCTGTCTCTCTCTTCCCCTCCCGCAGCCAAGGCTCCATTGGAGCAAAAGATGGCCCGGGCGCTGGGGATGGCTCTGTGGCCTCTGTCCCAGGCGCTAGAGTGGCTCTGGTCGCAACATGGTGATGCCCAGGATGGGCAGATTATCGCCCCCTGGTGGGCAGAGCGTCGCCCCTGGTGGGCGTGCCGGGTGGATCCCGGTCGGACGCATGCGGGAGTCTGTCTGACTGTCTCTCCCCGTTTCCAGCTTCAGAAAGATAAAAAAAAATAATAATAAATAAATAAATAAATAAATAAATAAATAAATAAATAAAATAAAATGTAAATCAAAAGACAAAGCATAAACTTTTCTTCCTTTGTGTGAGTTAAGCATTTATTGTTTAATTCCTTGTGGTTTAAGTTTTTCTCTTGTCTGCTTTAGATGCAATATTTTATGGCAAGTATATTTGTATTTAATACTTTATATTTGATCAGTGGTGAACTTTTTCTGACAAACCCTGAGGCCAGGTACTTTCTTATTTGCATTGCAAAAGAGAAAATCAAAGCACGGAGATGCATTGTGCCTTGGCTAGAACTTGGCTAGACCGTGGCCAGAGTTATCTAGCTGGAGTGAGGGCTCTCACCACTGGCATAACAGTGGCCTTTAGTTTCTTGGAAACTTAGCCAAATATTTCTTCTTGATAGACTCCCAAGGTCAATGTTAAAGATTGGTGCTTTCTTACAATAGTGTTTCTTACCATTTAACATTGTAGATTCTTTGGGATTAAAAAAGAGGGGATATAACAACCAGTTTTAAATGTCTTCTTCTGGATTGAATCTTGATATGGACAAAGTAACTGTAAAGTACATTTCTGAAACAACTGGAAGAAAAATATCAGCTGGGTGTTAGATAAAATTAATAAAATTATTATTAATTTCAAGGTGACAATTATTTCAGACATGTAAGAAAATGTTCCTAAACCTTTAGTATTGAATACTGAAATAAACAAAATCATTTTTAAAGCAAGATTTTGAAGGTCTAAAAGTCAAATTATTAACAAGTTATTTATGTCAAAGAAGGTTGGAGAAGAGGCCATTTTTTACCTTGTATTTTATATACCCATCTGTTTGAATTCTTTGCAATATATGCAATACACATATTTAAAACTATATCCCCAGGAAACACCCAGATAAATCCTGGCTTGTACTTCAAAAATGTTAAGGTTATAAAAAACAAAAACAGACTGAGGAACTGTTCCAGTTAAGAGAAACTAAATTGACTTGACCACTAAATGAAACTTGTGAATCTAAATTGCATCTGGGACCAACCAGGAAAAATTAAAAAAAAATAAAAATAATATAAAATTTTTATTTTTGCTATAAAGGACATAATTTGAACAATAGGCAAAATATAAAGTCTGTGAATCATAGGATAGTATACCAGTAACCTCTTGATTTTGATTACTGTGCTGTTGCTATGTAAATGGATGACCTTATTCTTAGAAAATACATACTGAAGGGTCATTATGTCTACAACTTACTCTTAAATGGTTCAGAAGAGAAAAAATACTGTGTATATAGAGAATGAGGGAGAGAGAGGAGGTAAAGTAAATGTAGCAAAATGTTAACGATGGGAGAATCTGGGTAGAGTACAAAAGAGTTCTTCATATTATTCTTGCAATAGTCTATAATAAAAAGTTACCTCCAAAATCCCCTCTTCTTTCAGAAGAGATTGGAAAAGTTGCTTCCTTATCTGCTAATAAAAATAAATAGTAGTAGTACTCTTATCTCTTGCTCATAGGGTGATTATATTAGGTAATGTAGGTAGAGGACATAATATGTTACAAAAAAAAAAAAAATGAACTGTCAGCTTCCAAAATAGTTGAGAATAGAATCCTCTCTAGCTAAGTAAATACAAATGAATTTATTAAGAGGTATAAAGAGCTCACAAAACTGTTGAGAAAGGGAAAAATGAAAAAAAAACAAAACCTTTAAAACCTAGCCTCACAAACCAAAACCACACTAATCAAAGAATTAGTCTGCCCAGATTATTGCTGCCCCTGCTATTACTAAGAAGCTGCAGACTCAAGAAGCCACAAATACAGCTGCTGCCTGATTACACTGCCTCCACCATCACCCAAACCAGCCAGGATATGATTCAGTTTGCCTCTCGCAGTCTGTATTCCAATTCAACATATCATATGTGTTCATCTAATCGGGAAAGCCTAAATATATCTACTAGTTATACAGAAATCTGCCAATGCATGAGAGATAAGCACCCCTAATTCCCAAATTCTTCAAGAGTGAGGTCAACTGTAGATCCTAGCTGCAAAGGATTCTGATAAGGTAGTTCTTAGTTTCCCAGGCTTTGAGGTGCAGACAGTCATGCCAGTAGGTGGTTGGAAGGGTTGTGGAGTGTCAATATCTGCAAACAGTACAGAACTGTAGTTACTCAACCTCTGAATCTTCTTATTTTTAAATTTCTGAACAACAACAACAAAAATAACTGCTTAACCTAAAACTCTCCATTTCTCCTAGAATGAGAACCCCAAAGCCACATGAGTTCCTGCATCCATCTCTAGTGGATTTTATTTATTTAGATTAATCACATCCTGTCTTGATACCTGTAGCCTGTGAACTAAATTAAAATTTAACCAAAACCAAAGTACATGTAAAATAATAGCAAAAGATTGGGCCCTGGCCGGTTGGCTCAGCAGTAGAGCGTCGGCCTGGCGTGCGGGGGACCCGGGTTCGATTCCCGGCCAGGGCACATGGGAGAGGCGCCCATTTGCTTCTCCACCCCTCCCCCTCCTTCCTCTCTGTCTCTCTCTTCCCCTCCCACAGCCAAGGCTCCATTGGAGCAAAGATGGCCCGGGCGCTGGGGATGGCTTCTTGGCCTCTGCCCCAGGCGCTAGAGTGGCTCTGGTCGCGGTGGAGCGATGCCCCGGAGGGGCAGAGCATCACCCCCTGGTGGGCAGAGCATCGCCCCTGGTGGGCGTGTCGGGTGGATCCCGGTCGGGCGCATGCGGGAGTCTGACTGTCTCTCCCCGTTTCCAGCTTCAGAAAAATACAAAAAAAAAAAAAAAAAAAGATTGACCTGACCTGTGGTGGCACAGGAGATAGAGCATCGACCTGGAATGCTGATGTCACCAGTTTGAAACCCTGGGTTTGCCCAGTCAAGGCACATATGACAAGCTATCAATGAACAACTAAAATGAAGAAACTATGAGTTGATACTTCTTATTGTTCCCCCACCGCTCTCCTCTCTCTGTAAAACCAATAAATGAAATCTTTAAAAATATAGTTAAAAAGAGAGAGAAAATCAAGGCAGAGCAGAAGAAGAAAAACCATGTTAATACATATATATATGTATTACATGTATTATGTATATGTATTACATGTATATATATATGTATTACATGTATACATATGTAATACATATATATAACAGAAACAGTTAACAGATACTATTGGCTAAATGCTTAGTGGCCAAATGTTAAAATGAATACTTTGACAAAGGCAAGACCAAAGATAAATATGACCATTATAGGATGAACTTTCAAAACATATGAATAAATCTGAAATGTTATTACAATGTTTAAATTATTATTATAAATTTAAGTGGCCTACTTAAAAGTTATTATAGTGCAAAACCACATTCTCAGCCCCTGGGTTACTCTCATGGTAGTAATACATACTGCATTAGGAATACTAAATTACCAATTACTTTCAACTGAAGTTGAAAGAGTAGCAAGATTTTTTTCTAGCTCTGCCAATAGTCTTTGGCTAATGGGGAAATTACCACTGCAGTAAGGTTTTCTTCTCTATAATCACAATTGACTAAAGTAAAGACATTTCAATTCTGGTCTTGAGGATCAGTAAATCACAGTAATGCAATGTCACTGACATGGCCTCACAGACTGAAGCTCTGTGCACTGCTTGAAAATGCTTTCTGCATATTTTTACAAGTAGATTTGAAACTGCAGTAGCAATTTGTGCTCTTCCAGTTCTAATATTTTTAGCATGCTGTTTCAGCTTCAATCACTTGAGAAAATTTTGTCCTTAAGTCTTAGAAATAGAAATTTTTTAGTGGCAGTGTAATTTGCTTGACTAGTGAAAACAAAACATGTTTTGGATATTTCTGTTTTCAGCACCACTTTCTTCTCTTCATAATTTTTCTATTCTTTATTACACATGGATTGAGAATGATGTTCTATCCACTGTGCCATCAACAGCCAGGCTCTAATAGAACCTTAAAATAAATAAATAAACCAACCAACCAACCCACGGCCTAAACTTAATTAAATGCACAAAAAATTATATAAATTCTTAAACACATTTATTTGCCTGCTGTTATACTTCAGCCCATTATAGAAGGGTACATGAGACAGAAGAAGCAAAGACAACCAGAAGACAGCAAGACAGGTTACGTGAGGAACTTGATTTTAGGAACTGCAGTGCTGAGCCTGCACTTGATAGTAAGTGCCTCCTTAAATTTTGAGCTCTGAGTACCTTGCTAGCCTCACCATTGGTTGCTCCGAGTTTCCATTAAAGATTTTATTTTGTTTTATTTTTTTAATTTAATTTTATTTTATTTTATTTTATTTTTTATTTTTTCATTTTTCTGAAGCTGGAAACAGGGAGAGACGTCAGACAGACTCCCGCATGCGCCTGACCGGGATCCACCCGGCACGCCCACCATGGGGCAACGCTCTGCCCACCAGGGGGCGATGCTCTGCCCATCCTGGGCGTCGCCATGTTGCAACCAGAGCCACTCTAGCGCCTGAGGCAGAGGCCACAGAGCCATCCCCAGCGCCCGGGCCATCTTTGCTCCAATGGAGCCTTGGCTGCGGGAGGGGAAGAGAGAGACAGAGAGGAGAGCGCAACGGAGGGGTGGAGAAGCAAATGGGCGCTTCTCCTGTGTGCCCTGGCCGAATTTTATTTTTTAGAA
Source organism: Saccopteryx bilineata (assembly GCF_036850765.1). Taxonomy (NCBI): domain Eukaryota; kingdom Metazoa; phylum Chordata; class Mammalia; order Chiroptera; family Emballonuridae; genus Saccopteryx; species Saccopteryx bilineata. The sequence continues at coordinate 104,484,777 of NC_089495.1, forward strand.
AGAGACGAGAGGGGGTGGGGAGGAGTGGGAAGCATCAACTTGTAGTAGTTGCTTCTCATATGTGCCTCAACCAGGCAAGCCTGGGGTTTCAAACTGGTGACCTTGGCATTCTAAGTCCATGCTTTATCCACTGCGCCACCACAGGTCAGGCAACTGAGTTTCTGTTAGTATGATGCAGCAAGGACATAAGATGTGAGACAGAAGTCACAGTGGGAAAAGACGACCTTACAGGCAGAGGTTGGGGAGGTACTGCTGGGAAATAGAGTGGAATAAAAGACTTGGCAGAGATTCAGGGAATGAGAAAGATGATTGAGCCAGTGCTCCCCCCAAGAGAATTTTTTCCTCTTGGATTCTTTCCTCCAGCAGCCCTCTACCCTCCTACCCATTATGGAGTAGTCTATCAAGCTACATGTCAAGTTGTCCTTGTGTCCTTCAACACCCTCTCTCCTTTGTTGGGTCCTTCTTACCTGACCTTATTGCTGTATTACTAGACAGTTTTGGAGAATATTCCCTAATAGCTTCCTGAGAAAAAAGTACGTGAGAGGTTACTTTTTGAGATTTTACATGGCTGAAAACTTTTTTATTTCATAATCAAATCTTATTGCTAATTTGGCTGGGAATAGAACTCTGGATTGAATATTGTGTTCTTGCAAAATGTTAAAGGCAATGTTCCATTGTCTTCTGTTTCCAGTGTGGTTTTTGAAGAGTGAGGGAATATTTTTTTCTTTTTTTCCAAGTGAGAGGAGGGGAGATAGAGAGACAGACTCCCACATACACCTCAACCACGATCCATCCCGCAACTCCTGTCTAGGGCCAATGCTCTGCCCATCTGGGGCCATGCTCAAAACCAAGCTACTTTTAGTGCCTGAGAGGGAGGTTCCATGGAACCATCCTCAGAGCCCAGGGCCAGTGCTCTTCATCCAATCAAGCCATGACTGCCGGAGAGGAAAAGAGAGAGAGATAGAAGTGAAAGGGGGAGGGTGGAGAAGCAGATGGACAGTTCTCCTGTGTGCCCTGACTGGGAATCAAACCCAGGACATCCACACACTGGGGCCATTGCTTTACCACTGAGCCAACTGGCTCAGTGGGTAGAATATTTTTATTTATGGTTTATCTGAGACATGTTCCCCACCCTCTGTCCTGCCCCAGAATCTCTTAAAATGTACTCTTGGTATGTACCTTTTTATACTTATTTTGCTGGGTAATCTGAGAATATTAATTAAAATATTTAAAGTTTCTCTTAAATTCTTATTTTTTGTAAATATTTGTTTAGACCTCTTTTGCATTAGAGGCTTTAATCAAATACCTAGTGATCCCAAGCTGTCCAGTCATATTAAAGAGCAAGACACTAATAATCGGAGTGGTGTTCGCTTCTTCCAGACACAGTAGAATAACAGTGACCAGATTTACTCTTCTATTTGAAATGAACAAACAAAAAAGAGCCAGAATAAAAACATATAAAACAATGGTTTTCAGACATTCAACATCAGGCAGCATTGGACAAGATTCCTGAGAACAGGAAAAACACAAAACACAAGCCCTACAAATGTTCCAGTTTACTGGGTGTAGCAGGTTACATATCACAACTTCAGTCCTAAAAATCAATTATATTTATATATATTATCTAAACTCATAAGTTGAAACTTAAAAACAATACCATTTATCATCACATCACAAATATGAACTACTTAGGAGTAAATTTGTCAAAGGGTGTGAGAGACCTGTATACTTAAAACTCAAAATATCAGTGAGAGAAATTAAAAAACATACATAAATAGAGAAATACTATATTCTGATCACTATATTCATTGATCAGAAGACTTATTGTTATAAAGAAGGCAATTTTTTTCCAAACTGATCTATAGAGTCAATGTAATATCAATCAAAAACCTAGCAGGTTTGTTTTGTTTTTGCAGAAATTAACAAGATGTTTCTATAATTCATACAGAAATACAAACAACCTAAAATAGCCAAAGCAATTTTGTAAAAGAAGAACAATGTTGGAGGACATAAAGTACTTGATAACTACCGTTATCAAGACAGTGAGGTATTCAAGTAAGGTAAACATAGTTCAATGAAACAGAATAGAGATATAGTCAATTAATTTTTGACAAGTTGTCAAGGTAATTCAATGGGTAAACTTAAATGATCTATAGATAGGCCTTGGCCGGCTGCCTCAGTGGTAGAGTGTTGACCTGGTATATGGATGTCCAAGGTTCGATTCCTGGTCAGGGCACACAGGAGAAGTGACCGACTGCTTCTCCACTCCTCCCCCTTCTTTCTTTCTCTCTCTCCCTCTCTCTATCTCTCCCTCTCTCTCTCCTCCACTCCTGCAGCCAAGGTTCAATTAGAGCGAGTTGGCCTTAGGTGCTGATGGCTCCATGACCTCCACCTCAGGCACTAAAATATGGCTCTGGTTGCAACAGAGCAAGGGCCCCAGATGAGCAAAGCATTGCTCCCTAGTGGCCTTTCCAGGTGGATCCTGGTTGGGAAGATGCGAGAATCTCTCTCTGCCTCCCCTCCTCTCACTAAATAATAAAATAAAATATCTATAGATAATCTTTTCAATAAATGATCATGGGACAATTGGATTGTCATATGCAAAAAAAAAAAAATAAGAATAAGAATTTTACCCTTACCTAACACCCTAAATAAATTGACTAAGATTAATCACATACCAATGTAAGAATTAAAACTGTAAAGCTTCTGAAAGAAAGCATAAGAGAAATGACTTTGCTTAGACAGTCTATGGCCATACCACCCTGAACGCGCCCGATCTCTCGTCTGACTTTGCATAGACAAAGAGTTCTTAAGTAAAGGACAAAAAAGCATGAATTATAGGAGAAAAATTTATTAAATTGGACTTTGTCAAAATTAGTGATTTTTACTCTTCAAAAGAGATTGTTAAGAAAATTTTTTAAAAAGCTACTAACTGAAAGATAATATTTACAGAACACATATCTAATGGAGTTTACCTAGACTATACCAAGAAATCTTAGAACTCAATAAAACAAAACAATCCAAACATTCCAATCCTAGGCATTTATCCAAGAGAAATGGAAGTATATGTTCACATAAAGACTTGCACGCAGATGTTCAGAGTACTTTATTTCTAATATCAGTCAGTGAATAGGTCAGGAAATTGTGGTATATACATATAATGGAACACTACTCAACAATATTACAGAGCAAATTATTAATATATACAACATGGATTAATCTCAAAACAATTGAAGTGGGTGAAAGAAAGAAGACAAAAATGTACACATGGCCTGACCAGTGGTGGTGCAGTGAATAGAACGTGGATCTTGAACTTAGGTCCCCGGTTCAAAACCCCAAAGTCTGTGGCTTGAGTGCAGGATTGCCAGCTTGAACACGGCGTCACAGGCTTGAATGTGAGGTTATTCACATGATTCCAAGGTCTCTGACTTGAGCAAGGTATCACTGGCTCGGCTTGAGCCCCTCAGTCAAGGCACATATGAGAAGCAATCGATGAACAACTAAAGTGAAGCAACTATGAGTTGATGCTTCTCATTTCTCTCCTCCCCCTCTCTCTTCCTGTCTGTCTGTCTGTCTCTGTGTCTCTCTATATAAATAATTCATATAAATTTCTAGAAAGTACAAATGTATCTGTAGGGACAGAACGCAGACTGATTTTGCCAGGGCACTGGGGTGGGGACAGGGAGAGCTGGATCACAAAGGCACATACGGACACATTTGAGGAAGATCAGATTGTTTGTTATCTTGATAGTGGGCTTGGTTTTTACAAGTGTAGACATATGAAAAAGCTAATTAAATTGTACAGTTAAATGAGTGCAATTTGTTGTATGTTTATTACACCTCAATAAAACTGTTTTTAAAAAGTTGATTGGGCGGCCCTGGCCGGTTGGCTCAGTGGTAGAGCGTCAGCCTGGTGTGCAGAGGTTCCGGGTTCGATTCCTGGCCAGGGCACATAGGAGACGCGCCCATCTGCTTCTCCACCCCTCCCCCTCTCCTTCCTCTCTGTCTCTCTCTTCCCCTCCCGCAGCCAAGGCTCCATTGGAGCAAAGATGGCCCGGGCGCTGGGGATGGCTCCTTGGCTTCTGCCCCAGGCGCTAGAGTGGCTCTGGTCACAACAGAGTGACGCCCCGGAGGGGCAGAGCATCGCCCCCTGGTGGGCAGAGCGTTGCCCCCTGGTGGGCGTGCTGGGTGGATCCCAGTCGGGCGCATGCGGGAGTCTGTCTGAGTGTCTCTCCCCATTTCCAGCTTCAGAAAAATACAAAAAAAAAAAAAAAAGTTGATTGGGCTCTCTATGTGTGCAAGTTGATTCAAAGGCTCACAGAATTGCCCTGGTCAGTTAGTTCAGTTGGTTAGAACATTGTCCCAAAATGACAAGGTTGTGACTTTGATCCCCAGTCAGGGCACATACTGGAAGAAGCTGCTGAATGCACAACTAAGTAATTGTGTAAATGAGTCTTCCCAGGCATTAGTCTGCAAATTTAGTCAATTAATTCTTTGGAAGTCTAATACCATAGATTTCTTTAAATGCAGTAATTACTTCAAAAGCAAGCAAAATATTTACACAATATGTCAATGATTATAAAACTGATCAGAATACTCATAATAAACAGAATGAAGGAGTACTAAGACTTTAAATTTACTTTGTCATTAGTATTTTTTTTTAATTTAACAGTTTTAATGGTATAACCCAGAGAAGCCACATTTATTCTCAGACAGGCCAAGCATATAGATTCAGGTTGACCACTGGCATTGCTGGACCGGGAACATGATGCCTAGGAGCCTCTATCTACCAGGATGATTCTTTCAGTCTGTCACCTGATCAGTTAGGTCTCTTATTTTAAGCCATTAAATTAGGAATTTTATTGATTGGCCCTGACCAGACAGAGGGTTTGATTTCTTCAATCCTAGTCTTATTTAGGAAGTGCTTGTCCTAAATGTCTTCTCTAGAACACAGTCTAAATAGCCTGTTCCCAACTGCCTGTTTTGAAACAGGGCCTAATTGGGTTTGTTTATATCTTAAGCCAGTGGTTCTCAAACTTTTTGAAGTCAGGGTGCATTTAAAATCCTACAAATAATTGTAGGTGCACTATATGCAAATTTCTGAGAAATATGTTATAATAATTAAGTCAAATATTAAAGAAAAAAAATAAAGTCCAAGCATGCTTTTATGGTAATTAAATGAAATAAATACGACAAAATTAAATTTATTCTGACATTAAAAAACATTTTTATATTACATTTTTTGAGTTATGCTTTTTAGAATTTATAAAAAAGGGGTTAAAAACTTTTAAAAAGACAAAAAAGTTATCTTTTTATATATATAGATAAATTCTTAGTAAGATTTAGTAAATTTGGCAGGTCCCGGCACAAATGTGTTAAGATTTTTTCATTTTGTGTTTATGAGAAACATGAGCCTGATGTGTCCTAGCAATTTCTTCAATGTTTGGGCATATATTTAAAAGGCAAACTCTCATTTCCTCATCAATGCATTGAAGAATTCCTCTCTTTTTATTCTTAATTGTGTTGAGCGCAGAAAACCCCTACCATACATATCATCTTAACTTTATACCAAACAAAGGATAGAAGAAACTTGCCTCCAGTCTTTCTGTGCAACATGAGGGGTAACAATCCAGCACCACAGCTTAACAGCCTTTTGCAACCTAATTAGGCAAGTGAGGTAGGAGGTTGGGCAGACTGTCAGCTTACAGCAAATTCGCCATACCTTTGGCCCCCAAAAATCTAAACTCCCAAAACCCAGTTGGAATTTTGGTCCCCAACAGGCACATATTTCTCTGGAATACCATAGGACACACCTGGAAATCTTCTACGGTGCACCAGTGCGCCCTGGCGCACACTTTGAGAACCACTGTCAAGCCCTTGGTCAAACTTTTACTAAAACTTGGAGAAGCAGAAAGCAGACTGCTGGTTGCCAGGGGCTAGGGGGACGGAGAAGCTGGGAGTTGCTGGCTAATGGATAGAGAGTTTCAGTCACACACAATGAAAAAGTTCTATAGATCTGCTATATAACATCATGCATGTAGTTAATAATAGTGCACTATACATTTAAACTATTACCGTAAGTCAGTAGATTAAAAAATTTGTTAGAGGGTATATGTTTTTATCACAACTTAAAAAATAAATAAAATCGTAAGGTTTCTTTTTCTTTAATACTTAAGACAAAAATAGCAGCGACAGGCTGTGTCAGGAAGTCTGTTTTCTGAGGATGTCCCCTTTTTACAGAACAGAAATTTCAGACTCCTGCTTGAATGGTATACACAGCTGCCGGCATCCGAGAGCAGGACAATCGCCTTGGGGTATTGGCATGCCACGCGCACACTTTCCTTGAGCCTCCCTCTTTCTGGTCTGAATCTTCGCTCCTGCCCTCTGCTGAGCCTGGTGTCCTCCAATCCAGAGCCTTTTCCAATGCAGTTTCTCTAGAGGGTAAATCCTGCCCCATATGAGGTTGAGTGCTGGTGAGGTGAGGGTAGGAGACAAGCTGCACCGGTTTCCATCTGGTTTGTCAACGGGTTTTTAACATATTCCTAGGGTTTCAGCGTGTTCATCATCCCTGCCACAGGACCTGATCCTTTTAGGCAAATCATTCACCTATTGTGGGTATCTGTGGCCAACACGGTCAGGTCCCTACTTACTAACGAGTGCCCTCTTTTTCGTTGCTAACAGGACATCAATTACCTTGTAGATATCCAAGTACCTGGCCTCGCATCAGGTACTTACTTTCCTGGCCTCCATTGTAGCCACGAGAGACCACATATAACCACTTTTGTTGCAGGCAGACATCTGCTGAGAGACTTAGAAAAGCGTTTGTTTTCTAATTAAAAAGGGACAGATGTGAATGCCATGTGGTTTCCCCTTTATCTAGTCTTTCTTTGAGGCAAACATAATATCTGAAGCTGCAGGGACCAACTTGTGACCACGAGGCAAACAAAACCTGACAAGCACAGGACTGCTGAGCAGAAAGATAGAGCTTGGTATAGGTGAATAGCTGAACCAACATGGCAACCACTTCCCTCAGGACCTCTTGTGATAGGAGACAAGTAAGCCCCCATAGATCTGAAGGCTCTGCTTGTTATATATCCCATACGTGCAGCTGAACACATGCCTACCTGACGCAGAGGTCTCTTTGCCCAAGCACTGAGATGTACCTTTCTCCATACAGCTGAGTCAGTTTCCACTCTTTCAGCTGTTCTTTAGTTTTTAAAATGGTAGTGCACTCTTTCTTCATTTGTTGTCTCCTCCACTATTCTATTTATACTTAAAAAAAAAATACATGCAGCCTGGCCTATGGTGGTGCAGTGAATAAAGCGACAACCTGGAACGCTGAGGTCACCGGTTTGAAACCCTGGGCTTGCCCAGTCAAGGCACATACGAGAGGGTACTGATGCAGGTTTTTGCTTCTCATTGCTTCCCTCCACCCTTTTCTCTCTCTCCTCTCTCTAGAATCAATAAATAAAATCTTTTTTAAAAATACATGTAGCATCCTTTTAGTGGGAATTTGGGGTAAGAAACAATAAGAAAAAAATGTACAGTTCAGCTACAGTGTTTGACTGAAAGTCCTTCAATAACTTCCCTGCCCTGTCTTCCCCACCTGGTCCACGTTCTAGTTTGAGAACTCTCTCTAGGTTGAAAATCTTACCATGGTACTCATCTGCTTAAAACCATTTGTATCTGTCACCTAAGAGTAACAGGAAGTTTCCCCAAAACTTGAAAGTAAGAGTTAAACTCTACAGGGAATGGATGTGATTACCTATTTGTTCCAAGATCCTAATATGTGGTCTGGAGAGGAGGAATGAGCCCATCAGGTCAACATTCCCACCTGGGGAAAATCACAGGTGTAAAAAGCCACCTTGATAATAGATGTGCGTTGTATCCCTGGATGTCTCAAAGATGAAAGGATAATTGAGAACTACTGTTTAAAGAGATTTGTGCAAAAAGGGGAGAGGGCAGAGTCAAATAGAGGTGAGCGACTGAAATCAGCAGTAAAATGAAGTCAGTAATAAAACAGTATCTTACACCTGCTTTGTAATTTACAAGTAGATTTTGACTACATGTACTCATCCTTCTTTAATCCTCATGAGGATTAAACATTGTGAGGGATCACTATTTTTTTAAAAGATTTTATTTAGTGATTTTAGAGAGAGGAGAGAGAGAGAGAGAAGTAGATGAGGGGAGGAACAGGAAGCATCAATTCATAGTAGTTGCTTCTCCTATGTACCTTGGCCAGGCAACCTCAGCGACTTCAGCCTTCCAGGTCGACGCTCTATCCACTGTACCACCATAGGTCAGGTGGAATCACTATTTTTCTGCCTTAAGAATAAGAAAACTGCCCTGGCCGGTTGGCTCAGCGGTAGAGCGTCGGCCCGGCATGCAGGAGTCCCAGTTCGATTCCCGGCCAGGACACACAGGAGAAGCGCCCATTTGCTTCTCCACCCCTCCCCCTCTCCTTCCTCTCTGTCTCTTTCTTCCCCTCCCGCAGTGAGGCTCCATTGGAGCAAAGATGGCCTGGGCGCTGGGGATGACTCTGTGGCCTCTGCCTCAGGCGCTAGAATGGCTCTGGACACAACAGAGCGACACCCCAGAGGGGCAAAGCATCGCCCCCTGGTGGGCATGCTGGGTGGATCCCGGTCGGGCGCATGTGGGAGTCTGTCTGACTGCCTCCCCGTTTCCAGCTTCGGAAAAATGAAGAAAAAAAAAAAAAAAAGAATAAGAAAACTGCCCTGGCCAGATAGTTCGGTTGGTTAGAGTATCATCCTGATATGTAAGGGTTGCAGGTTCAGTCCCCAATCAGGGCACACACAGGAACAGATCAATGTTTCTGTCTCTCTCTTCCTCTCTCTCTAAAATCAATCAATCAATTTTTATAAAAAAAAAGGATAAGAAAACTGAGGGTCAGAGAGGGTACTTGCACAGGGCAAGGAACAAGGCTGGAGTTTAACCATGGTATCTGAACTTTAACCTTTAGCAGAATAGCTCTGAAAAACAAACAAACAAAGAAACAACAACAAAGCAGGCCTGTGAACAGGCCTGATCAGGGAATTGGGTATCGAGTCTGACCACTTAGGCCCGTGTTTTCTAACAGAAGACTGCCATTTCTGAGAATGTACTTACTTAGATGCCAACATTTTCACGTTCACAAATTACATTCTAAAGCCAGAGGCACTCAAAGCATTCAAGACCAGCAGAATCTTAGAATGTTGGCTGTCCTAATGAGTTTTCAGGTGTCTTCTCTCAGAAACTAACAGGCAAAGCTGCTGTATTTCTTCCCAAGCAACATGACACCTAAGACACAGAGATACAAACAGTCTCCTTAGCAACCACCCATATCAAGTTGCTAGAAGATGAAATCCTGCTCTCTATTCATGCAGCAGATCACATGGGGTCAGGCACTGTTTATTTCTCTAGCAGAAACCACACATCTCTGGGAGTTTTTAATTGCATCGTTAAGATCAGTAAGAAAAGAAGTAAACAGGAGAAATGAAAGCAGTTACTAATGAGCATGTAGTGAACATAAAACATTCAGCTAGCTCTTTAAAGCGTGTACTTTTATAAAATGTGCTTCAGAAGCCAAGTTTACACACACACACACACACACACACACACACAGTCTTTAAAGCTTCAAACACTGCCTTCTCTTCATTAAAATCTTAACCTCACAAACTGAGCTCATGCAAATGTTTGGTTTGAGAGGATTTTTCAGTTACATAGATAATTGACCATTATATATTTGTCTCTTTCAGCATTACCTTTAACAATCTTTTTTTTTTTTTCAGAGACAGAGAGTCAGAGAGAGGGATAGATAGGGACAGACAGACAGGAATGGAGAGATAAGAAGCATCAATCATTAGTTTTTCGTTGTGTGTTGCAACACCTTAGTTGTTCATTGATTGCTTTCTCATATGTGCCTTGACCGAGGGCCTTCAGCAGACCGAGTAACCCCTTGCTGGAGCCACTGAGCTTGGATCCAAGCTGGTGAGCTTTTGCTCAAACCAGATGAGCCCGCACTCAAGCTGGCAACCTCTGGGTCTTGAACCTGGGTTCTCGGCATCCCAGTCGGACATTCTATCCACTGCGCCACCGCCTGGTCAGGCAACAATCTTGCCCCCCAAAAGACCATAACATTGAGCAATCCTGGAATCAAACTGAAACTAAAGGATGTAAATCAATGCTATCCCTTTTCATTAAAACAGCCTTGCTGATCGCCCTTGCACACTGAGGTCACTGATTCGATCCCTGGTCAGGGCATGTTGGAGAAGCAATCAATGAGTGCACAATTAAAAATGGAACAACTAAGTGGAACAATGAGCTGATGCTTCTCTCTCTCTTTCTTTCTCTCTCTCTTTCTCTCAAGTCAGTGGAAAAATTTAAAGTAAAAAGAAAATAAATAAAATCGCCTTTGCTGGGGTAGCAGGTGGTGATTGGTCACATAACCAACTGCTGAGTCCTTGATAGATAGGGGTTTAAATTACATTTTCTGTTGCCTTTCTGAACTCTGTTTCATTTATTTAAGAAACATTTATTTACTGATGTGTTCTTGATATGAATATGTGTCAGGCACTCATTTCAAATTGCTGATACACAGGGGCATAATTAATTTAACTAAATTACTCCAATAAATAATCTGAACCATATTGTTCAATCACATTTATATAAATTTACAGGACTAGAGATGTTATAGCAGAATAGCACCCTGTTTCTCATATGCATAAGAAAATTAATACTATACTGTTCACAAAAATTAAAAATAAATATGAAGTGATAGAAAAAAGCATTTGATTTTTTTTTTATTAATCAAGAACAGAAAAGCAAACAAGTCAAAGAAAGTTGTTTGATTATGCAAATGACATGCAAAACCACCTTTTATTTCGTTGGTGAAAATGCACTGTACAAAAGGCTGAAAGTACTGCAGTATCTCCACATTCCCTGATCCCCTCATTTTTGTGAGCAGTACTTTCAAGGGTCCAAAATGGAGCGATTTTATGAAATTTACGAAGTATCTCATCTCACAAATCAATTATCAACCTTCATAAAGAATTGCTCTGGAAATCTGACCTCTGGGGGGAAAGGAAATGACATTTTAAAATAATAGCTTTCGGTTTTTCTTTACTGGCTGTTAAATGAAGGAGCTAGACGGCTGCAGGCAGCCTGAGGCTCCAGGGAACCGAGTAGGAACAGGGTTAGTTTTGCTGGTATTGTACTCCCTCTTCCATCTTACTTTCCTTTTTTATAGCTTTTATTCTCCTCCCCATTTTTCATTTTTCCTGCCTGTGGGCCTATTCATGGATTTTAAAGGATGAAAAGGTTTCCACTCTGTGGCTGGTGGTGAATACAAGCAAGTTTTCGCCTTCTCACTGTAAATGAACCTTTGCCAGTTTTCTGGCACGCCCCATGGGTCATAGTTAGAGGTGCAACTTCAGAAGATGCAACAGTGGGTGCCTGACGTGCTGTCAGCCTCTCACTGTTTCCAAAATACTGTGAAACTTCACAGTGATTTGTGGAGCAATTTTGAAAATGAAGTCAGAGAACTTTAGAATCCTCATGGAGGCAATCTGTAGCAAGCTGTGAGCGGAAGCAGTGGGTGTTTTAATGTACGTGCTCGTACTTCTATTCCAATTTTAGGTAAGTAGAGTTCTAATCTTGAGGGGGTTTTCTCTCGACTTTGTCTGGAACCTATTTTCCTATGCACTTGCATGATACCATAACTACCATCATCACAGGACGGTAGGTGAAAAGCCAGAGGAAAAGAGTTCTACCTGTCAATGAGTTTGATTTAAAAAATATAAAACTTTACAGTTGGAAGGGAATTGAAAGTTTCTGATTTGCCTTGTTCATTACAATGAATATTTGAAGGGTATCTATTGAATAAATGAGTGTATGAATTAACCATCTCCACTCCCAACCCCATTCTCAGTGCTTCCTGTGCCTAGTCATCTGGGGAGGTTGTTAAAAATGCAGATTTCGGCCCTGGCCTGTTGGCTCAGCGGTAGAGCGTCGGTCTGGCGTGCGGGGGACCCGGGTTCGATTCCCGGCCAGGGCACATAGGAGAAGCGCCCATTTGCTTTTCCACTCCCCCTCCCCTCCTTCCTCTCTGTCTCTCTCTTCCCCTCTCGCAGCGAGGCTCCATTGGAGCAAAGATGGCCCGGGCACTGGGGATGGCTCCTTGGCCTCTGCCCCAGGCGCTAGAGTGGCTCTGGTCGAGGCAGAGCGACGCCCCGGAGGGGCAGAGCATCGCCCCCTGGTGGGCAGAGCGTCGCCCGTGGTGGGCGTGCCGGGTGGATCCCGGTCGGGCGCATGCGGGAGTCTGTCTGACTGTCTCTCCCCGTTTCCAGCTTCAGAAAAAAATACAAAAAAAAAAAAAAATGCAGATTTCGATTCAGTAAGTCTAGTAGCCTAAGGCTCTAATTCGGAGTTTTTAACAAAGATCTAGTGATCAGATAATGTTAGTCTGAGGAGCACACTTTGTGTTTTGGGGTTTTTGTTTGTTTATTTTTTGCAGAGATTTGACCTTAAGTTTATCTAATACCTGAGCCCAGACTTTAATTTACCTTGATTAACAAATATTATGTCTTTCTTTGCTTTTAAGAAACAGAAATTAAACAACTCTCCCTTTTCTAATAATATCTCTGTTTACCCTCTTCTATATGGTAGTAGCCCTATTCCCCATAAAAAACCCCAATAGGTCCAATAGTTTTGTGCGTTTTGCTCACTTATTTAGAATCTAGGTATGTGCTCTGTACAGGTAGTGTTTTTAGTTATCCTTATTGGATGTCACATCTTTTCAATAGATTTGTTCTATATTATTTCAGGTTAGCTACAATAATACTGAAGCCCATAGTGGTTAGGGCATGCAGTAAACTTTTAGAGCCACTGAGATTACCCAGATTTTCTGTACTCAATTCAAGGGAGAAAACAAGATACAGTTTTCTGGATATGTAAAAGTATAGCAGTTTTTATCTTCTGTCATGAGTAAGTGAGACATTCTTCTGGTTGTGCACCTGGGGACCAGACTTTGAATAGGAAGGTTCTAAACCACAGATTTCAAAATTCTCATTAGTGTTTTCATCTTAAAACATACACAACTGAATTTTCCTATAGTGGTGGCTATTTTGTTTTACTCATTAAATTAGCAATTTTAAAATTAGACTATGGTATTGCCCTGGCCAGATAGCTTGGTTGGTTAGAGCACAGAGGTTACCAGTTTAATCCCCAGTCAGGGCACATACAGGAACAGAGCGATGTTTCTGTCACTCTCTCTTCCTCTCTCTCTCTCTCTCTCTCTCTCTCCCTCTCCCTAAAATGAAAAATAAAAAATTAGACTATGGTATAATTGGCCCTGTTGCATTACAAATGAGTATTTGGGGACTGTATACTAAATAAACTGATTTATCTAGTTACAAAGAGGCATGGTTAAGAGGTTTTTTCCTTTCTTTTATTTTAAATTTATTTTTTAATTACAGTTGACAAACAATATTATATTAGTTTTAGGTATACCACATAGTAATTAGACATTTATGTAAATTATGAAGTAATTACCTGATAAGTCTAGTACCTATCTGACACCATACATAGTTATTACAATATCATTGTCTATATTTCCTATGCTGTAATTTACATACTGTGGCTATTTGTATACTGGCAATTTGTACTTCTTAATTCCTTTCATCTTTTCACCCATCCCCCCAGTTTTCCTCCCATCTGGTGACCATTGATTGGTTTTCCGTATCTAAGAGTTTGTCTCTGTTTTGTTTATCCACGTATTTTGGTTTTTAGATTCCACATATAAGTGAAATTATATGGTATTTGCTTTTCTATGACTTATTTCACTTAGCATAATACCCTCTAAGTCAAGGGTCGGGAACCTATGGCTCACGAGCCAGATGTGGCTCTTTTGATGGCTGCATCTGGCTCGCAGACAAATCTTTAATAAAAAAAATAATAACGTTAAAAATATAAAACATTCTCATGTATTAGAATCCATTCATTTCCTACCGCTCATGTTCATGGTTACGGGTGGCTGGAGCCAATCACAGCTGTCTTCTGGGACAACACCAAATTTTTATTGGATAATGTGTAAAGTACATGGGTCGTTGTATGGCTCTCATGGAATTACATTTTAAAATATGTAGGGTTCATGGCTCTCTCAGCCAAAAAGGTTCCCAACCCCTGCTCTAAGTCCATCCATGTTGTCACAATGGCAAGATTTCATTCTTTTTTATGGCTGAGTAATACTCCATTTTCTATGGGTACCACATCTTTATCCATTGATGGACACTGAGATTGCTTCCATATCTTTATTGTAAAAAATGCAGCAGTGAACAAAGGGGTGCATATATCTTTCAAAGTAGTGTTTTGATTTTTTTAGATAAATACCCAGAAGTGAAATTGCTGGGTCATGTGGTAGTTCTATTTTAAAATTTTTGAGGAACATCTATACTGTTTTCCATAGTGGATGTAACCAATTTACAATCCCACCAAGAGTGAATGAGTGTTCCTTTTTTTCTCTACATCCTTGCTAACACTTGTTTGTTGATTTGTTGATGATAGTCATTCTGATATGATATCAGGTCTGAGGTGATATCATATTGTGGTTTTAATTTGCATTTCTCTGGTGATTAGTGATGTTAAGAACATTTTCATATGTCCAATGGTCAGCTATATGTCCTAAAAGAACAGTTTTAAATCTGTACTTATTCATGAATGAGTCATTTCTTTTATATATAGCAAAACTTTGGCTGGCTGATTCAGGTCTCTCTGGGTGAATATCCTTAGAGGAAGCACACTTATTTTTTTAGATGCCTCTTGATTTTAAGACAAGACTTTGAAGAAGCATGGGAGAAGGGTGTGCTACCAACCTGAGTACATCTACATAGTGAGAGGAGGAGCCTGTATTAGTCATCTATTGCTTTTTGTCTCTGTTCTATAATGGTTGGGGCCTCAGTTGGAGAATTCAAAGACCAGAGGGATGAAGAAATCTAAAAGCTTGACTGAGTCAGGAGGAGATGCTTCCACGGGACTCACATAGCTGGCTACTTGGTGTGTGCAATAGTGCTCCATAGAGTCCTCTTTATAGATGGACATCTCTACACAGGGCCATCTCCACAGGGCTGCAGGGGTGTTGATATGGTAGTTAGCTTCCCCCAGAATGAGTGAGCTGACAAAGACAAACACAGACCTTTTTCCTTTTGCTTGAACCTGCTGACAAGGCAGACCCTTCAACATGATTCTTCAACTTCCTATTCTTTGTCTCAATATTGATTCAACTGATTGTTTCCCTGAAACCAGCTCACCACAGAGAGAAACCTTTCCCTTCAGATCTCTTATTGAGACATCTGTTTGCTTCCTATCTGTAACTTAACTGCTCCCTACAGAAGTCTAAGACAAAACCCACATTACTGAGACACTGTGATCTTCAGACCTAAGGTGTTCCCCCTATTATAATAGCCTTAATAAAATAACCTCCATAAGGAAGGGAGGAAGAGAGACAGAGAGAATGAAATATGGGTGAAAGACTGTCTGTTATAATCTAGCCCTGGAAATCATATAACTTCACTTTTACCACATCTATTGTGTGAAGTGAGTCTCTAGGTCTGGCCTATATCAAGAAGGAGAAGTACTAGGCTTCATATTTTGAAAAAAGGAGTATCAAAGAATTAGAATATATTTTAAAACCACCCAGAGTCATATAGTCAATGGCAGTGTCTGGAATTGCCCAAAAAGATAGGGAGTAACAATAATAGCTTGTTCTAACATTCTCTCAGCGTAAGTATTATAGTTTCCATTTTTCTTGCCTGGTACAATTTAAATGATATATAGAAAGTTATCTAAATTTAAATAGTACTACAGCAGGTACAACATATTTGCTCTAGTCTGTCTTTTCACACAAGAGGATTAAATCTGTTAAATCTGTCTGGATATGGAGAGAAATTTTTATCCTAGCATTTATCTCTCTACCACCTGTCAACCCCACCATCACAATCAATACAGAAAACCAGAACTGTAAGGTGCAATTGGTAATGATGAGTGACCCAACCTTTATGCTGAAAAAGGAGAAAGACATTTTAATCATTGAAGGAAGAGATTCTAGGAACAAAGCCTCAAACAGTTAAGCAAGATAATGAATAAGCTGAGTGTCAAGATTCATAGTAATTATTTTATTTAGAAGATGTTAGGAGAAGAGGAAAAAACCTACTGAAAACAAATTTGCAGTAGTGTTAAATAAAAAGTGTTCAATTATAACTGTTGTAAGTCTAATGGTCAGTCAATTCTTCATCTGGGCTATTAGTGGCGATTGGATTCATGATTTACAAAGAGGATGTTTGACACCAGGGAAGGTAATTAACATCCTTTTACAACAAAAGATTCATTGCTCAATGTCCCTGAAAGCTGAAAGGAATTGTAAAATATCATAAAAATCAATTTTAAAATGTTTTTACATAATGCTTTTTGGATTCAGGAAATAGGCAAATTCTGATTATTTTATTAATGAGGGGTACTTAGGAACAAAAGAAAATAAAATGGTAAGTAACTGCTATTGGCTTTCTTTTCTGCCATAGTGAGTCTGAGTCTTGAGGCTAAAAAAATAAATTGCAATGGAGCAGAAATATTACTAACTACTGACTCCTCTCAGGAGTCATTCCATCTTGATCAGTTCTGTCCTCCAAATATACTTTAAGTTTATTGGTCTTGAGGCATTACAAAGGTGTGTCCACATAGGGCGGCTAGTTACAGAGCAAAGACTCTTAACCCAGCCCAGTTTATCCCCACTTGGTAGCCACCCAGTGAGGTATTGATACCCAGGAGCCAAACTTGTGTGCAAACTGAGTGGGATTACCGGACATTTGGTTCTCTTAGTTTAGTAACCACAGTAGAAAAACAGTACCTTTCTTTCTGGATGCCTGCCATAGAAATCTATTATACCTAGGAATAAACACAATTAGGCAATCAGCCGATTGCAAATTTGAGAACTCCAATTTTAAAACTGGAGCTGTAAAAGTTTTTCTTGATGAGTGATCAAAGGATGTAGTGGGGAAAATAAAGCAAAAAAGACTATGGCTTTGGGGTTGAGATATAAAAGAAGATATGAGCCTGTGAATCAGAATATTGCAGATGGATTGAGAGCTGAGCTACCTGGGGTACTCTTCCTGTGTTCAAGATGTAGTTTTCAATTTAAGTATTCAATGGCCACCTACCCAGCCTTTACATGATGCAAACCTCACTCTGCCTGCACTCCAGGTTATGCCAGAATCAAATTTTTATCTTCTAACTCATGAGAATAATGTTGGGAAAGTTTTCCCAAAGAAGGAATGATAAAATTTGAAAACAAGAGTTTTACAATCCCTAATGAATTACTGGGTCTGTGCAATAATGACCAATTAATGCCAAAATCACAAAGAGAAAGAAAACCAGATATAATATAGCTCATACTGGGAGTGCTCAAGAGAACATATGAAGAAAAGTCTTTACTCCCACCAAAACCAAACCTGAGTCTGATCATGCCCCTAGATCTAATTACTTATTTGTAGGGGGAAATAGGGGGGAGGGAGACACATTATATATGACACCCTGGGGATACAATTAGCAAAATCCATAATGTAGAAAACGGTACACAACAAGTAATCTAGTATTTTTTTAACAATGAGAGAGAAAACAAAGCAATATCTCAAATAATTATAATACAATGTATGAATTGTATTTGGATCCCAATTCAGACTATGAATTTTTTTAACTTAGGTGTTTTTTAAAATTGTGGTAATACACATCATAATATAAAATTTACCATCTTACCCATCTTTAACACTATAGTTCAGTGGCATCAAGTACATCCACATCGCTGTACAACCATCACCACCAGGCATCTCCAGAATTCTTTCATCTTGCAAAACTGAAACTCTGTAACATTAAAAACTCTCCATTCCCCACTCCCCTAGCCCCTGGCAGCCATCATTCTCTTTCTTTTTTCTACCATGTTTTTATGAATTTGCTCTAAATACTTCATATAAATGGAATCCCACAGTTGGTCCTTTTGTGATTGGCTTATTTCATTAGTGTAATGTCCTAAAGGTGCAACCATTTTGTGACATGTGTCAGAATTTCATTCTTTTTTTTTTTTTTTTTTCTTTTACAGAGACAGAGAGTCAGAGAGAGGGATAGACAGGGACAGATAGACAGGAATGGAGAGATGAGAAGCATCAATCATCAGTTTTTTGTTGTGCATTGCAACACCTTAGTTGTTCATTGATTGCTTTCTCATATGTGCCCTGACCACGGGGCCTTCAGCAGACCGAGTAACCCCTTGCTTGAGCCAGCAACCCTGGGTTCAAGCTGGTGAGCTTTTGCTCAAACCAGATGAGCCTGCACTCAAGCTGGCGACCTCAGGGTCTCGAACCTGGGTCCTCCGCATCCCACTCCGACGCTCTACCCACTGCGCCACCGCCTGGTCAGGCGAATTTCATTCTTTTTTAAGGATGAATAATGTCATTGTAGGTATATACCACATTTTGTTTTTATCATCATCCATCAATGCACACTTGAGTTGCTTCCACCTTTCGGCTGTTGTGAATAATGCTGCTATGAATAAAAAATTTTTTTCAAGCTCTGACCAAAGTGATGTATTATATAATTACCAAGTATTTCCTCTTCCTCTTTTCCTGCTAGTTGGAAAATGGAGACATTATGGTTCATCATGCTATCAAGCACAACACATCAGAGGTCATAAAATAGTAAAATGAAAGAACCCTGGCCCCTCAACAACTTTTTAGTACAACAGAGCCATTATCCACTCACGAGAGAGTAGTAAAAAATTCACTTACAAAGCTATGGCAAGAGCTTTATTTAGAGAAAGGAGTCTTAAACTCATTGTTTTTCGACTCTACCCATTGATGGGTGAGGCATATCTTGCTTTAGCTAGTCACCTAACCCTGTATGCAAAACATCCTGCCCCTATTGTTGGTGTATTTGGGTAAGAACTCTGATCCATCACTACAAAAGCCCCACCTCCTGCTCTTAGCAGTAATGTAGACAATTCCTCATTGATATTCACCAGGTTTGACTTCTCTGGCTTTGAAATCTGAACACTAGTGAGGGGCCATCTGTTTAATTCAGTATTTTAGTACTTACTGTTATTTGTGATTTTTGTCTAGGCACTTAAATCAAGCATTTCGGCGCTGTTTCCTAATGATAATTTTATTTAATATATTAAGTAAGATATAAATATTTTGACAAATTATGTGTGAAAACAAATTGAATTTTATTGCAGCAATGACAAATTAAGTTTTCTTATGCTTTATTTAACACTTTCTTTCCAGAGTAATCCCTAATCGGCAATTAGACTTACTTACTGAGAGTGAGGGCTTCTTGCAGGCCACAGCCTCCGTATGCTATGTCAGACTTAAGGCACTTACCAAAAGCAATTCAACTGAATTATGTCCTCCATCAGGCAAAGCACATACAGTTTTATCTGTTCTGCCAGAAGGAGCAATGTTCTGTGTGTGTTTTATTTTTTAAATTGTTATGAGTTTGCTTGAGCCAAAACTGAAGACATAAGCAGGGAAGCAAGATCTCAAATTCTCCTGTTTTATTTTCTTGTACTGAATTACTGCTTAGTAGATGGTGTTTTCTACACAGCAATTAATCATAAAACCGTGTCAATTCTACCTCCTAAATCTGTATGTTTCCAATTCACCCGCTTCTCCTCATCTCCACAGCCACCATCCTAATCCAAACTACTGTCCTCCATATTAGAACTAGTTTCTTGATTTCTATTCTGTTTCTTTCCAATCCATTTTTTGCCCACAGCAGCTAGAGGGATCTTTTTAAAAATGTCAGTCTGACTATTATTCTTTTTATTTTATTAATTTGAGAGAGAGAGAGGAAGGGAGGGGGAGAGAGAGACAGAAGCATGAATCTGTTTCTGTACGTGTCCTGACCGGGGATTGAACCAACAACCTCTGCTTATCTAGATGATACTCTAACCAAACAAGCTACCTTGCCAGGGCAAAATCTAATTATTTTTTACTCAAGCTTAAAACTCTTCTTTGGGTTTACATTTGCTAAACAAGGCATCCAAGGCCCTTCATGGGCTGGCCTCCACTCCCTCTCCAACTGGTGGCACTGTCACCACTGCCCTTCTTATTCACAGCGCCTGCCCACTGGCGTCCTCTCTGTGCCACAGACACCAACACACAAGGTTCTTCTCCCTTCGGGGTTTGCACATGCTGCTCCCTTTTTCCAGAACACTAAGGATTCAATAAATTATATTAAGCCCAAAAACTAATAAAAGTTAAAAACTCACTACTTCTTAATTATTTTACCATATTTTACTATTATCTATGCTCTGGATGTTATTTACATCTGATTTATCCACATGGTAAAGTTAATACGCTGCTTATGCATCTCTTCCAACTCTGTGTTTGGTGATGTCATGTTGATAGCTGGAAATGGGCTATGCTAGAAGCACATACACCACAGAAATAGGCAAACACTACAAAACAGAGCTTTTGGTGGGGGGGTGGAGAAGGAGTATGGTGTTAAAAAAGCCAATTGTTAAACATTTACCAGCACTTCACTGACTATAATAAATCTTCTGTGCTTCCTTTTAATTATTTGACTCAATGTAATCAATGTAGTTACCAAATAGTTAAATCCTTTTGATTTGCTTTCTAATTTATTAGTGTAAGAACTCTATGAGGTAGGTATAATAATCCCATTTTATAAGCAAGGAAATAGGTACAGAGATATTAAAATAATTAGGCCTGTACACAGCAGAGCTAGGACATAAAAATAGGTTGGACTCCAAAGCTCATGCTCTCTATACTAAACAATATGAAAACAGTTTTAGGGAGAATTTCTTTCCATTTGTGTATTGCTGGGGAAACAAGGAATTTCCCACAGAAGGCAGGTATTCTGTGAAAGAAAGAACTGGTGAGGTGAAGTGAAAGGCAGGGAGAATTGACAGATAGGTGTTATAGTCCTGATGTGATGTCAAAGCATATTTATCTATTTATGACATCACCAGTGTAGGTGAAGTCTACTTAATTACTGATGGCCATATGCACTTATAATTTGTGAATGAAAACCTTTATATCAGTCACCAATAGTTAGTAAGCCTGAATTACTAAGAAGGCCTTTGTAGTAGGGCTTTAAGCCTATGTGAACTCTTCCAAAGGTAATACTTGCTAGAATGTTTCTAAGTGAGTGTGTACAAAAAGAATCTCTGGCCTAGAGATGCCCTGGGTCCATGTGTGAAGCCAAGGACAAAATTTGAAAGTGGACTCAGCTATCTATTCACTATCATTCTAATTTGATTTTAACTTTACAGTCTAAGGGGAAAGAGGTCAGTACCCTGACTAAATAGTCAAGTACAGCATGTTTTAAAAATTCTCACAGCACACCAGTTGAAAATCACTGGTCTAAGCACTATTAGACTTCTTTTCCAGCCAGCAGTGAGTACTTGAGCTATCCCTGCTTGACTTGATTTGTGCCTTAAAAGACTTTTGTTTGTATGTGACCGAGACAGACACAGAGACAGAGAGAGGGGCAGATAGGGACAGATAGACAGGAAGGGAGAGAAATTAGAAGCATCAATTCTTCATTGCGGCATCTTAGCTGTTTATTAATGCTTGCTCATATGCCTTGATGGGGGGGGGGGAGGAGCTCAAGCAGATCGAGTGACCCATTGCTCAAGCCAGTGACCTTGGGCTCAAGCCAGCAACCTTTGGGCTCAAGCCAGCGACCATGGGGTCGTGTCCAAGATTCCATGCTCAAGCTGGATGAGCTCGTGCTCAAACCGGTGACCTTGAGGTTTCAAACCTGAGTCCTCTGCGTCCCAGTCTGACGCTCTATCCATTGTGCCACTGCCTGATCAGGCTGCCTTAAAAGACTTAATGAAAACTTGACTAGTCAATCCTCGAGGAGAGTAAAGAATTTTAGAGTTACCTTTTTGGGTACTGACCTCTGTATCTGTGGTAGTTAATTTTATGTGTCAACTTGATTGGGTCTTTGGTTGCCCAAGTAATATTTGGTTCAACACTATTCTTGGTGTGTCTGCGAGGGTATTTCTGAAGGGATTAAAATATTTGAAATAGCAGATTGTGTAAAGCAGATTGCCTTCTCCAATGAGGGTGGGCCTCATCCAATTCCTTGAAGCCCAAAATAGAAAAAAGTTTTAGAAAGGGACAATTTAGCCTGACCAGGCAGTGGCACAATGGATAGAGCATTGGACTAGGACACGGAGGACCCAGGTTTGAAACTGCGAGGTAGCTGGCTTAAGCGCAGGCTCCTCCAGCTTGAGCACAGGCTCACCAGCTTGAGCAAGGGGTCACGGGCTTGAGCATGGGATCATAGACATGACCCCATGGTCTCTGGCTGGAGCCCAAAGGTTGCTGGCTTGAAGCCTAAAGTCACTGGCTTGAGCCTAAGGTCATAGGCTTGAGCAAGGGGTCACTCGCTCTGCTGTAGCCACCTCCACCCCCCATCAAGGTACATATGAGAAAGCAATCTCTGAACAACTAAGGAGCTGCAACAAAGAATTGATGATTCTCATGTCTCACCCTTCCTGTCTTTCCATCCCTCTCTCTGACTCTCTCTCTGTCTTTGTTAAAAAAGGGGGGGGTAATTTACTCTTTCCACCTAAGTGTCTTTAGCTCAGGCATAGAGCTTCTCCTGCCTTTGGACTAGGACGTGAACTGGAATGTATGTGGTGTACCTTTGGCTTTCCTGCTTCTCAGGCCTTTGGACTCAGACTGGAAGTCAACCATAAACTCTCCTGAGTCTCTAGCTTGCCAACTGCAGGTATATTAGCACTTCTCAGCCTCCATAATTGTGTGAGCCTATCTCTTACAATCTATCTCTCTCTGTACCTATCTATCATCTATCTATCTATCATCTATCTATCTATCTATCTATCTATCATCTATCTATCTATCATCTATCTATCTATCTATCTATCTATCTATCTATCTATCTATCTATCTATCTATCTATCTCTATTTCTATCTCTATCTCTATCTCTCAAAGCCCAGTATAGAGTTTGGTACTGAGAATAGTTCTAGAGAAACAGAATTTTAAGGATGAATTTCCTGAATTGGTTCTGGGGTTCCTATAATTGGCTCTCTAATCTGATTAATGATGCTAATGGCTATTTACAGGAGTAAAGAGAGCGCTGAAAGCCATAAACTCTCCTGAGTCTCTAGCTTGCCAACTGCAGGTATATTAGCACTTCTCAGCCTCCATAATTGTGTGAGCCTATCTCTTACAATCTATCTCTCTCTGTACCTATCTATCATCTATCTATCTATCATCTATCTATCTATCTATCTATCTATCTATCTATCTATCTATCTATCATCTATCTATCTATCATCTATCTATCTATCTATCTATCTATCTATCTATCTATCTCTATCTCTATCTCTCAAAGCCCAGTATAGAGTTTGGTACTGAGAATAGTTCTAGAGAAACAGAATTTTAAGGATGAATTTCCTGAATTGGTTCTGGGGTTCCTATAATTGGCTCTCTAATCTGATTAATGATGCTAATGGCTATTTACAGGAGTAAAGAGAGCGCTGAAAGCCCATGATGTGAGTGGACAATAGAAATCCATAAAATATCTGCATTGGATACACCTAATTAACCACTTATAAAAAAGCAAAGATCTGGCCCTGGCTGGTTGGCTCAGCAATAGTGTGTCAGCCCGGCATGTGGAAGTCTTGGGGTTTGATTCCTGGACAGGCCACACAGGAGAAGTGCCCATCTGCTTCTCCACCCCTCCCCCTCTCTTTCCTCTCTGTCTCTCTCTTCTCCTCCCGCAGCCAAGGCTCCATTGGAGCAAACTTGGCCCAGGCGCTGAGGATGGCTCCATGGCCTCTGCCTCAGTCGCTAGAATGGTTCCGATTGCAGGAGCAATGCCCCAGAGGGACTGAGAATCGCCCCCTGGTGGGCATGCCGGGTGGATCCCAGTCAGGTGCATGTGGGAGTCTGTCTGACTGCCTCCCTGCTTCTCACTTCAGAAAAATATATATTAAAAAAATAATAATAAAAAATAAAAAGCAAGGATCTTAGTGAATGTGTATATGATACTTTTGAGCATTATTTAAAAACTAATATAATGAGATTGCTGGTTGCTTCTAATGTTGCTGGACAAAGTGATGAAAGAAAAGAATGATCTAATCTAAGGGATTAAAATTTCCAGCTCAAGCACTTCACAAATGACTGGAAAGTTTCAGTGTGTGCCCTGAAGAAAAGCTTTGTCTCTTGCAGCCTTGGGCTGAGATTGCTGAAAATCAAACACAAACTCTTATCTGTGACCAGCCGAATTACAACATAAACTGAACTCAGAGGGTGTCTGCTGTTAAAGTGAGAGCACTGACTGAGAAAGAATGGGATCCTATAAATTGGAACAGGGAAGACCCTGATATAACTGGGCACACTGAGCTCCTAGATTCTGATGCCTCTTCTTTGCCAGTGGAAGTGCCTCCCCCAGTAGAACAAGCCTCCCCACTTCCAACAGTATAGCAATTCTTCTACCTCCCACCCCACTCAGAGGGAAGTGAGTGGAGAAAGGAATGGCTTCCCCTAAGGCTGTTTCCTCCCACTATAATGCTAATTTTCCTCAGCACCCACTACTTACTATTCTTTTTTTGATTTTAGATCTATAAGTAGACTCAAATTCCAGTGAGCAATAAAAGTGAGGTAGAAAGTGTGGCTTATGTGTATCTCCAAAAATCAATAAATAAAACTTTAAAAAGGAAATGCAACCTAGGATGAGGTATGCTGTACTCTAAAAGAACTACTTAAGTTTTATAATTGATAGGAAATCCAGGAAACATATATTAAGAGTGTGGGATCATGGTGGGAGGAGCATAAAGTTGGATCAGGACAAAATTATCGATGTCTGGCATACTATAGGCCTTTGGAGGGGAAGGATCTGGTTGCAGTATCTATTACACTGTCAGTGTCCAGAGCAAATCTCCGAATCTGGCTCACAGAGACTTTGCACTCCTTTTCTCTCACAGCTGGTTAGTATCCTTCCTTAAGCAAGCAATGACTTTAAAAAGAACAGAGGGAGAAAGTTGGTTCTTTATTCAACAGTGGGTGAGGACAAAACACTCAATAAATTGTTGGATTTTTTCTTTCCAGTATAATCATTTTTCAGTATTCACCTTTTCTTTTCTTCTCTAGTCATTTCTTCTTCCCCAATCCCTGGAAACACACACACATAGACATAAACACACACACACACACACACATGCACGTGCTCGTGCGCGCACACACACACACAAAAACACACCATGACCCATAGATCAAAACCAAGTTGCTAATCCTTTAGTCTATTATCAGGGTGCTCCAGGCTAGCTTAATTTCCTTCTCTCATAGTCTCATATTTAAATTTATTCCTTGTATTTGATCAAAGCTTAAAGTAGCTCTCTTCACTCACTTGTCTTTTATATGGTTTAAGGCCCTTTCCCAAGCTTTGACACAAAAATGCATGCTTTCTTTTCAAATACATGCCTAATCTTGCATCTTTCCAACTAGTTTTCCCACCTGATCTCAGAGACCTAATGGCTTTTCCTAGTCCTATGCTTATAGACATGGAATTTCTTCAATTATGTGCATGGATTGGATATGTGATTCAATACAATACTTGCCATTCTTACAACATCTTTTATTTTTTTAAGAATTCTTTTTTAAATTTTTAAAAAATTATCTATTTATTTATTCATTTTAGAGAGGAGAGAGGGGGGGGGAAGCAGGAAGCATCAACTCCCATATGTGCCTTGACCAGGCAAGTGCAAGGTTTCAAACCAGCGACCTCAGGATGTCCCAGGTCAACATTTTATCCACTGCGCCACCATAGGTCAGCCTTCTTTTCAAATACAGGCCTAATCTTGCATCTTTCCAATTAGTTTTCCCACCTGATCTCAGAGACCTAATGGCTTTTCCTAGTCCTATGCTTATAGACATGGAATTTCTTCAATTATGTGCATGGATTGAATATGTGATTCAATACAATACTTGCCATTCTTGCAACATCTTTTATTTTTTTAAGAATTCTTTTTTTAAATAAAAAAAAATATTTATTTATTTATTTATTTATTTTAGAGAGGAGAGAGAATGGGGGGCGGGGCAGGAAGCATCAACTCCCATATGTGCCTTGACCAGGCAAGCGCAGGGTTTCAAACCAGCGACTTCAGGACGTCCCAGGTCGACACTTTATACACTGCGCCACCACAGGTCAGGCCATTCTTACAACATCTTTACAGTTTTGTGTTTTGTTTTTTTTTAGCAAATGTTCATTCAGCCGAAGCCTATTGAAATCTAACAATAGCACTGTGCTACATGTCATGGATATAAAATGGAGAAAGCACTGTTTTAGCCTTGGTGAAGCTCATAGTCTAGAAAACAAAGGCAGTGTGCAAACCTGTGTATTATAATGTAATGTGAAGCAAAACAAACTTCCTCTGGGGAAGTTGATAAAATGTCTCATAGGAAGTGACATTTCTATTAGTCCTGAAACCTAAGTAGGAGTTTGCCAATCAGAGGACAGGGGTAAGAGTGAGGGTAAGGGCAGAATAGAGCATCTGTGTGCAGAGGCTCTGAAAAAAAATTGAGGAAGATATTGACATGTTTTTGGAGATCTGATGGGTTCAGTGTCCTTGGATGTGTGCTGAGTTGAATGGCAGGGATCAAATTGACAAGGCCTGTGTAGAGAGGATTAAATTTTATTCTAGAGCCAAAAAGACAGAGAGAAAACTAATCAAGGAATTTAACAATCAGGTTTGTCCCTTACACGTCTACTGTAACTACCTAATTACATGGACTCAGGGTTTGGTAGTCTCAAGGGGTGTGCTCTGCTTGCTTAATCAAAGGTGCTTAGGGTAGCCTCTCAATTGAGACGCTGCTTTTTCTTTCAGGTCTAGAAACAGTATGTTTTCAGTATACCCAGTGCTACTCAGTCTGATGCCAGTGCCCATTTGTGCTCAATTCACTTACTCTGTTTATTACTACAACACTGTCCTCCAAAAACTGTCTCCCCTTAGAATGGATTGGACAAACACTGAGAGCCTTTGTCTCTTTGAACCCTATTTTTCTGTTCTGACACTTTTTTTTCAGTTCTGTTCACCTCGTCTTTCAATGTATTGCTGACGTTTTGACCCATCCACGTATGTTTTAAATTTAAACTCTCAGACACAGTCAGCCTCAGTGACCACGCCCACTCAAAAAAGTTGCAGATACAGGAAGTTTGTCTGCACCAGCGAGCCGTACTAATGCTGGTAGCGCGCAAGCGCATTTCCCGCTGCCGGCGGCGTGTTCCCTTTTCCCGAAGTTCCCAGCTTCCTGGCAAGTGGACGCCGACAGTATAACATCGGTCCCTCTCCGCGGCTTGCTTTTTGCTGCGGACACTCACCGCACAGCCCCCAGTTCCCCGAATCGCTGCTGCGGGTTGCACGCCTACACCGGCGACAGACCCATGGCCGAGCGTGGGGAACTTGACCTGACCGGCGCC
Source organism: Saccopteryx bilineata (assembly GCF_036850765.1). Classification (NCBI taxonomy): domain Eukaryota; kingdom Metazoa; phylum Chordata; class Mammalia; order Chiroptera; family Emballonuridae; genus Saccopteryx; species Saccopteryx bilineata. Next base: position 104,512,294 of record NC_089495.1, read on the forward strand.
AAACAGAACACGGGAGTGTGGCTGGTCAAGGTAATGTACTCCTCTTCGTAGGAGTAGTTCAAGTTACTTGGGATCGCCCCACTTCGCGCCCCTTTTTCAAGTTCTCTACGGTCATCTTCACAGATCTTGAGAGGCGTGGCTTATTGTTCTGCTCGTTTGCTGACGAGACATCAGTTTAGGGAACCGTAGTGCTTTTCAACCAGAGTCTGAACCTGCCGGAAATGGATTTCCATTCCCCACGACCTGGTTTTTGAGGGGCCCTGTTTTGATGTCCCGATTCGATATCTTTTTACCCCAGACTGAAGACTTTCTGAAACTTCTCTTGGTGAAACTGCTTTTAGTCATGAGCCTGTGAAGAAAGTTGAGAGTGCTTCTTGTACAGTTTTTTTTCGGCGAGAAAGTAGAACTGATCTCTGCGAAGCCCGGTAGTGTTCCTTTGGGTTGATAGCCCCTAATGGAGTTGTCAGGAACTCAGCGAAGAAGAGGTCATTGGATTGAGGTGTTCTTTCAGAGCACGATGGGATCTCCAGAAACAGACCGTCAAAAAAAGTTTTTTTTTAAGACAGCAATCTTGATTAGCCCGTAATGAACACAGTTTTGTGCTCCTCCCCCATATTAGTGAGTGTTATTTCTTTCGAGAGTTTCACAAGATATATATATATATGGTCCTAATGTGGTTATGAGTCTTTTAACCTCAGGTACAATGGTGTTAAATTTTTAAAAACTTTTGTCACATGGCTGGGTTATTAAGTAAATCTTACAGGCCCTTCCGGTCCAACTCTGAAATTGCTTCCTTGTGATCATTCGCTGGCGTGTCAAACCTGTGCCATACTACTTTTAAAAGCACTTTTTGCAGTCAGAAGTGACTATGTTCATGTATTCAGTTTTGGTTACTTCCTTCTCCCCAGTGCTTGCACTTGTGAGCGCACATACAGTCACATTCCATGAGCATAGGATTGTTGCCTGTCACACCCAGAATTTGATTTTGTACGTGGTAATTGCTCAACAGGTAGATGTTGAGGGAATGAATGATGCTTTGCTCTTCAACTCTGGCCTTAGTCTCTGGCACTCATTTGACTTATCACAGCTATAACAGTATGACTTAAAAATATAGAGTAAATGAGTATTTCTCTTTCCTGCATGCTACATGGAGGAGAAACAGTAAGGAAAAGATCTCCCTTGCAGGTTGAAAGAGTTTTTTAAATGGTGATGATGCATTTGTGATTGGAGCACAGTAAATGAATGCTCAGTAAATGTTTACATTACAGGATTTGGGTGAATGGACAAAAGCATAGCGTAGTATACCATGGAGAGTGGAACAGAAGTGCAACGCTGAAGTGCACATTAACATGGTGCATCCTGTAAAACAAAGAGAAGATTATTGTGCCTAGAGGGTCTGTGTAAAAAGAGATTGGAACCATATATTCACATTGTGAAATGGGAGTATCTTTAGTCTGTAGGAAATGAGGAACCTTTTGGAGGGTTTTGAGTATGGCACTGATGCAAATGATTCAGAAAAAAAATTAAGCTTGAGGGAAAGATAAGCAGAAACGAAACTAGAGAGTTATTACAGGATCGTAACTATGTGACAATGAAGTCTGAGGAGTTAGGGAAACTTTCTAAGTAAGTTATCAGGATTTGGTGATTGAGTAAATGAGAATGTGAAAGAATGTAATGAATCTGAAAATGAAGTTTAAAAAAGTTTGTGATCTCATAGCTGTTTGAATACGTTTAATCTCTTTAAAAAGAACTCAAGCCAATGATTTGTTCTTTACAAAGAACAGTTGTAATGTTTCAGTATTTATTGTTCACACTATCATTGTTTCTCCTATCAACTTGGCATATGGTATTTTTCCTAATCTTATGTATCAAAGAAAAGAAGAGGTTTGCAAATTTTTCCACGGTGTGAAAGGACTTTGTTGCCAGTTCTTGTCCTCTGACAAGCTTATCTGTGAAGGGACAAGTTGCTAGCAAACACTTTTTTTTTTCTAAAATTCATCTGTTCCCCTTTTATTTGACAACTTTTATTTCTACTGTAAAGGAGTCCCAGTAGGCAATGGGGTTTGATTTGCACACCTTTCATATAGTTTGTACTTGTTTTATTTGTGCTGGTGTTAACATCCAGTGTGATTTTCATGCCCATATCTTGAGCACACTTGGATTTTCATCTCGGTATTATAGGAATAAAGTATGTGAGTGAATCAAATTGTAATGGTGAATTTCATTTTTAGCTTTCTTTATGTGATATTAAAGTGTAACATTTCCTTAGAATGTGTATCTTTATTCTTACCCAATCAGAATTTGTGAATAGAACCACATACCAATTGCAAGTCTTTTCTCTATACCAGCAATTTTCAACCAGTGTGCCACAAGGATTTTTAAAACATGCATACCTGACTATTTAGACACGAGCACTGACCTCTTTTTATTTAGATTGTCAAATTAAAAAAACAAACAACAGCTAATACAACAGTGTGAATGCCTTCCAGTGTGAATGCTCTGTCTTGAACCATAAATATGTAGGTAATATAATAGAGTTGCATTGTATTGGTCATATCGCATAAGGTTAATTCTTGGTACCAAAAGCGTAGATAATTATTTTTATTATTTTATTATTTTTTGTAAACCAATCAAAAATTTACCTATTTTCTTGTCAGATCAGCAAAAAATATATTTTTTAGTTTGCCACAGGTTTTTAGTAATTAGTTTATGTGTGCCATGAGATGAAAAAGGTTGAAAATCTCTGCTCTATACAGTAATATTTCCTCATTATAAATGATACCTTGAATTCTGATCTTTCAGGATCATTTATTTTGCAATATAGATGAGTTTCTTCTTAGAGTATCAAAGTTTATGGGCCATCTGTACATATTTTATTAATTCCATCACTAGACAGGTATAGAACAGTGTTGAGAAAACAGCTGTGTTAGGCTTGCTCCCTTGCACTTTGCATGATTAGTGCGTGAGCACCTGGCAGAGGCACATGTTTACAGCCTATGTAAGGCTAAGGGGTTCTTTGATCAGGGTGGATTGCTGATAGCTGATTGCATATTGCTTGCCTGCCACTGCCAGAGGCTGTTTTTGCTGTTAGTTGGCCCTGCCTATTTGCTCATCTGTCTTTGCAAGAATCTGTTAAATGGGAATGGCCCACCACTTTCTGGCTCTGCAGTCTCTCTACTGTCTGCCTGAATTCATTGGGAATCTGCCTTGCCTTACAAACAGGAAATATAGTAAGAGATGTACAAAACAGCTGTCCAAGAGTTTTAACAGGGGAAAAATTGTTTGGCTGGAACAGGGAAGACTTCATGGGGAAGGTAACAGTTAAAACGAGCCTATAGAGTTGATTAGTTAGAAAAAACTTACCAGCAGGGCTGGTCAGAACTAGAGTTGAGTTATTCAGGAAAAGAAGATCTGGTACGTATACTCTTCTGGCCTAATAAAATGTCATTGTAGGGTTTTGAATATCTTAAATATCAAAGAGTAATGATCCAAACAAGTTTTGGTAGGTGTGGGGAAAACAGCTTTGTTAGGCTTACTCGCTGGTTTTCTGGCTGTAAGCACTTTGTCTGATTTGTGTGAGCACGTGGCAGCGCCATGTTTGTGTGGTCTGTGTAAGGCTGTGGGTGAATTCCCTCCAGGGCTCTTCTCCCAGATTGCTCTCCCACCACTGCAAGGTGCAGTTTTCCTGCTCCCTTACTCTTCCTAGAGAAAAGCACGTTTTCCTTTGTTTATTAGCTCTTTTCCTTTCTTATTTGTTCTCCTGTCTTTGCAAGCCTCCAATAAATGGGTAATGGCCCTACACTTTCTGGCTACTCAGATCCTCAACCGTCTGCCCAAATTCAATGAGAACCTGCCCGGCCTCAACTACCAGCATTACATCTGGCATAGTGGGCAGGATTCCGATCAAATGAGTATAGGGCCACCCTTGAAGGGTGGAGTAGAGGAGTGGTCGTTGTTCTCCAGCATATAATACCCTGTGGGTATCCTTTTGGGGGCTGTGGGCTGGGTGTTTTTTACAGTCCTGCAAGAAGAAACAGAGAGCTCTGTGTGAGAGGCTGCCTGAGGTCAAAAGCTTCAGGATGAGCTGCAGACCGAGCACAAACTACAGCATGAGCTGGAGTGGTCACTGGAGAAAGAGCTGCAGATACGAGAACTGCAGGTCAGGCTACAGATGAGAACCAGCGACAGCGTGAACTGGAACGAGCACTGGAGAAGGAGACCAACCGGGTTTGAGAGCTGCAGTGTGAGATGCAGGCTGAGCACCAACAGTGCCTGGAACTGGAACTGTCTCTGGAGAAGGAATTACAGTTTCTCCTGGAAGCTGAATGTGACAGCTGTTGGAGAAACAAAATGCAGGTTCAGGAGCTTGAGTCTCAGCTTCAGGCTGAGAGCTGGCCGCTGCAGGAGCTGAAACAGTTGCAAAAGAAGGAGCAGCAGAACGAGCATCGTGCCTGCGGAGTGGCTGAGTCAGCAGGAGCAGTGTTTCCAACTCCTCCTCTTCTGAGGAGGGGGTTTGGGCTGAAACCGCCATCTACAGACTCAGAGTCCAGCAGGTGGTTACCCAGAAGGTAAAAACCCAGCAGCCAAGAATCCCTCAGGGGCAACCATAGCCTCCTCCACAGACAGTGGAGCACTCTGGCCCGCCCTACACCCAGGCAGAGCTGATGGAGTTGGAGATGCAATTCAGGCAGAAACCCGCCAAGCCGCTGGCAGCCTGCTTGGTGTGGTTGCAGGACATAGGGCTGGATGGCATCATGCTCTCTGGAATAGAGATGGACCAAAAGGCTGTGAGGACTGCTGCCCATGCTGCCCTCTAATAACAGGACAAATGGGCCTGTAAATGTTACCTGAACACATAATGTGGGTAGATGTGATTGCAGCCGGGGCAGATAGGGAGAAATTAGATGGCAAGCCTAATAAATAAAGTCTTGTTGGAGCTTTGGTGGCAGCCACTGAAAAAGCAGGGGAAGTGGGTGGCCCCAGCATCTGCCAGGAAAATGGCTAGCATTCAGGTTACAGGATCCACAAGACCTATCATGCCAGTTTGAATAGGGGGAAGGGGGAAGGACCTGTCCGACAGGGACATTCAGGGGCCAGAGGCCCCATGTCAAATTGGCAGTCTACTGGTCCCCTTCTAATGTGCAGCAGGTGTTGGCATTAGAAGGTAATAGGTGCTCTTTTTTTTTTTTTTTTTTTTTACACAGGCCCTGTGTTAAGGTGACACAGGCCTTGAATATGTTTGACCCCGCCAGGCCCTGTGAGCTGGCTGAGGGGTTTGGATGGGGCTTTTGGCAATGGACAGCACACTGGAAAGGTGCTGAGGTCTGTTAATAAAGAACTGTATGGCTAGTTGCCTGTAATGGACTTTTACCTTGGTGATTTGCACAGATAGTTGGGTTGTCTATTGTGGTGTGGGACAGCTGTGTTAGGCTTGCTCGCTGGTATACCAGCTGCAAGCATTTTGCTTGATTAGTGTGTGAGCACGTGGCAGAGGCATGTGTGCATAGCTTACATAAGGCTATGGGTATTTGCCCTCGAGAGAGATGGGGGATTGCGAATGTGCAGATTTCCTGCCCGCCACTGTGAGGGGCCATTTTGCTGTTTGTTTGCCTGAGAGGCGGTTTCCCCTGTCTGTGTGCTTGCCCGTCATTGTGAGACTTTATTAAATGGAATAGCCCAATGCTTTTCTGACTCTGCAGTTTTTCTACTGTTTTCCCAAACCCAATGTGGACCTGCCTGAGCTCGGCCACCAGCATAACACATGGACTGACTCTTGGACTGTGACCAGAGGGGAGCACTAGCTCCCTTACTGGGTGGACACACTGCTGTGGACAGTACTCCGGATTTTGAATGAGAGACATCGTCAGGGGCACCCAGCTCCGTTGGAGGCCCTCCTACACGGTGGGCAGTACAGGCCCCCCACTTAATATGGGTGCCTTGTTGGCCACCATGGGGGGGGGGAGCTGGAGGTTGGCCTCCAGTTAACTCCCTGGGCAGAGTTCTCAAGGAGACATTGTGAAGAGCACTTTTGTAACTACAGTGGTACCTTGAGATACGAGTTTAATTGGTTCTGTAACCGAGCTCGTAAGTTAGTCAACTTGTATATCAAACAAATTTCTCCTATTTAAAATAACTGAAATAGATTTAATTCATTCCAGCCCTGTGGAAATATCCCCAAACCATCCTAAATTTTGAAAAAAGACATGTTTGTAATTAAGAAACATACATGTATACTTTACCAATGCATAACAAAATATATGAAATAAAAGAAAAAAGTGTTATTTAGTACTGTATTCTTACCTTGGAGACAGACGAGTGCAGCTAATGGAGGTGAATGGAGGAGGAGGAGGGAGGGAGGAAGGGATGCAGGCACTGTAGACACGTAAATTAAAACTGCACTTTCTTTAAACAAAACTAAAACTGCACTTTCTTTACTTAAAATGAAACCACAAAAACTTAATTGTAAAATAATGCACTTTCTTAATTTTAAACTTAACCTAACCTTAACATTAGGTATTTTTCATTTAATCACCTGTTTTTGCCTTTTTGGCTGCACTTTCGGCACTTTCCCTTGCAGGACTTTGGAATAAAAATCTATCCAAAGAGGTTTGCTTTTGCCTGCCTTTTAAAATGTTATGGAAATGTGACAAACAAGTGTCATTAAAAAGTGCTGAAGCACAACCAGTTGAAACTTTTTTTCTGGGTGTTTCTTTTCAATGAAACTTGAAAGCTTCTCCCACATTGCCAGCATGTCTTTAGTTTCACTTGTAGAAATCACTTCCTCCTACTCTACCTCCTCCTCACTACTAATCTCTTGCAGAAGCTCCGTATGTTGCACCTTCTGTAGCTCCTTTAACTCCTCAGTTGAGAGTTCCTCCTCATGTTCCTCGATGAGCTCGTTTACATCACCCTCATCTACCTCCAGACCCATCGACTTTCCGTGGGACACAATCTCCTCCAATGTTTCTACCTCGGTCTTGGTCTCTGGTTCGAATCCTTCAAAGTCCCTGTCTGCAACAACATCAGGCCATAACTTTTTCCATGCCAAGTTCAAGGTTCTTCTTGTAACCTCTTGCCATGCCAAGTCAATAATGCATAAACATATCATAATGTTGTAGTGATCTTTCCAAAACTCTTGAAGGGTTAGATTTGTATTCTCAGCCACCTCAAAGCAGTGGTGGAACAAGTGCTTTGTGTAGCAGGCATCCCCAAACTGCCCCCCCCCCTGCACTCCCGGAAGGGGCACCTCTTCCATTGGTGGTCAGTGAGAGGAGCACTGTATGTGGCGGCCCTCCAACGGTCTGAGGGACAGTGAACTGGCCCCATGTGTAAAAAGTTTGGGGACCCCTGGAAGCTTTTTAAAGTTGGAAATGACCTGCTGATCCATAGGTTGCAAGATTGAAATCATGTTGGGTGGGAGGTAGAGGACTTTTCACGAATTTGAACTCATTGAGAATGTCATCTTCAAGACCAGGTGGTTGGGCTGGAGCATTTTCAAGGTTTAGTAATGCTTTCATTGGGAGTTTATTTTCTTTTTTTTTTTTTCTCATTTTTCCGAAGCTGGAAACGGGGAGGCAGTCAGACAGACTCCCTCATGAGCCCGACCAGGATCCACCCGGCATGACCACCAGGGGGCGATGTTCTGCCCCTCTGGGGCGCCGCTCTGTTGCATCCAGAGCCATTCTAGCGCCTGAGGCAGAGGCCACAGAGCCATCCCCAGCGCCCGGGCCATCTTTGCTCCAATGGAGCCTTGGCTGCGGGAGGGGAAGAGAGAGACAGAGAGGAAGGAGAGGGGGAGGGGTGGAGAAGCAGATGGGCGCTTCTCCTGTGTGCCCTGGCTGGGAATCGAACCCGGGACTCCCGTGCGCCAGGCCGATGCTCTACCGCTGAGCCAACCGGCCAGGACCGGGAGTTTATTTTCTTGAAGATACTTCTTCACTGCAAGACCAAAGATGAGATTTACCCATCAATAAAAAACTGCCATGTATCCCATGCCCTAGCTTTGGCACACCACATAACCTGCAGTTTTTCTTTAAGAATCTTGAGTCTTAAAGGCTCGAGGATTTTCAGAATGATACACTAGCAGAGGCTTTACTTTACAGTCACCACTAGCATTTGCACACAGTGCAAGGGTCAGACGGTCCTTCATGGGTTTATGGCCTGGCAGCTTCTTCTCTGTGGTGATGAAAGTCCTCCAGGGCATTTTTTTCCAAAACAATCCTGTTTAGTCACAGTTGAATACTTGCTGGGGGATGTAGCCTTCCTTTGCGATAAGCGCAGCAAAACGTGTGACTGTACTCCTCAGCTGCCTCAACGTCAGCACTCGCAGCTTCACCATGCCTCACCACCGAGTGGATGCCAGATCTCTTCTTGAAATTTTCAAACCAGCTGTGACTTGCCTTAAACATATCTTCTGCTGCCTCTTTTGAGGTTGACGGTTCTTTCTTCTTCAAGTTGCCTTAATACTACGTGCCTTTTTTGCATATTACAGTCTCCGTCACTGTATCTCCTGCCAGCTCTTTCTCTTTCATCCACACCAGCAGAAGCTTCTCCATTTCTTCATGGATATTTGTCCTTAATTGGGACAGAATTGTAATTCCTTTCGCTGGATTTGTGCTTTTGATGGCATCCTTTTGTTTAAGGATGGTACAAATTGTAGATGTATTGTGGTCGTACAGCCTTGCCAGTTCAATCACTCGTACACCACACTCATGTTTTTCTATTATTTCTTGCTTTACTTCTATCGACATCATTCTCTTCTTCTCACCACTGTCCTTTACACTCACTTTCTTTGGCCCCATGATGGCACACAAGAAAAGTTAGTAAAAAATGCAAAAATGATGCAAGAACGAGTACAGTGCATGAGATTCGACTTGATTCTACGGGTAACAGGTGAGAAAGAATGAGATGCTGGTGTTGTGCTGCTGATATGGCCCCTGCACCAATGTGCCAACTAGCGGCAGCTTCCTGAATCACTACTTGTATCTCGGAGTTGTGCTCGGATCTCGAACAAAAATACAGACAGAGTCGTAGCTTGTATCTTAAAAAAATTCCTATGTTGGTCTGCTCATATCTCAAAGTACCATTGTATTGTAATTATTGTGTAACTTTTGCTGTTGCTGTAGTCTGTCTCCTGTCATGTAGATTGTGAAGTGAGCAACCCTAAACGGGTGGAATGTGGGGCAGCTGTGTTAGGCTTGCTCAGGGGGTCACCAGCTGAAAGCACTTTGCCTGATTGGTACGTGAGTGCGTGACTACATGCGCGTATAGCCTATATAAGGCTATGGGTGCTTGCGCTCGGTAGAGATTGGGGATTGCGGATGTGTGGATTGCCTACCTAGCCATTTTGCGGTTTGTTTGCCTGAGAGGCGGTTTTCTCTGTGTGCTTGTCCGCCGTTGTGAGACTATTAAATGTAATGGCCCAAAGCTTTCTGGCTCCGCAGTTTCTTTACTGTCTGCCGGAATCCAATGTGGACCTGCCTGGCCTTGGCCATCAGCATTACAAGTGTTTGGGGGAAATTTACTAAGAGTATATTTCAGATGTTCTCATCACGAGAAAAGGTAATTATATGAGGTGATATGTTAATTAGCTTGACTGTAGTAATCATTTCACTACGTGTATTATCATCACGTTGAACACCTTAAATAAAAACAATTTTCTTAAAAAATAATAATGTTTTAATTTAAAATATCAACTGTCTAAAAAAAGTATTTTGGAGCCTTAGAAACATATACTGTTGTAATGTTGGTGGTCAGGCTCAGGCAGGGTCACATTGGTTTTGGGCAGACAGTAGAACTGCGGAGCGGAAAAGTGTTGGGCCATTCCTGTTTGTTGTATTCTCACAGAGGCCAGCGAGCAAACAGGCAAACCACCCTCATGGTGTCGGATAAGCGATTCACGCCTAAGGCAAGTATGTACTACAACTTGAATGATGAAGATGATGATTTAATATTCTTTTAATATGTTTTAATTAATATTTTTTATATTTTCCTTTTTTTAGATTAGAAAATGCTTATTTTGTCACAAAATAATTAAGATAATAAATATATAAAAATACCTATATATCGCAAAATCCGCAATACAAAATTAGATATATACAATTTTAAAATCCACTACATAGTAAGACCGTGAAAAGTGAACCATGATATGGTGAGGGACGACTGTACCTGTAGCGTTATATAGGCCACACACACACACACACACACACACACACACAGCCCTGTCATGTGCTCACGCACTAATTGTGCAAAGTGCAAGCTAGTGAGCCTAACACAGCTGTTATCCCTACAGCTGTGTACCATTATTTTGTCTTCCCCTCCTCACTCCTTTTTTCCGACTTAATGGGCTGAGACTTCTGAGAAGTCCATTTTCATAAGCTCTTGGTATAGAGTGTTATGTATGATTAACATACTATCCTCATTTTATTTTTTATTGCTAAGGTGTAGAATTTTGGCAACCTTTTGAATTAAAATAAGCTGGTGTGTTTACCTAGCAACCTACAGTTTCGTTATAATAATGATGACAATGTAATATGAGTTCCAAACTTGTTTTTGTTTTGTTTATTTGTTTATTTGTTTTAAGTGAGAGAAGAGGAAATAGAGACAGACTCCCTCATGCGCCCCAGCCGGGATCCACCCAGCAACCCTATCTGGAGCCAATGCTCAAGTATCGAGCTATTTTAGTGCCTGAGGCTGATGAGCTCAGACCAACTGAGCTATCATCAGCACCCAGGGCCAGGCTTAAACCAGTCGAGCCACTGGCTGCCAGGGGCAAAAAGGGAGAGAGAGGGGAGGAAGGGGAGAACGAAATGGTTGCTTTTCTTGTGTGCCCTGATTAGGAATTGAACCCAGGATATCCATACGCTGGACTGATGCTCTATCCACTGAACCACTGCCCCGAGCCCCAAACTTGTTTTTATTAACTTCTGGGACATAATCTTTTTTTTCAGTTGGTAGTTGTTTGTGTTGGGTACAATTTATTGTACTGAATTTGATCATTTGTTTCATTGTGTGATATATAGTTACTTCACTTAGAACTATTTTATTGTTTGATGGCCTACATTGTAGTGTCCAGCAGTTTGATCACACAGTCTTCTGACCTGGTAAATGTATTAAAAAAATTAAGAAGTATGGTGTCATCTTAGAGTTCCAAGGCTCTGAGACATTCTTGTCTTCTCTTTATCTTAACAGTATTTCAAGCAGTCAACAATGAGAGGACAGGAGCAGGATTAAAAATATGCCACTTTGTCCCCCTTATTTTAAGGTAGAGCACTGAAATAAGTTTCCGTCTGAGAATGCAATGGGGTTTATTAAAATTAATTTTTTTTATCCTAGGTGTATCCAATAATACTATCATTGTCATTATGTTAACATTAACTAATGTTTCTTCAACAATATCCTGTCATTACAATCACAGTTCTGCTCCCATTATGTGCCAGGCTGTTCTAGATGCTAGGGATACAGCAGTAAGCAAAACAGACAAAACATCTGCCTCATGCAGATTACATTCTAGTGGACAACGAACACATACATGTATAGCAGGCGATAAGTGCTCTAAAGAAAAAATAAGGTAAGAAGGTATAGAAGTATGCTCTTTTAAATAGGGTAGGAAGAGCCTCACTGATAAGGTAGAGCTAAAGGAAATTATGTGGCATGCCCCGCAGATATCTGGGGAAGAGTATTCCAGACAGAATTAACAGCAACTGTGCTGGGAATGTTCACGAATCTGGATGGTTAGAATCAAGGGAGTGAGAGAGTAGTAGGAGATGAGGCCATGGCATAGCAGGAGGCTGAATCATCTAAGACATTACAGGATTGTACTCTTGAGTGACGTGGGAAACCAGTAGCCATAGAGAGGCCGCATGGCATGGTGATTATGGAACTAGACTGCTTAGGTTAGAATGCTGGTTTCACGACTAGTAATTATGAGACCTTGGGCAAATAATAACTTTTTGGTGCCTTAGTTATTTCATCTGCAAACGGGATAATAATAGAGTTGTTACGAGGATTAAGTGAAGTAGTATTTGTAAAGTGCTTAGGAAAGTGCCTGGCACATAGTTAGCACTATGTAGATGTTAAATAAATTGGAAGGCTTTGAGCAGAACACTATCATGTTCTAAGATGGTTACTGTGGCTGTTGTGTTGAGAATAAACTAGACATGGACAAGAGTAGAAGCAAGGATATCAGGAGGCTATTACAATAATTATACAAGAGATGGTGGTGGCTTGGACTAGGATGGTAACCCTAGAATTGGTGAGAAGGGGCTGGAGTCTGGATATAATTTAAAGATGTACTGATAAGATGTGTTGCTTACTGGGTGTGAAGGGGGGAGGGTTAGACAGGGTAACTCCAAGGTTTCAGACTGAGAGCCAGGAAGAATGGAGTTGACATTTTTACTGAGATATGGAAAGTTGTAGGAGGAGCAGGTTTATGACGGAGAAATAGGAGTTCTGGTGTGGATATTTTGAGTTTTAAATGTCAACTGAATATTCAGATGGAGAATTTGAGTAGGCAGTTGGATATATAAGTTGGGGCTTGGGGGGAGAGCAATAGTATTTGAAACCACGAGACTGGATAAGACTCCATAAAATTTTGTGTGGCTAGAGAAGAGGAGAGGCTGAGGACTGAAAGCACAGACTTGTACTTAAAAAAAAAAAACCACATTATTTCATTGTTTTTGTACATCAGGAGTCCTAGCATGGCTTAGTTGGGTCTTCTGCTTCACAGTCTCTCACATGCTGCAGTAGGTGTCGGCCAAGGCTGGATTCTCTGAAGTGGTGACTGAGGAAGAATTGTTTCCAAGCCTCTCTGGTCGGCAGAATTCAGTTCCTCTGGGGTTGTTGGACTGAGGGCCTACATTCTTAGCTGCTTGTTGGCTAAAGACTACCCTGAGTTTCTTGCCACATGGGCCTCTCTGTCATGGAAGCTTACGTCATCAAAGCATGCAAACTTAGAAATCAATGAGAAGCAAGACTGAAGACACCTAATCACAGACATCACATCCGACGATTTTGTATTGAATATAAAGAAGCAAATCATAGATCCCATTCTTGCTCAAAGAAAGGTTATGCACTGGTGTGAATATCAGGAGGAGGGGCATGTGGGGGGCATCTTAGAGTCTCCCTGCCATGTTTAGTAAGCACTTGAGTGTTGCCTGTTATTATTATCATCATTTTTCTGATGGGGGAATGAGTAAGTAGAGAAGGAGATGGAGGAGAGGAAGGGTAGAATTAAAAGAAAGATGTTCAGACTACAGAGAAATTCATGTACAACTGGAGGGATTAGCCATATGTTATCTATTGTTTTGAGAGGGTAAAGCAGAGTAAAAGTGGCATTAGAGGTTCTCTTTTGATTGCTATCTTTCTTCAGTGGAAATGAAATCATTTATCAGCACAGAAGTAGGAGGAAGAAAGATGTTTTATAGGTTTGAGTAGTGAAGAGAACATGTGACTCATCTGCAGTGGGAGAGTGAATTGATTAAATAGTTAGATTGACAGACATCTTAAAGGGGCTTACTTGATTTTAGTAGCCATATATTTCAGGTGAGACCATTTAGCGTGAGTGTGAGTTTTTCTTCAGCTACTCGTGTGTGGAAGAGGAGGGGGAATGTGATCAATAATAATAAATAATAGATGAATTAATAAAATAGTAGTATAGACTGGCTTTAATCAATATTAAGGTTTGGCCTCCATCCTTGGCCAGGTAACTCAGTGGATTAGAGTGTCATCCTGATGTGTCAAGGTGTTGAGGGTTCGATTCCTGGTCAGAGCACATACAAGAATCAACCAGTGAATGCATAAGTAGTACAACAAATCAGTGTTTCTCTCTTTCCCTTCCTCTCTCTCTAAAATCAATCAATCAGTAAGTAAGTAAATAAAGGTTTGGCCAGGCCAGTATGATGGAAATAGGAGCAATGGAATTATTATGATGGACTGTGAAATGTACATTCTTTAAAGAGAGAAGTGAAGACATAAATGGATGAGGGCAATGTAAAGACATTAGAGTCAGTTATTTGAAGTGATGGAAGAATTGTTGAAGTACTGAGGAAAGCCAGGAGGCTAGGAAATAGTGGTCAGAATGGTTACTTGAAATACAGATTGTAGAAGGGATACTGTTAATGGGGAAGTCTTATGGTATACCTAAATATGGAGCTTATTTGACCCAGTAACTTGGAATAGGATGAAGAAAAGAGAACTTTTTTAGGGATTATAGTTTGTGATTGATTGGTTGAGTAGGGTGTTATCTGCAAAACGTAGTTTTCTCCTTGCTTTAGAGCAGTGGTTTTCAACTGGCAGTCCATGGACTGGCATGGAATTTCTGGCAGACTGTCACTGTCTCTGGCCTGTGGACCGGTGGTTGTTAATCTTTATAATACATAGTTGACATGAAGCTTCCCTGGAGTTAAAATTCAAAGACAAAGCCAGAATCTAAAGCTGACATTAGGCAATATTTCAAGATTGAGGCCATAAGGTAATAATTTTCATCGTTCAAGGACTTAAGGTTTTATTTGATGTTATAACACTATTTGTGCAGATCAATTTTCTATCCTGTATTTAGTTCTGATAGGTAGTGTTGTGGACCTCTGCTTCTTTGACCAACTAGTATCCACTTACTCTGATGCTATAACAACACCCTGATTTTACTTTGGGGAAACCACTGTTTCCCTTTTTAGTCTGTGTGATTGTAATGGTGTTGACTACAGCTCTCCAAAGGGAGTGTCCAGTGGAAGGCTCTCCCCTCTGGGTTCAGTGATAGGCTCAAGGAAGGACACATGATCTACCTACTCGGAGCCATGAGAAGCAATCATATTTTTGCTTGGGGACTTTTGAGGAGGAGGAATCGTCCTCTTCAAGAGCTACTTCAGCCATCTTGCTACACAAGGGGAAAGGCCGTCTAAGAAGTGAGTCAACGTTGGAGAGGGAAGGGCTAAGAGATGGTGAAAGAGTCCTGGTGACATATTTTGCCACCTTAAAGCTACCTCTGGAGTTTTCAGTTACCTGGTCAGTAAAATCTCTCTTTTAGTGGGTTTTCTTCTCACCAACAATTAAAGGAGACCAAATACAGTTACAGTAAGGAATTTGCCTAGACCTCTAAGCTTGTATGAGTAAGTGGGGTGTGTAGTTAAATTTTTGTTAAGATGTGGAATCTTCAAGACCCTCTTTCCCTTAGACCTTTTTCATACTCTTCTTTAGTGCTGTAGGAAAGAGGACATGAGGACCAATGTGGGTCAAGTTTTGTGTCTGACACTAGCTGTTATTTCAACCCTTTGAGCCTCAGTTTTCTTACCTAGAGAATGAGGAGAATGATAGCAGATTTTGTGGGGGTGATTAAAGGGATAATGATGATTTGGGGATAATGGATGTAAAATGTCTAGCATGGTACCTGACACTGTTGGCTCCCTTCCCTCTTCCTCCTTTTTTTTATTTTTACAACATTTTTTAAAATTTTAATTTATTGTCCCCCTTCCTCTTTTCCAAACTTTTAGCATATTGTCTAACACATGGTTAGTTCAATGAATTTTATTATAAAATTTGCACACATAATTAAACAAATGAGGGTCTCCTTTTGACCCTTTATCCCTGAATTTTTTTTACTGTATCCAAAACACTGCAGTTTGTGTGACTAATAGTCAAATAGTTCTTTTTGCAAAT
Organism: Saccopteryx bilineata; assembly: GCF_036850765.1. Taxonomy (NCBI): domain Eukaryota; kingdom Metazoa; phylum Chordata; class Mammalia; order Chiroptera; family Emballonuridae; genus Saccopteryx; species Saccopteryx bilineata. The sequence continues at coordinate 104,527,945 of NC_089495.1, forward strand.
GAAATCTTGCTAAATAGATTTTTTTTTCTAGCTTTGGAAGCTCTCTCTGACTCATTTATACATTCATGTTCATGTTATCATTCCAGGGTTATTGTGGGGAGTAATAACAAGACCTGCACTCATTGAGTACTTGCTTTGTGTAAGGCATTATTACACTTCATGCTTTATATAGAATATCTCACTCATCCTGATAGGTTAACCGTAAAGGTATGTGATAATTCCAGAGTTGAAACTACTTCCTAGAAGAAATGACTTAAAGTATACAGTAGGGATTTCACATATACAGTGTGTTCGTAAAGTCATGGTGCACTTTTGACTGGTCACAGGAAAGCAACAAAAGACGATAGAAATGTGAAATTTGCACCAAATAAAAGGAAAACTCTCCCAGCTTCATACCTATTCAGTGCAGTTCGATGTGGGCTCATGCACAGATTTTTTAGGGCTTTTAGGTAGCTATCCTGTATAACCTCTACAGACTTGTCACTGACTGATGGCCTACCAGAACGGGGTTTCTCCACCAAACTGCCGCTTTCCTTCAACTGCTTATCCCACCGAGTAATGTTATTCCTGTGGTGGCGCTTCGTTATAAACGCGCCGATATTCACATTGCACTTTGGTCAAGGATTCGAATTTAGCGAGCCACAGAACACACTGAACTTTCCTCTGTACTGTCCACATCTCAACTGGCATGGCTGTGGGCTGCTTTGCTGTATACATGGTGTTATGTCATCATCTGCGCATGCATACATGCTGCCACATCATCCTACAGAAATGGGGAGTGTTTTCCTTTCCTGTGACCAGTCAAAAGTGCACCATGACTTTACGGACACACTGTACTTTCTTAACTATTTTGAGAATTAAAACCCTCTGTTTGGGCCTGACCTGTGGTGGTGCAGTGGATAAAGCGTCGACCTGGAAATGCTGAGGTCACCGGTTCAAAACCCTGGGCTTGCCTGGTCAAGGCACATATGGGAGTTGATGCTTCCTACTCCTCCCCCTTCTCTTTCTCTCTCCTTTCTAAAATGAATAAAAAATTAAAAAAAAAAAAAAACAAAAACAAAAAAAAACAAAAAAAAACCCCTCTGTTTGCATATATCTAGTTACAGATACAATACAGTGTATTGGTTATATAGATGCTGGAACCAGATTGCCTGGGTGTGAATCCTGGTTCCATTATTTGCTAACTATATAACCTCGGCTAAATGATATAGTACCTGGTTGCCTCATATCCATCATTTGTAAAATGGGCGTAAATCAGTGGTATGTACCTCACAGAGATGTGAGGATTACATGCATACATGTATGGAAAGTGCTTATAACAGTGTCAGGAAAGTAGTAAGTCATATAAATATTAGCTATTATCTTTAATAATTTCTTTTATTTCAGCAGATCCTTCATATTGGTCAAAGTAACAGTCTTAAACTTAATAAAACTTAACTTTTGAAATCATCTTAAACTCGGTGGTGTCCTATACAATATGTCGGCGTATTATGCTCCTCTGAGAAGTGTTTCTGATATCCTTTCTCATCTCTGAACTTTTATTGGACTTATTTGGGAACATAAGCTAATACTTCATTATTGTTAAGTTATTTGGCATGTGTTTTTTGTCACCAACTTGATTGACTTCAAGCTCTTTGAGAGCTAAAATCATTTCTTACATATTTTAGTATCCTTATAGTGCAAAACATATAATGAGAGCTTGATATTAATGATTATTTATTACAGGCAGACAATAAAATAGAAGCACTATATCATTTTATGTTTAGAAAGATCTGTTTGTATCCAAAACATAGTCCTACTAATATTTTACTTTGTCTTAGGTTCCTAAATACCTGTCGCAGCAATGGGCGAAGGCCCCCGGGAGGGGTGAAGTCGGGAAACTGCGGATCGCCAAGTACGTTATTTGTACATTTTTGACATTTTAAATAGCTGTTTTTAAAAAATGTAGTAAGTTCTTTTAAATTGAATTAGTCTTTTTTGTGTGTGTGTGTGTGTGTGTGTGTGACAGAGACAGAGAGGGACAGATAGGGACAGACAAGAAGGGAGAAAGATGAGAAGCATCAATTCTTTGTTGCAGCACCTTAGTTGTTCATTGATTGCTTTTTCATACATGCCTTGATTGGGGGGTTACCGCAGAGCGAGTGACCCCATGCTCAAGCTGGCTGGTGAGCTTTGCTCAAACCAGATGAGCGTGCGCTCAAGCTGACAACCTCGGGATCTCGAACTTGGGTCCTCCGTGTCCCAGTCCAAAACTCTACCCACTGCACCCCCGCCTAGTCAGCCTAAATTGAATTAGTCTTTTTCAGATAATTTACCTAGAAAATGAGAAGTAATGAGCATGTCAAAAGTAGTCAAGAGATAGTTGTAGGGAGTTGTGTACACACATGTACACACTCTCACACTCGCACTGCTCCTCTACTGACAGGTGTAAATATAGTCAAATGTATTGGTAAAACTTATTGGCAGTATATGGTTCCCTCATCCCCCCCTCACATCATGTGAGGAGACGTGCTTGGGTTGTCATAACTGGCTGTATGCTATATCAAGTTAAGAGCTTCAGTAGAAGGACTTTGCCACTGTGCCACTGTTGGAAGGGGGCGGGGAGCACCTAGGAAACACTGTAACAGCGTAGTTTCCTGGTGGAGGAAATGGTCTTCTTAGAAAGGGATCCTCCAAAGCTCAGCTAGTTTCAGCCAGAGGCCTTGTGCTCTATTCTTTTTGTCCATTCGTTCTTAATCCAACTCCAGCCAGATTTCCATGCTGCTATTCCATTGAAATAGCTCTTGTCTGTCACCATTATCCTTTTTCTTACCAAGCGTTGTGCTTCAAAACAACCTACCTCAGCCCTGGCTTGGTAGCCAGTTGGTTAGTGTCCTCCCAGTTTGCCAAGGTTGTAGGTTCAATCCCTGGTCAGGGCAATACATAAATCAGCCAATGAATGCATGAATAACTGGGACAGCATCAGTGTTTCTCTCTCTCTCTCTCTCTCTCTCTCTCTCTCAAATCAATGGAAACATTTTTTAAAAAAATTAAAAAAGAAGCCCTGGCCGGCTGGCTCAGTGGTAGAGCGTAGGCCTGGCATGTGGAAGTCCTGGGTTTGATTCCCGGCCAGGGCTAACAGGAGAAGCGCCCATCTGCTTCTCCACCCTTCCCCCACTCCTTTCTATCTCTTTCTTCCCCTCCCGAAGCCAAAGCTCAATTGGAGCAAAGTTGCCCGGGCGCTGAGGATGGCTCCATGATCTCCACCTCAGGCACTAGAATGGCTCTGGTTGCAATGGAGCAAAGCCCCCAATGGGCAGAACATCACCCCTTAGTGGGTATGCCGGTGGATCCCGGTTTGGCGCATGCAGGAGTCTGTCTGTCTGCCTCCCTGCTTCTCACTTCAGAAAAATACAAAATAAATAAATAAATAAATAAATAAATAAATGAAAAAATTAACTCATCAATGTCATATCATTTCAGGTAAATTGACATTATAATTTTATTTTTATGTGTGACAGTGAAGTTGTCCTTCCAGGACTCAAGTGTTTCTTGAATGCATCTGGGTGATTTTCTAGTTACCTTGCCTAGAAATGTCGGTACAATCTTTAACTCACCCTTTTTCTTTGCTACTGACTTCCAGTTGTTTCCTCTTCTATCAGTTCTGACCATTTAAATACCCTGCCACACACTCTTCCTCGCAATCTACCATTACCTGGTTCAAGCTTTCATTACTTAAAAAAAAAAATTTTGGCCCTGGCCGGTTGGCTCAGTGGTAGAGCGTTGGCCTGGCGTGCAGGAGTCCCAGGTTCGATTCCCGGCCAGGGCACACAGGAGAAGCGCCCATCTGCTTCTCCACCCCTCCCCCTCTCCTTCCTCTCTGTCTCTCTCTTCCCCTCTCGCAGCCAGGGCTCCATTGGAGCAAAGTTGGCCCGGGCGCTGGCGGTGGCTCTATGGCCTCTGCCTCGGGCGCTAGAATGGCTCTAGTTGCAGCAGAGCGTTGCCCCAGATGGGCAGAGCATCGCCCCCTGGTGGGCATGCCGGGTGAATCCCGGTCGGGCGCATGCAGGAGTCTGTCTGACTGCCTCCCTGTTTCCAACTTCAGAAAAATACCAAAAAAATAAAATAAATTTTTTTAAAATTTATCTTTATTTATTGATTTGAGAGAAAGATTTGTTGTTCCACCTATTTATGCATGCATCAGTTGATTCTTGTATGTGCCCTGACCGGGGATTGAATGCACAATGTTGGTTTTGGGGTGACATTCTAACCAACTGAACTACCTGTACTTTTTTTTTTAAGCAAGAGAGAGACAGAGACCGACAGAGATGAAGGAAGACAGATGAGAAGCATCAACTTGTAGTTGCTCCATTTTCATTGTTCATTGATTGCTTTCTCATACGTGCCTTGACTGGGAGGCTCCAGCCAGCAACCTTTGGGCTCAAGCCAGCGACCATGGGGTCATGTCCATGATCCCATGCTCAAGCCAGTGACCCCCTGCTGAAGCTGGTGATCTTGAGGTTTTGAACCTGAGTCCTCTGCATCCCACGTCAGTGCTCTGTCTGCTGCGCCACCATTTGGTCAGGCATGAGCTACCCCTGTACTTTTTTAGGTGGGTTTTTGCGTTAGCTTCAATTCATTCAATAAACTTTGTGCCAGTACCTTCTGTGTCTTTGTCTTTGCTTTGTCTACAGTGTCTCTGTCATAAGGGTAATTAAATGCATCAGGAAGCCAGGTTCAGGACTGATAAGGAAGGGACTGTAGTGAATTCAGTGGCTGTCTTTCTGTGTCTGTTGAGGGGATTGTTGACATGCTAAATTTGAGGTGCATTATGGCCAACCTTTCAAATCTTTGAAGCTGAAAATTCATATTTTTATTTGAACTCTTAAAATTTCTTCACCTCTATTCTAGATAATTCTTCAACAGAAATAAGATTAACATTGCATTTTAATATATTAAAAACTCTGAACCTGACCAGTGATGGTGCAGTGGATAGAGTGTGGACCTGGGATGCTGAGGCCCCAGGTTCAAAACCCCGAGGTTGCTGCCTTGAATGTGGGCTTATCCGACTTGAGCTCAGGCTCATCCAGATTGAGTGTAGGGTCCCTGGCTTGAGTGTGGGATCGACATGATCCATGGTGGCTGGCTTGAGCCCAAAGGCTGCTGGCTTAAAGTCCAAGGTTGCTGGCTTGGGCAAAGTCACTGGCTTGGCCGGAGCTGCCTAGTCAAGGCACATAAGAGAAGCAATCAATGAATAACTAAAGTGCCACGCCTATGAGTTGATGCTTCTCATCTCTCTCCCTTCCTGTCTGTCTGTCTCTATCTCTTTCTCTCACTAAAATATATATAAAAAACTGAGAATTCCTACAGTAAAATCTGTTTAAGATTCTGGACTCCTTAGTCTGGCCTAAGAGGCTCTTTACCACTTGAATCCAGCCTATTCATTGTTAGAAAAAAATGTGCGAGATACCTTCTCATTTCTGGTGTTTAGTTGGATTATTCTTAGCCTGGAATGCTTCCATGCTCTTGACTTTATCCATCAGTTCATCTGGTCCTGGCACATTGTGGCTTTCTTAATTCAATACTAAAATTTATCTCATTTTATAGTTATGGGTATAGCTTTTATATCTTTTGGCTGGAAATAGGGATCTTATACTTAGTACTTTACGTATAGTAGGAATTTAATACATGTTTTGAAACTTAGGCTAGTATATAAAGTGTACATTGATTTCATATTTGTAAAAAAGGTAACATTTAAAAACGTAATTCTTCCTGACCTGTGGTGGCCCAGGTTCGAAAGCCAGCGCTTGTCGGTCAAGGCACATGCAAGAAGCAGTAACTACGAGTTGATACTTCCTGTTTCTCCCCCTTCTCTCTCTCTTTCTCCCCTTTTGCTAAAATCCTAAATAAAACCTTTTAAAAAATAAGTAATAATTAAAAAATGAAAATATGGAATTCAAATATATAGAAATAGTCCAGAAGGATATTTACTTTACTAGGATGTTAACAGTAAACTTATGGCTATTTTAAAACTTCTTTTAGCTGGTCTGTGTGTTTATGTATGAATTGTTTTTTATAGTATAGAAAAATTGCTTATAATTTTAAAATGCTATTAAATTTTAATCTTTAAGATTCTGTTAAGTAATTAAAATATCTTCAGCTAGACAAAATAAATAGTAAAATTTGCTGAAATACTATGTATCTGTACTAAATATGCACTTACATACTGCTGAATGATAAAAGTGCTCAGAAATAAAGATAAGAATTGTAATAAGATTATTATTGAGATAAAATATTATTACGATAGGTTGAAATATTGTTAAGTGACACAACCTTCCTGTAAAATACTCACGTGGGGTTAATGAGACTTCTGTTTTTCCTATGGAATTACAGATAGGTAGTAGAAGAGAGCCAAGGATAAATATTAAGCTCTGTAAATACCATATATTATGTAAATATGCACTAGTGTTATTTCCTTTAGTTCTCAGCATAAATTTGAAAGAAACCCCATAAAATCTAAATAATTAAACTCTTTTTCTTTTCTCTCTTTAAGGAATCAAGGAAGGACCGAGGTAAGATTATTTCTACTTAAATTTTATTTAAAACATGAGATTATTTAAAAATTTTTGTTCCATTGATTTTGAGGGGGACATGGGTGGAGAGGAAGGGAGAGAAGCATCAATTCGCCATTTCATTTAGTTCCATTTAGTGGTGTACTCATTGACTGCTTCTCTATTTTCCTAAGTAGGGTTAAACCCGTGACCTCGGTGCCCTGGGACTGAGGGCCCAGCTTTATCTGCTGAGCCACCCAACCAGGGCCAAACATGAGATCGTTTTACTGTGCATAGTAATAGTGAAGAGAAGTTGGTGTTTGTGTTCTAGAAAACTCCACATAAAACTAGTAGCTATTGGTCAAGAACACATAGTATAAATAACACTCTCGTGGGCATGAATGGTCTCCTTTCTTAGTTATTCACTCCTTTTTTTTCTTCCTAGTTGTTCATTATTAGCATTTTTCTATTTTGACCTAAAATATCCCCTTTCTCAATACTTTTGAAATTTAATATTACTTCAGTATTATTTTAACAATATTTGAGTGTGGCAGGGGCATATGATTTGTATTTTTGAGAGCTTTAGATTTGACCCATTAAATCTGTAACATAACTTGCAGTACCTATCACGCAGTAGAGAGATAGTTAACAAATACTCATAACCTTCTTCCAGGGTTGGAGATCAGTATGTTTATAAACCCCTTTGATGCAAAATTTTATATTCTTTTAGAGATCTAGTATACAGTAAAAATGGATCTGAAAGATTACCTGTCTTTTTTGTTTGTTTGTTTAATCCATTCACCTTTTTCACCCAGCCCCCCTCCCATCCCCTCCCCTCTGACAACTGTCAGTCTGTTCTCTGTATCAGTGAGTCTGTTTCTATTTTGTTAGTTTATTTTGGTCACTAGATTCTACATATAAGTGAAATCATAGGTATTTGTCTTTCTCTGACTGGCTTATTTTATATTGACTCTCAGTATGGAGTTATCCTTATAAATATTTAGTTGTATTAAAATATTCAAAAATAAAACAGCACCATGTACTTACACAGTTGTCTTTGAAACCTGAGAAAGATATATATTTCCTACTTAATGGGAATGCTTCGTCTTTTTTAGAGAGAGATAGGAGGGGAGAGAGATAAGAAGCATCAACTCATAGCCATGGCACTTTAGTTATTCATTGATTGCTTCTCATGCATGCCTTCACCCCTTGCTTAAGTCAGCGACCATGGGATCATGTTGGTGAGCCTGTGCTCAAGTTGACAACCTCAGGGTTTTGAACATGGGACCTCAGCTTCCCATGTCAACACTATCCACTGTGCCATCACCGGTCAGGCTGTTTAAGCTTTCTAAGTAGCTCACTATTTTCCCCATCAAATACAATCACTTTATTAATACTCTTAAAATATCCACTCCTTCAAAAAATGCTGTTTTCTTTCTGTGTGCCAGGCACGTCCTAGAAGATATATACAGATACATACACATACACATACAAACATACATACAGTTATCTATCTATTTATTTATTTATTTTAAAGAATATAACCATAACAAGACATGGTCTCTTGATATCAAAGACCAGACCTTAGGGGGGGAAATTGTATTCCGGTTTTGGAAATACAATTTCTTCAGCCATAGATCAGAGAAAGCATTTGAAAGCTATCTGTATTTATAATGATAGATTAGCCTCATTATTCTTACAAATGCAAATAAAGTCTCTTTTTATGACTATTAAAGATTTTTGGATAAAGTTTTTAAAAAATGCTTAAATGATTGGAAGAGATTCACATTTTTACAGTATTATTTGATTTATAATCAGAATTTCTGTACTTTTGAATACAAAAGTCTATTGTGATAAGCTCTGCCTAATGTGTCTTTTAGGTGTCATTTACTTTGAATGAGGATCTTGCAAATATTCATGACATTGGTGGAAAACCAGCTTCAGTCAGCGCTCCTAGAGAACATCCATTTGTCTTGCAAAGTGTTGGAGGACAAACGTTAACAGTATTTACTGAGAGCGCATCAGGTGAGAATGGAATTATTTAATGTGATTTCTGTACACATTGAATAGGTTTTCTGTCTCAACATACACTCTAAGGTTGTTGCCAAGGCTGTTCCACCCAGTGTTCTACCTTTGTTATTCTTATGCTACTTCTTTTTACTGTGATTGATGAAATTTTGGCTCTTACTCTGTGCATTTAATTACCATTTGAGGCATAAAGAAATAGAACAAAGCAGATGGGAAAGTGTGGTGCGTCAAGCTGTCTTCTAGGATGTTGAGGAAAGTATTTTGAGTTTTGCCAAGATAAGGTCATCCTTGCCTATGTAGATAAATTGATATTCAGCAACTATAATTATTATTATTATTTTTTTACAGAAACAGAGAGAAAGTCAGAGAGAGGGACAGACAGACAGGAACAGAGAGAGATGAGAAGCATCAATCATCAGATTTTTGTTGTGACACCTTAGTTGTTCATTGATTGTTTTCTCATATATGCCTTGACCGCGGGCCTTCAGCAGACCGAGTAACCCCTTGCTCGAGCCAGCGACCTTGGGTCCAAGCTGGTGAACTTTGCTCAAACCAGATGAGCCTGTGCTCAAGCTGGCGACCTTGGGGTCTCAAACTTGGGCCCTCTGCATCCCAGACTGACGCTCTATCCACTGCACCAATGCCTGGTCAGGCTATAAGTATTTTTTTTAAGTGCTGCTTAATATTAGGGAATATTAGTCTGAATTTTTGCTCTTATATGCACTCTGGTCTAAGAGGGCCTGTGAATGCAGAGATTATCTTTTAAAATTGGTATGGACTTGCCTGACCTGTGGTGGCGCAGTGGGTAAAGTGTCGACCTGAAATGCTGAGGTCACCGGTTCAAAAACCTAGGCTTGCCTGGTCAAGGCACATATGGGAATTGATGCTTCCTGCTCCTCCCCCTCCCTTCTCTCTCTCTCTCTCTCTGTCTGTCTCCTCTCTAAAATGAATAAATAAATTAAAAAAATAAAATTGGTATGGACTTTCACAAAGCTCTGTGTAAAATATAGTTTAATTTTGTGTGTTTGGTATGAGATATTTTAACAGATAAATAAGTCAGGAGCAAGTGTTTCAGCTTGTGAATTAAATAGAGTGGGACTGTTTTTTGTGGCATATGTATATGAATATATGTTTATCTTCATTGTTTCTTGGTTTTTAACCACTGAATTTTGAATATTGCTTTTAAAGCAGCAGGCACCTATTTTAGGAGAGCTAATTTCTCATGTAATTCAAAAAGGTTTTCAGTGGTATAAAAGAGCCATGATTTTGTTGTATCTTCATTACAAAGAAAGCTGTAAAAATTATAATGTTAAGAACATCACTGTTTAAAAAAGAAATATGCTCAGATAAATTTTTTATTGTATCTTAGGTTACCAAAAACTACGTAAATTTAATTTTAAAAATTAGTCTTTTTCTTTTTTTCCCCCTGGATGTAGAATCCAAAAACTTGTAAATTAGAACTTTTTAGGCATGTGATTTAATGTAAGAGAATTGTTTTATTGTATTATTTAATGCTATAATAATTTTTAGTGTAGTATTATGGGAAGTTAAAAATGTTAAACACATGCATTTTCTCCTGGATAAGGTTCTACCATTCAACAAACGTTTAGTATATGCAACATTGTACAGAGTGTAGCATAGGCACACCCAGGGATCTGAAATGTGTGTTGCAATTGATGGGACTTAGTAAGACCTGTTGAACCTGTGGGGTTTTCTGTACTTTTGTGGTTGTTCAGGCATGGAAGAGGCATGGGACCAAGATGGTAAAAAGGAGGCAGAGCCTGAAGAAAGTTTGAGGTAGCGGACTTGACCTTCCCCTCTAGGAAAAGGTCCCCTTTTCAGAATTTTTACATCTCATTATATTGCTAATTTTTCCAAAGCATGTTTTATTGCTGGCATTTACACAAAAGACAATATTTTAGAAAGCTAAGCTTTCTTATCCTCAAAATTAATCTTCCATTATTAATCTTGTAAGTCCTTTAGTCTTTTTTGAAAATTTTGAAATTTGTGTTCACATTTTTGGTTACAGTGTTCTCCAAAGTGAATATGGTATTGTAAGGATTAACTTGGCAGGACTATGGAAGGGATCAAGATTGTCGTCCTTCTGGAGTTTGAACAATATGTTCTACTTTGTAGAGCTGTGCTCATACAAATATAGGTCTAAGTTTCTATTAGATGGTATATGCTATAAGGGAATACTTTGCTTCTTAATCTCATTAATCATTTCTGTTTTGTGTCATTGTTCTTTGACTCTGTACTTTTCTGTGCTTTAATTTTCTTATTAGTGAAATGGAGATAACAATTATTTACATTAATGTGTAAATATAAATATATTTAAAATTCTAAGAACAATGCAGTATGTAGTATGCTCAGTAACTATTATTACTAATAATATTAGTAATCATTTTTATTTTTTAATTTAGAAATTAAATTTAATGAGGTGATATTGATCAATAAGAATACATAGGTTTCAGGTAAACATTTCTATAGCATTTGAACTGTTGATTGTATGCCCATCAACCAGGATCAAATCATTTTCTATCACCATGTATTTGTCCCTCTTTATTCCCTTCCCCCACCCCTCTGCTCCTCATAACCACTCACTTTTATCTATGTCCATGAGTCTCAGTTTTATATCCCACCTATGTGTGAAATCATATAGTTCTTAGCTTTTTCTGATTTACTTATTTCACTTAGTATAATGCTCTCAGGGTCCATCCATGTTGTCATAAAGTGCAATGTGTCATCATTTCTTACGGCTGAGTAGTATTTCATTGTATATATGTATCACATCTTCTTTCTCCACTCCTATATCGAGGGACACTTTGGTTGTTTCCATGTCTTGGCCACCGTGAATAATGCTATAATGAACATGGGAGTGTGTATGTCTTTGGTATCAGTATTTTCAAGTTTTTTGAGTAGATACCCAGTAAAAGGATTGCTGGGTCATTTGGTAATTCTACTCTTAAAATTTTGAGAAACCACCATTGCTGTTTCCATAGTGACTGTACCAGTTTACATTCCCACCAGCAGTGAATGAGGGTTTCTTTTTCTCTACAGCCTCTCCAATACTTGTTATTACCTATCTTGTTGATAACAGCCAATCTAACAGGTGTGAGGTGGTATCTCATTGTAGTTTTGATTCGCATTTCTCTAATAGCTAGAGAAAATGAGCATCTTTTCATATATCCGTTGGCCATTTGTATGTCTTGGGAGAAGTGTCTGTTCAGCTTCCCTCCCCATTTTTTTTAAATGTTTATTTTATTGATTTTAGAAAGAGAGGGAGGGAAGGAGAGAGAGAGAGAGAGAGAGAGAGAGAGAGAGAGAGAGAGAGAGAGAGAGGAACATCAGTCTGCTCCTGTATGTGCCCTGATGAGGGACTGAACCAGCAACCTCTGCGCTTCGGGTCAATGCTCCAACCAGCAGAGCTATCTGGCCAGGTCAAACATGTTTTGTTTTATTTTATTTTATTTTATTTTATTTCATTTTTCTGAAGCTGGAAACGGGGAGAGACAGTCAGACAGACTCCCGCATGCGCCCGACCGGGATCCACCCGGCACGCCCACCAGGGGCGGCGCTCTGCCCACCAGGGGGCGATGCTCTGCCCATCCTGGGCGTCGCCATATTGCGACCAGAGCCACTCTAGCGCCTGAGGCAGAGGCCACAGAGCCATCCCCAGCGCCCGGGCCATCTCTGCTCCAATGGAGCCTTGGCTGCGGGAGGGGAAGAGAGAGACAGAGAGGAAAGCGCGGCGGAGGGGTGGAGAAGCAAATGGGCGCTTCTCCTGTGTGCCCTGGCCGGGAATCGAACCCGGGTCCTCCGGACGCTAGGCCGACGCTCTACCGCTGAGCCAACCGGCCAGGGCAAACATGTTTTATTTTTAAGGGCTATGTTGGGTTAGCCCTTCTTTCACCTCCACATTTCTCTATGAAATTCTAAATAATCTATCTCTCTTAAATACTTTCATGGGGATTAGATTAGCTAGTACCTTTATCTCTCAAATCTTGTCTAGGTGGAAATGCTCTGTGTATTTGGCGTTTGTTATCCTCCCCTTGGGTCTTATTAAAGTTTAATCGTTTTTTTAAATTTTATTTTACCTACTGTTTATTGGTAACTAGATAACTTCTTTTTATTTATTTTGTCCTTTTCTTTTTTTTTTTTTTTTTTTTTCATTTTTCTGAAGCTGGAAACAGGGAGAGACAGCCAGACAGACTCCCGCATGCGCCCGACCGGGATCCACCCAGCACGCCCACCACGGGCGACGCTCTGCCCACCAGGGGGCGATGCTCTGCCCATCCTGGGCGTCGCCATGTTGCGACCAGAGCCACTCTAGCGCCTGGGGCAGAGGCCACAGAGCCATCCCCAGCGCCCAGGCCATCTTTGCTCCAACGGAGCCTTGGCTGCGGGAGGGGAAGAGAGAGACAGAGAGGGAAAGCGCGGCGGAGGGGTGGAGAAGCAAATGGGCGCTTCTCCTGTGTGCCCTGGCCGGAATCGAACCCGGGTCCTCCGCACGCTAGGCCGACGCTCTACCGCTGAGCCAACCGGCCAGGGCCTATTTTGTCCTTTTCATCCTTACCTTTTTTCAAGCTTGGGTTTTCTTCTTATAATTGCCAGTTCTGGACTAAAAGTTGTTCATTCATCTGTTGAACTTCTAACGCTAGGCCCTGTGCTAGAATAACACCAGACTCCTGTTCAACTAGGCAACTGATATGTGAAACAGTAATTGCTATAGAAAGTGCTCTAGGGGACTTAAGTTCACAGAGAAAAAAAATATGCACTTTGCTGAAGGAACTGGGAAAGACTTCCAAAGTGGAGATAATATTTGCACTGGACCTTGAAGTATATGAATAAGTATACATAAATAGGAAAGAAAGTGAGGATAAAATCCATTTTTCTCACCTTCAAGAATACTGTTCTTCACTTTGCTTTCTCACCTGTCATACTCTGTCTTATCTATCTAAACTCTATTAAGTAGTTCCAGCTAGATCTAAGGAAGAAGCTCAGTTGTGGACTTCTATTTTAGAGATGAATAAGTTTGAACTAGTATGATGGGAGTGCCTGTTTTGAGGCAGTAGAGGTAATTTTGACAGCTTTTGGTGTTGAATTGATTGTGGAGAGTTGGAAGAGTGAGAAGTTTTGAGTGATTGCCAGACTTCTATGGCTTGAGTACCTGGATGAATGATGAGACCATTGCTAACTAAGGTCGAAAATGTTGGAGAAAACGGGCAGGGTTAGAACTGATAGAAACACGGGGGACCTTTTGCTCTAAGCTGTCGTTATTTTGATGCCTTTGTAGCAGTTAATTCAACAAATTGATATTTTTGCTTACTTTCTGTAGGCCTGCTTTTATTTAAACTTGAGATACTCTAGTAAGCAAAATTTCAGCTTTCATGGTTGCTTTCATTTTAGTAAGAGGAAACAGCAACAAACAACTATAGTAAGTAAATTCTATCACTGACTGTAAGGTGGTAAGTTCTCTGAGAAAAAAGCAGGAAGTGGAATCATGAGTACTAGGGTTGGACTTACAATTTTTAATAGTGTGCTTGGCAGGGGCCCATTGAGAAAGATGGATTTAAACAGTCTTGAACTTCTTTAAAAGAGTTAGTCATGTGGAGTTAGTTAGCTGACTAGACGTTTTCAAGGCAGAGGGAACATATTTACCCTAAGGTGGAAGCAAGCCCAGCATGTTCTAGAAGTAGTAAGGAGGTCATTGTGGGTAGATAGATGGGCAAGCTTTGTTCTTGCCTGATGAGGTGGTGGCACAATGGATAGAGCGTCAGACTGGAACATAGAAGACCTAAGTTTGAAACCCCAAGGCTGCCAGTTTGAGCGCAGGGTTGCTGGTTTGAGTGTGGGATCATAAACATGACCCCATGGTCACTGACTTGAGCCCAAGGTCGCTGGCTTGAGCAAGGGGTCACTTGCTCTGCTGTAGCCCCTGGTCAAGCACCTATGAGAAAGCATTCAATAAACAACTAAGGTGCCGCCATGAAGAATTGATGCTTCTCATCTCTCTCCCTGTCTGTCTTAGCATGGCTTTTAAACATAACTTAGTTTGTTGCCTCAACTATCACCGTATGCATAGTCTTAGTTGCCGTGCATTGGCATCTAGGAGATTTTATTTAGCCTTATCTATCATAATTGTAATTATTTTATATCATTTTAGTACAGTGGCTCTCAGACATTTCAGTCTCATGGCCCTTTATACATTATATGTTAATATGAATAACATATTTTTATTTTAACACACCCTATTTTTCAAAATAAAATAGTGGGAAGAGTAGCATTTTGCAAATCTCATATAGCTTAAAAGACAAGCTGGAATTTCATATCTGCTCCCAAGAGCAGTGGATAGCAATGTTATTTTGGTTGAAGGATCTGAAGAAAATCTGATCTCTCTACACAGTTAGAAAAGAGAGGAGCCCTTAATATTTCAAATAATTGTGGATATTCTTCTTTTGATAGACCAAAACTCTACAAGTAGTAGTTTCTTAAAGGTGAATTGCAGAATAGAGACTGAAACTGTATCAGCGAACTTTTTATATGGTTACATTGAAATCCACTGATTTTATCTTGTACCTGTATTTTGAACGGCTTTTTCACTTACATGTGATTTTATAACATTACACGTCCATCATTTAGTGAATATTGAGTCACTGAGTTATGCCATTCTTACACATCTTGACACATTTCATTGTACAGTATCAAAATTTTGCATTTATTAACACCACTGATTTAATTAGGAAGACTTAAGTATTAGAGAGCTGTCAGGCTTATGGAAGAAGTTTTTCAAAACTTCTAATTTTGACTTCAAAGGTTGAATTTTATTAATGGTGACAAATACTGAATACTGTCAGTTGTTTTTTTTAAAGATGGACTGATTTCATTTATTTTTGAGAAAATATCTTTCAGACACCTGAGTCTGAATAACCGTAGTTTGTCTCTCAACCATCCATTTAAATAAAGCTGATCTTCCTAAAAAAGAAGCTGCTTCAGCTCCCAAATCAGTCACACAGATGCTTTTCTCTGACACAGGCATCCACAGTTGGCATCCAGCAGACGTACTGATATGTGCTTTTCATTTGGTATCACAGAATATATATAAAAGGATGTGTATCAAAGGTTAAAATTGAATAAAACAGTTTTTATTGTCCAGTAAGACCTATTTCACACACACCCCCCCCCATTGATTTGTGTGTGTGTGAGAGAGAGAAGCACCAACTCATTGTTTTTCTTAGTTGCATTTAGTTGTGCAGTCATTGATTGCTTCTCATACGTTCCCTGACCGGGACCTTAACCCAGGACCTCTAGTGTACCGTGTTGATGTGCTATGCACTGAACTACCTGACCAGGGTTCATTAAGGACATTCTTATGTGAAACTGTCTCTTTTCTTTTTAACCACAGTGGAACATGGTCAAGAATACATTTTAATGCCACTGCCTTGATTCTTGATGGCCCAGAAGTTTTACCTACCCTTGCTTTTGTACCATCAGGGCAGATAACAGTGAAAAGGGCAAGTGAATATTTTAATGAAAGTAGTTTTGACTTTGTGGCCACCCAAATGATCGTGAGGACCCCTCCACAGACCATACTCTGAGGAATGCTGATTTAGTGTACTGTAATGGGAAAAGTTAAGGTTGCTTGTAATGTATTGGAGATTTTTTACAGGGTGTCCTCAGGTTCCAACAGTCTCGACATACAATGTTTTGAGTTTATGATGCTCACTCTCATAAAAACTTTTAAAAATTGAGACATGAGTGTTTCGGCTTATGCCTTTGCGTCATACTTATGCACTACACGGACAAACTAGGTGGGTCGCATGCAGCGGGAGAATACACTACAGTGTACACTACAGTATATTTACGTATTTTTCATTTTTCTTGGCTTAGTTGTGTTTTTATATTCTAGATTATGATTTTACAACTGTGTTAGGATAGGTAAGTGACTTAGGATAGGGTGTGTTTTGACTTACGCCAAAATTTGGGTTATGTCACTGTCGTAGGAACAGAACTGTGTCCTAACCTGAAGACCCCCTGTATTGGCTATACCCTGACAGAGAATCCTCCCCCCAGTGCTTCTTAGGGAGCATCATTCACAGCATTGGATTGCATTCTTGTTTCTGTGCTTATTGTTGGTTTTATTAAGAGTTCAGTATATATATTTTGGACTGGATATGAGCCTCTATAAACTATTTCCTTTTTTATTTATTACACTTATATGTTGGTATATAACTTACCTGCACATATTCTATATTACTTAATTCTCCCCGCAATCCCAAAGAGATATCACTTTAAAAAATAATTTTATTGATTGACTTCAGAGAGAGAGGAAGAAAGAGACAGACAGAAACATTGATCTGTTCTCCTATGTGTCCTGAGTGGGGATCAGACCCACAACCTCCTTTGCATTTTGGGATGATGCACTAACCCCTGGTCAGCAAACTGCCGCTCGCGAGCCACATGCGGCTCTTTGACCCCTTAAGTGTGGCTCTTCCACAAAATACCACGCTACCTCGATAAGTAATGTACCTACCTATATAGTTTAAGTTTAAAAAATTTGGCTCTCAAAAGAAATTTCAATCATTGTACTGTTGATATTTGGCTCTGTTAACTAATGAGCTTGCCGACCACTACATAACCAACCAGGTTATCCGGCCAGTGTGAAGCCTTTATTAGATATAAGAGAAAACAAAAGCTCTAAGAGATTGTGTGACTAGCTCCACTGTATTTTCTTACATTTAGAAATAAAAATTTAAAAACAAGCTCTTTAAAAATAGTTAACAGATCCTGGCCTGTGGTGGAGCAGTGGATAAAGTGTTGACCTTGATCCATTGGAATGCTGACGTTGCCAATTTGAAACCCTGAGCTTCCTGTTCCCTCCCCACTCCCCCTTTTCTCTTTCTCTCTCCTCTCTCTAAATCAATAAATAAAATAAAATAAAAGGTAACAGAAATGTTGCTCTGTCTGTCTACCTGAGTGAATGCCTGCTTACCAAGCTCTGGTGAATTTGGTGGCAGTCAGGTCATCTGTCACGTTCCAGTTCCTGCATGACAGCTATGGCTTAATCCCAGCCAGGCTCCCCAGCCCTCCCAGTGAGTTAGTGTGAAAGCCCCTGTGGAAGGAGTGAGAAAGTTCTGTACTTTCTGTTTACTCTGAGGGAGTACCAGCCATGCTGCCGAACATTTGCCATCATGCCAGTTTCCAACAATCTTATGCTTGTGAGGATGAACAAACGGAAACAGAAATGTGTGACTCAAGTGTTCTGTATATTTCCTGAACTGGCACCGAGGCTTGTGGCTGACTACAGAGGTGCATCTTTCAGTGTGACTGCCAACTGCCTAAGTCGTGTCTACTCTGAAAAATTAGGCTGAAGAGTGGAAAATGTTTCCTGTTCAGTAGCAGGAAAGAGTAAAAGGCATGTTTTGTATGCTTCAATATTCAGGTATGCATGCAGAAGAACATGATTGGTGTGTGTACTGTCCGTACCTTTAGTAATCTGGGGATAAGGGTGAGGAAGAGGAAAAAAAAATGAAGTGTAGGGATAACATTACTATAATGTTTGGGATCACAAGTTAGATTCATTAAAACTTATGAGTTACTCACTTTTTTAAATAATGAAACTTTTCAGGCCTATGAAAGTGTAGAGAATATAGTCTGTCTAACCTTTGGCCAATTCCCATATTTTATAATTGTTGACACTTGCCCCCCCCCCCCCTTTTTTTAAAGGAAAGTAAACACTTCAGATAGTTGACATTCCCTTTTCCTTTTCCTGGTCCCACCTACACCTCCCTGCTCAGATGTAATCATTGTCCTGGAGTTAGTGTTTATTATTGTGGCTGTTGTGATGAGCCTGCAGTTGCCTACAGCAAAATCTTTACAGTTTAACTGGAGGAGACCATCAGCGATTTCAGAGATGGTTTAAGCAGTGCCATCCAAATTTCTAGCAATTACGGAAGTTCAGTGCTTGGATTGAAGAGAGATTTTTTTTAGTACAGGATATATTTTGACAAGCCTTTTTTTGTTTGTTTCTTCTGTTCCTTTAATACATAATTCTTTTTTTTTTCTTTTTTTTTTTTTTTTAATAAATTTTTATTAATGGTAATGGGATGACATTAATAAATCAGGGTACATGTATTCAAAGAAAACATGTCTAGGTTATTTTGTCATCAAATTATGTTGCAAACCCCTCGCCCAAAGTCAGATTGTCCTCCATCACCCTCTATCTAGTTCTCCGTGCCCCTCCCCCTCCCCCTAACTCTCTCCCTCCCTTCCTCCCATGTCCTCCCTCCCCCCCCACCCTTGGTAACCACCACACTCTTGTCCATGACTCTTAGTCTCATTTTTATGTTCCACCAATGTATGGAATCATGTAGTTCTTGTTTTTTTCTGATTTGCTTATTTCACTCCTTATAATGTTATCAAGATCCCACCATTTTGCTGTAAATGATCTGATGTCATCATTTCTTATGGCTGAGTAGTATTCCATAGTGTATATGTGCCACATCTTCTTTATCCAGTCTTCTATTGAAGGGCTTTTTGGTTGTTTCCATGTCTTGGCCACTGTGAACAGTGCTGCAATGAACATGGGGCTACATGTGTCTTCACGTATCAATGTTTCTGAGGTTTTGGGGTATATACCCAGTAGAGGGATTGCTGGGTCATAAGGTAGTTCTATTTGCAGTTTTTTGAGGAACCACCATACTTTCCTCCATAATGGTTGTACTACTTTACAGTCCCACCAACAGTGAATGAGGGTTCCTTTTTCTCCACAGCCTCTCCAACATTTGCTATTACCCGTCTTGTTGATAATAGCTAATCTAACAGGAGTGAGGTGGTATCTCATTGTAGTTTTGATTTGCATTTCTCTAATAACTAATGAAGCTGAGCATCTTTTCATATATCTGTTGGCCATTTGTATCTCTTCCTGGGAGAAGTGTCTGTTCATGTCCTCTTCCCATTTTTTTATTGGATTGTTTGTTTGTTTGTTGTTGAGTTTTATGAGTTCTTTGTAAATTTTGGATATTAGGCCCTTATCTGAGCTGTCGTTTGAAAATATCAGTTCCCATATAGTTGGCTGTCTGTTTATTTTGATATCAGTTTCTCTTGCTGAGCAAAAACTTTTAATTCTGATGTAGTCCCATTCATTTATCTTTGCCTTCACTTCTCTTGCCATTGGAGTCAAGTTCATAAAATGTTCTTTAAAACCCAGGTCCATGATTTTAGTACCTATGTCTTCTTCTATGTACTTTATTGTTTCAGGTCTTATATTTAGGTCTTTGATCCATTTTGAATTAATTTTAGTACACGGGGATAGGCTGTAGTCGAGTTTCATTCTTTTGCATGTGGCTTTCCAGTTTTCCCAACACCATTTGTTGAAGAGGTTTTCTTTTCTCCATTGTGTGTTGTTGGCCCCTTTATCAAAGATTATTTGACCATATATATGTGGTTTTATTTCTGGGCTTTCTATTCTGTTCCATTGGTCTGAGTGTCTATTTTTTTGCCAATACCATGCTGTTTTGATTATCGTGGCCCTATAATATAGTTTAAAGTCAGGTATTGTAATGCCCCCAGCTTCATTCTTTTTCCTTAGGATTGTTTTGGCTATTCGGGGTTTTTTATAGTTCCATATAAATCTGATGATTTTTTGTTCCATTTCTTTAAAAAATCTCATAGGGATTTTGATGGGAATTGCATTAAATTTGTTAATACATAATTCTTAAAAATGTCCTGAATTTTAATACGAGTTATGTGATCAAAAGTAATTAATTATTAAGAAACTTTAAAATTCAGTCCCATGTTTTCTGGTGAGAAAAACTGATTGGTGAAGAGTATAAGGTTGAAAGAAGATGTTTGAATTCTGTTTTAGACTTGGTACCAAGTGTTTTTTATTTTGGTAATGTAGTCTCTTCTGTATCTGTATTGTAAAAATCACACTGACAGTGTATGAATTAGATAATATTTATAGTATTATTCCTCAGAAGAATTGATGTGGAATTTATGCAAGGAATATTGGCACATTTTTTTTCTTTAGTGTTAGTCATTGTTATGAATTTATTCATATAGCCTAAACTTCTAATTTCACTACTCATGAATTCCACTTAAATATTATTGCTGAAAAATTTTTGAAGGTTAGGTTGTGTTTCTATTAACTTTATTTGGGACCTCTGTTTTCTGTATATCCTTGTTTCTAATTTTAATGGAGAATGTCAGAAATCCTTAAGTTTTTACCTTTATTGTATGTGTATTTGCTTATTCATAAAATTCTGTGATGCTCAGCTTTTATTATCAGGCCTGTCCATTTCCTGTTTTGTAAAGCTGTAGAGAAGGATTTAAGACTTTTTTTTTTATCATTCCTGAAGGAAATGACAAGCTATATCAGCATGTTTCCCTTTTTCCTTCTGATTTTCTATACTTTCCAGCATATAAAGATGATAATTTGCTTTGATTCATTTACACTTAGTTCTTTGGAAGAAACTGGCTTCTTTACAAATGAAACTCAACTTAGCAAAACCAAGTTTACAGTGTAAATTACTTACCTGCGGTATTAAAATGAAGTCATTGAAATAGTTTTAATTTTAAACTTTTTTAATTTTTAAAACTTCATTTGTTTGTCTTTTCCATATAACTATTGTTTTATTTTGTTTTTAAATCCTATTCAAGGTTTTGGTTGCATATAGACATGGTGTCTTCTGTATTTCTTTGGGTATAAGTGTATTGTTCTTATATCAAAATTTGAAATGGAGAAAATACCATGTAACTGATTTTTCTTTTTCTGCCACATAGCATCTTATAGAAATACAATGTTACTTGAATGGCTTTATATTTTTGTTGTTTGAAACCTTATTCTGTTGATATGGTTGGTGATAGTACTAATATAATAATTCCCTATTAGAAAAAGAAGCTTAGACTTTAAAATTGGTTCATTACTTTAAAAAACAATACATACATATATATATATATGTATATTTTGTTTTGTTTTACTTAGAAACTTAATATAATGGGATGACAGCATTGATCAGTAAGCATACATAGGTGTCAGGTGAACATCTCTGTCCCAGTAGAAGCCTAGCTCTACGTCAATCAGGCATCCATGATTGGACTTCCCCACACAGTGGGACACTCCTTCTTATCAGCAGGGCTGGCAGCCTCTTCGAGACTACTCTTGAGGCAGCTATGAGGATGCTACTTATCAGTGCCGAGACCAACTGCCACAGGAGGAAAGACACGACCGACACACAAGTTAGCTGCAAGAATCACACAGGCAGTTTATTACTCACAAATCTTTTTGGCATGCTTGGGTACAGCTTAAGGGGTCCCCGTCAGCGTGCTCCTCTCGGCTGTCCTTGGTCAGAGTAGCGGGAGACAGTCCACGTCAACATTGGAGTCTGGGCAACTACTGCAGCAGGGGGGCCCCTTAGCTTTAGTTCCTTTTCTGGCCTACACCTTCTAACAGGTGTCAAGTCTACAGGATTATCACCTCAAACCACCTTTTGGGGAGTTCCTCACAGGGAGCCCATTTTATGTAAATCTACTTAAATGTCACATCAAGCCACTATTAAGGTGTTCCTAGGGAAGCTTTTTGTTTATGTTAACTTAGAGTTATGACATCAAGCCACTTCTTTTTTTTTTAAATTTATTTATTCATTTTAGAGAGGAGAGGGCAAGAGAGAGAGAGAGAGAGAGAGAGAGAAAGATGAGAGACAGAGAGAGAGAGAAGGGGGGGAGGAGCTGGAAGCATCAACTCCCATATGTGCCTTGACCAGGCAAGCCCAGGGTTTCGAACCCGCAACCTCAGCATTTCCAGGTCTACGCTTTATCCACTGCGCCACCACAGGCCAGGCCTCAAGCCACTTCTTATCTATGTATAACTTCACACACACACACTAACTAGGCCCTGCTCGGAAGTCATTCTGTCACATCTGTGCAAACTACACAAATTCCTATCCAGATGGCATAACTTTATTTAATTTCCTTAGTTGATTTTAATATTATACCTTAATTACTTTTATATATCTTCCATATTCTTCTATATTTCTATATATTTAATTACTATAACCTTATATTACTGCAACATTTTCTATAGCATTTGAACTGTTGATTGCATTGTGTGCCCACCACCCAAAATCAAATCATTTTCCACCACCGTATATCTGTCCCTCTTTAAAATTTTTTTTTAAATTTTTTACAGAGACAGAGAGTGAGTCAGAGAGAGGGATAGACAGGGACAGACAGACAGGAACGAAGAGAGATGAGAAGCATCAATCATTAGTTTTTCACTGCACGTTGCAACACCTTAGTTGTTCATTGATTGCTTTCTCATATGTGCCTTGACTGTGGGCCTTCAGCAGACTGAGTAACCCCTTGCTGGAGACAGTGGCCTTGGGTTCAAGCTGGTGGGCTTTTGCTCAAACCAGATGAGCCTGCGCTCAAGCTGGTGACCTCGGGGTCTCAAATCTGGGTCCTCTGCATCCCAGTCCGACACTCTGTCCACTGCGCTACTGCCTGGTCAGGCCTGTCTCTCTTTACTCCCCTCCCCCCCCACCCAAAGTGAATTTGAGGCCTACACTTGAATTGTGTTCTTGATTACATTGGCCATGATACAGAGTGCCTTGTATCATTTTAGATTCTCTTTGAAACGTTGATACTGGGGAGGGGGAAAGCCTATTTTCAGTCTCCCTTGGCAACTGATAGGTCTGTATAAACCCTCAACTAGGTCAGACCTGGAGAGAACTCCAGCTGGACTGCCTTATCTTGTAAGAGATAGCTGACAGGCTAAACCCCTTCCTGGGTCTCTGGGTGGGCACTGGGGAGAGCTGAACTGAAAACACAGGCTGGTGTATTCCAAAAGGAAAATTTATTTAAAACACCGGGTATGCCTGACCTGTGGTGGTGCAGTGGATAAAGTGTCAACCTGGAAACGCTGAGGTTGCCGGTTCAAAACCCTGGCTTGCCAGGTCAAGGCACATATGGGAGTTGATGCTTCCTGCTCCTCCCCCTTCTCTTTCTCTCTCTCTCCTCTCTATAATGAATAAATAAAATCTTAAAAAAAAACAAAAAAAAAACAAAACACCGGGTGCAGGTGAAGGGAGACAGACTAAAGCCCTGTTGGCCCAGGGGAGGCCCAGAGCAGGGTTTATATAGGGTAGTCAGGGGTCTTGAAGAAACGGCGGACATCGTGTCCTTATGGGTACATGGTAGTGTTTTTTTCAAATGTGGATTGGAGTGGCGCCACAGCTCCTCCAGATTTTTTATCTCCCGCCTCAACTGTCTAAAAGGAGTCCTAGGCTGGTTCATAGGTCCTAGCCGGGACTTCAAGCCATCCTTCCCCCTCCCACAGGTTTGCACTGCCCTAGGGATGGGGGCTGATCTGTCAGAGAACAGCATCTCTAGGCCTGTGGCTCGGCTTTTACAAACAACTATTGTGATTTAAACTCCCCTAATTGTCAGGTCCTTTCCCAATATAAGCTTTCCCTGACATTTCTGCAAAGATAAACTTTTGCTACATTTCAAAGTGAAGGCCACGAAGCATTGAGAGAGAGAAGAGCAAGCAAATTAACTGAAACCTCATAGTGGGGGATTAGAATGTTCTGTTATGAGCCCTAGTGGGAAGTTGGGTGAGGGGAATTTGAGTTTTAAAGGGGATCTGGATTTAAACGAGCCCTGAACCTAAACCTAACATTCATAACTTTAGATTTGGAAGAATTAAAGAAACTTTATGCAGGCATATAAATTGACAGTGTTTACATCTTTCTTACAATTAGCAGTGATAGCTAACAAATAGGTACATTGAGCACTTATTTTGTTCACTATGGTGAACACTTTACAAGAGTTATTTCATTTATTTCATAAAAGAAGCCTATGAAGTAGGCACCATTGTGATTTAATTTTATTGATGAGAGAAATGGGGTTTACATGGGTATAATTTGACCCACATGCAGTTTGTAAGCCTACCTCTAAATCATTATACTAACAGTTTTCAGAGTGTGGATGCACAATTTAATGAGTAATAGGTAGCACTGAAAACAGCAAGAACTAGAATGAAAAATTTAACTTTTGCCTTGGCCAGTTTGCTCAGTGGTAGAGTGTCAGCACGGCCTGTGGATGTCCTGGGTTCGATTCCCAGTCAGGGCACACAGTAGAATCATCCATCTGCTTCCCCACCTCTCCCCCCTCACTTCTCTCTCTCTATCTCTCCCTCTTTCCGTCCTGTAGCTATGGCTCAACTTGAGTGAGTTGGCCTCAGGCACTGAGGATGGTTCCATGATCTCTACCTCAAGTGCTAGAAAGAGCTTGGTTGCTGAGCAACGGAGCAACACCCCAGATGGGCAGAGCATCACCCCCTGGTGGGCTTGGTGGGTGGATCCTGGTTGGGTCGCATGGAAGAGTTGGTCTTTGCCTCCCTTCCTCTCACTGAATAGAGGAAAAAATTTAACTTTTCATTTTTGAACATTTCAGACATACCTTGAAGTAGAATAATATAGCAAACCCTATATATGCCACCCAGTGTTAAGGACTTAATGGTAGATTATTTTGTCCCTGCCCCAGCATTATGGTAGATTTTTAAATGTGCTGTCAGTGATTAAGAACAAATTATTTATATAAAAAGATAAAATTTTACTTTATTTATATATATTTGCATACCTCATTGCCCTGCTGAATTTTATCCCCAAAGTATATCACTGTATATCAAGCTGTATATCACTGTGATATGTAGCTTCACTTACCATAAACTTCAGTTTCTTCCTAAATTCCCTATTGGGTTTGTCCTGCAGAAACAAAAATAAGCTGTCTGATCATTGTCTGCAGATTATGAATATATTTTTACCCTGCTACTCTCTAGATGTATAGTTATCTGTTTATATGTTACCTAGTATAGGGGCTCTTACCTGAGAGCAACTTTGGCATCATGGCAACTTTGGCATCATCTGGAGACTTTTTTTTATGTGTGTGTGGCAGAGAGTCAGAAGAGAGGGACAGATAGGGACAGACAGACAGGAAGGGAGAGAGAGGAGAAGCATCAATTCTTCGCTGCAGTTCCTTAGTTGTCCATTGATTGATCTCTCATATGTGCCTTGATGGGGAGGGGGGGGCTACAGCAGACCGAGTGACCCCTTGCTCGAGCCAGTGACCTTGTGCTCAAGCTGGTGAGCCTTGCTCAAACCCGATGAGCCCACACTCAAGCTGGCAACCTTGGGGTCCTGAACCTGGGTCCTCTGCGTCCCAGTCTGATGCTTCATCCACTGCACCACTGCCTGGTCAGGTTGGAGACATTTTTGATTGTCACAACATAGTGTGTATTACTGGCATCTAACAATCAGGATATCCTACTATGCATAGGATAGCCCCTCTCAAAAATTATTTAGCCTAGCCTGACAAGGCAGTGGCACAGTGGATAGAGTGTCGGACTGGGACGCAGAGGACCCAGGTTCGAAACCCTGAGGTCACTGGCTTGAGCACAGGCTCATCTGGTTTGAGCAAGGCTCACCAGCTTGAGCCCAAGGTCGTTGGCTCAAGCAAGGAGTCACTCTGTCTACTGTAGACCCCCCCCCCCCGTCAATGCACATATGAGAAAGCAATCAATAAACTACTAAGGTGCTGCAATGAAGAATTGATGCTTCTAATCTCTCTTCCTTCCTGTCTGTCTGTCCCTGACTGACTGTCTCTCTGTCTCTGTCACCAAAAAAAAAAAAGTTATTCAGCCTAAAAAGACAGTAGTACCAAGGATAAGTCCTGATCTAATATAAGAGAAACTATATTATTTTTAGTGGACAAGCAGTTTGATATAACTACTGATGATATTAAAATTATAAAATAACAACAGTTCTTCACACCCCCCCTCACAGGTTACTCTTGTAGAGGTAATGTTCCAAGACTTCCAGTGGATGCTTGAAACATCGGGTAGTATCAAACTCTATATATACTTGTTTTTCCCTGTTTATATGTAGCTATGATAAAGTTTAACTCATAAATTAGGCACAGTAATAGATTAAAAACAACTAATAATAAAATAGAACAGTTATAGCAATATACAATGGTGCCTTGAGATACGAGCAGACCAACATACGAGTTTTTTTAAGGTACGAGCTGCGACTTGGTCCGTATTTTTGTTTGAGATCTGAGCAAAATTCCGAGATACGAGTTGGAATCAACTGGTCGTGCTTCAGCACTTTTTAATGACACTTGTTTGTCACATTTCTGTAACATTTTAAAAGGCAGGCAAAAGCAAACCTCTTTGGATAGATTTTTATTCAAAAGTCCTGCAAGTGAAAGTGCCAAAAGTGCAGCCGAAAAGGCAAAGACAGGTGATGATTAAATGAAAAATACATCGTTAAGCTTAGGTTAAGTTTAAAGTTAAGAAAGTGCATTTTTTTTACAATTAAGATTTTTGTGGTTTCATTTTAAGTAAAGAAAGTGCAGTTTTAGTTGTGTTTAAAGTAAAGAAAATGCTGTTTTAGTTTACATTTAGTGTTAAGAAAGTGCAGTTTTAGTTTTCGTGTCTACAATGCCTGTGTTCCTTCCTCCTTCTCTCCTCCTCCTCCATTCACCTCTGTTAGCCTCACTCGTCTGTCTCCAAGGTAAGAATACAGTACTAAATAACACTTTTTTCTTTTATTTCATATATTTTGTTATGCATTGGTAAAGTATATATGTGTGTTTATTAATTACAAACATGTCTTTTTTCAAAATTTAGGATGATTTGGGGATGTTTCACAGGGCTGGAATGGATTAAATCTATTTCAGTTATTTTAAATGGGAAAATTTTGTTTGATATACGAGTTGACTGATTTACAAGCTCGGTTACAGAACCAATTAGACTCATATCTCAAGGTACCTCTGTACTGTAATACAGCAAGCTAGATGAATGGCTTTGAGACCGTTATTAAGTAAAATAAGAGTTACATTAGGCCCTGGCCGGTTGGCTCAGCGGTAGAGCGTCGGCCTGGCCTGCGGGGGACCTGGGTTCGATTCCCGGCCAGGGCACATAGGAGAAGCGCCCATTTGCTTCTCCACCCCCCAACCCCCTCCTTCCTCTCTGTCTCTCTCTTCCCCTCCTGCAGCCAAGGCTCCATTGGAGCAAAGATGGCCCGGGCGCTGGGGATGGCTCCTTGGCCTCTGCCCCAGGCGCTAGAGTGGCTCTGGTCCCGGCAGAGCGTCGCCCCTGGTGGGCGTGCCGGGTGGATCCCGGTCGGGCGCATGCGGGAGTCTGTCTGACTGTCTCTCCCCGTTTCCAGCTTCAAAAAAAAAAAAAAAAAAATTACATGAATACAAGTGCAGTGTGATACTGCAACATTTGGTTTAATGACCTAGACAGCTAAGTGACTGACTGGTGGGGTTGTATGCCAATCAGTGTGGCTGCCCTGGAGGAAGGGATGATTCATGTCCCGGGTTTAGGATGACTCAAGATATTATCGTGTTGTTCAGAACATGCAATTTAAAATTTATGAATTGTGCATTTCTGGAATTTTTCATTTAATATTTTTAGACCACTTTTGACTCTGGGTGACTGAAACTACGGAAAGTCAAACTGTGGATGAGGGGGACTACTGTAAGTGTTCTTTTTGAAAAAGCCGAAAAAAGTGACCAGAACCTGTTCACCTCCCCAGTAGTCATTTTTGCTGTTCTCCTCCTATTCTTCTCTCTCCCTTCTTCCTGCCGTTTTTACTTCTCTTTTATTATATCAGGAGAAATTTATGTACTTACAAGAGACTGTTCTTGAGGTTTCATCTTTATTTTTTTCAATTATGTACTCTTAAACATCGTACTATATTTCCCCGTGTATAAGACGCTCCCATGTATAAGACACATTTTAATTTTGGGGCCCAAAATTTGAAAAGAAATGTATTACATAAAGTTATTGAACTTGTTTTATTCATCATAAAATTCATTCAACTTGTCATCACTGTCAAAACTCCCATCCATTAACTTGTCCTCATCTGTGTCCGATGACGAATCACTGTCTTCATATGTTGCCTCGTCCTCAGGTCCATCTATGGCATTTGAAATGCCACAACCACTGTATGCACCCAGTTCTTAGACCCCAGATTTTTTGAGAAAGGGTGATCTTATATATACATGGGGAAAAATGTTATTTTTTTACAAGCCATTGTTTATCAGATTACTTCTTTAAAACTATTTTGGGTGTTTACCACAATCATAAAAGCACATTTTCCTCTTTTTTTTAATTGAATTTATTGGGGTTACACCAGTAAACATAGAAGTCTCAGGCGCCTGGTTCTCCAGCATATCTCTGTACTCCGTATGGTGTTCACACCCAAAGCCGAGTGTTCATCCATCACTATCAATCCCCCTATACTCCCCTCCGTTTCTCCCTCTGCCATCCAGCAGTCCTGATACTGTTGTCCTTGTCTATGAGCTTTTCTCTCTTTACTTTTGTCCTTTTTTGCTTAATTCTCCCACCCACTCACCCAGCTAAAAGCACATTTTTCTTATTATCTACAAGTCCTGGCAGAAGAAAAACTGTAGAGCAGTAAATATGGTGTTTTAAACATTTTACTGGTTTTGCAAAAATATTTTACCTTTAGAAAGATAGGTCTTCTCTGCTTTGCCTCACCCCCTTCAATTCAAGGTTGATTTAGTTATTTAATTTTAAGCTTAAAGACTAAAATGTAGTAAAGAACAGAAGCCGAGTAGCCTGACTGGTGGTGCTACAGTGGCAGCTGGAGCCCCCCCCCCCCAATCAAGGCATGTATAAGAAGCAATCAATGAACAATTCAAGTGATGCAACTCTGAGTTGATGCTTCTCATCTCTCTCCCTTCCTGCCCTCCCTTTCAAAAATAAGTGAAATAAATGAAAATATCTTTAGGAAAGAAAAAAGGGCAATGTAAAAATTGAACTGTGGTTGATTTCCCACCTATATAGTAGTAGAGTTTTCTGTAGGGCTTTTCATGATAAATAGAAGCTTGCCATGAAAGAAAAATAACATTTTCTTTTCCACTCCTATTTCTTTTTAACTTTTCATTGTAGAAAAATTTTAAGCACATATAAAAGAAGAGAAATAGTATAGTGAACTTTCATGTACTCATTATCCAACTTCAGATTATCAACATATGGTCATTCTTATTTAGCTCTATTCCAGTCACTGTCCTTTGTACCTCACAGGATTATTTAAAGAAAAACTCACACAGTACATCATTCCATCCTTAAGTTCTTCAGTACATGTCTCCATCAGGATTCTTTTTTAGAAAATATATAGCCACACTATTACTATGGTATCTAAATCAATGAGCAATAATTCCAAATAATTGTCATGATCCAATCAATGGGAGTTATTTTATACTCTTAATTCCAATGGTTCTTGTTTTTTCCTCCTTTAAATCTGTTCTGTTTTCTGATTTATGATCCAACTTTATTTCGCATTACTGTGAAGGCATGAGGCAATCTTTTTGCAGAACTGTTTGAGGAAGATGGCTGATAAAAAAAGTGACAGAATATAAAATCATTTCTAGAACCATACCAAGGCACTGATGTCAAATTTGTGACTGTGTTGGGGTAGGTTATACTTAAGCTGTGTTTACTGAATGGCACAGATTATTTCCAGATTGCATAAAGGTAAAATGTGGATACATTTATAAAAAAGAAAATCTTGTCAGTGCAGTATGACTAAACCTAAAGAATAGAACACTTTTAAAATAAAAGTTAACAATGAAACAGAAGCAAGTAATATTAAGAATTTATATGATGATGAGAATAACATGTTATTTAATATAGGTACTATAGATAGGGAATGTATCATAATATCTCAGTATAAATAATAGGGACATTATGTACAATTTGTATACAAACCTCAATTTAGAATATCAGTTTCTTGGAAAAAAAATAAAAGAAATTGATCAAGAATAGAGAAACTGATTTTATCCAAGTTGAGTTTAAAATAAATCTCTTGAAATTTAAGCCAATTTATGTCTTTAATGCAAAATAACTTAATAAACATGTTTTTAAGTTCTGAAAGCCTCATTCGTACATGTTCCTACCAGCTGTCAGTAGCAGGCAGCTGTGGCCTGGCCAGAGGTGAGCATGACCGAGGGCGGCGCCCTGAAAGGCTGCTGTGTTTGAAGACAAATTCAGCTGACGTCTTTTTTTTTTTAAAGAACTCTGTCCACAGATTATTGCTTATATTGCATCATTAGCTCTCCAAAAGAAGAAGGGGGAAATTCTACAGACACATACTGTTTTCATATAGATATTTATTTGGTTCCCTATAAAAGAGCCTTTCTTGAAAATATTTTATAGTTGGAAGTTGTGGCTTTCTCTGCTAGCCTTCTCTGCTCATGGAGAAAAAGAGCATACCACCCAGGGCTGTTTACCGCATCAGTTTCTTTTTATAACGATGCAGGACTTAATAACTACTGTATGAGGATTTGGCTTTTTTTTTCTTACTGTGTAACTTGTTATGTGTCATAGTTAAGCAATTTCTTGAGAGGAACAGCTATACTGTTTAGCAAAGGAAAATGTCTAAGGATTTAAAGTAGTTCTCAATTCTTTCTTCCATAGCTTTCATAGAAAAGGTGATGTTTCTTACATTTCCAAGTGAGTAACAGACTCCTCTGGATTAGGGACAGTGGTGTAAGTGCCTTAGGTACTCTCAGTGCCGCCCACAGTCCCTTTGCCCAAGATCTTGCTCTGTTGGTGGCTCCTCTGCCCACCTGGAAGGCAGGTCAGAACTGACAGGATATTAGCACACCCTCTGGAGCGACCCTCAACCAGTATCTGACAGGAGCTGGTGTGCAAATACACAGCTCCCTCACCCTTCAGGTGGGATAACTCCAGGCACACATCTTTACCTGTCTTCTGGAGTTCTGCAGCAGGATTAAGCAGCAGTTTTCCACAGAGGTACAAGGCTGGTACCAGAGTTCTTTGTTCTTTTTTTTTTTTTTTGGTATTTTTCTGAAGTTGGAAATGGGGAGGCAGTCAGACAGACTCCCACATGCGCCCGACCGGGATCCATCTGGCATGCCCACCAGGGGGTGATGCTCTGTTGCAACCAGAGCCATTCTAGCGCCTGAGGCAGAGACCACAGAGCCATCCTCAGCGCCCGGGCCAACTTTGCTCCAGTGGAGCCTTGGCTGCAGGAGGGGAAGAGAGAGACAGAGAGGAAGGAGAGGGGGAGGGGTGGAGAAGCAGATGGGCGCTTTTCCTGTGTGCCCTGGCCGGGAATCGAACCTGGGACTCCTGCACGCCAGGCCGATGCTTTACCACTGAGCCAACCAGCCAGGGCCGGTACCAGGGTTCTAACTCATCTCTCTATTGACGTCTTTCCTCTTTTTGTCTCCCCCAGTTTCCTTTCAGTGTTCTGGGATCACATTTCAAATAAACTACCAGAAATTTAAAACCTTGTCTTGGAGTCAGCTTCTGTTTTGTTTTGTTTTTGTTGGGGTTTTTTTTTTTTTGAGATCACTGTGTGTTGTTCTTTGATCCTAAGCCTTTTCTTTCTGAGTGTGCATTCAGATGGTTTTAAACCCTAATGTGATACTTAGGGATACTGCATGTAAAGCATACTTTAATAGACCCAAATATCCCAAGACTGAAATTCATATAGATTTTAAATAGGAAGCCAGCATGTAGTTTAGAGCACTTCATTTTTTTTTAATGGCTGTCACTGCAAGCATTACTTTCGCTCCCCTGATTGCTGCCTATTTCTGCTGCTGCCTTTTGCCATTCCTCAGCTATCTCTCCTCCCATCCCATGTGACTGACCACACTGCTGATACCTTCACGGGCTCCCTTACCATCTCCCCTCACTCGCTGGGGACACACTCCCACCCTTATCCTCAGTTGGGCTTCAGTTCTGCCGGGAGCAGTTGTTGGATCTCAGGAAGGTTCTCTCAGATACCGCCTCTGAGCTCTGTGTCTGACTTCAGCCCCTACTCTTTCAATATACGCAAATTCTCTATATTCTTCAGCTTTTTGAAAAAAAAAACTAATTAAAAGCCATTAGAATATAATTTACGCAGGAAGACACTTGCAAGGGGAAAATATTCTGTGTAAACATTAACTAAAAAAACTAATTTTTTGGAAACAGTTTCATTTAAATACTATAAAATTCGGGAAAAGTAATTCAAATAAATTAACTGCATCACTGATTCAACTGACATCCACTTTCTACAAAAGTCTTTTCTTCTAAGTCTAGTCAGAAAAAAAGTTTAAAAGACATTAAGTGGGAGGAAGAAAATTTAATTGGAGTCTATCTAGTAAGTTTACCTGTCTCACAGAGATAACCATAGTCTCTTCCTGTTAAAACACACACGCGCGCGAACAATAACAAAAAAGAATATTTTTAAATGCCGGAACCATGAGTGGTTGGTTTATTTTTAACCTGTTAGTCTTTAAGAAGTTTAATGTCTCTAATATGGCAGTTCTTCTAAATCGTGCTGGTTGTGTTCACTGTATGACTTTTGCTTGTAAGTTAAAAAAATAAACTATATAACCTTGGCAGAGTAGCTCAGTTGGTTCGAGTGTTGTCCCAGTGTGCCAAGGCTGTGGTTTCATCTCTGGTCAGCCAGGGCACATACAAGAATCAACCAATGAATAAGTGTTTCTCTCTGTCCCCTCCTCTCTTAAAATAAAAAAGAACAAAAACAAAAACCCTATATTAGGAAGGAACCAAAGTTACGCAGAATAATAAAAGATTAGTATAGAAAATTCAACATTGAATTCATGAATTAAAAATTGAAGCACACCTACCAGTGTTCTATTATTTTGATGAGAGAGGTGGTTGTGATCACTTTATGAAAATTCATCAAAGCTGTAAATTTATGATTTGTGTACTTTTCTAAAATGTAGGTTGTAATAGTAACAAAGAAAACAAAGTATAAGAGGAACACAGATTTTCTTCTAAAAATCCATCAACCATATCTCTTAGTTGGTTCAAAAAATTAGATCACAGATGTTAAATCATATTGTAGTAGTTTGCTAGGGCTGCCATAACAAAGTACCACAGTGGTTCATACAACAAATGTATTTTCTTACAGTTCTGGAAACTAGAAGTCCTAGGTCAAGGTGCTGGTTGGTTTTGGTTTCTTCTGAGGCCTCTCTCCTGGGCATGCAAATGGCCACCCTCTTGCTGCCTCTCTACATGGTCCTCCCTCTGTGCACACGGACACCTGGTGTGTCTCTGTCTGACCAAGTTTCCTCTTATGAGGACACCAAGCATATTGGATTAGGACCCAATATGTAGGGTTACAGTTTAATGTTTCTGTCTTGGTTAGGATTTCTCCTGAAGCTGACCCTGTGGGCTATGATATTACAGCATTTGATTGAGAACCTGAGAGTGAATCTGTGGCACAAAATCTGTCCCATAGTCTGTGTGTCATTGGAGAGGAGTGCATGCATTGCCACTTTAGCCAATAGAATCATATTGGCTAAGATTATAGAATTAGGAGGAATGCTAGTTAGATAATATTTTTCTCACATTACTAGTAAAGGAGATTCACTTTTTGATCCAAACCTTTTTTGGGGGGGAGGCAGAGAGACAGATGCCAGCATGTATCCTGACTGGCAAGCCCACTAGGGGGTGATGCCTTGCCAATCTAGGGCCCTTGCTCCCTTGCAACCAGAGCCATTTTTTAGCGCCTGAGACAGAGGACATGGAGCCATCCTCAGTGCCCAAGACCAACTCACTCCAATTGAGCTATGGCTGCAGGAGGAGAAGAGAGGGAGAAAGAAGGGGGATGGGTGGAGGAGCAGATGGTCACCTCTCCCGTTTGCCCTGACCAGGAATCGAACCCAGAACATCCACACGCCAGGCCGATGCTCTACCACTCGGCCAACCAGCCAGGGCTCCAAACCATTTCTTAATAGGAGTTGGGGTGTGTGTGTAGGTGTATATATGTGTGTTCGTTGGTTGTAGGATTTGGTTGAAAGAACTCATTTTACTAGAAAGGTAATTCTGACATTAAAGATCGTGGCTTTGCTGCACAGATATAAGGAAAATACATTGAAAGAATAGTCATAGATTGAAAGTGGCACTTTAAGAAGTAGGACAAAGATGTTTTAGGACAAGACATTAACCCTTTGAGTAGTGAGTTTTTTTCATGCTCGCTGACTCCAGGGAGTTTTTTTTCCTTTCAAAAAATGAAATTAGTTCCAGTTCCAGTTTTGTTAACTTGAAATCATGTTTGTTTGATAACCAATTTATAGAAACAAGAAGAACATACATTTGCCTTTTTTTTTAATGTTGCCTTACACATTTTTAAAATAAAATTTTTTGTACAGTTGTACTCTGGATGGTCAGGAGGCACGAGGATGTACATGAACGTTCATAGTACTCAAAGGGTTAAAATACATATATTAGTCCATTATTAGAGTAAAATAGGGGCCAGCAAATTCTGGCCTTTTGAAACTGGTATCTCATGGATGTAGTATTCTATAGTTTGGAAAACATGACTCTTGTAGCCCTTTTCTTTTAGTTAAATTATGAATATAAGTCATGAATTTATATGTGTTATGGTTATTAAAGTACTACTAGGGTAAGAAACTGAGTCCAGCCTGCAGGCTGATTTTATTTGGCTTGCTTTTTGTTTTGTTTATAACGAGTATAGTGATTTCAGGCAGGGTGTTTATTCTCCAATGGCCAGAATAGTAACCATTATTTCTTATTTCCTGCTCAGTGTTTTCACCTACTTATTTTGCCTGCCTTATCCCTGAAAGCATTTGGATTTGAGACGGTCTTATTTTAATCCAGTCTCCTTTTCTGAGGCAGTAGAATTATTTTACATGATTTCAAGAAGCAGAACCAGGGGTCAGTTTCCTTACCCTGTGTCCATGTCCTTCCTGCCATGGGAAGAATAGGAAAGAAGTGAAAAGATGAGTAAAAAGCCAAGTTATACCTCTCTTGACACAAGATGGAGCAGTAATGTGCTGTGTAGCTCTTGCTTTCGGAGTCCAGAGACAAAACTTTAAAATATACAGACTTAAGTAGTTTGGAGACCCACGTGACTATTGCGAAGCATTTTGGTACTCATTCTGCACGTCTGGAGCTAATAATAAAGAATCACTGTAACAGTGAAGATTTTTCTTCCCACCTGAAGTAGAAAATTTTTAAAAATTGGAGTGGGAATCTTAATATTCCTGAAGGTTACCAGACCCTTCTTAGGGATGTAATCATATAGTTCATTTGGTTAGAGAAATAAATTCAAAATTAGAGACTAATGAGGTGTTTATATTTTCCAACTATAATTTAGGATGAAAAGCGCTGTAATTCACTATCTAAAAAAGACGTATAGCCTGTAAAAATCCATCATTTGTACAGTGCTTTACCAAATACTGTTGTAGTTCTATCATATGGCCCTCAAGAATTCTGGGAGGAAAAATAAATAACGTTGAGGTGGTTTACGCAGATTAAACTGACCACCTATTATCAGGTTATTATTATACTAAGTCCTGAGAACCAAGTATTTTGAAGAGATACAGTTCCTGTTCTCAGAGAGTTAGTGTCTAAAAGGGGAGTGAGAGGGGAAGGGTTCACTGGGAGCAAGAGGCCCGAAGTATTAGTCAGGGGTCTCCATAAACAAGCCAGACATGCATGTTGCATACTGAAGCATCATGTGTAGAGGTGTGAGGGCATGAAGGATTTAGATCATTGCCAGAATGTAAAGGGTGAGGTGTGGAGTGAGGAGGCATGGAACTAGCTATATGTATATGTCAGAGAGTAAATCCCACTCTGCTGATGGCTACTTTCTCTTGCTTTGAGAATGGAAAATGGTAGCTCCTGAAAATGTGTGTGAATCTTAGGGCAAATGCTTTGGGGGACTTAAGATCACCAGCCTCTTCACAGTCCAGAAAGCAGGGGGCTGTCCTGAAGAAATTCTTAGAGACTAAACAGTGCTGTTAGAATAAAAGTTTGGAGAAGCAAGGGGAGAAGATAATATTATATCTCCTGATTTTTTTCAGTTTTCTTATCATGCTATATTCTGGAAAGTTATTTTTCCTATGTGACAGCTCACTAAAGCTTTCTTCAGTTTATGTCTAATCTGCTGTTAAAACTCATCCAGTGAGGTTAAAGTTTTACCTATTACATACTTTTTATTTCTAGCTGCCCGGTTTGGTTCTTTTTTGTCTGTCACAATTTTTCTTATAGAGGGATAGAGAAATTGTTAGCAGTCGTCTTTGGAGACCATCTACCACAACCACGTCTATCTCTGTTCAAGGCTTGACATCCTTCAGATAGGATAGCCAGAGGAGTGAAACTAGGTGATGTTAGGGTGACCACGTAACTTACCATCTAAACGGAAACATTCTTGAGAGTAAAAGGGAGTATTATAAACTGTATACTGTGTTGGGAAACCAGGATCTATGGTCACCCTAGATACAGTTCATCAGGGACTTTCCACATCCTGTTTACCCTCAGAGGGTAGAGTCCTTTGGGATTTTAATTTTTTTTGGTAAGGACCTCCTGGTAGGCTCTCCTCCTGGTAGTCTCGGGACTGAGTCCTGCTGCCCTTCCAGGCAGCTCTCCATGCCTTAACGGACAGTCTACACAGAGCCTCTCCTTTTCTCAGGACTGGCCCGTGGTTACTGGGATTCTTGTTTTCCCTGTATTTGGAGCTTGGTGATTACTTAGTATTTTATGTGGTCTTTTTGATAATTTTAAGATTTTACTCAGCTTTTATGGTTGTTGTCAGTGGGAGATTTCATCTAAATAACCCAGTCCATCATTATAGGGTATAAGAGCAAGTATAATGAATTAATTTGAAATAACAGAAGAAAGAGAACAAAGGAACTGAATATCAAATAAATCCTTCTTTTCCACAAAAATAAGACTTCCCAATTAGGTGGAGGGATGTGGATAAGGGGGAGAGATTAAGTGATCGGAGTCATTGTTGTCGTTGTAGTTGTTTTTCTTCAGGTTTCACATTGTTGATGATCTGTTGATTCTCTGTTATGAAAAGTAAGGAAGTTATTTTCCTTAAAAAACGATTTATCAATTTTTATTCATTATATTTTCACTTTATCAAGGCTTTAAAGATTAACATTCAGTTCTGCAACTAATTCTTCTGCTATTTAACCTTAGTATTAATTTTAAATAGATTTATACATTTTTCTAATCTGATCATGCCATCTTATTCCTGAATGAATTGATTTTCATTTATCTCTTAATTGTCTAGAATTCAACATTAGGTCCTTTCGTTTTAAGGGTTTATGGGTGACTTTAAAAAAATATGTATAGTTTCTTTTCAGCTCCATTATAGAATTTTAGTCTCCACTTTAGACTCAATAGTTGTTGTCTTAGATATATAGTTATAATTTTATAGTAGAGGAAATACATAATACATCTTACATATAAATATCTCTTTTATTTCTTAAAGAGTTCTATGTAATTAATAAATGTTTAAGTTGACTATACTAAATGCTTCTGAAGAATTGATTTACTTATTGAACCATAATTTCCTTCTCTCCACATTTCCTGTCTGTATTTCCTTTGATGTCAAAATCTAATTTTTAATAAGTACATTTTTTCTTAATTATAAGCTCTGATTTAATTTGATCAGTATTGCTTAAGTTATGTAAAAATGGTTGCTTGTTTTAGTTTTCTCTAGTAGTGAATGTTTATAGTAAAATGGATTGAACTATTATTTCTTCAGGTATATATAATTGAGGCCTGTTAATTACCTTAATGCATTGCTTTAATAAATTTTTGTTCATTAAAAATTATTTAATTTTTCATGTGTTTCTTAATGTTTTCTTCAGAAGGGTATAGTGACATGCAGAAGGCATGACTTTTCTTGGTAGGAAGTATATCTTTCCACCAATAAATTGCCCATCTTTTAAGTGGTCCTTGCCATCTACAGTCATCAAAAAACAAAAGTGGTATTCAGATATCATGACCTCAATTCTTTTATACCCCTCCCTTCTCTCTGCGCTGCCTGAAAATGAAAGGTTCACGCATTTCAACTAATGGCAGCTTGGAATTTATTTTCTTATTCATAGTAGTTTTTAAGTAACATCATTGTTGCTACTTGAAAATAATAAATCAGAGTAAAAAGAGCTTGGCACAGAAAGGTTTGAGGAGAATTCTTGAATGAATAGCTAAGAATGTTTTAAGTGTATCAACTACTTACATATATAAACATTTCCTTCTAGTGTTCTTAAAAACTGAATCATATTTACATTATAAAGTTATTTGAACACTGTTTTCCATAGATGAAGGAAAGAAAACAAAATTTTTTACTTTTCAAAGCTAAAAGTAGGCTTTAGGTTGACCAATGTATGCTATAAATATTTGAGAGTGATTTGTAGAACTTGACTGTTGAATTAAATAAAACCTTACTCAGCCTGACCAGGCGGTGACACAGTAGATAAGAGCATTGGACTGGGATGGAGAGGACCCAGGTTCGAAAGCCCAAGGTTGTTAGCTTGAGCACGGTCTCATCCTGCTTGAGCACAAGCTCACCAGCTTGAGCGCACGGTCACTAGCTTAAGCGTGGGATCATAGAAATGACCCCATGGTTGCTGGTTTGAGCCCAAGGTCACTGGCTTGAGCAAGGGGTCACTTGCTCTGCTGTAGCCCGCCGGTCAAGGTACATATGAGAAAGCAATCAATGAACAAATAAGGTGCTGCAACGAAGGATTGATTCTTTCATTTAGGAGTTTGCCAGTTTTCAAAATACTTTTTCCTTCCAGTGGACTCTCATATGCGTATTCTTATGTTTACATCTTGTAATGATTTATAAACTATTTACCCTTCAAGTGGCTGTGTAAAATAAAGTTCAAGTAACAGTGACTTTATATTTCAATATAAAATGCTAGTATAATACAAAAACAACTAGTACTTATTTACAGGTAAATATAAAATAAATCTATTTGAGGATGAGTAGGTATTGCCTCTAAAGGATCATCAAATTTGGGTTCTATAACCAAAAAAAATCATTTTCCTTTGGGTCACTATTGAATTTTTAAAAAAATATGTGAACTTTTAGCAGCCCATCATTTTTAATGTAAAAGTGAGCAGTAGTTCTTTTTTTTTATATAAATAAATTTTTATTTTAATGGGGTGACATCAATAAATCAGGGTACATATATTCAAAGAAAACATTTCCAGGTTATCTTGTCATTTCTGTTGCATACCCATCACCCAAAGAGAGATAGTCCTCCGTCACCCTCTATCCAGTTTTCTTTGTACCCCTCCCCCTCCCCCTCTCCCTCCTCCCCTCCCCCCGTAACCACCCCACTCCTGTTCATGTCTCTTAGTCTCGTTTTTATGTCCCACCAATGTATGGAATCCTGCAGTTCTTGTTTTTTTCTGATTCACTTATTTCACTCCACATAATGTTATCAAGATTCCACCATTCTGCTGTAAGTGATCCGATGTCATCATTTCTTCTAGCTGAATAGTATACCATGGTGTATATGTGCCCCATCTTCTTTATCCAGTCTTCTATTTTTTTTTACAGTGATTAAAAACCTTTAAGCAAACTCTTGGCCAATACAGCAAGAATCCATTAAAGAGTAGTGTCCTTAACATGTTCACCAAGTCCAAGTTGGCCCCATCACCATGCCAAATTCCTGAAAAATGCAACCCAACCACAGTTCAGTCTGTTAGAAGCTGTCACAGGGAGCAGGAGTCCAGGAAAAGTCCACATCCAGGAAAAGTCCTCATGAAACTGGAAATGTTGTCACCATTCTATACTTTGCAGCTCATGTCCAAGTCCCAATGACTGCTGCTTCTAGCTGGTAATGATTCAGGTAGACTGGAAAAGCCATTTGCAGCATGCATGGATATGGAGCTTCTGTTCTCCTCTGCCTGGAGAGATGAGACCAGGTTGCTTTTCCCTGGAGCTCTGCGACTGTGGCATGGTAAAGAGAACCTTGGGATACACTAAGCTGGGTGGCAAAGTTAGATTCATAATAGAAGTTGACAAAAGGGGGAAAGAGAGCTCTAAATTAAGAGTAGGTCCCAGCCTGAAATATGAGTGGGGCATTGAGGTAGGAGGGATAAAGGAAACACTATATATTAAGCAAAGCAGCAGAAAATAGGACTATCAACACCCACAACAGAGATCTTTGAGGGCAGAATAAAAAACCTGACTATTCAGGTAAAACATAGTTAAGTGGCCCTTGTGCAAATGAGATCAGTTTACCTGCTTCTTGGAAGAAATACCCTGGGCTTGTCCACAGTGTCGTAGATGGGGCTGGCGGCCCTGGGCACCTTCAGCCTTCAGTGGCAAACCCCAGCATTCTGGGCCAGGTTACGTCATAGGTGGCTGGAGCAGGGCTGGAAGAGACTGAACCCTCCCTTAGAGGAGCGAGGGGGAAGCCTACCTTCCAGTGTCCCTGTTTCCTCACAGCAGAGGCATGTAAGCCTGGCAGGCTTTAGCTCAATGACCTTCCTTTCCACTATTGAAGCAGAACCCAGATGGCATCCTATGAGACCCCTTTGGGGCGTTGGAGTCTTTAAGGGTGTATCCTAAAAGCTGGTAGTTCCCCTGATCTCTATTGAGCTTTTTCTGCCTCTAGGTATCTTAAAAGCCATGCTCAGAAGATCTCGCTGAGGGGTTTGAGGATCCCCATCCGCCTATATAAATCCTTTCCCATATATCTGGAGCTATTTGGAAAAAGACAAAACAGTGTTATTAGCTGGATCCAATAAAGAAGGTAGAAGTTTGCAGGCGAAAAAGATTTGGTGTCTCCTGTTCATCAGCATTCAAAAGAAATGTAAATTTATTTATTTTTTTTAAGTAAGAAGCATGATATGGTAGACCCGTAGTAGTTCCAGGATATGACTACCCCCTTTTAAATTTTTTTTTTTAAATTGACCTTAAAATGTTTGCTGAGTACACTTTAATAATACCTTAACTTTAAAGATTGTAAGCATGACAAAATACAGTAAATACTTTTGCTCCATATGCAGGAGCATTTTCAGTTTAGCCAGTTTAGGAAATTCAATAATAGAACAATGCATACAGAC
Organism: Saccopteryx bilineata; assembly: GCF_036850765.1. Classification (NCBI taxonomy): domain Eukaryota; kingdom Metazoa; phylum Chordata; class Mammalia; order Chiroptera; family Emballonuridae; genus Saccopteryx; species Saccopteryx bilineata. Next base: position 104,569,426 of record NC_089495.1, read on the forward strand.
AATGAGCTATAACATGCTTAGCAGCTCTTCTGTTCTGACAGAGGTTACTATAGATCCAGAATATGTATCCACTGTAATGTGGACATACGACTGTTTGCCAAATGAAGGTATATGAGTAACATCCATCTGCCAAAGTTGTCCTGGTAGGGGTCCTTGAGGGTTAACTCCAAATGAAGGGGCAGTATAGGACCCCTTGGACAGGATTTCCCAATCTGCCGTGCTGCTTCCCGAGAAAGTTGAAACTGTTTACATGGGGCTGCAGCGTTCTGGTGATGAATAGTATGAGACTGACTTGCTCGGTCTGTCATGGTTGCTCCATATAATTTTCTTATGGGTAGCTTGATCAACAAGGGCATTCCTAGGCCCTGGCCGGTTTGCTCAGTGGTAGAGCATTGGCCTGGTGTGTAGGATTCCCGGGTTCAATTCCCAGTCAGAGCACACAGAAGAAGCGCCCATCTACTTCTCCACCCCTCCCCTTCTCCTTCCTCTCTGTCTCTCTTCTCCTCCCGCAGCCAAGGCTCCACCAGAGCAAAGCCACCCCAGGCGCTAAGGATGGCCCCATGGCCTCTGCCTCAGGCGCTAGAATGGCTCTGGTTGCAACAGAGCAACACCCCAGATGGGCAGAGCATCCGCCCCCCCCCCCCCCGTAGGCATGCCAGGCGGATCCCGGTCAGGCGCATGTGGGAGTCTGTCTGACTGCCTCCCCATTTCCATCTTCAGCAAAATACAAAAAATAAATAAATAAAAGAAAAAATACAACAAACAAAAGAGAGAAAAGAAAAAAAGGGGGGTGGCATTCCCTTGTGCTAAAGCTCCAGGGAGCATGGAGTGAGCTTGAGTATGTCCTATGAAACATGGAGCTCTATGTTGACATATAAGTCTTTGAAGAAGGAGGAACTGCTGAAATAGTTCATCAGCATTTGTCCCTAAGACAGCAGTCTTTATAGTGGAAACACCATAAGTAAATATTTGCTGTCTGTCTATAGATTAAGGGGGCAATATGGCAAATGCTGAAAAGCCATGATCTTTGTGCCCCTCCCCTTCCCCAACCCCCTCCCTCTCCTCCCCCCACCCTGTAGCCCCAACACTGTTGTCCCTGTCTCTGAGTCTCATCTTTATGTCCCACCTATGTATGGAATCATATAGTTCTTAGTTTTTTCTGATTTACTTCTTTCGCTCAGTATAATGTTATCAAAGCCCATCCATGTTGTTGTAAAAGATCCTATGTCATCATTTCTTATGGCTGAGTAGTATTCCATAGTATATATATACCAAAGCCTTTTAATCCACTCATCCTCTAATGGACACTTGGGCTGTTTCCAGATCTTTGCTATTGTGAACAATGCTGCCATAAACATGGAGGTGCATTTCTTCTTTTCAAACAGTGCTATGGTGTTCTTGGAGTATATTCCTAACAGTGGGATAGCTGGGTCAAAAGGCAGTTCGATTTTTAATTTCTTGAGGAATCTCCATACTGTTTTCCACAGTGGCTGCACCAGTCTGCATTCCCACCAGCAGTGCAGGAGGGTTCCCTTTTCTCCACATCCTCACTAGCACTTATTCTGTGTTGTTTTATTGATTAGCGCCATTCTGACTAGTGTGAGGTGATATCTCATTGTGGTTTTAATTTGCATTTCTCTAATCATTAGTGATGTTGAACATTTTTTCATATGCCTATTGGCCATCTGTGTGTCCTCTTTGGAGAAGTGTCCATTCATTTCTTTTGCTCATTTTTGGATTGGATTGTTTGTCTTCCTGGTATTAAGTTTTACAAGTTCTTTATAAATTTTGGTTATTAACCCCTTATCAGATGCAATGTCGCAATGTCAAATATATTCTCCCATTGTGTAGTTTGTCTTTTTATTCTGTTCTTATTGTCTTTGGCTGTGCAGAAGCTTTTTAGTTTGATATAGAGGCTAAAGAAACAATACAGAGGATCAATGAAACCAGGAGCTGGTTCTTTGAAAAGGTAAACAAGATCGATGAACCTTTAACCAGACTCACCAAGAAAAAAAGAGAGAGGACTCAAATAAATAAAATTAGAAACGACAGTGGAGAAATAACAACTGACACAACAGAAATACAAAATATTGTGAGAAAATACTATAAAGAACTGTACGCCAAAAAACTAGACAGCCTAGATGAAATGGACAAATTCCTTGAAACATATAATCTTCCAAAAATCAATCTGGAAGAATCAGAAAACCTAAACAGACCAATTACAACAAATGAGATTCAAACAGCTATCAAAAAACTCCCAAAAAAGAAAAGTCCAGGGCCTGACGGCTTCACAAGTGAATTCTACCAAATATGCAAAGAAGAACTAACTCCTATCCTTCTCAAGCTATTTCAAAAAATTCAAGAGGAAGGAAGACTTCCAAACTCCTTTTATGAGGCGAGCATAATTCTAATTCCAAAACCAGGTAAAGACAACACAAAAAAAGAAAATTATACGCCAATATCCCTGATGAATTTAGATGCAAAAATCCTCAACAAAATATTAGCAAACCGGATCCAGCAATATATGAAAAAAATCATACACCATGATCAAGTGGGATTTATTCTTGAGCAGTAGTTCTTAGGGGGGGAATTTTTTGCCCAGTTACTTGAGTAGTTTACCACAAGCTTATTAATTCAGAGACCTAAAGATGATAATACTAGCTGCTTAGGGAACACTGCTTCTTCATTCATCCCCTTACCGTTTCTTAAAAATTGGCCATGTCGGCCCTGGCCGGTTGGCTCAGCGGTAGAGCGTCGGCCTAGCGTGCGGAGGACCCGGGTTCGATTCCCGGCCAGGGCACACAGGAGAAGCGCCCATTTGCTTCTCCACCCCTCCGCCGCGCTTTCCTCTCTGTCTCTCTCTTCCCCTCCCGCAGCCAAGGCTCCATTGGAGCAAAGATGGCCCGGGCGCTGGGGATGGCTCTGTGGCCTCTGCCTCAGGCGCTAGAGTGGCTCTGGTCGCAACATGGCGATGCCCAGGATGAGCAGAGCATCGTCCCCTGGTGGGCAGAGCCTCGCCCCATGGTGGGCGTGCCGGGTGGATCCCGGTCGGGTGCATGCGGGAGTCTGTCTGACTGTCTCTCCCTGTTTCCAGCTTCAGAAAAATGCAAAAAAAAAAAAAAAAAAAAAAAAAAATTGGCCATGTCTGTCTGTCAGCCTCCACCAGTTTGATTTTTCAAACTGTATTTCTCTTTCCTGGTTTACTTCACTCCCTCCCAGAAGACTAAAATGGCACAGCAGATGCTTTTGATCCTAAGGTTTTTAATTGCTTGACACTACAGGGAAATAGAGGAGGATTATGCCCTGCTCCATCCACCCTCATATTCCTCCTCCATGCCCAAAGTGAGGGAGGGGAATATAGTACAAAAATTGATTGTATCTCAGAACTCTGTAAAGTTGTTCCTTTGCTTAGATATAAATACCCTCCCCACCCTCCATTTGCTTAAAGATATTTTACTTTTTCTTAGATGTTACCATGGAAGAATCTTTAGTTCATTTTTAGAAATCAATTTGGTGGTAATTCCCAGGTAGCTATTCTTCTGGATTTAATCCAGTAATGATTCTGTCCCTGAATGAAGAAAATCTGCCTGGCTCACAGAGGTTTCTTTACTGGTTAGATTTATTCCCTGACCTACCAGTCACTCCCTTTTCCTTTCTGTGGTCATCATAGCCCCACAGATCTCAGAAATAGGTTCTCTGTCCTAGTTTATTTTCATTTCAGACTCACCAGACTGACTGGATTCTCTATTGGGTAACTTTTGGCATATTCCAATATTTTAAGCCAAGTCTTGACTGAGTGGAAACTGCCAACCTTTCATTAACATCGTCTTGCCCATTTTCAAGGTTGCTGTTCTCTGCTGAGTCTCACCGAGGTGCCGGTGTCTGGTCTGAAGCAGGTATCACACAGTGGCTGGAAGCTTGGCACTTTGGAGGTTGCTTTCTAGCTCTGTGACTTCAGTTAGCTGCTTAACTCTGGTCTGTTTCCTCATCTATAAAGCAGATGAGGGTTCTGCTCTCTATCTGTTAGGATTAACAGACATCCCAAAATAGCAGTGATTAAATAACATTTTTCTTTGTAAAGGAAATTCTGATATTAGAAGTCCAGGACTGGGATGGGTATTTCATGGTTAACAGCAACTGTCTGCCATCATTAGTTTGTGACTTCCACGCTGAAGGTGATGTAGAATACTTCTGCAATTACAACCATCACGTCCACATCCCAGGCAGCAAAATGGAAGTAACAGGGCAAGGCAAAAGGCTCATTGACTTTGTAACCCTTTACAGAACCATATCCAGAAGTCATGCTGTGAGTTTTACTTATATTCCCTTGGTCAGAACTTGATAATTTGGCCACACCTGGCAGCCACAGAACATTGGAAAATACAGGCTTTTATCTTGAGTACAATTCCCACACTCATTCAGGGTTCAGTTACTAAAGAAGGGAAGAATGGCTGTTGGGTAACAAACAGTCTCTGCACCTCGTTTTAAAGGAGATAATGCACATAAAGTACTTAGTACTGTGCCTGATACCTAGTAACACCTCACTGAATGCCAGGCATTTTTATGATCTCTGCTAAATAGTTAGATTACCAGCGTACCCCACTTTTTTTATTACTTTCTATTCATTCATATATTTTGCTAGGGAGATGACTTTTATTATATCATAATTCCTGAAAATAACAGAAACAACCATAGATGATTTCTTTGAAGGGAAGAGGTGTACCAGGTAGTAGTAGTTTCCCTATTGGAAAACCATTAGTTTCTGTCGAAAAGGTTTCAGCTTTTTAATACTTCAAGCAATACTTAACATTGGTGGAGTTATGTCTCTTTTTAAATTCTCAATCGCTTTTATTTCCCATGATCTTAAACCAAAAAGACCATTGTTTTGGTGCATACTCATTTTTTAAAAGATAAAATTAAAATTAATTCTACTTAAAGTGTTTTACTAGATCCTTTAGTTACATTTAAAGTCTTAGTGTGATACTGAATGAAGACTGGGAATGATTTCACTTAATGCATAGTGTTGGCTTCACTAAACACCTCAGTGATAACTTTTTGTATCTAGCTTTTTTATTTTTCTATATACCCATCATCTAGTGAATTTTACAAAATACACATTTTGTTTTGTAATAATGGCAAGAGCTATAGTTGAAACCCCTTTTGTTGCCTCTTGTTAAGTACAGTTAGCCTCTAAATTTTTATGTAATAGAAAGAAGAAGGGAGGAAAATATAACTGGTAACCAAAATGACATTGTAACAAATAAAACCTGCTTCCAGTTTTCAAGGTTGCTGAATATTTTTATACTGAATCCCAATGTGTTATTTTTTTGGCTATATTGTAAGAAGTAAACATTTATCATAAATGTCTATGGTTGTGTTTTTTTGGTTTGTTTTATAAATCAATCTCCTGCGACTTTTAAATTCTGTTGTTTGGTGTTTCTCTCCCAAATCTTTATTAATTAAACCTTTATTAATAATTATTTGTGCATATATCTGTATGTGCACAGGTCTTTCCTTTTTCTTTCTATGGGCATGTCTTTAAAAGTATCTCTACGTGGATAGGAAAAACATTGAAAAGTAAATAGTTTTGTTAGGCTGTAACATCATGGGTTCTATATTCATACAATATTTTTAATGTTTTTTTATTTTTTGTATTTTTCTGAAGCTGGAAACGGGAAGAGACAGTCAGACAGACTCCCGCATGCGCCCGACCGGGATCCACCCGGCACACCCACCAGGGGGCGATGCTCTGCCCCTCCAGGGTGTCGCTCTGCCGCGACCAGAGCCACTCTAGCACCTGGGGCAGAGGCCAAGGAGCCATCCCCAGCACCCGGGCCATCCTTGCTCCAGTGGAGCCCCAGCTGCAGGAAGGGAAGAGAGAGAGAGAGAGGAAGGGGGGGGGGTGGAGAAGCAAATGGGCGCTTTTCCCATGTGCCTTGGCCGGGAATTGAACCCGGGTCCCCTGCACGCCAGGCCAACCCTCTACCGCTGAGCCAACCGGCCAGGGCCTTTAATGTTTTTTTTTAAATAAATATAAACACATCAAATTGTGTGATACCCATAGTAAGTGTTAAATGCTCTAATTCTTTATAAAATCATATTAAGTCATAGAAGGTTATCAAATTTAAGCAACCATTGAGATTGAAGTTAATATCATTTAACAGTTCTTAACCTTAAAAATTAGTTAATAAACATCTGTTAAAACGAGGCAAATCAGTGGGGGTGGAATGAAGAAGAAATCAGTATACTTGCTCAATTTTTAATGATGTACAAAAGTACGTGCTAAATATTCTACAGGACAGTAATCAAAATTACTTTTGAAAAGTTGGGCCTGTCTTCAAAAAGAAATTTTTAAAAATTAGATCTTTTAAAAATATGTATAACTACTAATACTCGCTTTTAAATATCACTGAATACTCTGGAATCTGGGTTTGGAAAAACTTGTGCTATTAGGTTAACTTTTTTTTATTTTATTCATTTTTAAAGAAGAGAGGGAGGAGAGAGAGAGACAGAGAGGGAGAAGGGGGGGGGAGGAGCTGGAAGCATCAATTCCCATATGTGCCTTGACCAGGCAAGCCCAGGGTTTTGAACCTGCGACCTCAGCATTTCCAGGTCGACGCTTTATCCACTGCACCACCACAGGTCAGGCTAGGATAACTTTTATATGATACTTTAGGTGTTGTATCATTTCATGAATTTATATTTTATGCTAGGGAACAATTTTTAAAGATATATAGTAAAGAAATGTATTATTGTCTTACTCTTTTATATCCAATTTAGTTCTTTTTCTCAAATAACCATGACTTAAATAAAACTAGCGTTTCCTCCTCTAATATACAAAAGGCTTAATATTATACATTTTTGCATTGTTGGAAATTGCAATTAAATATAATGTAACAGTCTATAATATTTATTCATTGATTTTCATTTGATAGAAACTCTTGAACTGTTGTGTATTTTTGTCAAGAGAAGTAGGAATACAGTCACCTCTTTATAAATTATCTTAGGCAAATTTTAAATTTTAGCTATTTCTCTCTGCCAGGTATACTTTTCTTTATCATCACATAAGCAAATTAATTTTAATATTAGTTAAGCAAAATATGATTAGGAAGATAAGTCTGCCACAGCAGTAGCCAGTATATATTTCAAAGCCATATTACATCTATGCTTATCAAGAATAATTATGATTCAAATACTCTATAATTTTAACTTTGACATCATTGCAATTTAAGGCACTTAATCACAATTTATTAGATGGGGGTATCTTTAAGATTGTGTTATCACATATATTACTGTCTACTGATTTTACTGCTGACGAAGCAGCTGCAGTGAGTATTTTGTTTTTAGTTTTTGTACATGAAGCTAGATCAAAGCCCTAAGAAACTTCATATGTAATCTTAAACTAACGTGAATGAAAACTGCATTTGCTTGTAGCAAATTGAAGTATATTCTGTCTTATAGTAATCATCATAGTATTAAGCCTGTGTTTGTTAGAAGTTCTCCATTCTGTTCGTGTCAAAGTTAAAAGTCTAATTAATGTAAATGTTCGTTTTTGTGCCTATTACTCATGGTCATATCATGAAGATACTTTTACACACAATAATAACAAGTGCTTACTAAAAGTCTGTGGCCCTGGCCAGCTGGCTCAGTGGTAGAGCATTGGCCCAGGAAGAGTGGAAGTCCCAGGTTCGATTCCTGGCCAGGGCACACAGGAGAAGCACCTATCTGCTTATCCACTCCTCCCCCTCTCCTTTCTTTCTCTCTCTCTCTTTTCCTCCCTCAGCCAAGGCTTCCTTGGAGCAAAATTGGCTTGGGCACTGAGGATGGCTCCACCACCTCACCGTAGGCACTAAAATGGCTCTGGTTGCAACAAAGCAATGCCCCAGACAGGCAGAGCAACGCCCTCTAGTGGACTTGCCAGGTGGATCCAGGTCGGGTGCATGTGGGAGTCTGTCTCTCCACCTCCCCACTTCTCACTTCAGAAAAATACAATGAAAAAAAAGTCTATGATGAGTAAAACATTTTACATATAATTTAGAATTTAAGCCTTATGAAAACTATCAACTAATCATCAACTCCATTTCACTGTGAGGGTGTTGAAGTTTAAAGTTAAGAATCTTTTTTTTTTTTTTTTTTTGTATTTTTCTGAAGCTGGAAACGGGGAGAGACAGTCAGACTCCCGCATGCGCCCGACCAGGATCCACCCTGCACGCCCACCAGGGGGCGATGCTCTGCCCCTCCGGGGCGTCGCTCTGCCGCGTCCAGAGCCACTCTAGCTCCTGGGGCAGAGGCCAAGGAGCCATCCCCAGCGCCCGGGCCATCTTTGCTCCAATGGAGCCTTGGCTGCAGGAGGGGAAGAGAGAGACAGGAAGGAGGGGGTTGGGGGGTGGAGAAGCAAATGGGCGCTTTTCCCATGTGCCCTGGCCGGGAATCGAACCCGGGTCCCCTGCACGCCAGGCTGACGCTCTACCGCTGAGCCAACCAGCCAGGGCAGTTAAGAATCTTGATTACAGTTCTGTAAGCAAGTTAGTGGAAGTTATGTGTTTGAACCTAAGTCTGACTCTAGAACCCATGTGTCTGTGGCATATTTTTTCTTCATAATATGTCAGTTCTATGGACTGTACAAGTCATAAAAAGTTAACCCCTTTTTCAGTTAGCCTGATATATGAAAATATAGATGGACCAATATACAGATTTGGGATATTCTTTACTCTTGTGAGATGATTCATATCATATTCTTTAAATGAAATGACAGTAAAAATATTATTTGCTTTTCCAAAATTTAGTTTTTCACTCAAATTTTAAGAGTACTTACATTGGGAGATTTTATCAAGTGAGGCAAACCTATATTTTGGTATTCTGTGTTTAGCACATACTTCATGAATGCAGGTCTATGCAGTTTATAGGTGTTAGATACCCCATGCCTGCAAAAGCAAACATGGTTTCTGCTGGCTGTGGGACTAGTGCACCTGGGTTTCTAGTCCTGGTTCCACCTTTACTTCCTAATAAATGCTAATAAGGGTATGCTCTTAACAGGGTCTTAGCCCTCTAATTCTCTGGTTCACCTGTAAGAGGGAAGGAATAAAGGACCTTTCTTAGGGTCAGTTGAGGATTAATTGAGATACTATGTTTTCCACAGCATGGTTATCTGGCGTGTGATAAAGCAATAAATAGTATCTTATTATCATCTTAAAAATAGCACTTGAAGTATAAATCATTGAAATAAAAATAACTGAACCAGCTAAATCAGTGTCATCATCTTTAGTAGTCATCTTTCTTGCATTGTTTGAACAGTCTCGTGTTTCATTTGTTCTGTGTGCTGCCATATACATTTTAGAAATATGGTACACCATAGCTATGTTTTTCTTTTTCATATTTTAAGGACAGTGCTATAATGTCTCTGGGTAATTCCAAATAAAAGAATATATGTTTGGCTCATGGTACACATATAGTATAATAAAACCTACTTTTTATTACTTTTTTTTCTGAAAAAGAAGATAGAGTCACTTTGTAATTTACTCTTTGGAAAGAAGATTTGAGGAAGAAATTCTTTATAGTTACTGCAAACAAAAATATTATTACAGCTTGACTCTAACTTACCATTGGCATTTTATATGATTTCTTGAGGTTTTTTTGAATGGAAAGTATTGCCAAATATTTTTAGAAAACAGTAAAATTTAAAAGTAATTATTTTCTATACACTTAGAACACACGATGATTGTGTAAGTCTTAAGTGCAAGTAATTTTAAAAGATACATTTATGAAAAGTTACACAAGAAAAATCAATCTATTCAAATTTACTTCTAGATTATTAAATTGTTTTAGAATATCACAATTTATCAAAGTCTTGAGGAGGAATTAAATGCACCCAGATACAAGTTTTTAGAGGCAAACATAAAAATAAATGACAAATTTCTTTAAGTAGTGGTTTCCATCAATAATTTGTTCTAACAGTTAAATTCTTCTCTGTAAATTGAGGCAAAACCTTACTTATACTTCTAAGGAGATTTGTCAGTTATCTCCTGTAAAAAGATATGTCACGGCTATTTTCATTATCTGTAATGAAATCTTGTTAGAGAAAATTGTGCTTTGACATTAAATCACCATTGTTTTTTATTACCAAGTCCAAATGCCAAGGAAAAGGCAGTTCATAAACTAGGTAGGTATATAAACTGTTCAATTACTAAACTGCTAAAATAGGTTTCACAATTTTTTCTATTTCTTAGTTCCTTTAAATCCTGAGTAAGCCATTTTCAAATATGTAAGAGAAAATTAGATATTTTATTAGAAGCTTAAAAGAATATTACATGGTTGAAGTGAACTGTTTTTTTTTAAATATGAATTTTTCAAAGGTCTTCTCTGTATATTTAAAAATATTTATTTTAGTATGCACAGCCAATTTTTGTGTTATCTTAGATGTAACTGGAAGTCAGTTATCGTTTCTAAGAGTATTAACTTTGTTGCTAATTTATTCTGAATTTATATATGCAAACCAACTTTTGGCATAGATTGCTAATATTGTAACCTCAGTAAAGAGTTTCAGGAATCTTTTGTTGACATTTATTAAAATTAAGATTTAGTAACAAGTTTTTAATAATTAAATTTTAAGTAGCAAATTTAAGATGTGATTTGTTCTCAGAATCCACAGTAATTAAGTAGCATAGACGTGATTATTATTTAGGGGGAACAAACGCACTCACATTTAAAGCTAAGTTTCTAGATTACTTCATTGAGATGGCCATGAAACTTAATTTTAAAAATAACTGCTTATTTAGCATGAAGAAATTAAATACAAATCAGTGAATAATAATAATGTTTAGTGAAGCCCATTTAATATTTTTGAGCATGAAAAATGAATAGATGTTTAGCATGATTCTGAAAATGAACTCTTGTATTAGTCTAATACCTTAGTCCTTTGAGACTAAGTTATCCATACTATGTTGGAGCTCAGCCTGCAACAAAATTAATTTGCTGATTTTTGTCACTTGCAAGACCAGCCAGTGTTACTGTAGCCTGATAGTTGAGTACATTAGTGCATAATATTGTGTGAAATCATCAAGTGGTACTATTTGTTTTTAAAGTGACACATGTAACTTTTTATTATGATTAACACAGGCAAAGAAACTAGTAGTGCATTTATTTTTATTTTCATAAAGCAGTTTTCTAGGAATTTTCAGCAATATATCAATTCAACTGTAATTCTAGTACATAATACAGAAAGTAGAAATAAGCTTTGGGGTGCCAACCATTAAAAAATTAAATCAATAGCTTTAGTACCTTAGTACACTCTATTTGGTTTCACTGTGCTCTGTTTTAGCAGATCTGCACATCTCTTTTCCTCTTAATGATTAATTTTACCAGTTCAGTTTCTTTGTAGATTTTTACCATAAGTAAAAAGTATTTTAAATCTTGTAGCCCATTCAAATATTTCATTACTATTTACCTAAATGAACAATAATACACATGCTTGTTTATTTTTAAAGTACCCAAGACATTCTGATTGAAAGACATCTTAAAGAAAAATAAGTAACAAAAGCATTCAGTCTTTATTCACAATATATAGAAGGTCGCTGTTTTCATTTTAAGTGTAAGAGTGATCAGCAGGGCACCCTAGAGAAGGACTCTTTAGCAGTAGGATTTACATACCGTTAGCTCACAGTAATTGCTTAGCAGCAGGGCTCTGCGTACAGAGCTAGCTGGGCACATTATTTGGGATGCCTTTGAAGCTGTGCTTTTCCGAAGCTTGCTGGCTGCATGCTTGTTGCCTTTGTTTGTGACACAGGTGATTACTTGATAAAATGAAGTGCATCGCTGTGAACAATTGACCCTTTGGAACAGTCCAGGCTGGTCAGCAGTCTAAAACCACACTTTAAAGCCATCATTATAGCCTCAAACTTAAGAGTTTCCAAGGTACAGACAAAGGTGTTGTCTTCCTTTAGTACAAGTCGAGTACCATTTTCAGACTTTATGAAGTATTTAAATTGAATGATATTTGACGATATTGAAAACTCCTCTGGAAAGCCATCCAGCCTGCTTTTGGACACCAGAACAATGCGAGATTTTATTTTTGATATGAAATCAGGAGCATTACAGAAGATTCTCAGTCCTTGTGAGCGATCATGGTTATCTGTTATTTCCAAGAAAGTGGTCTCTCTGGGTGTTAGCTGTTCTTTCTCCCACCTGGATTTCACTTCCTCTGCCAGTCCCTTGAGCTGAAAGAATTCTGCTTCCTGTGCGAGAAGTTGATTTTCTTGAAACCCTTCGGGCAGTAGAAGTTCTCCATTTCGTAGGAAGTTTAGGACATGCCTGAAGAGGAGCCCATCCCTGTCTATGAAATAATGACCGTCAGCATCAAACGGACAGAGGATTTTCCCATTTACTATACCTTCAAGGAAAGTGTCTGGGAACTTGGTCAGTGTTTGCTTTTGAGTAATGTACAAATATCCACCAACGTTGAGAGTCATCAGTGAAGATTTGCAGTTCTTTCTTTGATCAGCATCTTCCTGGCTGTTGTGTTTCCCTTCATATTCCTTTTCTCTTTCTCTTCTGTTTATTTTATGCTCCATTTTTGAGAGTTCTATTTCAGATTGTTCTTCTTGGCTTTGAGATTTTTACAGAAGAAACTGCCACACAAACACGCCTCTGTTCCTCTCCAGCCTGGTGATGGAATGGAGACGCTGGCAGCGCACTTGCTCTGTCAGCTCAGTTTTGCAGTAGGTGGCGTATCAGCGATGGATGCAGGAGCTTTCTGGAGTAAGACGGGGGGAAAAGATCATTTGCATTTAACTGTATCAGGGAAGGAATTTGTTGTGAGAAGATTTTCATGTATATTCTTTGAAGTAATAAAAGTTACTTAGAAGAAATTGAATTTGCTCCTGGCAGTTAAGCAATTACAGCTATTTAATTCTCCAGCTGTGAGTTTTTATCTATTTCTAAATGTCTACTAAGATATTACTTAATAAGGCAGGCTTACTATTGATAATACTGTCATCTTTTGGAGAATATTATGTACTGAATTAACACCATTTCTAAAAGTAAATTATAAACAAGAAACCTAAAGAGAAAGGAATGTATAGGATTTTCTCTCCTATAAAAAGTCACACATTTCACAGTGGTGAAATCATTTTAGAAACCTTGATGACATTGTGACATTGCAGTTCAATTTAATTGGATTGATAGGTGATTCTGATTTGGTGCTCATGCTCTTTAGCATGTGAGAAAACATTTCTTAATATCCTTTCTTTAATAAAAGGTTCAGCTTTGTTGTTGTTTTTTTACCCTAAAGGTAAAAAATGAAATACATAGCTTTTGCAATAATCATTTATATTTTTTATTTTTGCTTAAGGTTTTCTGTGGAAAATGTATAAGCTTGTTTCACCCTAAATCTGCTTTAGTGCTGAACAATAGACTGGGACTGATTTAGGAAATAGAACTGTGTGTGTGTGTGTGTGTGTGTGTCTGTCTGCACGCACACACATTTGTGTTTGGAAAGATAAAAGACGGATTCAGAGTGCCTGCTATAAAATAGTATCATGGCAGAATTCTTTGGTTTTGTTGTTGTTTTCAGTGTTCACAAAGGATAAGAGAAAGGACCAAAACCTAAGTTTTATTTTTTGTTTGTTTTTTTAACTTGGGAGCTGGATCAAGGGGTAAGTGGGATATTTTCCCCCCCTTTCTTTATTTTTCTTCTTCCCCTTACAAAACATTTTAGTCTTAAAACACATTTTAGTGATCTAGGTTTCAATTCTAGAATTTAAAGGCTCATGGTTAAGAAATGTGAATGTTGTTCTTAATACTCTATTATTTGACTGATCTGACTGCGAAATTATTCTGGGGAACTACATTACTTTCAGAATTAGATTAGATTTTATATTAAATTAACTTATAGTTCTTTTACATTAAAGATATTTTAAAATTAATGAGCTGTATGTTGACAAATATTGGAGCAGATTCTTCTAAAAATGTTTACCTTCTATTTTCTGTAAACAAATGTTAGATTTTTTTTAGACATAAAAACTCATATATACATTTAAATTTATTGATTTTAGAGAGAGATAAAGGGAGAGAGAGACAGAGAGAAACATTGATTTGTTCTACTCATTTATGCATTCATTGGTTGACTCTTATACGTGCCCCAACCAGGGATGGAACCCGCAAATTTGGCTTATCAGGACAGTGCTCTAAACCAACTAAGCTCTACCTGGGCAGAGTAAAAAAATTGTATTCTTAATTATAACAGATTTTGAATTTAACATTTATATGTCATTAAGATTAAACAAAGTCCATTGAAATCAAGCTAGAAATCTAAAACATAACATTTTTTAGGGTTCAGTTTTTGCTTAGAGATCATTAAATTCCAACTCTGTTTTATGAAAAATAAAATTTCATTCCAGAAAATTTTTAGTGTTTTATCTAGACCTTTACAGCTTGTTAATTGCCAGCACGTGGACTAGAGCTTCCTCTCAGTTTTGCATCATTTAAGAAGAATATGCTGTTATATTTTAACAATTTCCTGTATGTGTTGACTTTATTTTTTGGAATCCGGTTTCATCTCATCTATGGATATGACTTTTAAAGAAATAATGAATAGATTATTTGGGGGGGGGGGTTGTGGGGGTATTTTGGTACAATTTTGGAAATATATTTGTGGATTTTCTTTTTAATTCAGTGAGAGAAGGGGAGGCAGAGACATAGACTCCCACATGTGCCCTTGACTGGGATCCACCAGGCAAGCCCACTAAGGAGCAATGCTCTGCCCATCTAGGGCATTGCTCTGTTTCTCAGCAACTGAGCTCTTAGCACCTGAGGCAGAGGCCATGGAGCCATCCTCAACACCCAGGACCAACTTGCTCCAATTGGGCCATGGCTGCAGGAGGGGGAAAGAGAGAAAGAAACCAGAAGGGAAGGGGTGGAGAAGCCAGTGGGTGCTTCTCCTGTGTGCTCTGACCAGGAATTGAACCTGGGACATCCACATGCCAGGCTGACACTCTACCACTGAGCTAGGGCCTGTTTGTGGAATTTTTATGTTGATCATTACTGCATATGAGCAGCACTATATATAGTAATAACAAAACTACCAAAAGTATAACAATTTCACGTATGCATAGAGTCCTCTTTCATTTTTTATAATTTTACTTAATTAAAATACTGAGTTTATTTCACATGTATATTTTTGTCTCCTCATAATTTCTATTTGTCTGACCACCACCACTATTATGTCCTATCATAACATTCCATACATACTTAAAACCAAGGAAACAGTGGATTTCTATCTTTAAAAACTAAACAGGCATTTTGGACAGCACATTCCTGGCAATGAAACCTAGACAACATTTATCAGACACAGTAGGGAAAGTTCTCACTCTGTGTTATGAAAAGGACAGCCAGATGTCAACTATTATAGAAATAAGACAAAATTTTAACAAACTGCTTAAACTCTTTTCTTAAAGAGACTTTCTTTACTGCTAGAGATCTTGAATAGCCTCTTGGTCAGTCATCTGGAAACAAACAATTCTTCACATAACTGGTGAACTTGGCTTCCACTTTGGGAAAAGAAGAAAGAACCACCCTTTTCTATACTTGGCTTGCATTTTGCTTTAATCTCTTCTATAGATTTAGGTCATTTTAGGGTTTTAGGAGTTTTTCCTGTGTGGTTTTTTTTTTTTAAGGATTCTTGACCTTTTGATCTTAGTGTTGATGGTTTTGAGTCTTTTCCATTGTTGTTTGATTTTTGTGTATATTTGGCTGGATTTCTTTATATTGTATAGATTTCTTTACTGGAACATTTTCTTCAGCTTCCACATTCTCAAAATCATCACCATCATCATCCCCACCATCACTGCCGCCGCCACCATCTTTGTTGTCATTGTCCTCATCATCTTCATCAACAGCAAGTTTTACTTTTTTTAATTGGAACTTGCTACCACTTCCGGGGCAGAACACTGTCCAGGTACACATTCAGGAGTTTCACATCTTCCTCCTCTTCATCTTCTGACTCTACATATTACTCCATAGCTACTGAGTGCCATCCACTAAGATGCACAGGCCCTGAACCACACTTCAGCCGTAAGACCACAGGTAGTATTATTTCAGAACCCCGAAGGGAAACCCTTGGCTATACAGACATTTTCAAAGTTGCAGTATTAATTTCTTTGGACTGCCTTCATAATTCGTTGCCTCTGCTTCAACAATGGGCAGTTAATCCTTTCCACCAGCCCCTAAACTGACCGTTCGTAAACATAATTGGTGCTCAGCTTCATCATTGTCCATTATCACAACTGAAAAGATAGTCCTGGCTCTTCAGAGGTCTCATGTCCATGTCCGTCAAATCTTCCATGAGCTGGTCCCTGAACGGTTGGCTCAGTGGTAGAGCATCGGCCTGGCGTGCAGAAGTCCCAGGTTCGATTCCCGGCCAGGGCACATAGGGGAAGCGCCCATCTGCTTCTCCACCCCCCCCCCTTCCTCTCTGTCTCTCTCTTCCCCTCCCGCAGCCAAGGCTCCATTGGAGCAAAGATGGCCCGGGCGCTGGGGATGGCTCCTTGGCCTCTGCCCCAGGCGCTAGAGTGGCTCTGATCGCTACAGAGCGACGCCCCGGAGGGGCAGAGCATCGCCCCCTGGTGGGCAGAGCGTCGCCCCCTGGTGGGTGTGCTGGGTGGATCCCGGTCGGGTGCATGCGGGAGTCTGTCTGACTGTCTCTCCCCATTTCCAGCTTCAGAAAAATACAAAAAAAAAAAAATCTTCCATGAGTTGGTGGCACACACTGAGGTAAGAGAGAAGGCAGACAGAGATAAACGACTTCTGTTCCTCAGAACAGACGCACAGGATGGAGTCGCACTAGTGGAGTACTCTTTTGATGAACTTTATGGGACCAGAATCAATAGAACATAGCTGTAATATGGTAGTAAGGACTGTGCTAACATTTTCTTTGTATGTTTAAAGCAATGTAGTTGAATACAGTCGTCCCTCACCATATCATGGTCACTTTTCGTGGTCTTAGTGTATAGTAGATTTTTAAATTGTATACATCTAATTTTGTATTGCGGATTTTTTGCTATGTCACGGGATTTTGCAGTATATAGGTATAGGTATTTTTATATGTTATTCTAATTATTTTTGCAGTAAAATAAGCATTTTCTAGCTTAAAGAATTTAAAATAATATAAAAAATATTAATTAAAACATATTAAAAGAATATTAAATTGAAATAAAGCCTTAAAAAAATATATATAAATAATAAAAAATATATAAGGTCTCTACCTTGCAGATTTTGGCCTATCAAACAGGAACCTAACCGCCATGATAGACGAGGGAGCACTGTACTGTGTAATGCCAGGTCTGCTTTCCTACTCCATTCGGCCCAGTCATAGATGCCCTTCACGGGGAAGAGAAGTCGCGCTGGTGGATGGTAGAGGACGGGCTCCCAGGGGGTGGGAGGTGAGGCAGCAGAAGCTGGACTGCAGAAGAAGCTGGACTGCAGACCTCTTCAGCCAGCATGCCAGGGCTGCCTGACAATTGCTAACTCACTCATTTCTGGTTTCTGCTGCCTGTTTTTGAAAACAACTGATACTTGTTCTTTGTTTCTCTTGCTTGTTTTGACAGACTGAATCACCCCATTATAGGCCTCTAACTTGTGATCACTTTTTCTCACTCTAGACTTCACTCTGGTGTTCTTGGCTTCTGCAGACCTGACGAGTAGGATTTGTTTGCCGCCTGTGGCCTGGCAACATTAGTGTGACAGGAGCCTTGTCTAAGTGCCTGATTAGAATCTGATGTGAAACCATCGGACTTTTTTGTGTGTTCTGTTGCCTCCAACTTATGATCTTAAAAGAAGAAAATGGCACCCTGTAGGCTGCATTTTACTCTCATCACTCTGTATTATCCCCATGAAAACCAGATGATTGCAGTTTACAGAAATTGCAGGGGGGTTGATCCTTGCTGCCTGTTGCGGTCCACAGGTCCCTTAGGAAAAAGCCAGCTTGTCTTTTTTTTTTCTAGTCCATTCTAAATTTATATTTATCTGCTTGGGGGGATATAGGATGGGGAGAGCTCACCCTAGGTTGTGGCAGTCAGGTCTGTACAGCCCAGTGGTGCTTCAGTACCAAAGCCAAGGGGCACACCTGTATTCTCCGTGACTGCATTTCTCTGCCTTGCTGCAGATACAGACTGGAATGAATCAGTTCAGTCATTTCAGTGAAGAGCTTAACCCATCTGTCAGTGATTAGCTCACTTGGATCCACAAATCTCGAGAATTTCATTTACTTTGCAAGCAGAAAGATCTTTTTTAAAGGTAAGGAACCTGTTTTCTACTCAGTACCATAGCCCTTTATTAAAGTTAGATCACCTCTTTCTTAGACATCAGTAAATTACACATATACAAGATCCTTTAGCCAACTTTGAGGATTTAAACAATGCTATTGTCAGGTTCTTGGTATGAGTATATCCAATGGTTAGGACCACTTCCTACCTAGAAGCTAGCACATTAACAAAGGACGATAGTCATATGATCCTATCAATAGATGCAGAAAAGACATTCTGTAAGATACAACATCTATTTAGGATTAAAACACTTAATAAAATAGGTATAGAAGGAAAGTACCTCAATATAATAAAGGCCATATATGACATACCCTTAGCCAATATCATACTCAGTGATGAAAAACTGAAAGCTTTTTCTCTAAAATCAAGAACAAGACAAGGATGCCCACCCTCACAACTCTTATTTAACATAGTTATGGAACTCTTAGCCACAGCAGTCGGACAAGAGAAGAAAATTAAAGGCATCCATATTGGGAAAGAAGTAGTAAAGGTATCACTTCATGCAGATGATATGATCCTGTAGATGTAAAATCCCAAAGACTCCACCAAAAAACTGTTAGAAACAATAGACAAATACAATAAAGTCTCAGGATATAAAATCAATATACAAAAGTCTACTGCTTTCTTAATATGCCTACAGTGAAACACCAGAAAATGAATTTTAAAAAAACCAGTTCCTTTTGTAGTTGCACACACACACAAAAAAATTACCTAGAAATAAACTTAGCAAAGGATGTGAAGGACCTGTATACTGAAAACTACAAAATGTTATTAAAAGAAATTGGAAGAGACACAATGAAATAGAGAGATAGTCTGTGTTTTTGGATTGGAAGAATCAACCTAGTTAAAATAGTCATATTGCCAAAGGCAACATACAGATTTAATGCAATCCCCATTAAAATCCCAATGTCACTGTTTAAAGAAATAGAACAAAAAATCATCAGAGTTGTATGGAACCACAAAAAACCTTGAATATCCAAAGCAATCCTGAGGGGAAAAAAAGAAATGAAGCCGGAGGTATCACAGTACCTAAGTTCAAATTATACTACAGAGCCACAGTAATGAAAACAGCATGGTATTGGCAGAAAAACAGACACACAGACCAGGGAAACAGAACAGAAAGCCCAGAAATAAAACTGCATGCATACAGACAAAGAAGTTTTGACAAAGGAATCAAAAACACACAATGGGAAAAAAAAGAAAGTCTCTTCAATAAATGGTGCTTGAATAATTGGAAAGCCACATGCAAAAGAATGAAACTTGCCTACACCTGGTCCCCATGCACAAAAATTAATTCAAAATGGATCAAAGACTTAAATATAAGATCTGAAACAATAAATTACATGGGAGAAAACACAGGCACTAAGATTATGCATTTGGCTGTAGAGAACATTGTATCAGTTGGACCACAAAGGCAAGGTAAATGCAGGTAAAAATAAATGAAGGGGACTATATTAAACTAAAACGCTTCTGCACAGCAAAAGAATCTGACGACAAAACAAAAAAGCAGCCTACCAAATGGAAGATGATATTCACAAACAACAGATCTGATAAGGGTTAATATCCAAAAAATATAAAGAACTCACAAAGTTCAACAAACAATTCAATTAAAAAAATGGAGAGAGGACCTGGACACTTCTCCCATGAAGACATACAAATGATGAATAGATACATGAAAAGATGCTCATCTTCCCTAGCTTGTAGTAGAGAAATGCAAACCAAACCCACAATGACATACCACCTCACATCTGTTAGATTGGCTATTATCAGCAAGACAGGTAACAACAAATGTTGAAGAGGCTGTGGAGAAAAAGGAACCTTCATTTACTGCTGGTGGGAATGTAAACTGGTATAGCCACTTAGAAAGTCAGGATGGCAGCTCCTCCAAAAATTAAGAATTGAGTTACCATATGATCCAGCAATTCCTCTGTTAGATATCTACTTGAAAAATTTGTAAACATTTGTACATGAAAACGTATGCACCCCCATGTTCATTGCGGCATTATTCATGGTGGTTAAGACATGGAAATAACCAAAGTGTCCCTCAATAGAGGACTGGATAAAGAAGATGTGACATGTGTATACAATGGAAAAGTACTCAGCCCTAAGAAATGATGAAATATTATCATTTGTGACAACATGGGTGGACCTTGAGAATATTATGTAACTGAAATAAGTCAGAAAAAGCTAAGAACTACATGATTTCACAGATAAGGTGGGATATAAAATTGAGACTCATAGACATAGATAAAATTGAAGTGGTTACCAGGGGGAGAGGGTGTAGCAGAAGAGAGTAAAGAGGGACAAATATAGTGACAAAAAAGTGTTTTGACTTTGGATGATGGGCGTACGACACAATGAAAAGCTGGCGTGCTGTGGAGAGGTGCACCTGAAAGCTGTTCCTATAGACCGGTGTCACCCCATTACATTTAATTTCTAAATAGAATTTTTTAAATTTCTGGCTAAACCTTTCAGTCTACAGTGATGCTAATCTCCCACTGTCTACATTAGGCAGAACTTATTCCAGGCCAGTAGGAGACATTCCCATCTTACCTATCAGCTTCTGATGGGAAATGATGTCATTGTCATCAACATGATCGAATGTGAAAAACGTTTATATTAATATTCAGCTATGACTGTTTTATTTTAGTTTTATTTTGAGTTTTGAAAAATAAAAATAAATTGCATGTCCTAATATATTTTAAGAATCAAGAAATTATCCATTTTAATCTAAATTTATTTGAACATCCAAACTTTTGTTTTGAAATATGAAATTTGTCTACATTAGATGTTTCTGTTACTGGGATTGTACTAATAGTGTACATTGCCTTATGCTGCTGATGGACCACAGTGTCTGCCCAGCTCTGCAGAGTGCCTGCATCCTCCTAGGACTCGCTGGGTATGACATTTGGCAGGAAGGTGGTGTGAATGGGTAACTACAGTCAGATGAATGTACCTGTACATGTTTTACAGTGTTAACTACAGTCAGATGAATGTACCTGTACATGTTTTACAGTGTTAAACTGGGTCTTCAAAAAAGCCCAGGAACCTTTGCTACATCAACAGCTTTTTAGCCTCATTTGAGGAGTACAGAGAAATATAAAGCACAATGTATCAGAGGAGCACTAATAAAGGTGACAGACTAAAGGAGAAGTTCAGGCAAAATTCCATCCATATTTCTTTGCTTTTCATTACAGAGGTAATCTTGAAAACAATTTACAAATCATACTAATTAATATTTTAAATGTACTTTAGGAGATGAGTGTTTCAAGGAAAACCTACATTTTATAATTCTGTAAGCATGAATCATAATAAGCTTTTTTAAATGAGTTTTCACTTTTTTGAAGTATAGCCAATTCATTATTACTTACTGGAAAATTTTATTGTAACTAGATGAGCAAAGCACTTTTATAAACCATCAAATGAATATTGAAATTGTATTATTGCACTCATTTTTATAGTGCTATTTGGCAAAACAGAATTTTGCCTTCTCTTTGAGAAAGAGATCTTATAAATTAATATCCATTATCTACATTCTCAAAATGAGGGACATGACTTAAACTAATGAAAGTAATATTACTTTGAAATCAGTGACCAAAAGAACCCCTGCTCCCAAATGCTGTCCTCTACCACTGTTCCTTCTATTGTCCTCTGATCTTGAGATCCTCTTTGGTGCTCATCTCTAGTGGTGAGATGGTGTGAAGAAGAGAGAAGGGGGCCAAATGGCAGAACAGGATATGATAGTTTATAGGAGCAAGTGCAGTTTCTTACTCATAGAAGTGTGATTATAAATTAGGACTGGAGAACTGTTATATTGCACATTTTTTGACATTTAACATTTCTGAAATGTTAAGACATTCAGCACATGTGTTAAAATTATTGGCTTGTAAAAATTTCATGGCAGTATTTTGTCTTTCTTAGTGACATACAAACTAATAGTGAATATTACAATTGACAGTGTCTTAGATTTGATGAAATACTCTAGCAGTTCTGTGAATTTTTGCCCCAGGAAATAAAACGAACAGAGATAAAGGTAGAGGAAAAGTGGGAAGGGGTGAGAAAAGGGGCAGCAGTTCTCTACACTAGCTGCTGCACATTAGAATTATCTGGGGAAGTTAAAATACCACTACCTCTTGCCCTCACAATGCAGTTAGAGTGTAATCCCAAGGAGTGAGCCCGATATTAAAAAAAAAAAAATCCTCTGCAAGTGATTCTAATGGTCAGAGTTGAAGAACTGCTTTATTAAAGATGTTGATGAGCTCAGGAAAGGGAATTTATCTTAAAGGAGTTCTTAGTGATGGGGACATAATTTCTACCCTGTAGTTCTGAGGATCACTTACTATTAAAATATCTTGAAAATCATAAAGAGCTAAACTAGTGTATGGTGTTACTACTATCACTAATTAAACATGATAAAGAGAACAGGATGAAATTAATAAAACATGGATCATATTCACTTGATTTAAAAATGTCATTGATCGTTTATAACCATTAATAATATTGTATCCCTCGACTAGAGTGTCATCTTTCTAAGCATGGATGTCTGTTTTTCTTCCTGTGTACCTCTCTTCACAGCTAGCTCAGTGTTTGGCACTATTTAACTAAAATATAGCACTATAGTGAAGGTTTTCATTTTAAAGAGACTTATCTTTCTTGGAAAGATTTTTTTTCAGTCTATCACTTTTTCTGTTGTTTTTAATTCTCATTTCAAGTGCAGTGGCCAAAGCTGGATTGCACCTTTTGATGAAGGTCTGACTAGAACTATTACAGTACTTTAATTTTCCTGCCCTTTTTCATTTATTATTACATTACAACATTTATATATTCTTATAAAGCTGTATTCTATTTCTAGGTTTTATTTAACCTCTTATTCTTTAAAGCAGGGGTCGGGAATCTATTGCTCGCAAGCCAGATGTGACTCTTTTCATGGCTGCATCTGGCTCGCAGACAAATCTTTAATAAAAAAATAATGTTAAAAATATAAAATATTCTCATGTATTACAGTCCATTCATTTCCTACCACTCATGTTCATGGTTGCGGGTGGCTGGAGCCAATCACAGCTGTCCTCCGGGACAACTCCAAATTTTTATTGGATAATGCGTAACGTACATGGGTTGTTATATGGCTCTCATGGAATTACATTTTAAAATATGTGGCGTTCATGCCTCTCTCAGCCAAAAAGATTCCTGACCCCTGCTTTAAAGCAACTTAGAGATTGAAGATTGTCTGTTTATATAACATTACAACACCATGACCACATCTGTATTTAAGAGCTTAGGAGCCTGACCAGGCGGTGGCATAGTGGATAGAGCATCAGACTTGGGACGCAGAGGACCCAGGTTTGAAACCCCGAGGTCACTGGCTTGAACACGGGCTCATCTACCTTGAGCACGGCTCACTGATTTGAGCGTGGATTGCTGGCTTGAGCATAGGGTCATAGAGATGACCCCATGGTTGCTGGCTTGGGCCCAAAGGTCACTGCTTGAACCCAAGGCCACTGGCTTGAGCAAGGGGTCACTCGCTCTGCTTTCGCCCCCTGGTCAAGACACATTGAGAAAGCAATCAATGAACAACTAAGGAGCCACAACAAGGAAGCGATGGTTCTCATCATTTTCCCTTCCTCTCTGTCTATCCATATCTGACCCTCTCTCTGTCTGTCTCTGTCTCTGTCACAAAAAAAAAAAAAAAAAAGCTTTTGATTTTGGTTTAATTATGCATGTGGTATAACAAGCAAAAAGACTAGTCTAAAGAATAGAAGGAATGATAATGTGTTCTTGCTTTGAAAGTATTAAAACATACAAATGTTTGTTTTTAAAATGCCCAGTCACTGCCTGACCGGGTGGTGTCACAGTGAATAGAGCCTTGGACTGGGATGCGGAAGACCCGGGTTCGAGACCCCGAGGTCGCTAGCTTGAGCGAAGGCTCATCTGGTTTGAGTGAAAGCTCACCAGCTTGAGCCCAAGATCACTGGCTCAAGCAGGGGGTTGCTTGGTCTGCTGAAGGCCCGCGGTCAAGGCACATATGGTATGAGAGGGCAATCAATGATCAATTAGGGTGCTGCAGTGCGCAATGAAAAACTGATGATTGATGCTTCTCATCTTTGCGTTCCTGTCTGTCTGTCCCTGTCTATCCCACTCTGTCTCTGTGGAAAAGAAAAAAAAAAGCTCAGTCACTATTTCTCTGATCAAAGTCTGTTGTGGTTTCTGTAGACTCATAGAACAAACTTCTTCACATGTTTATGGCCTCCTCCTTTGATTTTGTACCGTAGCTAACCACTTTCTTTCTATTCCTGGGCAATCAATCTTGTAATCCATAAGTACTCTTTGATCAGCATTACAGCATCCCTTATATAGGATATATATATACAACCTTCTTTCTCTTAGTTTGTAGGGGAAAAGTTGAAGAGCAGTACTGTGAGTGAGGAAGTTGAAATGTTTTCTAAATTCTTAATCAAGTCCTCAAGTTATGGTTTCAGTATTTGATTTAAAATTGGGAATTCCCAGGGCACTAGACATATTTGTATTTTGAATGTTATTGTAAGAGAACATATTATATTAACAGATACCTTTTGGAAATATTTATGTAGATTGCTTGTTATTTTTGAGGTAAGTAATCAAATGCTAACTTTGTAGGTTGACTGAAATCTGAGTATAATCTTTTATTCCTGAAATTTCTGAAGATTAAATAGGGATCAGAGCATCAATTCACAAATTTGAATAGAATAAAGATTACCTTCTTAAAATAGAGGGCTTGCAAGTTTGCCTAACTGGTTTGTTAAAATGTCAAGTAGCTTGCTACCCTGTGAACCACAAGCAAAATGTGCTAGGAAGAAATTTGAAATGAGGGTAATGAAGACTACTAGGAATATTGAAAATGACTTACCTTTTAAATGCACCTCCTCTGTGGAAATATTATCTCTTCAGTACTCTTTTGGATAGGGTAGACAGATGTGATGTAAGTGTGAATCAGGAAAGTAGCTTCAGAAGTCTGGAAGATCAGTCCAGTATCTTGGTTACTAGCCCACAAGTCTGTGTTTTAACTTAGTGGTAAATGCTGTTCAAGACCTCCACGTTGAGCTGGCTCTACAGTAGTCTTGTGGAAACAAATGTCTGGAACTTCCTGATGCCTAACGTCTTCCTAACTATACCTGCTTGAATTTCTTACATGCCAATGCTAATGAACACCCTTCCTGCTGACTTATTACTTTAACTTGTTCAAACTGGGAATGCCCTTAACTTGTAAAAAGCACCGGTAGCTTAATCTTCATGAGTCCTTCCACAGAGAAGATATCTATGAGATAGAGAGTAGGAAGGTTCAGCGTAGAGCAGAAGCCTGTGTATTACCAGGTCTTGGAGAGCTTCTCAACATTTTTTCATTCTAAGAAACAGTTTTGGTCTTTTAGAAAGAATTAGAGTAAACAAAATAAACACTAATGAAATAATAAAACTTCCCCGGTTACAGAGGAAGGCCAGTTGTGTTGGTTTTCTTTTTCTTCTTTTTCCAGAGATCCCAGTAGCTTCATTGCTGAGGCCCAGAGATGTGAAGTAACATCTCCAAAGGAACACTGCTATGTATGACAGCATCAGAACTAGAAGCCTTCATTTATTTTTATAGGGTGTTCTTTGTATACTTTTAAAAATCTTCCTTCAAATTTTTATAGATAGGTAAAAATATCACCAAAAGCATGTGTTCATGCTTATTAAGATTCTTTTGGTTACCATTAGCAGAAACCAATTGGTAAACCAGTCTAGCAAAAAAAAGGGAGGAGTTGGGGGAAGAATTTAAAAAGGATTTGGAATATTTCCCAGAATCCAGACTTCTCTTGGATTTGAGCAAATGGCCAAGCTTAGGAAAAGGTAGGCACTGAGCTGTTCCAAGGCCTTCAGTAGAATGAGCGAATGAGCCACATCAGCGGTTTCTCTTTAGGGTGCTGTCATGACCGTGTCCTTCCAGCAATTTCTGGTGGAGGTCCTTAAACTTAAAATTCTAGGTGAGAGACAAGGAGAGATGAAAACCATTGCCCAGTATGCTCCCGCCCCCTTCAGGGCCTTTCTGACTTGCCTCCCGGTGTAAATCCTGTTTTTCAAGGTCTTGCACAACACTGCTTTTCTCTGTCACCACTCTTCTTGAGCCCCAGCTTTTCCTTTCACTTGAGAAACATTTAAAAGCTATTTTATTTATTTATGTATGTATGGGTTTTTTTGGGTTTTTTTTAATTTAATTTTATTTATTAATTTTTTTAGAGAGGAGAGAGAGACAGAGAGAGAGAGAAGGGGGGAGGAGCTGGAAGCATCAACTCCCATATGTGCCTTGACCAGGCAAGCACAGGGTTTCGAACCGGCGACCTCAGCATTTCCAGGTCGATGCTTTTTCCACTGCGCCACCACAGGTCAGGCCGGTTTTTTTTTGTTTTTGACAGAGACAGAGGGACAGAAAGGAAGGGAGAGAGATGAGAAGCATCAGTTCTTCGTTGCGGTACCTTAGTTGTTCATTGATTGCTTCTCTTATGTGCCTTGACCAGGGGCTTAAGCCAAGCCAATGACCTTGGGCTTCAAGCTAGCGACCTTTGGGCTCAAGCCAGCAACCATGGGGTCATGTCTATGATCCTACCCTCTCCTATACTCAAGCCAGTTGAGCCTGCGCTCAAGCTGGTGACCTTGGGGTTTCAAACCTGAGTGCTCCACATCCCAGTCCGATGCTCTATCCACTGTTCCACTGCAAAGCTACTTTTAGGTTTGAAAATAGGATATGAGAGTCAGAAACTGTGGCTTGAAAAGTGAATTTTACGGCTTTTGTGAGTGACCGTGATTGAAGAATGGTGATGAAAGCGGTGGCCTGCTATGGGCCGAGCTCTGTGGATGCTTCTTACCTTTCCAAGTGTTACATGGCGAATGTTGACAGCAGAAAACTTTGATAAAAATTAAATTAGCTTGTTCACTTGGAGTAGGTACTACTAAATAAATAAGGAACATTCACAGGTAGTATATAAAGGTACCTCTTTTGTATTCAAAAAGCACAGGAATCGGCCCTGGCCGGTTGGCTCAGTGGTAGAGCATCGGACTGGTGTGCAGAAGTCCCAGGTTCAATTCCCGGCCAGGGCACACAGGAAAAGCGCCCATCTGCTTCTCCACCCCTCCCCCTCTCCTTCCTCTATGTCTCTCTCTTCCCCTCCCGCAGCCAAGGCTCCATTGGAGCAAAGATGGCCCGGGCGCTGGGGATGGCTCCTTGGCCTCTGCCCCAGGCACTAGAGTGGCTCTGGTCGCAACAGAGCGACGCCCCGGAGGGGCAGAGCATCGCCCCCTGGTGGGCGTGCCGGATGGATCCCAGTCGGGCGCATGCAGGAGTCTGTCTGACTGTCTCTCCCTGTTTCTGGCTTCAGAAAAATACAGGGGAAAAAAAACCCAAAAAAACACAGGAATCTATCAGTAAATTTTTTTTCAGGGACAGTATTCTAGATGTATTTTGTATTTTAAAAAAGAATTAATACATGTTTTAATAGTGGACTTTCTCATGCAGTTACCATATATTATACATTGAAGTTTCCCCAAATCTTGCATTAAAACAGTTTTCTAGATAGAATTTTAGCTTCAGTGAGAAGCAAACTCGAATAGATTTGTATTTGTTTTAAGAAAATTGGAATTCTAGTCTTACCTTATTAAACTCATTAATGATAGGAAATTATTTTTAGATGTTTAAATTTAAATTTAATGTAAACAATTGCGGACTTATTATTTCCTTCCTGACATATTTTGGTGTAAGGTAGGCATGCTTTTCATCATTGCCCTGTCATCTGACAGACAGCCTGTTCTTGAGGTGTATTGCATATGTAGCACTGAGAGACTCTTGAACCACTGAATTACATAGAGTGCTGACAATTAACACATAGGGGTTACAATAGAGAGTCCTCTAGATTTTGAAGACAAAATTAAGAAAGGTCACCCTATGAAAGGTTTTCTAGTGTAAATGATATAGACATGGTTCCATCTGTACTCTACGATTTGGTCAATTTCTCTCTCTCCCACAGTGAACTGCTTCTTGAAGACAGTACTGTGTCTTAATCATATTTGATTGTGCAGTGCCTCAGACAAATGGTGCCCTTGACGTAGTAGGGATTGAGTTAGTGTTAGAGGAATGCATGAAGTCATTCACCCTATAGAGGTGAATCATAAATGCATTGCTGATGAACCACAGGATTTCCTGCCTCTCGTCTCAAAATCTGGGTGAATTCTCACAGAAATATGACTGACTCATAGCTGTTCCTAACTATAGTCATGCATTTCCAGACTGTAGGAAAGCTGATACCATCATGGGACAGTCATATGTATTATCAAGTAAGATAAGGTGTGTTACTGACTTTACCACGGTGCGTGCTTGGTGCCTAGTAAGCACACAGTAGGTACTAACTTTTATTTCCTTTTGCTGTTTTCTTGAATTTTGTATCAGGGACATCAAGAAAATTCCAATTGTAGGAAAAATTGTCCTTATGTTTGGTTAATTTTTCATAGCAGTTAAAGCTCTAGTTTGGACACACCCAAATTAATAATTCTGCTGGAAATAGAAATCTGAGCAGCTGGCAGGCAGAACTGGTACACTAGATAATGGACCTGCCCAGTTTCACAGTATTTTCCAGGCTGGCTGGTCTAGTCACAGTGTATTCTAGAATTTTATTTCCATACATGTGTATGTGTACACATGCATGTATATATTCAGATTTTTTAATTTGATTTTATGCTCTTGTAAGCCATACTCTTTAAAAAGAACTGAATGCATAAAAGCTATTATTGTCAAGGAGCTACAGCAGCCAAATAAATAAACCTGACAGGAGCCCTGTTGCCAAGAATAAGGTTTTTTCTAATCTGACTAATAATACTATTATAAACTTGAAAGTATTCCTGTTAAAAAAAAATGAACAAAATAGAAACACACTAATAGATACAAAGTACAGACTGATGGTTTAAAGAGGGAAGGGGCTTTGGGAAGCTGGGTGAAAAATGTGAAGGGATTAAGAAATACAAATCGGCAGCTACAGAATAGTCAGAGAGATGTAAATTGCAGCATGTAGTCAACAATGTCGCAGTAACTATGTATGGGGCCAGGTGGGTACTTGGATTATTGGGAGGACCAATCTATAAAGTACGTGATTGTCTAATCACTATGCTGCACACTTGGAACTAATACAGAATAATATTGACTATAAACTGTAATTGAAAATTTAAATATATATATTCCTTTTGTTTCCTCAATTTTTGCTATCAATTATATTTTATGGTAATTATTATTACTATTGTTAATGTGTCTGAATACAATCTTGAAGTGATAAATGTGAGCTCTGAATACATTTTAATTTTTTCTTTCCATTCAAGATAAGCTTTCATTGGAAGGAGTAGTGGTGCAAAGAGCTGAATGCCGACCTGCTGCAAGTGAAAACTACATGAGATTAAAGAGGTTGGTGCTTTTTAACTCCAAACTAATGCCTAGTATTTCCTTTTGGGGACTGAAATATATATGCTAGATTGCCTGTTGCCTTCAACTATGGTTATTGTTGAAAGTGTTTTCTTCAAAGGCTGTTTGGCTTTAAAGCCAAGTGAGAACAAACTTCCAGTCTTAAAATAAATAAGTCATAGGACATAGTGTATAGGAGCGTAACTACATTAATAATACTGTATTGCATATTTGAAAATTGCTAAGAGAATAGATCTTTAAAATTCTCATAAGAAAAAAAAATTTTGTAACTATGTATCATGACTAATGTGTGCTTCACTTACTGTGGTGACTGTTTGCACTGTATATAACAGATCATTATGTTGTACACCAAAAACTACACCTAAAAATATAATATTATGTGTCATTTATACTTCAGTTTTTAAAAAGCTCAAGTAAGAGTTTCTTTGGCAAGGGAACTTTCAGAACCTGGGCTGTTTTTTGAGGGTATTTTAAACTACTGTGTTTATATAACCAGAATCATACTTTCTTAAACTTCTTTTTCTAGTTGTCCTTATAACTCTTAATTCTGTAATAGTATCTTTTTTTTTTTGTATTTTTTGTATTTTTTCCAAAGTTAGAAGCGAGAGGGTAGTCAGACAGACTCCCACATACACCCGACCAAGATCCACCCAGCATGCCACCAGGAGGTGATGCTCTGCCCATCTAGGGCGTTGCTCTGCTGTGGCCAGAGCCATTCTAGCGCCTGAGGCGGAGGCCATGGAGCCGTCCTTAGCGCCCAGGCCAACTTTGCTCCAATAGAGCCTTGGCTGTGGGAGGGGAAGAGAGAGAGAGGAAGGAGAGGGGGAAAGGTGGAGAAGCAGATGGGCGCTTCTCCTGTGTGCCTTGACCAGGAATTGAACCCGGGACATCCACATGCTGGGCCGATGTTCTACCGCTGAGCCAACCAGTCAGGGTCATAATATCTTTTAAAAAATCTTTTTATTGAATTTATTGGGGTGACATTGGTTAATAAAATTATGCAGTTTTCAGGAGTAGAATTCTGTAACAATCATCTGTATATGGCATTGTGTGTTCATCACTCTAAGTCAGGTCTCCTTCCATCCTCATCTACCCCCCACACTCTTCCACCTATCCCCACACCCCTGTAATAACATCTTTGTACTATTTTATTTTCAAAGCTTGTAGTCTTCCTATAATGAGTACCTAAAACACTAAATACTTTATAAAGCAAGTATATTGCTAGAATATCATCTTTTTCTCTTAATCTGCAGAGAACTTTTTATAATCTTATTCCTTTGTTAGAGATTTTATTTCAGGGTCCCCCACTTTGGTACATGGCTAACGTTTTATAATTAAAAATGATGATTTCAAATTCTTTGATACTCTAAATTTTATAACTTTCAAGGAGTCAGCTTTTTTTTTTTTTTTTTTTTTTTTAATGAGAGCAGGAGAGATAGACTTCCACATGCACCATGACCAGAATCCACCCAGCAGCCTCCATCTGGGGCCAATGCTCAGACCAGCCAAGCTATCCCCAGTGCCTAGGGTCAATGCTCAAACCAGTTGAGCTACTGGCTACAGGAGGAGAGGAGAGAGAGAAGGGAGAAAGGAAGGGGAATAGAAGCATATGGTCACTTCTCATGTGTGCCCTGACCAGAGATTGAACCCAGCACATCTGCACACCAAGCCGGTGCTCTATGTCAAAGAGTCAGCAGTTTTTAAACCCTAAAGAAACATATTTGTTTATTAGTTTACATTGAATGTATTTTAACACCATCTAGTTTAGAATTATAATTTATTTCAGCACTTACTCTGAGCTCCTGGAGCATACATTTTGTGCAGACTGTAGCTGCACAGAACTCCTGTTCACGTGGAAGCAGCAGCCTCTGGGTTTCAGTGTTCTCATCTATAAGGAGCTGGTTGAGCTGGATTATCTCTAAATTGTACATCATCTTTTTAATCTTTCTCCCTTTCTCAATTGGACTAGAGTTTGTCTCTTAGGAATGAAACAAAGAGACTGACTTTCTTATCCAGTAATTCCTCTAATTTAAATGCCTCCCCAGGGCAGGTGAGAGGATGACAATCAAAATGAAAAAAAAAAATTTAATAACAGAAAATAACTTTGGAATTTAGACAGAAGATGTTTCTGTTGTTAGCCTGTAAAGTTTATTATATAATACAAGTCTTTTTGAAGATTTGTCTTCAAATAACTACTGAAATACAAAATTGGAAAATACAAAATTTAGTTAGAGAGCTGCTTGCCAAGATTTTTTCCTGTGATCTTAATTTTTAAAGCCTTCTAAAGATTTTTGACAATGAGCGGGCAAGTCACCTGTGCTTATGAAATGGCTGCTTTTTTTCTTAACAAAAATTAAAATTTTTCAGTCTTTGGAGTATGCTAAAAGACCAGCCATTACATATTTCATTTACTTAAGTGACTTAAGGAAACAGGGTGATTCAGGAGATAATAATCATCGGAGTTTCATAAAGCAGGTGACACCTAACAAGCCTGAGGGTGTCAACCAAGTGGAAAAAGAGAGGAGTAGGAACACTCTAAGCAGAGAGACGAGACATGGGAACGAAGAGCTGGGTGACCTGCTAGAGACCCGCGTGTAGTTCTGCAAGCCTGGAGTGCAGGGTTTGTTTGAGGCAAAACCAGCAGAAGCTCCAGCTCGCCCTCTCCTTTTCTTTGATCTCAAAACTTATATATCCAAAAGCCTGGCTGAATGTCCAATAGACATTTCAGATATATCAAAAACCAAATTCCCATTCTCGCCCTTCCAAAAAACCTGCTCCACCAGCAGTCTTTCTGATCGAGTTAATTCTAACTCTGTCCTCCCAGTTTGTCAAAAAATCTTGATTATATTCCTCACTCCTCTCTCATACCCCACATCCAATGTGTCAGAAAAATGTGATTAACTGTACCTTTAAAATATTACACATCTACAGCCTGACCATTCCTCATCACCCACATGATGTCATTATTGCTCACCTGCATCACTGCAGTAGCCTCCTGGCAGAGTCCCTGCTTCCACCCTGCCCCACTGTCCTCTGTTGTCAGCACAGTAGCCAGAGCAATTCTTTTAAAATCTGTCAGATCGTGCCATTCTTCTGCTCACATGTCACTTGTAATGCTTGTAAGTGCTCAGGATAAAATTCAAGTCCTTACAGTTGTCTGCAGGGTCCTACATGATCACCCTACTGCCCCCCCCTCCTCCCTATCCTCCCCTTCTTCCCTCCCGTCCTTTACTCTGCTCCAACCACACTGACCTAATAGTCCGTGAACACTCTGGGCACACTTCTGTATTAGGGCTTGGTCCTGGACGGGCTTTTCTGCCTGCAGCCTACTTTCTCCAGATAACTGCTTGGCTTACCTCCTCACCTCTTTCATGTCTCTTCTCAGATTCTGCCTTAATAAGGCCTACCCTGACCCTGACCACCCTACCTCCTTTTATACTTGTACTCTTCGTAGCCCACACCACCTCCTAATGTACTATATAGCTTATCTTTATTGCCATCTTTGCTCTATTGCAGTTTAAGCTCCCACGGTTTGTTTTTTTGTTTCATCTCTGTGTTTATTTTGTACACACACACACACACACACACACACACCCAAAGGTCTAGAATAGCTCATTATCTCATTATATATAAGTACATGGTCAGTAAATATTTGTGGAGTAAATGAGTGGCAGGAGGTAAGTTTTGAAATGTTAAAGAATCTTATATGCTTCTCAAATTACCTGTTAAAGAATCTTACATGTAAGAAATTTGGACTCGTGGGTGCTTACAGCTAGCTATTAGGAAGACACTGAAGAATTTTAAGCTGTGTCTTAGGTAGGTCATTCTGGCCATAGTCTAAAGACTGAAAGCAGGGAGGTAAGCTAAGAGGCTGATGTAATAACCCAAGTACAAAATGTCCAAATGATTAAACAAGTTGGTTCTCATTAAAAGGAAGATGAGAGACTAGGTTTTGAGGCTATTTGGAGATAGAATCGATGGGACTTGATGAACTTGCCTCACACTTCAGAGTTTGTGCAACTCTAGACTTCCCTAGAGTCCGACTGTTGGTGGGGACTCTGGTGTCGCCCGGGTACACTTCCTGCTGTGAATCCTCATGCTGGCTCAACACCATTCTGTTTGTTGCACAGTACCATTTACACTGACAAAGGGAGAGCAGTAGGGATGTTCTTGTAGTTCCCATGTCGGGTTTAATTTAAATTCTGGTTGACATTTTACATTAAAACTTCATGAAGAAAGTACTTAAACTGCAAGAAGAGTACACAAGGTTAAATTCTTGCTCCAGAGGGTTATGTCTTTGAACTTGAAGACACACACACAGAGGTTTTATCTTTAAAAATCTATTTGCTGACAGTATAGTGGGGGGCGGGGTGGGGACTGGGAACATTGTGGCAGATTTCTGGATGTAGGTGACATCAAAATAAAAGTATTTGAGAACAGAATTGGCAGTTCAGTACTTAAGATATCCTGTACCTAGATATTTCACACATGTGCTCAGAGTTTTTCAGGGACCTCTTTCTGATGGCCTACTCCTAATGACATTCAGGTTTTTGATAGTTTGGCTCTGCCCTCCCTCTCTGGCTGCATTATCTGGTATTCTGCTTTACATAGACACCAGATATTGGATCATACTAGAAGCTGTGACCCCGGATATGCTAGGTGCTTTTAAATCTTACGCCTGTTACATGCTGCGTGTTCTACCTAGGACTCCTTATCTACCCTCTGCCAAGGCTAGGATAAGTCTTGAAAACCAACCTGATTGTCACTTACTCAGGGAAACCTCATAACCTCTACTCCCTACTCTAGTTAGGGTATGCCATCCTCCTTTTCTGCATTCCACATACTTACTTATTCTTCTTTAATGGTTTATATGTTATATATCCATGTTTTCT
This sequence comes from Saccopteryx bilineata, assembly GCF_036850765.1. Classification (NCBI taxonomy): domain Eukaryota; kingdom Metazoa; phylum Chordata; class Mammalia; order Chiroptera; family Emballonuridae; genus Saccopteryx; species Saccopteryx bilineata. Next base: position 104,604,096 of record NC_089495.1, read on the forward strand.
ACCATGCAGGTGTGCATAGTTGCATCTTCTATTAGATTATGAACTTCGTAAAAACAGGGACTGTGAGTTTTTTCTTCTTTCCTTTCCACTCTCCCTCCCTCTTTTTTATGTTCTCTGCACTTAGCTTAGTGTATTACAGATATTAACTATCCAAAGGGATGAATTTGTTGGGTTACAATGGAAAGGAGTGGCAAAACTCGAGGTACGGAAACCAAGGACTCAACAGTACTCAGCTGCTTAACTTTCTAATTCAGAACCGCACGTAAAACCTGGAGTTGGCTTTTCAGTTCGTATACACGTGTATATATACATGTGCACATGTGCACACACATCATGTCTTGCTTTGAGAAGGGGAAAGTGATTATAAAACAAACTTGATAAAGAATTAAGGGTTTTTTTAGTTTTTAAAAATATTAAAAAAATGAATAATCTTCATTTACAGAGGACTATAAGAAAAAGCCCTTTATCAAAAAAGACCTTTTGTTGTTGTTGTTGTATTTTTCTGAAGTGGGAAGTGGGAATGCAGAGAGACAGACTCCTGCATGCACCTGACTGGGATCCACCCAGCAAGCCCACTAGGGGGCGATGCTCTGCCCATCTGGAGCATTGCTGTGTTGCAACCGGAGCCATTCTAATGCCTGAGATGGAGGCCATGGAGCCATCCTCAGTGCCTGGGCCAACCTTGCTCCAGTGGAGTCTTGGCTGCAAGAGGGGAAGAGAGAGACAGAGAGAAAGGAGAATGGAAACGGTGGAGAAGCAGATGGGCACTTCTCCTGTGTTCCCTGACAGGGAATCAAACCCAGGACTTCCACACACCCGGCTGACTCTCTACCATTGATCCAACCAGCCAGGGCTAAGACCTTTCTTTTCTTAAGTCAGTAAGTTATTTTTATTATTCAGTGGGTTTTTACTATATTATATTTTAGCAAATAGGACCTGAACTACATACACTCTTAGTTGCATAAATGGGTATATTGCAAAGTGTATTTTATATTTATAACTAATGCTTTTTAAGAATGATTAGTATAACTTTAACAGGACTTTAATTTTAGTAATAAATTCATATAGCTCTCTGCTATTTAATTTTAGCTGGCAAAATATTATGAGAATTATAATTCCCATATTAATCAAATATAAATAAGAGTCTCATTCTTTAGATAAAGGTAAAAATTAATATTGCACTGAACACAAGAAATAATGTAAACCTATAAATCAATGAAATTTAGGTCAAGAAAGAAAAGAATCTTGTGCTATAATTTTCTTTTGTTTGATTCTATCTCATAATATAAAATCCCATTACAGTTAGCCACCAAGAAAACCTCAAAAACGAAAGGGGGAGAAAAATTTCACTGCTTCTGTTACTTTCTGTTTATCTGACATGAATTTGGATAGATCTGAATCATATATTAGGAAGAAATTTATTTTGAATTGATAAATATAAATATATTTAGTAACAGCTCTTATCTGATGCACTAATTAAAATTTTTAAATTTGTGTTTTTATTAAGTGTAACTTAGTTAAGTATAGGGAGGGTTTTTCTAATAGTTGAATGATAAATTACATAATTGCCCTATTTATAGTTATGTTGCATGTTTTTTAAATATAAAGGGACATAAATATGAGATAAGCATCCTAATACATGTTTTCTTGCAGGAAATCACAACAGTAGGAAAATATATAACTCTTTTAACTTCTGCTTATTCATGTCACCGAGTCATCTAAAAATACTTGTCTCAGAAGTTTTTAATTCTTTCATTGTTTGTGGGTTTTCTTCAAAATCCTAAGAAAAGCCTTTCTGTTTGGGAACATAACATTGGTTGTGAAGGGGTGGAAAAGAAAAATCCATCTCTTTTCTATGCAAAGACAACAGACAGTAGGAAGCATGTTGTGATTCATATTCTCTTCTGGGAAGAGGTTACCATTTGCAGTACCTGCCTAGTTTCCTAATGCCCCATGTTAAGCTAAAGACGTCTTAGAATGTCTTATTGTAAGGGAAGAAAGGACTCCCTCATTTAGTAGATCTCCGCATACTTTGTGGGTAATGCCATTCATGTGGGTGAACTAGATTTATGCCCAAAGAAGTTTCTGCAAAAAAATTTTTGTTTAATGCAATAACTACCCTGAACCATTTTCTTCTTCACATATAAACTGGTATTTTAATATATTTAGTGCTGTAATTTTGACTCTTCTCTCTATATAAATTTCATAAAGAATAGTTCTTTCAGCCTGACAGGTGGTATCACAGTGGATAAAACATTGACCTGGGACACTCAGGACCAAGGTTCAAAACCCCGAGGTCACAGGCCTGAGCGTGGGCTCATCCATCTTGAGCGTGAGTTCGCCAGCTTGAGTATGGGATAATAGAAATGACCCTGTGGTCACTGGCTCTGCTAGAGCTCCTGGTCAAGGCATGTATGAGAAACAATCAGTGAACAACTAAAGTGCTGCAACTATGAGTTGATGCTTTTCATCTCTCTCTCTTCCTGTCTGTCTGTCTGTCTCTCTCTTTCTTAAAAAAAAAAAAAAAGAAATGGATTATAAATATAATGATTATATAATTAATCATTCAAAGCCAGATACTTTTGAGAATGAATGTGATAACTAACCAGTGAGAATACCATGCTAAGACAGCAGTATAAATTGTCCCAGATAAAGTGGGATAAAAGATCACCTTATTATATAGATAGCCTGGATGCACTGAAATATTAACATTTTAAAACCACAACTAAAAGTAAGGGTTGAATAATAAATAAAAGTGCTAATTATCAGGAAATGTATGTTAGAAATTCTAAACGGGAGCAGGCTGGTATGGCTAAACAAGAACTACTGTATGCTGCTTCCCGGGAATCACAAAATTGGAAATAATAATAGTATTGTATTGACATTTTTGTGTACATTTTTATGTCAAGTTTATTAAATAGCAAAATGAATAATAAACTGAAAATAATTGATAGGAAGACATTTTTCTGGGCCCTGGCCTAGTAGGTCAGTTGGACGGGTCATCGTCCCAACACACCATGGTTGCAGTATGATCCCCGGTCAGGGAACATACAAGGAGCAACTCGTGAACGCACAACTAAGTGTAACAACAAATGAATGCCTCTCCCCCCCTTTTAAATCAATTAAATTTTTATTTTATTTTATTAATCCTCAAAAGTCGAGGTCATAGTAAAAAGTTGAGGAATTTTCTGGTTCTATGATCAGAGAAATATAGTACTAGATTTTAGCTTTCTGGTGATCTTATTTGAAACCATTTTTATTAAACAGTTTTTGGAGATTGTTGAAGTTAAGGGTTAATATCTCAGTATCAGAATGCTTTCATTTGCAAGTATCAGAAAACCCAAAGCAAAATGGCTTAAAAATAAAAAGAATTCATTGACCCACATAAATCAAATCCAGTGGTACTGTGGGCTTTAACTGTCGCTTTATCTAGCAATTCTTCTAGAACAGAGCTCTAGCTTTGTTTCTCATCTTATTGGGTCTTTTCTTTCTCCAGCTTGACTATTGTCAAGCTGGCTTATCTCCCAGTAGCAAGATGACTTATGCAGCTTTCAGAATTATCTGCCTCTTTATTCATATGGGGCCCCAGGAGTTAAGTGAACTTGTCTTTAATTAGAAGACAAGAATTAATCAGAATCCTTCACTTCCTTCAGTGGGCTAACATGGGTTCTGAGTCCATCCCTGAACCAATGTGTCAGTGGAGAGGAGATACACAGACTGGTTGGGGCCACCTGTGGAAATGTATAGGAGGTAGGGTCAATCCCATCCAAAGCATGTGACCACTCCTCAGTAGGGAAGGGGCGAGTGGATCCTGGGGAGGCAATCATAAGTTTACAGCAAAACCTTTACCTACCAGAAAGCATCTTAGGAATAAGAAATACTTATCAGGGACAGTCACGCTCTTGATTGTTGCCCTGTATAGAGAGGGTCAGGACTTTTATTAGAAAGCAGTTCTGGATCTACAAAGATGCCTTGATAATAGGTTAAGATAAAGAGGTTGGGCTCTGGAATCAGACTGCCTGGGTTCAGAGACTGGCTTCCCCCTTTACTAATTGTATGTTCTTGGGCAAAGTACATGACCTCTTTGTGCCTTTGATTATTTATTTCAGTGTTATGGTAAAGATTAAATAAAATAATACTGTATAATACATGATGTATCTGACACAGAAATGATAATAAATAAATACTAAATAAATATGCTTATGACAATTTCCTGAGTAAGATTCCTGCCCTAAATCTCTCTTGGAGATATTCCCTGCCCCATCCAGGTCTCATGATAGAAGAGATTTGCACACAAGTATTCTTTTTGAATCCCTGCCCAGAGGTAGATAAATTAATTGAGCAGAAAGGTAAATAGAGCTGACAGAAAGAATCTGAAGATGATGTTGTGGAGTCCATGATAATAATGCTCTCTTCAAAATACAAATCCTAACGTGGCAGTTTAGAACTACATAGATAGTATGCAAATTCAGACCTGGGGGACAGAGTTAGTCCTCTCCATTCTTTATCCTCAAGGACTTCTTGGTGTGGACACCATCGATTGCATGTATATATCAAAGAAACTCAGGGATTCGTAATTTAGTGTATGTGCTACCAAAGCAAGCACTTGGATTTTTAATTTATAAATCCACTGAATGTTTAGAATCTTTCTGAAAAATATAAAGGATAACAATCTTGAAATGTTCCCAAGTTGCGCTTGTAAACAGTCTTGTCATCCGGTCCTGCCGTGGTACTTTGATGACCCTCCTGAGGTACCCAGATGTGTGATTTTTTGAATGTAGACCTATATGTTTTTGTTTTTTACTAAATTTATTGAGATGACAGTGGTTAATAAAATTGTATAAGATGTGATACATATATGCAATGGGATACTACCCAGACATAAGAAAAGGTGAAATGCTGCTACCTGTGACCACAGGGAAGGATCTTGAGAATACCATGCTAGGCTCAGGAACTTCCTGGTTCTTCCCAGGAAGGTGGCTAGCCTTCTCTGCCATAGCATGCTTTTGTTTTCATACCTTTTTCCCTTGAACTGCTCCTTTTTATGTGAACAATTCTGTGAAAGAAGCTAGATGTCTCCATTAAAATACAGTACTTTAGCCATGTATTACAAATAGCTGTAGGAAAGGTACAGAAATACAAGTAGGATAAAACTACCATGAAAAGCGAGGCAAGGTGTTTTACCCAGTGTCCTTTTAGAAGACAAACCAGCTCTCGTAGAGAAGTCAGGAAGACTTCTTAAGGATATCGGTGGGTACAGATCGCCCTCATTCCTCTGAAGACCACAGCAGCTGCCCCTACAGCCCTAGAACAACAGGCTGCTCTGAAGGTTTACTATCCTAGGAAAATATATATATATACTATATATAAAGAATTAAAGCACTGGCATAATTAAACAACAAACAGGTTTTATATAATTTCCTTCTCCCCTCTCCCCTTTTCCAAGCGAGAGGAGGGGAGATAGAGAAACAGACTCCCGCATGTGCCCTGACTGGATCCACCCTACAACCCCCATCTAGGGCTGATGCTCTGCCCATCTGGGGCCATGCTCCCAACCAAGCTATTTTTAGCATTTGAAGCAGAGGCTCCAGAGAGCCATCCTCAGAGCCTGGAGCCAATAGGCTTGAACCAGTTGAGCCCTAGCTGCAGGAGGGGAAGAGAGAGAGAGAAAGGGGTGAGAGAGGGGAAGAGAAGCAGATGGCTGCTTCTCCGGTGTGCCCTCACTGGGAATCGAACCTGGGACATTCACACGTAGGCCGACACTCTACCACTAAGCCAACCAGGCAGGGCTTAAAATTACTTTCTTTCAGGTCCTCCGATATTTTAAGAGAGGAGGAGGAAGAGGAATTGTTTTGGTATCTGGGTACTGTCTCACCCCAAACTTGTCTTGTCTTTGGAATTCCCCACCTCTTCTGCTCACTCTTTTGCTGTTCCTCGGGATTCTGGCCCCTTCTGCTGCTGCTGCCATTGCAACTCCAGTGTGCACTGTGTCAAAGCAGCCTTTTCCCGGTGCCAGCTGCAGCACTGCGGTCCTGTCTCACTGTCTGCTCGGGCTCCTCCGCTCGCCCGCTGTCCACTTCATCCTGCGAGAGTCACCTCCACCGGGGAGTCTCCCCAGCCACTCTCCACACAGGGTGATCAACATCTCCTCCAAGCTCGGACCACCCTTTTTCTAATACTCTACGAATTAATTACGTGTTGCCCTTTATTTTACTTTTATTACTTTTGTTTTTGTCTATAGGGACTATATCTCATTTATCTTTCTTCGAAGAGCTTTATGTTTAGTAAATGCTAATAGAGTAAATGACCAGAAATCAGCATTTTTAAGTTCAGGATTTACAGTTATACTTTCATGAATGAATCTCTTCTGAATTAATGCATTTAGCTGTGCTGAAGATTTAAATTATAAGTTCTAAGAGGCAGTATTGGCATGTGGTGGTTTTTCTACAAAGTCTCACAGCTTCACAGAGTCATAATACTTCAGTACACAATTTCTCTTTGTTCACTCACAGTCGAACATCAACAGGGCTCACCTTAGGCAAAACCGTGAAGTAGAGAAAGTTTACCTTTATTATCTGGGCATCTCCTATTTTCACTCCTTTCCCCCTTAGTAATATCTATCTTTAGGCATCTACTTTTTATCCTGTTCCGATCCTTTTTATTCTATCAGTTCTGAATACATTTAAAAAATGAATGAGCTTAAATCAAATTGGTCACTTTGATTTTAAGCCTTCTATTACTAAATGTGAAATAATAGCCATAAGATTACCTGTTCAAAGTACTTGAGGAGGCAGATTGTTTTTTTATGGGAAAGGAAAAAAAGTCATTGAAATTATACCATTTATAGATTGGCTCCAAACACAAAACTGAATAGTCCTGTTTAGTTTGTGGGAGGACTTGTCACCAGGACAACCATCTCTGCTTACTTGGCCAGGTGGGTAGATCTGGCCTCGCTGCATTTGTTACAGGTCTGTTGGGAGGATTTAAAACTTGCTATAGAATGTGACCCATAGAAGGGGCCGGATTCCCTTAAGCAGAATGAGGACCATCACTACTAGTCCATCTGGTGCTTTTGTACAAATTTTTAAAAAGTGATCCTTCCTCAGGTGTTTTTATTTTTTTATCTGTCAGAAAATTGTGGTAATTTACAGATTTTGGTAAAGAAAACTTTCCTACAGCTATCTTCCAGGGACTTGTCACAGTAATTATACACATCTATGCTATCTCTGGTGTCAGTGCACCCCCACAGTGTGGCACCATTGTGTGCTGCAGAACAAGCAAACTTGAGAAGCCACTGTGCTCTTGAGTTTGCTGCAGGTCTACATGTCCTAATTCTTACCCATTAGCTTAAAATGTAAGTTGCTTGCCAGGGCCTTGCAGGCACTGTAATTTTCAGCCCTTGGTCTGTGATTCCCTAAAGCACTGGAAGACTAAAGAAAGATACCACATGTTCTTTATTGGGAAACGAGGGTCCCATTTAGTATATTGAATCAGTAGGAATGATGATAATTAAATCTCTAACTTACTACTAGAAGAACTAATTTAGTTAAAGTACAAGAAGCACAAGAAGACCTGACTCATAAATGTCTTATGTACTATCCTTGCTTCATACTAATACAATTGCCATGGGATATTTTCTTTTTTCTTTTATTTTTTATTTTTCTGAAGCTGGAAACAGGGAGAGACAGTCAGACTCCCGCATGCGCCCTACCGGGATCCACCCAGCACGCCCACCAGGGGCGACACTCTGCCCACCAGGGGGCGATGCTCTGCCCATCCTGGGCGTCGCCATGTTGCGACCAGAGCCACTCTAGCGCCTGGGGCAGAGGCCACAGAGCCATCCCCAGCGCGCGGGCCATCTTTGCTCCAATGGAGCCTTGGCTGTGGGAGGGGAAGAGAGAGACAGAGAGGGAAAGTGCGGCGGAGGAGTGGAGAAGCAAATGGGCGCTTCTCCTGTGTGCCCTGGCCGGGAATCGAACCCGGGTCCTCCGCACGCTAGGCCGACGCTCTACCGCTGAGCCAACCGGCCAGGGCATCATGGGATATTTTATTAAGAAGTTGTTACAGAGAATCCTTGAGTTTATAAGTAACAAATGATACTGTTTAAAGATTTAAATGCATAGGAGACCTGATTTTTCAGGTAGGACAGGTCAGCCAGCAGGATGGGCCACCTACTCTTAAATGGCTTCATATCATATTAATTAGGTATTTGTTTTAGTAACTTTTTAAAAAAATCTTATTTTTATTTTCACAAATGAGATCATTGAGTAACAGAGAAGTTAAGTGATTTGCCCAAGCTCACAATTTGTAAATGGCAAAGCCAGAATCTAAACCTAGTCCCGATTGATTCCAGGGCGTTAGATGGACGACAGTCAGCTTCTTCAGGCCTTAATAGCTTCAGAGGTAGAGACCAGAAGATGGCAGCGGAGTAGACAGATGCATAGACTCCCAGCTCACACCACCGAACTGGATTATAAACTAATTTATGAACAATTAGCGTGAAAAACCAAATCTGGACTACAAGAACAGCTTTCAAAAACCAAGGAGCAGGCCCTGGCCGGTTGGCTCAGCGGTAGAGCGTCGGCCTGGCGTGCGGGGGACCCGGGTTCGATTCCCGGCCAGGGCACATAGGAGAAGCGCCCATTTGCTTCTCCCCCCTCCCCCCTCCTTCCTCTCTGTCTCTCTCTTCCCCTCCCGCAGCCAAGGCTCCATTGGAGCAAGATGGCCTGGGCGCTGGGGATGGCTCCTTGGCCTCTGCCCCAGGCGCTAGAGTGGCTCTGGTCGCGGCAGAGCGACGCCCCAGAGGGGCAGAGCATCGCCCCCTGGTGGGCAGAGCGTCACCCCTGGTGGGCGTGCCGGGTGGATCCCGGTCGGGCACATGTGGGAATCTGTCTGACTGTCTCTCCCCATTTCCAGCTTCAGAAAAATACAAAGAAATAAAATAAAAATTAAAATAAAAAAAACCAAGGAGCAAAGAAGAAGCTACAACAAACCTGGTAGGGAACACCTGAATCTCCCCTGCTTATAGGAAGGGGGGGGTGAGGCTGGGCTCTCACACCAAGGAAAAGAGCATTAAATACTCACAACCACTTGCCTGGCGACTAGGGAATGAGGAGAGTTGAAAGGGCCTGCTTGTCTTCCAAAAAGAAAGGAGAGAGAGAGAGATGGACAGTGAGGGGGATAGGAATATAGGTGATGACATAAAAAGCTGACTCACTCAGTGCTGGAGGTGGCCATAACTAGGGGAGGGGCTGATCCTTCCACAAAGCAAATTACAAAAATACTTCCAGGTCACAGACATCTCTCCAGCTCCAATCAGCGCAATAAGACACAGCTGAAAACAAGAAGTGGGGAGGAAGGGCAGTAACTTAGGTCTCCATGGAAATCTGAGATACGCCTCCCCCTACTGAAGCTGAGAAAGCAACCCACCCCCAGAGAGATTAACTGGCAGAAGAGGACTTCAGAGCCTCAGGTCACACCCACCTCATTCTTGGATACAGTTTCAAATAAGCCCCCTGCTGAGATCAGCAAACAAGATAATCACCTGTTAAGAAAACAAACAAATAAAGACTTCAAAGTGGCCCAAATCCTAAAGTGGGTTACAAATAATAGCTGATGCCAACCCAAGAAGTCCTAGAAACAACACAAGTAAAAACTGGAGGCCAACAACACCAAGCCTAGACTCAACCAGCTCTACAAAGAAAACACCCAGACACAATGAGAAGACACAGAAGTGCAATCCAAATGAAACCACAAGAGAGACCTTCAGGAGATGAATTGAGTGTATGGAAATAATCAAACTTCTGGATGCGGAGTTTAAAATAATGATTGTAAGGATGCTTAGAGATCTTGGAACAATGGATGGTCATCACAAACACCTAAATAAAGAAATACCAAGTATAAAAAAGGATATTGAGGCCCTGGCCAGTTGGCTCAGTGGTAGAACGTTGGCCTGGCGTGCAGAAGTCCCGGGTTCAATTCCCGGCCAGGGCACACAGGAGAGGCGTCCATCTGCTTCTCCACCCCTCCCCCTCTCCTTCCTCTCTGTCTCTCTCTTCCCCTCCCGCAGCCGAGGCTCCATTGGAGCAAAGATGGCCCTAGCACTGGGGATGGCTCCTTGGCCTCTGTCCTAGGCACTGGAGTGGCTCTGGTCGCCAAAGAGCGACACCCCGGAGGGGCAGAGCATTGCCCCCTGGTGGGCAGAACATCACCCCCTGGTGGGCGTGCCAGGTGGATCCCGGTCGGGCGCATGCGGGAGTCTGTTTGACTGTCTCTCCCCATTTCCAGCTTCAGAAAAATAAAAATAAATAAATAAATAAATAAAGGATATTGAAATATTAAAAAAGAAAAAGTCGGAAATGACAAATACAATATCAGAAATGAAGACCACAATGGAAGGAATTAAAAACAGGATGCATAGAGCTGAGGATCAAATCAGCGAGTTGGAGGACAACTGGAATGAAGGCATGAAAGCAGAGAAGAAAAAAGAAAAGAGACTCAAAAAGTCTGAGGAAACTCTTAGAGAGCTCTGTGACAACATAAAGAGAAATAACATCCGCGTCATAGGGGTTCCTGAAGAAGAAGAGAAAGAACAAGGGATAGAGGCTTTATTCAATCATATCATAGCTGAAAACTTCCCTAAATTAATGCAGGAGAAACTCTCACAAATTCAAGAAGCACAGAGAACTCCACTAAAAAGAAACCCAAAGAAACCTACACCAAGACACATCATAATTAAAATACCAAAGCTAAGTGATAAAGAGAAAATATTAAAAGCTGTGAGAGAAAGACTACTTTATCTAGAAAGGCTATCATTTAAAATTGAAGGAGAAATAAAAAGTTTCCCAGACAAAAAAAAAAAAACTCAAGGAATTCATTACAACCAAACCAATGCTGCAGGAAATGTTAAGGGGCATGGTGTAAACAGATCAAAGTGGGAAAAAAATATAGCAAAAGAGGAATACAGCTTTAAAGAATAAAATGACAATAAATAACTACATATCAATAATAACCTTAAATGTAAATGGATTAAATGATCTAATCAAAAGACATAGGGTAGCTGCTTGGATAAGAAAACAGGACCCATACATATGCTGTCTACAAGAGACACACCTTAAAACAAAAGATGCACATAGGTTGAAGGTAAAAGGATGGAAAAAATACATTTCATGCAAATGGAAATGAAAAAAAAGCTGGGGTAGCAATACTTATATCAGACAAAATGGACTTTAAAACAAAGAATATAGTAAGAGATAAAGAAGGCCACTACATAATGATAGAGGGAGCAATCCAACAGGAAGATATAACTATTATAAATATCTACGCACCTAATATAGGAGCACCTAAATATATAAAGCAGACTCTGATGAATATAAAGGGCAAGATCAACAGCAATACTATAATACTAGGGGTTTTAATACCCCACTAACATCACTAGATAGATCCTCAAGAAAGAAAATTAACAAAGAAACAGCAGACTTATTGGACATACTAGATCAACTCGATTTAATAGATATCTACAGAACCTTTCACCCTAGAGCAGCAGAATATACATTCTTTTCAAGTGCTCAGGGTACATTCTCTAGGATAGACCACATGTTAGGGCACAAAAGTGGTCTCAACAAATTTAAGAAGATAGAAATCATATCAAACATTTTCTCTGATCACAATGGCATGAAACTAGAAATCAACCACAACAGAAAAGCTCAAAAATTCTCAAACACATGGAAACTAAATAGCAGGTTGTTAAATAACGAATGGATTAAGAATGAGATCAAAGGCCTGACCTGTGGTGGCACAGTGGATAAAGCATCGACCTGGAAATGCTGAGGTCGCTGGTTCGAAACCCTGGGCTTGCCTGGTCAAGGCACATATGGGAGTTGATGCTTCCAGCTCCTCTCCACCTTCTCTCTCTCTTTCTCTCTCCTCTCTCTCTCTCCCTCTCTGTCTCTCTCCCTTTCTCTCTCCTCTCTAAAATGAATAAATAAAATTAAAAAGAAAAGAATGAGATCAAAGAAGAAATAAAAAGAATTCCTAGAAACGAATGATAATGAGCATACAACAACTCAAAATTTATGGGACACAGCGAAAGCAGTACTGAGAGGAAAGTTCATAGCACTAGAGGCACACTTTCAGAAGCTAGAAAAAGCTCAAATAAACAACCCAACCCTGCATCTAAAAGACTAGAAAAAGAACAGCAAGTAAAGCCTAAATGTACTAGAAGGAAGGAAATAATAAAGATCAGAGCAGAAGTAAATGACATAGAGACTAAAGAAACAATACAGAGGATCAATGAAACTAGAAGCTGGTTTTTTGAAAAGGTAAAACAAGATTGAAGAACCTTTAACTAGACTTACCAAGAAAAAGGGAGGACTCAAATAAATAAAATTAGAAATGAGAGGGGAGAAATAACATCTACCACAACAGAAATACAAAGGATTGTAAGAAAATACTATGAAGAACTGTGTGCCAAAAAACTAGACAGCCTAGATGAAATGGACAAATTCCTTGAAACATACAATCTTCCAAAAATCAATCTGGAAGAATCAGAAAACCTAAACAGACCGATCACACCAATTGAGATTGAAACAATTATCAAAAAACTCCCAACAAAGAAATGTCGTGGGCCAGATGGCTTCACAAGTGAATTCTACCAAATATTCAAAGAAGAACTAACTCCTATCCTTCTCAAGCTATTTCAAAAAATTCAAGAGGAAGGAAGACTTCCAAGCTTCTTTTATGAGGCGAGCATAATTCTGATTCCAAAACCAGGCAAAGACAACACAAAGAAAGAAAATTGTAGGCCAATATCCCTGATTAATATAGATGCTAAAATCCTCAACAAAATACCGGATCCAACAATATATGGAAAAAATCATACACCATGATCAAGTGGGATTTATTCTTGGGAGGCAAGGATGGTACAATATTCTCAAATCTATTGATATGATTCATCATATAAACAAAAGGAAGGAGAAAAACCACATGATAATTTCAACAGATGCAGAAAAAGCATTTGATAAAATCCAGCACCCATTCATGATCAAAACTCTCAGCAAAGTGGGAATACAGGGAACATACCTCAACATGATAAAGGCCATCTATGACAAACCCACAGCCAACATCATACTCAATGGGCAAAAATTAAAAGCAATCCCCTTAAGATCAGGAACAAGGCAGGGGTGCCCCCTTTCACCACTCTTATTCAACATAGTCTTGGAAGTCCTAGCCACAGCAATCAGACAAGAAGAAGAAATAAAAGGCATTCAAGTTGGAAAAGAAGAAGTAAAACTATCATTATTTGCAGATGATATGATATTGTATATAGAAAATCCTAAAGTCTCAGTCAAAAAACTACTGGACCTGGTAAATGAATTCAGCAAGGTGGCAGGATATAAAATTAATACTCAGAAATCAGAGGCATTTTTATACACCAACAATGAACAGTCAGAAAGAGAAATTAAGGAAACAATCCCCTTCACTATTACAACCAAAAAAATAAAGTACCTAGGAGTACATTTAACCAAGGAGACTAAAGACTTGTACTCGGAAAATTATAAAACATTGATAAAAGAAATCAAGGAAGATACAAACAAGTGGAAGCATATACCATGCTCATGGTTAGGAAGAATAAACATCATTAAAATGTCTATATTACCCAAAGTAATTTATAAATTCAATGCAATACCAATTAAAATACCAATGACATACTTTAAAGATATAGATCACATATTCCAAAAATTTATATGGAACCAAAAGAGAACACGAATAGCCTCAGCAATCTTAAAAAAGAAGAATAAAGGGGGAGGTATCACACTTCCTGATATCAAGCTATACTACAAGGCCATTGTACTCAAAACAGCCTGGTACTGGCATAAGAACAGGCATATAGAGCAATGGAACAGAACTGAGAACCCAGAAATAAACCCACAGCTCTATGGACAACTGATATTTGACAAAGGAGGTAAGGAAATACAATGGAGTAAAGACAGCCTCTTCAACAAATGGTGTTGGGAAAATTGGACAGCAACCTGCAAAAAAATGAAACTAGACCACCAACTTACATCATTCACAAAAATAAACTCAAAATGGATAAAAGACTTAAATGTAAGGCGTGAAACCATAAGCATCTTAGAAGAAAACATAGTAAGCTCTCCGACATCTCTCGCAGCGATATATTTGCTGATTTATCTCCACGGGCAAGGGAAATAAAAGACAGGATAAACAAATGGGACTATATCAAACTAAAAAGCTTTTGCACAGCCAAAGACAATAAGAACAGAATAAAAAGACAAACTACACAATGGGAGAACATATTTGACAGTATGTCTGATAAGGAGTTAATAACCAAAATTTATAAAGAACTTGTAAATCTCAACACCAGAAAGACAAACAATCCAATCAAAGAATGGGCAAAAGAAATGAATAGACACTTCTCCAAAGAGCAGGGGTCCCCAAACTATGGCCCCCTGAGGCCATTTATTCGGCCCCCGCCGCCCTTCTGGAAGGGGCAGCTCTTTCATTGGTGGTCAGTGAGAGGAGCACTGTATGTTGCAGCACTGCAAAGCATGGCATTGCTCATGTACAGTACTACTTCCGGTGATGCAGGACGCACACGTCATGGCTCTGGAAGCGCGTCATATCACTTGTTACGGCTAGCAGTGACAAATATGGAACTAGACATTGACCATCTCATTAGCCAAAAGCAGGCCCATAGTTCCCATTGAAATACTGGTCAGTTTGTTGATTTAAATTTACTTATTCTTTATTTTAAATATTGTATTTGTTCCCATTTTGTTTTTTTACTTTAAAATAAGATATGTGCGGTGTGCATAGAAATTTGTTCATAGTTTTTTTTTATAGTCCGGCCCTCCAATGGTCTGAGGGACAGTGAACTGGCCCCCTGTGTAAAAAGTTTGGGGACCCCTGCCAAAGAGGATATACAGATGGCCAATAGGCATATGAAAAAATGCTCAACATCGCCTGACCTGTGGTGGCGCAGTGGATAAAACGTCGACCTGGAAATGCTGAGGTCGCCGGTTCGAAACCCTGGGTTTGCCTGGTCAAGGCACATATGAGAGTTGATGCTTCTAGCTCATCCTCCCTTCTCTCTTTCTGTCTCTCTCTCCTCTCTCTCCCTCTCTGGCTCCTTTCTAAAAATGAATAAATAAAATTTAAAAATTAAAAAAAAAAAAAGAAACATTAAAAAAAAATGCTCAACATCACTAATCATTAGAGAAATGCAAATTAAAACCACAATGAGATACCACCTCACACCAGTCAGAATGGCGCTCATCAACAAAACAACAGAGAATAAGTGCTGGCGAGGATGTGGAGAAAAGGGAACCCTCCTGCACTGCTGGTGGGAATGCAGACTGGTGCAGCCACTGTGGAAAACAGTTTGGAGATTCCTCAAAAAATTGAAAATCGAACTGCCTTTTGACCCAGCTATCCCACTTTTAGGAATATACCCCAAGGACACCATAGAACGGTTCCAGAAGGAGAAATGCACCCCCATGTTTATAGCAGCATTGTTCACAATAGCGAAGATCTGGAAATAGCCCAAGTGTCCGTCAGAGGACGAGTGGATTAAAAAGTTTTGGTACATATATACTATGGAATACTACTCAGCCATAAGAAATGATGACATCGGATCATTTACAATAACATGGATGGACCTTGATAACATTATACGGAGTGAAATAAGTAAATCAGAAAAAACTAAGAACTATATGAACCCATGCATAGATGGGACATAAAAATGAGACTCAGAGACATGGACAAGAATGTGATGGTAACAGGGAGTGGGGTGGAGGGGTAGGGATGGGACGAGGAAGGAGAGGGAGGGAGTTGTGGAAGGGGAGGGGCACAAAGAAAACCGGATAGAAGGTGACAGAGGACGATTTGACTTTGAGTTAGGGGTATGCAGCATAATCAGAGGTCAAAATAATCTGGAGATGTTTTCTCGGAACATATGTACCCTGATTTATCAATGTCACTGCATTAAAATTAATAAAAATAAGATTAAAAAAAATAGCTTCAGAGGTAGCCAGGCTTATCAGCAAGGAAAGGGAAGGAAGCTTGTTGGTTCTCTCCTTTCTTGCGCTAATACCCCACAACTTAAATTAACATTGCCTAATAATGCCATGATTCTGTTACATTATCAAATAAACAGGATAACACAGCAGTGGTCCCCAACCCCCAGGCCGCAGACCGGTACCGGTCTGTATGCCATTTGGTACCAGTCTGCAGAGAAAGAGTAAATAACTTACATTATTTCCATTTTATTTATATTTAAGTCTGAACAATGTTTTATTTTTTAAAAATGACCAGATTTCCTCTGTTACATCCCTCTGAGACTGACTCTTGATGCTTGTCTTGATCACGTGATACATTTATCTGTCCCACCCTAAAGGCCGGTCCGTGAAAATATTTTCTGACATTAAACCGTTCCATGGCCCAAAAAAGGTTGGGGACCACTGACTTACAGGATTTATGTAAGATATATAACGGCTTTATTGTTTCAGTTTAGAATTTTGTATTAAATTTTAGATCCTGCAACTTAAAAATGAACTTTGATGTAGTAACTTAATTAAATTTCAAAGTTTCATATATCTGTAGGAGAAAAGTAGGATATTATTGAGTTATTTTACATGCCTGTGGAGTTTACTGTTTTACTTTTGTGTTTATGTGAAATCTGTAGTGCTTTGGGTAGTTTTGATGAACTGGTAATTGTGCCATTTTGAATATCTTCTCTTTAATATACTGTAGTATATTACAGCTGTCATGTACTGTACTGATTGATTTTTTTCTTGTGCCTTTGAAGTCGTCAGAATGTCTATAACCCTTTTCTTGTAATGTGTTATATATTTGAGGAAAACTGAAAGGATGAAGTTATAAATAATAATGTTAAAACAGAAACTTTTCAACCTGAAAAATAGTATACATCTGGGAAAAACAGGAGAGAGTAATGGGCTTAGTAAGTTTCTACAAAACAAAGTTTGCCAGTAACTGATATCCCAATGGCAGCTTCTTTAGGGCAAGACTTTTTATCTACTTTATTCACTGGTGTTTCTCTGATGACCAGAAGAGGGCCTGGCACCTAGTAAGTGCACAATAAATATTTTCTGAATTAAGAAAGGCAGGAATGAAAGGTATGAGACTTAGGTTTTATGCTGTCTTACAGGCTGCTCAGGACTTTGCTCATAGTGAGTCATTTTTTTAAGCTATTGCTTGCCAAGTTGATTTATGTACTTCTGTTACTTTACCATATTTCATAGTTTCAAAGTGTCATTTATTACTCATTTGTACTCATTTGTTCAACAGATATTTCTTGGGTATCTAATGTATTCTAAGCAGCGTAACATTAAAAAGTAACTAGAGCTTATCTGTTTTGAGCAATGGATCATATACAATATTAAGTAATAATTTAGGATATTATATTGTTATATGTGATATGAAAGATTGGCACAAGCAATAAATACCTGGCTTCAGAAAACGCTAGTTTGGCCTGACCAGGTGGTGGTGCAGTGGATAGAGTGTTGGACTGGGACGTAGAGGACCCAGGTTCGAGACCCCGAGGTCCCCTCCTTGAGCCCACGAGCTCATCTGGTTTGAGTGAGGCTCACCAGCTTGAGCCCAAGGTTGCTGGCTTGAACAAGGGGTCACTCGCTCTGCTGTAGCCCCTCAATCAAGGCTCATATGAGAAAGCAATCAATGAACAACTAAGGAGCTGCAATGAGAAAAATTGATGCTTCTCATCTCTCTCCCTTCCTGTCTCTCTGTCCCTATCTGTCCCTCTCTCTGTCTCTGACACACACACACACACACACACACAAGAAAATGCTGGTTTGGTGAAATCAGAGGAAGGAGTCCTAGACTTTCGATACATAAAGGGGGGAAGAAGGCGTTCCAGGAGGACTGGCACAGCATCATCTGTGGGAAACCACTAGGAGTATTTTAGTAATGTAGTAGATTAGCCTGGTAAGTGGAATAAGTCAAGGGCTGATTGTAAGTATATGTTTCAATGTAAAACCAAGCAGGCAAAGGATCCAATAAGTTCCTGACTGAGCATACTTCACTCTGAGGGGGGCTCCTGGGTCCCCTTCAGGGCTCTGTCCTTGGTACACTCTCTGTGGTGGCTACTGTGGTCCTTTCATTCTTCTCTCACCTTAGTGGTCTTATAGTTACTGCTTATCTCTTAAACTCTTTCCTCCTATTGTCTTGCTAAGTGGTCCCTTTCACTTTAAATATATATTTATATGGTAACTCTGGCCCTGGCTGGGCAGTTCAACAAAGTGTTGTCACATAAAGTGTTGTCATGGTGCACCAGGGTCACAGATTCAGTCTCTGGTCATGGTACGTGCAAAAAGCAATCAGTGAGTGCACAACCTGATGGAGCAACTAGTTGGAACGAATTTATGCTTCTATCTCTCTCTCAAGTCAATGGAAAAATTAAAATAAAATAAAAAATATGTATGATAACTCTAGAATTTGTATTATCAGCTCAGACCTCTCTCATGACCTTCATACTCATATATATATATATATATATATATAATATGCATATATAGTATATATATAACATTCCCATTGATAGCTCAGCTCCACTTGGATGTCTCACAGTGTCCTAACTTCACACACCTGGAATCGAACTCTTGGTTTGTTACCTACTTTCCCACCCCTAATTCAGTTCTTCCCCCAGTTTTCCCTATTTAAATGCACTCAAGTTAAACTTTGGAGTTATATAAACTGCTCATAAAAATTAGGGGATCAGGGACTATGCAGATACTCCAGTACTTTCAGCCTTTTGTCTAGTGCATTTTCACCAATGAAATAAAAGGTGGTTTTGCATCTCATTTGCATAATTGAACAACTTTCTTTGACTTGTCGTTTGCTTTTCTGATGTTCTTGTTTAATAAAAAAAGCGAATGGCCTGACCTTTGGTGGCGCAGTGGATAAAGCGTCGACCTGGAAATGCTGAGGTTGCCAGTTCGAAACCCTGGGCTTGCCTGGTCAAGGCACATATGGGAGTTGATGCTTCCAGCTCCTCCTCCACTTCTCTCTCTCTGTCTCTCCTCTCTCTCTCTCTCTCTCTCTCTCTCTCTCTCCCTCTCCTCTCTAAAAAATGAATAAATAAAAAAAAATGAAATGCTTCTTTTTTGTTATCGCTTCATATTCATTTTGAAATATCCCTTAATTTTTGTGAGCAGGATATAATTCTTTTCTTGATGAGACACATCAAATTCGTCTTCAAGTTCTGTCAGCTGTACCACTCTGACCTGCTACTTAGGACCTCTGTCTCTTATGACACTAGTCTAAGCTGCCTTCTTCATTCACCTATATTTAGGACCAACTACGTAATTTTCAGAGCCTGTTACAGAGTCCTTGTTCATAAATTATTAAGAATTTCAAAATGGTAAGAGCATTGATTTAAATCAAACGCATGGCTCTCTTCTAAGTGCAGGCACACTGTGACTGCACAGGGCACCTACCAGTGAAGCTGGTCCTCCCTCCACTGCTGCGGTAGCCTCCTGACTATAGACAGTGCCCCCTGCCTCGCCCTACTGCAGTCAGAGTCATTAGCGTGGATCAGGTCATACCACTCCTTGCTTAGAATTTACAAGGTCCTGCAGGATCTGATCCTCCAAGCTTTGTGATTTGATCCTGAAGGTTCCTCTCCTTCCACACACTCCTCTCTTATTCACTAGGAAGCAGACAAAATGGCCACTTTTTTGCCCCTCAAACAGAACAAGAACAGTTCTATCTCAAGGCTCTTCCTTCAACCTCAGCTCAGGATCTAAAAGCTTCGTCCTCTCTCCATCATGCCGTTCTCAGGTCTTATGTCACCTCCTCAGATGGGCCCTTCCTCACCACTCCTAGGTGAAATAGTATAGCCTTCCCCCCCCCACACCACCACAGCCAAGTCACTTGCTAAGCCATTATCCAGTTGTATTATATTCTTAGCACTTATTACCCTGTGACACTATCTTTATTGATATGACATTGATAGTACCTAACACAGTGCTTTCACCATGATCATGCTCAGTAAATACTTGTTGCATGAGTGAATGTTTTTCATAAACTTTTTAGCCTCTTACATTTTGTTTTATTGGAAGATTAACAGAGTTTTTTTCTTTTGTTAAATCCTAATAATTTTTTGCCTAACCAGTGGTGGCACAGTAGATAGAGCATCAACCTGAGATGCTGAGGTCCCAGGTTTGAAACCCCAGGGTTGCCAGCTTGAGTGTGGGATCATAGACATGGTTGCTGGCTTGAGCCCGAAGGTCTCTGGCTTGAGCCCAAGTCTCTGGCTTGAGCAAGGGGTCCCTGGCTCTGCTGGAGGCCCCCCACCCACCGTCAAGGCACGTATGAGAAACAATGAACAACTAAAGTGACGTAACTATGAGTTGATGCTTCTCATTTCTCTCCCTTTCTGTCTTACTCTCTGTGTGTCTCTGTCTCTTTCTCTATCTCTGTCTCTTTATCTCTGTTTCAAAAATAATTCTAATTGTTGCATTCTGATAAAATGAATTAATTTATATTGAATCAATAGATATTTCAAAGTTAACTCTAAAATATCAAATCATTTTCTCTTTAAAATGGCATGTCTTTGGTATGACACATACTACAGTTATTATAGCTTGGACAAGGAATTGAAGATGCTATTACCTATTTGAAACTAAAGTTTCCCCTCAGAATTAATATTTTACACTATAATATCAAAGGGCTCACAGCCCATGCTTCACAAGTTTATGTAAACCCATTCATTCAGTAAACATTGAAAACCTATTATGTAGCAGACACTCAAGAACAAGAAGGTAAGATGTTTTCTCTGCTCTTTAGTTATTCACTGTTGATAATTTGTTCTTTGATATGCATCATTTGTATAGTTTCAAGAAGTAAAGCACTACATTTGCTTCATGAACTACACTTGATCTACTAGCTTTTATGTCTTTACTGCATAGTCCAAGATGATGCAGTTGTATAGGAGAAACACACATGTGTACACTTTAATAGGCTAACATAAATGTAAAATATTTTAAATTAATGTACAAACCTGTTGTTTACCAGTATTGTCTGGTACACACACCAGTTTTTTTTTTGGGGGGGGGGTGATGGCCAAATACTATTGTTCACAGAATTTTCAGTACTTATTATGTAATTATATTGAATACCATATGGTGTTTTATTGCAACTCATTAAATTACTAGGAGTTTATACTTATATCTTTATTATTTTTAGTGCATTTCAGTAGCACTATTTGTTATATAAACTTTAGATATTCCTTTTTCATAAAAATAAAATGACCTTTCAAGATGAAAATAATTCATGGAATATTCTACCCTGACTTTTCCAGAAGTAATCTCCATGTGGATTCTAAATGGTGACTAAATGATAGTATGTATGCTATACAGTCCTTCAAATATAGAAAATAAAAATAGCTATTGCCAGCCACATCAACAAAGAAATAAATTACTTTTTTCAAGGACATTTTGTTTTGAAACTACTTCTACTGGTTTGGTACATTAGTCTCTTTTTCCTTCCTGGAACTCTAGAGGAATGAGTTTTTTCTAATAGTTCTCTGAAGAGGTGCTACTGCCCTGGCCTACTGTGACTTAGACCAGTGGTCCCCAACCCCCAGGCTGTGGATTGATACCGGTCTGTGGGCCATTTGGTACCAGTCTGCAGAGAAAGAATAAATAACTTACATTATTTTCGTTTTATTTATATTTAAGTCTGAACGATGTTTTGTTTTTTTAAAAATGACCAGATTCCCTCTGTCTAACCAGACTCACTCTTGACGCTTGTCTCATAAGTTCGACAATTATATTTTAAAATACTACAGTTTTTACGCCAATCACATAATTTTATTTTGTGCATTTATTCGTCCCAGCCTAAAGGCCGGTCCATGAAAATACTTTCTGACATTAAACCAGTCCTTGATCCAAAAAAGGTTGGGGACCACTGACTTAGAGAATAGAGCATCGATTGTCCTGGCACACCGAGGTTATGGGTTTGATCCCTGGTCAGGGCACTATGAGAAGCAGCTAATGAGTGCACAACTAAATGGAACTTCTGATTGGAACAAGTTAATGTTTTTCTCTCTCTGCCTCCCCCCCTCTTCTTTTCCCTCCTCCCTTTCCCACCTCCTTTTCCCCTGTCCCATTCCCCCCTTCAAATCAATGGAAAACAAGTTTTTAATTAAAAAATTAAGGAGCTGCAATTAAATTATTTTTTAAAGTTTGTAACTTAAAGAAATTTTAATTAGTTTTAATGAATGAAAATCTAAAGTATATTACATACTGTACCTATATATATATATATCATGTACAAAATTTATTGAGAACATAATTTAGCCCTCTCTTTAATTTGGTTTTTCTTGTGAACGCCTATTTTTAAATTATAGGGTAGATGTCCTCAGATGCTATCAAGAAGAGTAGGGTTATTTACTTTTTCACAAGATGGCCACAGACTATTATCCTGTGTGAGTTCTTTTGATTTGTTTTATATAGTTCTTTACTCCCCTCTTAGTAGTATCATTTTGTCATATTGATTGTGTTACTGTCTGTTGCTCTGTGTCCCTCTGTGTTCTGATTTAGTGTTTTTAATTTCCTGTGAGCTAGGAAACCAGTTTTAAATTTGTATTAGAATGAATAACGTGTGTAAAAGAGGACTGAATAGACTGAGTGAAGGTTTAATGGGCTCGCCTATGAGTCAAGTGTCCAGAGCTGCCATGCTTGGCCTTGTGACATCTGTTCTGGTTGCCGATACGCTCTTTTTAGCTCATTTCCTGGTTCTAGTTGGGGCAGATGTCACTGAATCGCAACATAGAAAATATGTAGACTTTCTCATTTTGGAACCCTTCCTTTGGGTCACTCAGTCCTTGTTAACATGAGACACTTGTATCATCTATCTGAAACTTAAATATATAATAAAATACTGCTAATTAAATTCCCTGACATCTTTCCAAGTGCTTTGCTTTGAAACTGTCATACAACTAAATGAACTCTATTAAGCTGTTGATTGCCAAAACTTGTTTCTCTGCTCTTTATTCAGATTTCTATCATGGATAAAGCATGCAGTTTCAAAATCAGTTAAATGTTGACAGTGTATCAAAATACTCTGCAGTCAATCCCAGTGTGCTTTTATTAAACCTTCAAAATATACAGCAGGCTACCTTCTTTGTCAGGTGTTGCACTAGGGACTGTGCCTACAGTGAGTAACAAAGACAGGGTTTCTGTGTTTACAGGGCTTCTATAGTACCCAGTTGTTCTCATACTTTATGTGTGTATACAGATCATCTGGGAACCTTATTAAAAATATTGGTTCCAGGGCCTGGCGCCCTGTTTTTGACTCACTAGGTCTTGAATTGGGACTAGAAATACTCAAGTGACAGGCAACCCAGTGATTCTGATGTAAGTGGTCCTCAGAGCACATTTTGAGAAATATTAGTCTGGCTGATAAGGAATTCTTAGTAAGGAGGTGTAGTTTTCAAATACTGTATGGGCAAGAACAATACAATGCTGTATTTAACCTGATTGCTATTTCATCTGTCATCAAAACTATCTCAGAGGTCTGTTTTGAAATCACTGGCTTATGTTCCTACTTGTCACCTTTGTTTGGAGTTAACATGCCTGAAAACTCTGCTTATATTAAGTATGATTAATTTCTGGTTTCTTAAATACCTACCCCACCAACAGTTCATCTTTTCCAGAAATATAATATTAGCCTATGACAATCTGTCTCCCAAAGGCAGCAGTTATTAGAGAGCTAGAGTAAATAAAGGCAGAACATTTCCAGCCACTGACTTAGTGTCACTGGATGCATGATGAGTGTACACAAGAAATCGTGTCACTGCTTGCCTCCAGACCTGGATGTCTGGAGGAGGCAGTTTTAATCGTGTATCCTTTCGTACCTTACAAATCCTATACAATGTGACTGCATTACCTAATCAAAAATAAATCTGAGGATGCATGACATGTTGTAGCCATAGCTCTAATCATATACCATTGGTTACTGTTCACTCAGATTCTGTTTCTTAAGCCTGCCTTTCTTTTTGACACCTTGCCCATCAGCATATTCTAGAGGGGGGAACTCTTCCTCTTGTAAGTGCTTTATTTGAATCCCTCTTCCCTAATTCAGAGGTTTGTGATACTACTTTATCATAAATTTCATTTTTACACATCGTAGGGTCTGTTTCTAAGCAGTATCTTGTACTTCATATTTTTTTTGTTTTATACCAGAAACGCATCATATAAATTATTGTGGCTTGAAAACTTATTTTAATACCAAGGATATTATGATCCCCATTATTACTATCCTCTAAATGTTTTTTTCTCAATTCTTCTTACCTGTTTAGTCTACCATGTGAATTTTAGAACAATTTTTTAAATTCAAAATATTCTGGTAAATTTTTTAGTTCTTTCTATAAAATTATATGGGAAGAATTAATTAGTTTCTTAGCATATTTAATCTCTCCACTTAGATACACAGTTGTTCTCTCCATTTACTCAAGCCTTCTTTTATATCTTTTAGTAACAATGTTTGCTTCTTCATATAGGGTTGAACATTTTTTATAAGGATTGCTTTGTGTGTTTATATCTTTGTTGCTATTATAAAGTTTTTTCTTTATAAAAGTATTACATAGCTAGAATGTAGGAAAGTTACTTTTGTATATTTGCACTATTTCTAATCTATCATTTTTCAGTTGTTACGTATATTATTATATTGCCTGAAAATGTATACTGACTTTTAAAATATTTTATTAGTGTATGAAATTTAGAAGGTTGAGATATATAGTCATAGTTACCATTCTTTGAGAAACATAAAAACTTCTGGGTCCCTAAGTTCCTGAAATTACTGATCAAAGATAGAGAATAACTTTAAAAAGGAAAAAAAAAAAATATATATATATATACACACACACATTCAATTTCAGTTTATTGATTTCTCCACAAAGAAAACAAAATTCAGCAGAGGAATCGAACCTAGGTTATAAGGGTGGGCTGTTTTTTTGTTTTTGTTTTAATTTAGGAATTATATTTAATGTGGTGACATTGGTCCATAGGAACACATAGTTTTTAGGTGCACATCTCCATAGCATGTGATCTATGCATCATGTGCTCATGGACCAAAGTCACACCACTTTTTGTCACCATAATTTGGCCCTTTTTACTTCCCTCTTTCTGGTAACCACTTCACTTTTGTCTATGTCCATGAATCTCAGTTTTATATCTCACCTATGTGTGAAATCATATAGTTCTTAGCTTTTTATGGTTTACTTATTTCACTTAGCATAATATCCTCAAGGTCCATCCATGTTGTCACAAATGGCAATATATCATTATTTCTTTTTTTTTTTTTAAGTGAGAAGCAGGGAGGCAGAGAGATAGACTCCCACATGTGCCCTGACCGGGATCCACCCAGCAAGCCCCCATGGGCCAATGCTCTGCCCATCTGAGGCTGTTGCTCTGTTGCTCAGCAACCAAGCTATTTTAGTATGAGACAAGTCCAACCGAGCCATGGCAGTGGGAGGGGAAGAGAGACAGTGAGAGAGAGGGGAAAGGATGGAGAAGCAGATGGTTGCTTCTTCTCTGTGCCCTGACCAGGAATCAAACCTGGGACATCCACGCACCAGTCAATGCTCTACCACTGAGCCAACCAGCCAGGGTTTATTATTTCTTGTGGCTGAGTATTATTCTATTGTATATATGTGTCACATCTTCTTTATCCCATCCTCTTATGAGAGACACTTAGGTTGTTTCCTTGGCTACCATGAATAATGCTGCAATGAACATGGGAGTGCATATGTTTTTGCATACAAATATTTCCCAAGTTTTTCATGTAGATAACCAGTAGAGGAATTGCTGGGTCATACAGTAGCTCTATTCTTAAGTTTTGGGGGTTTTTTGGTTTTTGTTTTTTGTATTCTTCTGAAGCTGGAAACGGGGAGAGACAGTCAGACAGACTCCCGCATGCGCCCAACCGGGATCCACCCAGCACGCCCACCAGGGGCGAGCCTCTGCCCACCAGGGGGTGAGCTCCGCCCCTCCGGGGGGTCGCCCTGCCGCGACCAGAGCCACTCCAGCGCCTGGGGCAGAGGCCAAGGAGCCATCCCCAGCGCCCGGGCCATCCCTGCTCCAATGGAGCCTCGGCTGCGGGAGGGGAAGACAGAGTCAGAGAGGAAGGAGGGGGGAGCGGAGAAGCAAATGGGCGCTTCTCCTATGTGCCCTGGCCGGGAATCGAACCCGGGTCCCCCGCACGCCAGGCCGACGCTCTACTGCTGAGCCAACCGGCCAGGGCTATTCTTAAGTTTTTGAGGAACTGCCATACTGTCTTTCATAGTGGCTGTAGCAGTTTACATTCCCACCAACAGTGAATGAGGGTTCCTTTTTCTCCACAGCCTCTTCAACACTTGTTATTACCCGTCTTGTTGATAACTAATCTAACAGGTGTGAGGTGTTATGTCACTGTAGGTTTGATTAGCATAATTCTCTACTAGCAAGTGAAGATGAGCATCTTTTCATGTATCTGTCATTTGTATGTCTTCATGGGAGAAGTGTCTGTCTAGATTCTCTCCACATTTTTTAATTGGCTTGTTTGTTGTTGAGCTTCTTGAGTTCTTTATATATTTTGGATATTAACCCCTTGTCAGAGCTGTTGTTTGTGAATATCAACTCCCATTTGATTGGCTGCCTTTTGGTTTTATTGTCAGATTCTTTTGCTGTGCAGAAACTTTTTAGTTTGGTGTAGTCCCGTTCATTTATTTTTGCCTTTACTTCCCTTGCTCTGTCCTAAGTGAGGGCTGCTGGCAGACCACGGGAGCACCAGTAGTGTCACAGAGTTTAGTCTTCTGCCCTGTCCCAGGACTCAGCCACTGCCCTAGTTTTTCACTCCTGAGGGTGCCCCGACCCCATTTTTCCTGTCCTCCCACCAGGAGGAAACCCGGATACACCAGGTTTCTTTCTTCTCAGCTATGCGATGCATCCTTATCTTTTGTCCCCAGTCACTCCCTGCCCACTTTAGTTGCTTCAGGGCACTCATCTTTTTTACACAGGGGGCCAGTTCACTGTCCCTCAGACCGTTGGAGGGCCGCCACATACAGTGCTCCTCTCACTGACCACCAATGAAAGAGGTGCCCCTTCCAGCAGTGCGGCAGGGGCCGGATAAATGGCCTCAGGGGGCCGCACTGTGGCCCACGGGCTGTAGTTTGGGGATGCCTGGCTTAGGGCATAAGAACTGGCTGTGCTGGGAACCTGAGGGCCCAGGGCAGAGTCTGCCTGGCCGGAGGAGGAATAAGGCCAGAAAAGAAGGTGGCATATTCCAGGAATGATGAGGAACCCTCAGAAGTTCAAGAAAGTTGTCTTTCTTGCCTACTTCTCCACCAGCTTGTAGTTTTTTTCAATTTGGTTTCTCCCACAGTATCTGACACTGGACTTGGCTTATATTAGGTCTCCAGAACCCATTTGAGGTCATTGTCATATGTACTCACCATTCTCCCCTTCAGCTCATGGGTGTTCTGTGGCTTCTCTTCATCGCTTGGCTATTGTTCTCCCTGTCACCAGTCACTCCCTACCTTGGCTCATGCTCCTTGTAGCTGCTGAATTCATCTTTATTTTAATTGAACTCTTGCCTGTAGTTCCTGTTTTTCTGATGCCTAATAGCTTAGTTTGGCATATGTGAGCTTTTCTAGCCTGAATTAATAATCTCTCACACCATTTAGTCTTCACTTCTCCTCTTTGCCTCCCTCCCTCTCCTTTCCTCCTCCTCCTCCTTCTCCTTCTAATTCTAGCATTAATTTTTTTGTCACTGTATCAAAGAAGTTTATATGCAACTCTTATTTCCATTTTTTAATGTTAAGTGTAAATTCTTTCTATTTAAAATGTGCAGAAATCTTTCTTTTCTTTTTTTTTTTTTTTTTTTTTTTTCTGAAACTGGAAACGAGGAGAGAGTCAGACAGACTCCCACAAGCACCCGACCGGGATCCACCCAGCACGCCCACCAGGGGGCGGTGCTCTGCACATTCTCTAATATACATTATTTGGAAAAGATGGCCTTTTCCTCATAATATAGTTCACAGTTTGAAGAATCTAATCTAGTCTTAAATGATACAGAAATTGTTGTAACATCTGTTACAAACATGTAAAGGCTCACTTTTAACCACCAACTTCATTTCACATCTAAATTGTTTTTTCAAACACTGCATACGCTAACCTCTTTCTATGAATTAAACCCAAAGCCCACTTATTTTTAGTCACCGGGGAATCGCTCTGTTGCGACCAGAGCCACTCTAGCACCTGGGGCGGAGGCCAAAGAGCCATCCCCAGCGCCTGGGCCATCCTTGCTCCATTGGAGCCTCGGCTGCGGGAGGGGAAGAGAAAGAGAGGAAGGAGAGGGGGAGGGGTGGAGAAGCAGATGGGCGCCTCTCCCGTGTGCCCTGGCCGGGAATCAAACCCGGGACTTCTGCACGCCAGGCCGACACTCTACCACTGAGCCAACCGGCCAGGGCCCAGAAATCTTTCTTACCCCTCTCTTCATCCCCTTGATGGAGAGAAATTGAGACTCGGTGGCCTGGAAGACTGTTCACAGTAGAAAGCTTCAAACAGTGAATCAGTATGGAGTCCTCCTTTCTCTCTGTGACATTCTAAATGACCATCTAAATGACTCCCCGTCTTGAATACCAGTATCGCTCCTGTAGCAGCTGGTCATAAACAGCCCTCTCCCTTGAACCAAACCACTCCTCTTTCTCCCCTGGCTTGATTTGGTTCTAGTTAACACCAGAAGCTGTCTTAATCTTTGAAAGAGATAGCAACAATGTCTTTGTTAGTGTATGCCTAAGTAGCTTCCTACAGTTTGACATGATATGCAGCTCATAATTCTGATTTCTACTCAGAGGCAACTAGAATTTTGCAGAATGGTATTTTTAAATTTGTTGAATAGATGGTGTTTGATCCCACTGTTGTATTCTGTTGGCACTACTCATGTAGTCATAGGATCATAGAAATTTAATTTAGAAAAATGACTTATATTTGCAATATGTTATCACGGTGGCTGGCTAGGGAAACATTGCTTCTATCACCCTAAGCAGTTTATTTAATCTCTAACCTAAGTGTTTTTAGGAGTTAGAGAAATTGATGAGAAAGTTAGCAATTGGGGCTCTTAATAATCTTAGGTGCTTAGCTTTAAACCATTTAAAGTAATTCTGATTATAAGCCTTTGGGGTATAATATAATAAATATGAAAATTGCAAAGTATTTCTCATCACAGTAATTTTTCTAGTCATTTATTGTCTAATTTCTGTTAGGTCAGCCTCCGTAACCTATGTTACCACATTCATTTCCCTGACTACACACTCAACTTTAAATTCCTTTAGTCACCTCTTAAATTAACGGTTACATGAATCATTTTTCCATTTTTTAAAATGCATAGTATAACTTATAGAAAATGCACATTCTCTAATATACATTATTTGGAAAAGATGGCTTTTCCTCATAATATAGTTCACAGTTTGAAGAATCTAATCTAGTCTTAAATGATACAGAAATTGTTGTAACATCTGTTACAAACATGTAAAGGCTCACTTTTAACCACCAACTTCATTTCACATCTAAATTGTTTTTTCAAACACTGCATACGCTAACCTCTTTCTATGAATTAAACCCAAAGCCCACTTATTTTTAGTCACCGATATTTTCATTTTGATCTGCATAAAAATACAGCAAGTTCAAATCCTTCTTTCTTTCTTTCTTGGCTCTAAATATTGAACCCCCTCCACCTCTTCCTGTCTTTCTCCCTCTCCTTCTCTCTCCCCCATCTCCTTCCCCTCTTTCTCCCTCTCCCTCTCCCTCCTCCTTCCTCTCTCTCTCTCCATTTTATATAATAACATAGATGTTCACAATAAAGGAATAGAGAAGAATAAAAGTTACTTTGTCCAGTAGTTGTACCCATTGTACAGTTTATCTGAAGTTGACCCTGTCTGCTGGGAAGAAAATTATATAACCTCTTTGAATCATATTTTAATATGAGGAAAACAGGGAAAGATAATTTTTTAGACTGTTAGTTTAGAAATGGTTATGAGTTATCTGCATAATTTAAGAAAATGTTCTGCTCAAATACATTTTTCTACTTTTCTTAAACTCGGACACACATTTGAGTCACTACTGATTGAAAGTCATGTATGAGATATTGATTTGAATGCCCTGAGGGTTAAATACAAAATATTTTGCCTACATCTAAAATTCAGTGAATTTCTAAAATAAGATGTATAGTTGTCTGACCGGTGGTGGTGCATTGGATGGAGAGATGACCTGGGAAGCTCAGGTCCTAGGTGCAAAAAACCCTGAGGTCCCCAGCTTGAGCACGGGCTTATATGGCCTGAGCACAGGCTCACCAACTTGAGTGTGGGCTCATCGAAATGATCCCATGGTCTCTGGCTTGAGCCTAAGGTTGCTGGCTTGAACAAGGAGTCACTGGCGCAGCTTGAGCCCCCCAGCTCTACCCTGCTCCACCTCACCCAACCCCACCCCCGTTAAGGCACACATGAGAAGCAGTCATTGAACAACTAAGGTGCCACAACTACAAGGTGATGTTTCTCATCTCTCCTTCTCTCTCTCTCTCTCTCTCTCTCACTTAAAAAAAAAAAAGTATTTTTTACCCAAAGCTGTAAACTACCAAATTTTATGTCTTTTGATGCTGTGGTTAAATTTAATTAGTTCTAATTAGCACTATGTCTTTTGATGCTGTGGTTAAATTTAATTAGTTCTAATTAGCACTTTCATAAGTATTTTATGCTTTGCCAGAGGAGATCAAAGAAAGTGCTATTAATCTATTGTAGCCAAATATCCCCCATCAGAATAAAGGATGAACACAGATTCCATAAATCTTGTTTTTAAAATCTAATTGGTAAAAGATAATTATTAAAAGTTGTATTTATTGAAATAATTTCCATATATTTCTTTTCAGTGTGGGTGCTTGAGTAATAATAACAATAATAGCTCAAATGAATGCATATTATGGGCCAGGCCATTCACTAAGTGTTTTGTTGTTTTTTTTAATTTTTTTTTAACTATTTTTTTCCTTTTTAATTTTTTTTTAAATTTTTTATCCATTTTTAGAGAGGAGAGAGAGAGAGAGAGAGAGGAGAGGAGAGAGAGGAGAGACAGAGAGGAGAGACAGAGAGAAGGGGGGAGGAGCTGGAAGCATCAACTCCCATATGTGCCTTGACCAGGCAAGCCCAGGGTTTCAAACCAGCGACCTCAGCATTTCCAGGTCGACGCTTTATCCACTGTGCCACCACAGGTCAGGTTCACTGAGTGTTTTATAAAGATTATCTCACCTAGTTCTGTTGCTCTCATCCTTTTCCCCCCACCCCCTTGGTACCAAGATGTTAAAGAGGTTGATTAACATGACCAAGGTCTTACCTAGTACTAAAAGTGGAACTTAAAACCAGACGCTGGTTAAACCCTGACATATGGTGATATACTTTCTGGACTAAGCATTATACAAGGGCATTCTGTCTCCCACAGGTTTGCTTTAATCTCTGATTGTTTTAATGGAAAATTATCAGCGTGAATTTTAATATAAAAGATATTTCTTTGTTATTCTTTCAAATATTAAGTTATAAATTTCACTGGTCTTTTTGATAGATAAGCTTTCACCTCTATCCCTGGAAACGTTACCAAGTTTTTGGGGGGGTTGTTTTATTTTTGGTTTTTTTTACAAAGACAGAGTCAGAAAGAGGGATAGATAGGGACAGACAGACAGGAATGGAGAGAGATGAGAAGCATCAATCATCAGTTTTTCACTGCGACACCTTAGTTGTTCATTGATTGCTTTCTCATATGTGCCTTGACCACGGACCTTCAGCAGACCAAGTAACCCCTTGCTCGAGCCAGCGACCTTGGGTCCAAGCTGGTGAGCTTTGCTCAAACCAGATGAGCCCACGCTCAAGCTGGTGACCTTGGGGTCTTGAACCTGGGTCCTCTGCATCCCAGTCCAACGCTCTATCCATTGCGCCACCACCTGGTCAGGCAAAACCATACCAAATTATTTAGGGCTTTTACTTTTGTTGGAGTTGGGAGGAGGGAAATAAAATGAAAAGTTTGGTTTTAATTCTTTTTTTTTAATTAATTGTGTTTACATAGATTCTAGGGTCACCCCGAATGCATCCCCCCTCCCCCCTATTCCCCTCAACATCTCCTTTGCCCCCCTTCCTACATCACCATCCCCCCTTCCCTTCAGGTTTATCCCATCCTATCATCCCCTTTCCCTCGGTCCTCTTTTCCTCTGGTCCCTTTGATTCCTCCTCTGTCTCAATCCCATTCCTCAGTTCTCATTATTCCTTGGATTCCTCAAATGAGTGAGGTCATATATTTTTCTCTGCCTGGCTTATTTCACTCAACATAATAGTTTCCAGGTTCCTCCGTATTGTTGCAAAAGGTAATATTTCCTTCTTTTTCATAGCCCCATAGTATTCCATTGTATATATAATATGTACCACAGCTTTTTAATCCACTCGTCCACTGATGCAGTGGTCCCCAACCTTTTTTGGGCCAGGGACCGGTTTAATGTCAGAAAATATTTTCACAGACCAGCCTTTAGGGTGGGACGGATAAATGTATCACATTACCGAGACAAGCGTCAAGAGTGAGTCTTAGACGGATGTAACAGAGGGAATCTGGTCATTTTTTAAAAATAAAACATTGTTCAGACTTAAATATAAATAAAACAGAAATAATGTAAGTTATTTATTCTTTCTCTGCGGATCAGTACCAAATGGCCCACGGACCAGTACCGGTCTGCGGCCCGGAGGTTGGGACCACTGCACTGATGGACACTTGGGCTGTTTCCAAATCTTTGCTTTTGTGAACAATGCTGCCATAAACATGGGAGTGCATTTCTTTTTTTCAGTCGGTGATATGGTGTCCTTGGGATATATTCCTATAAGTGGGATGGCTGGGTCAAAGGGCAGTTCCATTTCTAATTTTTTGAGGAATCTCCATACTGTTTTTCACAGTGGCTGCACCAGTCTGCATTCCCACCAGCAGTGCAGGAGGGTTCCCTTTTCTCCACATCCACCAGCACCTATTTTGTGTTGTTTTGTTAATGAGCGCCATTCTGACTGGTGTGAGGTGGTATCTCATTGTGGTTTTAATTTGCATTTCTCTGATGATTAGTGATGTTGAACATTTTTTCATTTGTCTATTGGCCATCTGTATGTCCTCTTTGGAGAACTGTCTATTCATTTCTTGTGCCCATTTTTTGATTGGATTGTTTGTCTTCCTGGTGTTGAGTTTTACAAGTTCTTTATAAATTTTGGTTATTAATCCCTTATCAGATGTATTGTTGAATATGTTCTCCCATTGTGTGGTTTGTCTTTTTATTCTGTTCATATTGTCTTTCTCTGTGCAAAAGCTTTTTAGTTTGATATAGTCCCATTTGTTTATCCTGTCTTTTATTTCATTTGCCTGTGGAGATAAATCAGCAAAGATATTGCTGCAATAGATGTGAGCTTACTGCCTATGTTTTCTTCTAGGATGCTTATGGTTTCATGATTTACATTTAAGTCCTTTATCCATTTTGAGTTTATTTTTGTGCATGGTGTAAGTTGGTGGTCTAGTTTCATTTTCTAGCGGGTAGCTGTCCAGTTTTCCCAACACCGTTTGTTAAAGAGACTGTCTTTACTCCACTGTATGCTTTTGCCTCCTTTGTCAAATATCAATTCTCCATAAAGATATGGGTTTATTTCTGGGTTCTGGGTTCTGTTCCATTGATCTATATGCCTGTTCTTATGCCAGTACCAAGCTGTTTTGAGTACAATGCCCTTGTAGTATAACTTGATATCAGGAAGTGTGATACCTCCCACTTTATTCTTTTTCAAGATTGCTAAAGCTATTCGTGTTCTTTTTTGGTTCCATATAAATTTTTGGAATATGTGTTCTATATCTTGGAAGTATGTCATTGGTATTTTAATTGGTATTGCATTGAATTTATAGATTGCTTTGGGTAATATAGACATTTTAATTATGTTTATTCTTCCTAACCATGAGCACAGTATATGCTTCCACTTGTTTGTGTTTTCCTTGATTTCTTTTATCAATGTTTTATAATTTTCTGAGTACAAGTCTTTAACCTTTTGGTTAAATTTACTCCTAGGTCCTTTTGTTGTTGTTGTTGCAATTGTGAAAGGGATTGTTTCCTTAATTTCTCTGACAGTTCATTGTTCGTGTATAAAAATGCCTCTGATATCTGTGTATTAATTTTATATCCTGCCATCTTGCTGAATTCGTTTATTAGGTCCAGTAGTTTTTTGACTGAGACTTTAAGGTTTTCTGTATACATTATCATATCATCTGCAAATAATGATAGCTTTACTTCTTTTTTAATTTGGATGCCTTTTATTTCTTCTTCTTATCTGATTGTTGTAGCTAGGACTTCCAGTACTATGTGAACTAAGAGTGGTGAAAGAGGGCACCCCTGCTTTGTTCCTGATTTTAGGGGAATTGCTTTTCGTTTCTGTCTGTTAATTATGTTGGCTGTGGGTTTGTCATAGGTGGCTTTTATCATGTTGAGGTATGTTCCCTGTATTCCCACTTTGCTAAGAGTTTTGATCATAAATGGGTGCTGGATTTTATCAAATGCCTTTTCTGTATCTATTGAAATTATCATGTGGTTTTTCTCCTTCCTTTTGTTTATGTGATGAATCACATTGATTGATTTACAAATGTTGTACCATCCTTGCCTCCCAAGAATAAATCCCACTTGATCATGGTGTATGATTTTTTTCATGTATTGCTGGATCTGGTTTGCAAATATTTTGTTGAGGATTTTAACGTCTAAATTCATCAGGGATATCGGCCTATAATTTTCTTTCTTTGTGTTGTCTTTGCCTGGTTTTGGAATCAGAATTATGCTCGCCTCATAAAAGGAACTTGGAAGTGTTTCTTCCTCTTTAATTTTTTGAAATAGCTTGAGAAGGAGTTAGTTCTTCTTTAATTATTTTGTAGAATTCACCAGTGAAGCCATCGGGCCCAGGGGTTTTGTTTTTTGGGAGCTTTTTGATAATTGTTTTGATCTCTTTTGTTGTAATTGGTCTGTTTAGGTTTTCTGATTCTTCCAGATTGATTTTTGGAAGATTATATGTTTCAAGGAATTTGTCCATTTCACCTAGGTTGTTTAATTTTTTGGCATACAGTTCTGCATAGTATTTTCTTACAATATTTTGTATTTCTGTTGTGTTGGTTGGTATTTCTCCACTTTCATTTCTAATTTTATTTATTTGAGTCCTCTCTCTTCTTTTCTTGGTGAGTCTGGTTAAAGGTTCATCGATCTTGTTTACTCTTTCAAAGAACCAGCTCCTGGTCTCATTGATCCTCTCTATTGTTTGTTTAGCTTCTATGTCATTTATTTTCACTCTGATCTTTATTATTTCCTTCTTTCTACTACCTCTGGGCCTTACTTGCTGTTCTTTTTCTAGCTCTTTTAGATCAGGGGTCCTCAAACTTTTTTTTTTTTACTTTTTTTTTTTTTGTATTTTTCTGAAGCTAGAAATGGGAGAGACAGACAGACTCCCACATGCGCCCGACCAGGATCCACCCAGCACGCCCACCAGGGGCGACGCTCTACCCACCAGGGGGCGATGCTCTGCCCCTCCAAGGCGTCGCTCCGTTGTGACCAGAGCCACTCCAGCGCCTGGGGCAGAGGCCAAGGAGCCATCCCCAGCGCCCGGGCCATCTTTGCTCCAATGGAGCCTCGGCTGCGGGAGGGGAAGAAAGAGACAGAGAGGAAGGAGGGGGGGTGGAGAGTCAAATGGGCGCCTCTCCTGTGTGCCCTGGCCGGGAATTGAACCCAGGTCCCCCGCACGCCAGGCCGACGCTCTACCACTGAGCCAACCGGCCAGGGCTGGTCCCCAAACTTTTAACACAGGGGGCCAGTTCACTGTCCCTCAGACCATTGGAGAGCCAGACTATCAAAAAAAAACTATGAACAAATCCCTATGCACACTGCACATATCTTATTTTAAAGTAAAAAAACAAAACAGGAACAAATACAATATTTAAAATAAAGAACAAGCAAATTTAAATCGACAAACTGACCAGTATTTCAATGGGAACTATGGGCTTGCTTTTGGCTAATGAGATGGTCAATGTGCTCTTCTCACTGACCACCAGTGAAAGAGGTGCCCCTTCCGGAAGTGTGACGGGGGCCGGATAAATGGCCTCAGGGTGCCACATGCAGCCCGCAGGCCGTAGTTTGGGGACCCCTGTTTTAGATGTTTGTTTGAGCTTTTTTAAGCTTAAGGAATGTCTATAGTGCTATGAACTTCCCTCTCAGTACTGCTTTTGCTGTGTCCCATAAATTTTGAGTTGTTGTTTGCTCATTATCATTTGTTTATAGGAATTTTTTTATTTCTTCTTTGATTTCATTGTTAACTTATTTGTTATTTAATAACATGCTATTTAGTTTCCAAAGTGTTTGAGTATTCTTTAGGTTTTCTGTTGTGGTTGATTTCTAGTTTCATGCCATTGTGATCAGAGAAAATGCTTGATATTATTTCAATCTTCTTAAATTTATTGTGTCCTAACATGTGGTCTATCCTAGAGAATATACCATGAGCACTTGAAAAGAATGTATATTCTGCTGCTTTAGGGTGAAAGGTTCTAAAGATATCTATTAAATCGAGTTGATCTAGTGTGTCCTTTAAGTCTGCTATTTCTTTGTTAATTTTCTTCCTTGAGGATCTATCTAGTGATGTTAATGGGGTATTGAAATCTCCTACTATTATAGTATTGCTGTTGATATCGCCCTTTATATCCATCAAAGTCTGCTTTATATATTTAGGTGCTCCTATATTAATTAGGTGCGTAGATATTTATGATGGTTATATCTTTCTGTTGGATTGCTCCCTTTATCATTATGTAGTGACCTTCTTTATCTCTTACTATTCTTTGTCTTACTATAGCCATTTTGTCTAAGTATTGCTACCCCAGCTTTTTTTTCATTTCCATTTGCATGAAATATTTTTTTCCATCCTTTTACCCTCAGTCTATGTGCATCTTTTGTTTTAAGGTGTGTCTCTTGTAG
Source organism: Saccopteryx bilineata (assembly GCF_036850765.1). Classification (NCBI taxonomy): domain Eukaryota; kingdom Metazoa; phylum Chordata; class Mammalia; order Chiroptera; family Emballonuridae; genus Saccopteryx; species Saccopteryx bilineata. The sequence continues at coordinate 104,641,179 of NC_089495.1, forward strand.
ACAGCATATGTATGGGTCCTGTTTTCTTATCCACGCAGCTACCCTATGTCTTTTGATTGGATCATTTAATCCATTTACATTTAAGGTTATTATTGATATGTAGTTGTTTATTGTCATTTTATTCTTTAAAGCTGTATTCCTTTTTTGCTATATTCCTTTCCCACTTTGATCTGTTTACAACAGGCCCCTTAACATTTCCTGCAGCATTGGTTTGGTTGTAATGAATTCCTTGAGTTGTTTTTTGTCTGGGAAGCTTTTTATTTCTCCTTCGATTTTAAACGATAGCCTTGCTGGATAAAGTAGTCTTGGTTGTAGGTTCTTGTTCTGCATTACTTTGAATATTTCTTGCCATTCCCTTCTGGCCTCAAGTGTTTCTGTTGAGAAGTCGGATGTCATCCTTATGGGGGCTCCTTTGTAGGTGATAGCCGTTTTTTCTCTAGGAGCTTTTAATATTTTCTCTTTATCGCTTAGCTTTGGTATTTTAATTATGATGTGTCTTGGTGTAGGTTTCTTTGGGTTTCTCTTTAATGGAGTTCTCTGTGCTTCTTGAACTTGTGAGACACATCCTTGCATCAATTTAGGGAAGTTTTCAGCTATGATTTGATTGAATAAAGTTTCTATCCCTTGTTCTTTCTTTTTTTTCATGAACCCCTATGATGCGGATTTTATTTTTCTTCATGTTGTCACAGAGCTCTCTTAGGGTTTCCTCAGACTTTTTGAGTCTCTTTTCTTTTTTCTGCTCTGCTTCCATGCCTTTGTTCATCTTGTCCTCCAACTTGCTGATTCAATCCTCAGCTTCATCCATCCTGCTTTTAATTCCTTCCATTGTGGTCTTCATTTCTGATATTGTATTTGTCACCTCCGACTGATTTCTTTTTTAATATTTCAATGTCCTTTTTTATACTTGCTATCTCTTTATTTAGGTGTTTATAATGACCATCCATTGTTGTTCTAAGATCCCTAAGCATCCTAACAATCATTGTTTTAAACTCTGCATCCGCTAGTTTGGTTATTTCTATATCACTCAGTTCCTTTTCTGGCAATTTCTCTTGTGGTTTCATTAGGTTGCACTTCTCTGTCTTTTCATTATGTCTGTGTATTTGGGTGTGTTGTTTGTAGGGCTGGTTTGGTCTAGGTTTGGTGTTGTCTGCCTCCAATTTTCAGTTGTGTTATTTCTAGGTTTTCTTGGGTTAGCATCAGCTGTTGTTTGTAATCCACTGTCGGGTTTTGCTTTGAAGTCTTGATTTGTTTGTTTTCTTCTCAGTTATCTCAGTGGTAGTCTTTTTTACTGATCTCAGCAGGAGGCTTATTTGTTTGTTTTAATTCTTAAGGAATGAAACTTAATTATTTTTTGTCACACTCATCACCCATTGGAGTTTAGGGAAATTTCAGTTCTAGCATAGAAAGAGTAGGTACTTGGTCATGTATTAAGAAGTGGTAATTGGCCCCTGCTCAACTCAACATTTTTTCCTCGTGTATTTACTTATGTCTGTACTAAAATACTGACTAGAGTGTTTGATTATCACAAAAAGCACAATCAGCAAATGGTTATTTCATCAAATGATATTCCTTCCTTCTGTCTCTATTCTCTTTCCTGCCCTCCTCCTTCTACCCTGTCACTCACACGCTTACATTAGAATCCAAACTTTCCAAGGTTAAAAGCAGTTTGCTCTCATGAAATGATATAAGAAATCATGCCTGACTTGTACTAAAGAAAAAAAAAATTGTAATGGATAAGTTAGAGGTGACCAAAATTTATAATTATTTGTCAAAAAAATTCAGGCAGTGCGAACCTTAGCTATCCTGTTGATTCCTGGACTCATTCAGACCAACTGTTATGTGTGCTGCCTTCCTGGTCCCCTTTCTCCAGTTTGGGCATCTGTTCTTTCATGTAACCACAGTACTGGTCACTTAAAAGTACTGCTAGCTACAGTTAAAGATTTCCACTGAGTGTGATTTTCAAGTTCAAGATCATAAGTAGATTACATAAGGAAGAAATGTAAGCGCCTGACCAGGCTGTGGAACAGTGGATAGAGCATCAGACTGGGATGTGGAAGACCCAGGTTCAAAACCCCAAGGTCACCGACTTGAGTACGGGCTTATTGAGTTTGAGCGCGGGGTTGCTGGCTTGAGTGTGGGATTTTAGACGTGACCCTATGGTCTCTAGCTTGAGCCCAGAGGTTGCTGGTTTGAAGCCCAAGATTGCTGGCTTGAACCCAAGGTTGCTGGCTTGAGCAAGGGTTCACTTACTCTGCTGTAATCCCCGCCCCCCATCAAGGCACATATGAGAAAGCAACCAGTGAATAACTAAGGTGCCCCAACAAAGAATTGATGCTTCTCATCTCTTTCCCTTCCTGTCTATCTGTCCCTATCTGTCCCTCTCTCTGACTCTGTCTCTGTTAACAAAAAATATTAAAAAATAAATGTAAGAGAAGAGGAAGCTGCATAAGATAGTAAAAACATTCTGGCTATGAGATAAAATACTTATATTTGATCTGTTTTAAGAGTTTTTGTTGTTTAGCTCACAGGTAAATAGATAATCTCTAGAATACTGCTGATGTACTTCTCCTGAAGAAGAGAAAATTCGATAAAGGATTGAGTCTTACATTGTTTTTGTGAAAAACAGAAATTAGGCACTAATTGGAAAAACAAAAACAAAACACTTACATAAAAGTCTTCATTGTACTGACTGCCATTTATTTTACCCTACTCAACACATACCAAAAACTTATGGGTGGCTGTTGTTTCTAACAAAAATCTCAGAGTAAACCAAGTCCAGTGTTAATCATCATTTCCTCGCTGGGTTGTAGACCCCTTCTGAACACCTTGCCAGCTAATGTAATGGACATATTTTGAATATAATGTCTTCCTAAATAGCTATAGATATTTTAAATTGGGATAGTATATAACATTTACCAACTAGAGAAATTATCTGAATTGCTTCATTATATTTAAGATGCAATTATGATACAGGTGAAGAGCACTGGACAAGGAGTCTTGAAGCTTTTTCCCTCTCTGCCTCTGACAAGCTGTGTAATCATGGGCCAGCCGCCATTGCAATGGGACTTAATGAGCCATCCGAATTACACTGTGCTCATATGGAAGGGTTTACACAGTAGTAGGTCTGTCATTAAGAGGGAGCTATCAGGTTGAATCATATTAAATTAGAAATTCTATAAAAAGTCAAAAATGATCACATTTCTGTATTAATGTGGGAGATATTTTTCAATTCTTAGTCTGAACACAATCTAGGAGAGCTTGTCAGCTGGAGCTCAGATTCTTCTCCGGATGGAAGCATGGGTTGGAAGTGGAGGGAATTACTGGTCCTTCAACAAAACTGTATTCTTGATGCCAGTGGTTATAACACACATGTCATGACTTCCCTACTTGTAGTAATAAATCTTCATTCTTTGCTGCTGGTTCAGAGAACCCCTGGGATATAACTATATAGATCAGGGGTTTGCCATCTAGTGGTCTGGTAGTATAATATGTATGTTTTTGGTTTTGAGGGGTTTTGGTGTTGTAGGGGAAGAGTTGCCTTTTGTTTTTAAATTGAATTAGTTGGCAACATTTAATAAATAATTTCACCTTAAAATTGGACTGAGTAATTATCAGCTGGTACTGAGGACTTGGGAAGGAGCATGTACCCCATTTCCAGTTCATAGTAGCCCTACCTCTCACTGTCACTTTCTACTGTACTTGACAGATCCCAGTAGACATTTGAGTTTGTGCTTCTCTTATGCTGTCCAATAGGACTTCACAGTGATACAAGTGTATCTGTTATCCCGTGTGGTGGCAACTAGCCACATGTAACTCTTGAGCACTTAAAACGTGGCTGGTTTGCTTGAAGAGCTGAGTTTTTCATTTTATTAATTTTAATTATTTTTAGAATAATGATTTTTCTTTTTTCTTTTAAAAAATCTTATTGTGTTCATTGAGGTGACATCAGTTAACAAAATTATACAGGTTTCAGGTTCACAATTCTATAGTACCAACATCTGTATACACTGTATTACATTGTGTGTTCACCACTCCAAGTCAAATCTCCAGCCATCATCATCTGTCCCCCTCTACCCTCCACCATCTCCCTCTCACCCCCTTTCCCTCCTGCAGTTCCCACACCATTGTCTGTGTCTGTAAATTTCTTTCCTTTGCTTAATCCCTTCATGTGTTTCTCCTAGTCTCCCAATAATTGTAATTTAAATAGTTGTATATTGCTAGTGGCTACCACACTGAACAGTGCAAGTAGATAGTGGAGTATTTTCCTTTATTGGGTATTTCTTATGGAGTGAAGATAAATTCTTAAATGCCAAATCTAAATGTTAGCATATATAGTATTACTATAAATTACATGACTTGACAACCAAATTACCATCTTATTAAATACAGCCTAAAACTTTTCTTCTTATCCTTTTTCCCCTTACTTATTCAGTACTTTATATCACATGCCTATTCTAGGCCCTAGGTATAAAGGGAAGGTCCCTGTTTTCATGAAACTTACAAATAATAAATATCTGTAAGAAACTCTTATTCGGGTACTTTAATATTTACTATCTATGATCCTTTCAGTAGCTCTACCATATAAGGATATTATTCAATTATTTGTCAATTGCAAGCCCTAAAATTTCTTTATTACCACTTAAATTTACATTCTGATAGATTAAAATGTACTACTGTTACAGTTTCTCTGAGAAGCTCTCTTTGTCTTTTGTCCTAGTCTCCAAATACTAAAACTTTCTATAAAGTCACTGTTTTAAAATAGGCATCATCGGCCTGATCAGGCGGTGGTGCAATGGATTGAGCACTGACCTGGGATGCTGAGGACCCAGGTTCAAAGCCCGAGGTCGCCGGCTTGAGCATGGGATCATAGACATGACCCAAAGGTTGCTGGCTTGAGCTCAGCTGTAGCCCCCCAGTCAAGGCACATATGAGAAAGCAATTAATGAATAACTAAGGTGCCACAACGAAGAATTGATGCTTCTCATCTCTCTCCCTTCCTGTCTGTCCCTATCTGTCCCTCTCTCTGACTGTCTCTCTGTCTCTCTCACAAAAGAAAAAGGCATTATCAGAACCTTTTCATGTTAGTAACCAGCTCATGTGCACTTGGTTATTACCTCAGCTTGCCTCTGCCTGCTCCCGGCTGGGTCTTCTCCCAAAACTTCCTTTTTTATTATACTTTGAGGACATGTACTTGCTCTCTCTGACAGGCAGTCCCAGTGCTCTTCTGCTGTCCTGCTTCTCTTTGCCATGAAACTTTTCTTTCTCTCACCCTCCAAAATGGCAGCTTCTTTTCCCTTTTGGGAGGCACTGTTTACCTCCTTAACTGTTCAACTCTCTCCCTTTTTTTCTTCTTTCCCAGCTGAGAAACAGACTCTCACATATGCCGTGACTGGGGTTCACCCAGCAACCTCCGTCTAGGGCTGATGCTCTGCCCATCTGGGACCATTCACCCAACCAAGCTATTTTCAGTGCCTGAAGTAGAGGCTTTACAGAGCCATCCTCAGTGGCCAGGCCAATGCACTCGAATCAATAAAGTCAATAAAACCTTGCCTGTAAGAGGGGAAGAGAGAGAGAGAGGAGGGAGACAGGTGGAGAAGCAGATGATCACTTCTCCTGTTTGCCCTGACTGGGAATCGAACCCTGGACATCCACATTCTGGGCCGATATTCTACCACTGAGCCAACCAAAAGTGAAATCAAAATCTCAAGACAATATACATTCTTTTGTGAAACATTGCATTTTAACAACAGCTTAAATTGCAACCAAATGCAGCTATAGCACAAAGGATTGATGAATGCTAAAATAATGATATCTACATTAGAAAATAACGTCTACAACCTGACCAATGTTGGTGCAATGGATAGAGTGTTGACTTGGGATGCTGAGGTCCCAGGTTTAAAACCCTGAAGTTTAAGCTTGAGTGCAGGCTCTCTAGCTAGCTTGAGCACAGGTTCACCAACTTGAGAGCAGGGTCACTGGCTTGAGCATGGGATCGTAGACATGACCCCATAGTTGCTGGCTTGAGCCCAAAGGTCATAGGCTTGAAGCCCAAGGTCGCTGGCTTGAGCAAGAGATCACTCGCTTTGCTGTAGCCCCCCAGGTCAAGGCACACAGGAGAAGGCAATTAATGAACAAGCAGTCAATGAACAACTAAGATGCCACAACGAAGAATTGATGCTTCTCGTCTCTCTCCCTTCCTCTCTATTCCTCTCTCTGACTCTCTCTGTCTCTGTCAAAAAAAAAAGTTATATTTTCAATACATAGATTAACCTTTTGTATTTTTGAAAAGTTAATTCCATGTTTCCCTTTATATATTTAAAGGGTTAATAAATACTTTGAGGATAAAAAGTGACATGGTACTCTGTGGATGATGACACTGGCTTTTAGAACTGTTCCATTAGAATCGAAAGGAAAATTTGCTATATGAACCTCAAATCAGCATGCAGTGGCTGCAAATAAATTCTTCAGATCAATTCAAGTGCAAGATTATGACAAGAATAAGCTACCATTTATAAGGACATACTTAAACAGATACCTGAGGTGTTTTCAAATTGTGAAGTAATGAGAACCATCATCTAACGCTGAAGGAAGGCGCTAGTGCACACTTTCATCTTTGTCTGATAAGATTAAATTGTGGAGTGAGATGGTTGAGACAGGGAAGGTTTAGTGGCAGCATGAAAGATAGACTATTGCTTAGAGAGGCCAAACCCCGAGAACTGATTGCATTAGGAGGTAGGGCTAAGGTTACAACACAGAGGTGTTCAGGAAAAGGCTGCCACCTAGCTATTGTTTATATATTTTCTTAAGGAATTACACGTGCTTAGTTTTAGAAACATTCCTGTATGTCTCCATGTTTTTCCCTCTAACGGTCTATCTTTCTTAGTCACTTCTGTCAGCATGGGGGAGTCATTTTCACCCAGTCTCCTTTCCTGAACTCATAAGCATGAGCAGTCCTGGTCCAGCTTACCCTCAAGTACACACACTGGAGTTAATTTTTATGTCATACCAACCCCCTATCTCTCTTCAGTACTGCAGTTAGTTATAGATAAGTGTTTGTTTAATGTTGGTCTTCCACTAGACAAAGCTTTTCTTTACTGCAGCATTCCCAGTGTCTGACCCAGTGACTGGCAAAGATTGGCACCCAGTAAACACTTGTTGGGTGATGGCCAGCAGGAGGCTCCTTCTGATATCTGGTTATGGCACAGCTGCAGCCTGACGCAGATGTGGGAGTAAGCAGGGGCTAGATCCCAGAGGGACATGAAGTCATGGGAAGAAGCTTGTGTTTTGGCCCTGGCCAGATGGCTCAGCGGTAGAGCGTTGGCCTGGCGAGCGGGGGACCCGGGTTCGATTCCCAGCCAGGGCACATGGGAGAAGCACCCATTTGCTTCTCCACCTCCCCCCCTTCCTCTCTGTCTCTCTCTTCCCCTCCCGCAGCCAAGGCTCCATTGGAGCAAAGATGGCCCGGGCGCTGGGGATGGCTCCTTGGCCTCTGCCCCAGGCGCTAGAGTGGCTCTGGTCGCGGCAGAGCGACGCCCCGGAGGGGCAGATCATCGCCCCCTGGTGGGCGTGCCGGGTGGATCCCAGTCAGGCGCATGCGGGAGTCTGTCTGACTGTCTCTCCCCGTTTCCAGCTTCAGAAAAAAAAAAAAAAGCTTGTGTTTCATCTGAGAATAGTTCAGAGGCCAATGAAGTATTATAAATTCCATCGTTGGGTAGACATCTCCCTTCTAGACCGCTAGCTAGTGCTTTCTTCGTAAAAAGTGTTTTTGTCACATGAAAAATAAAGTAACGTTTGATTTATGATTATATGTACAGTAAGTTTCTTCTAGAGTACTTTTCTTACATTTTATAAAATAATCATTTTGTGTTTTTAAAGGGTAGATGTGGACTTATAAATAACGAAGAATTTAAATATTGCATTTCGATATGGAAATGGCTGTGCTGATTTTGGATTCTTAGTAAAAACAAAACCCAATAGTATTTATACCTTTTCAATTAAAAAAGCAATTGGTAGATATCTAATTCCTTCTGAATAATTTAACATACTTAAAAATAGAATAGATAATAAACTTCATCCAAGGAGTTAAATAATAAAAATGTTATAAATGCAAGTTGTGCTTTCAAATGAATTTTAAATGAAATTATTTTTAGTTCCTGTTCTGTTGAACCAAAGAATTTAAAGTCCCACTCAAATAAAGTAATATATGATGTTGACCATGTGTTTTATTTTTTATTTTATTTTTATTTCTTTGGCTTAAGCAACAAAAATTTATTGTGTCACAGTGGCTTACATAACAGAAATTTCTTTTCTCCCAGTCCCGAGATCAGGGGTGTCTGCAGGCTTGGTTCCTCCGAGGGCCATGAGGAAAGGCTGTGTTCTAGGCCTCTCTCCTTGGCTCGTGGATAGTCACCTCTCTCCACATCAACTTCCTCTGCACATGTCATTGTCTGAATTTCCTTTCTTCTGTTGCCATCTTGGATCCTTGAACATGTATTTATTTTTAATAACCAACATTCTTATGGCTTTCAAACTAACCTTCCAAAAAACGATTTTTTTCTTTAAGAAATTATACTTCTAGCGCGAGCTCACCAGCTTGACCCCATGGTCTCTGGCTTGAGCCCAAGGTTGCTGGCTTGAGCAAGGGGTCACTCACTCTGCTGCAGCCCCCACCCACCCACCCAACCCCCGTCAAGGCACATATGAGAAAGCAATCAATGAACAACTAAGGAGACTAAGGAATCGCAACAAAGAATGAATACTTCTCATCTCTTTCCCTTCCTGTCTCTCTGTCCCTATCTGTACCTCTCTCTGTCTCTCTGTCTCTGTCACAAAGAGAAAAAAAAAGAAATTATACTTCTGCCTGACCTGTGGTGGTGGCTCAGTGAATAGAGTGTCGACCTGGAATACTGAGGTCAACAGTTCAAAACCCTGGGCTTCCCCAGTCAAGGTACATATGACAAGTAAGCAATGAATAGCTAAAGTGAAGCAACTATGAGTTGATACTTCTTGCTTCCCTCCCCGTCTGTAAAATCAATTTAAAAAATCTTAGCCCTGGCCAGTTGGCTCAGTGGTAGAGCGTCCGCCTGGTGTGTGGATGTCCCAGGTTCAGTTTCCGGCCAGGGCACACAGGAGAAGTGCCCATCTGCTTCTCCACCCGCCCCCTCTCCTTTCTCTCTATCTCTGTCTTCCCCTCCCACAGCGAAGGCTCCTGGCCGGGGAACTGAGGATGGCTCCATGGCCTCCACCTAAGGCTCTAGAATGGCTCTGGTTGCAACAGAGTAATGGCCCAAATGGACAGAGCATCAACCCCTGGTGGGCTTGCTGGGTGGATCCCAGTCGGGAGCATGTGGGAGTCTGTCTCTCTGCCTCCCTGCTTCTCACTTCAGAAAAATACTAAATAAATAAATAAACAAATAAATAAAATCTTTTAAAAAAAGAAATTATACTTCCTTTTCTGATTATTAATGTGATAGATGCTTTACTGCATTAAATTTAGAAATCTTAAAATGCATTAATTCTAATCTCTTCCCACCTTTCATGTTAGCTCCACTTTCTTTAAAAAAAGAAAAAGGTGGCCCTGGCTGGTTGGCTCAGCGGTAGAGCGTCGGCCTGGCGTGCGGGGAACCCGGATTCGATTCACGGCCAGGGCACATGGGAGAAGCACCCATTTGCTTCTCCACCCCACCCCCCCTCCTTCCTCTCTGTCTCTCTCTTCCCCTCCCGCAGCCAAGGCTCCATTGGAGCAAAGATGGCCCGGGCGCTGAGGATGCTCCTTGGCCTCTGCCCCAGGCGCTAGAGTGGCTCTGGTCGCGGCAGAGCGATGCCCCGGAGGGGCAGAGCATCGCCCCCAGGTGGGCAGAGTGTTGTCCCTGGTGGGCAGAGTGTTGCCCCTGGTGGGCGTGCCAGGTGGATCCCGGTCAGGCGCATGCGGGAGTCTGTCTGACTGTCTCTCCCCGTTTCCAGCTTCAGAAAAATACAAAAAAAAAAGAAAAAGGAAAAAAAAAGAACACTTTTTTTTTTTTTTTTATTGATCATGACTCTTAATTTCTTTGCTTTGACCATTACATTTCACTAGTTCCTTTTGGGTTCATTTTCCTTCCTACTGAAACACATCTTGAGTAGTTCTTTCAGTGAGGATCTATCAATGATAGACTTCTTTTTTGTCCAAAAACACTTTTATTTCACTCTTACACTTTAATTATAATTTAGCTAGATATGGTTAGCAGTTGGTTTTTGGTGGGTTTTTTTGTAGTACTTTAAACATATTCTTATATTCTGCTATCTTGCTAATGAGAAGTCTAAAGGCACAATGATACATTTTGCTCTTTTAAAAATAGTCACCTTGAAAAACTGTTCTAGCCTGACCTGTGGTGGCACAGTGGATAAAGCGTCAACCTGGAAATGCTGAGGTTGCCGGTTCGAAACCCTGGGCTTGCCTGGTCAAGGCACATATGGGAGTTGATGCTTCCAGCTCCTCCCCCCTTCTCTCTCTCTCTGTTTCTCTCTCTCCCTCTCTCTCTCCTCTCTAAAAATGAATAAATAAAATTAAAAAAAAAAAAAAAGCAGCTACTACAAGTTGATGCTTCCTGCCCCCCCATTCCTCGCTTTCTCTCTCCTCTCTCTAAAATCAATAAATAAAATCTTAAAAAAAAAAAAAAACTGTTCTATTTCCCCCTTAAAACATTTTTTAGATTTATTGTGCTGATACATCAAATGAATTAATTTTTTTTTTTTTTTTTACAGAGACAGAGAGTCAGAGAGAGGGATAGATAGGGACAGAAAGACAGGAACAGAGAGAGATGAGAAGCATCAATCATCAGTTTTTCGTTGCAACACTTTAGTTATTCATTGATTGCTTTCTCATTTGTGCCTTGACCATGGGCCTTCAGCAGACGGAGTAACCCCTTGCTCGAGCCAGTGACCTTGGGCTCAAGCTCGTGAGCCTTGCTCAAACCAGATGAGCTCGCGCTCAAGGTGGCAACCTCGGGGTCTCGATCCTGAGTCCTCTGCATCCCAGTTCGACGCTCTATCCATTGCACCACTGCCTGGTCAGGCAAATTAATATAATTTTTAAAATAAGAAGTAAATGGTACCCTGACCTGTGGTAGTGCAGTGGATGAAGCTTTGACCTGGAATGCTGAGGCCGCCAGTTTGAAACCCTGGGCTTGCCTGGTCAAGGCATATATGGGAGTTGATGCTTCCTGCTCCCCCCTTGTTCGTTCTCTCTCTCTTTCTCTCTCTCTCTCTCTCTCTCTCTCACACACACATCTCTGAAATGGATAAATAAAATAAATAAAAATTTTGTGGAAGACCACTTAATGGTTGTTCCTCAAAAATGAAAAAAAAGAAGTAAATGGTAAAGTAGTAAAATATAAGCAATTAAATATGGTAATATTTGGTCCAAAACTAAATCACCTGAGATTGCTACTTGGCTATACATGTACTAGTCAAGTGGTAGTTTGAGTTATATTTTAACTTAGTTGGAGTCCTACAATAGACCAGTGATGTCCAGTAAGTTACTGTGATGATGAAAATGTTCTCTATCTCCACTGTCTAATAAAGCAACCACTAGACCCTGAGTGGCAGTGTTTTATCTTTTTATTTTATCTCTTATTGAATGAATAGAAATTGTGAATTAATAACTTGATCAGTTTTAGGCCATATGATTTAGGATGAATTCACTTTTACATGTAGATTTTTTTCCCCAGAAATTTAAAGATGATTAACCTTTTATTTTAGTAAAGGTCTGATATGATTAGAAGTAGGTTGTAAAATTAAGAGATTGTATGTTTAGTTTATAGCTTGGTTTCTACATTATAGTCGTATATTCAGTGTGTTTTTGAAGTGTTATATTAAGATTAATGTATCTTCTGAGGTTACTTTTTATATTTAAGTATTAGTCCTTGATAGAATGATAGGAATAAGATGCACCTAGTAAATTTCTAGTACAAGTGAATTTGTTAAAAGTGCCTTCTATTTTTCAGATTGCAAATAGAAGAATCTTCTAAACCTGTAAGGCTATCACTACAACTGGACAAAGTTGTGACAACCAATTACAAACCAGTTGCCAATCATCAATACAATGTAAGTTTTGTCTCTTTCTTCATTATGCTCTGTCTTTATTCTTTCCTGTATCATACACCGTGCTATCAGGTGCTTGAGTTAAACAGACTTACTGGGGAATATGACGCTTTGCCAAGCGTAGAAAAGATGTTCACTGGATACCAAGTTATACTGTTCAGATTACTCTTGATAAGTGTTTCAAAGAAATAAAACATCATTTTTCAGTATTTCCAATGTTTTAAATTACGGTGTCCTTAATAAATAATACTTTTACTTTTTATATTTTTCTTTACCTTAATAACAGAGTTTTTAATGTTCTGACAAAAAATTTACAGGTCATGAAGCAATGGTAATCTTTCCCATTGACTGTTAAGATAGCTTTGCATAGTTTCAGCTTTCATAGGCATTTTTACAGTTCACACTACCATGCAAAGCGAGGACTGCCCTTACGTTTTTTAAACCTTTTTTATTGAAACATATCATATATACTATATATATTATATTCTACAATATACAATACACATATATATGTATACATATTATATCTATATACTTGGCTTTTCTGAGTTTCTCATAAAGAGTCACACATTTAATCATCCTGCCTACTCTATGAAGTAACTAGCGGTATTAGCCTCGATTTTCAAAAGTAACAGACACAGAGAGGTTTGCTTACTTGAGGTCGCACAGCCAGTGATGAGTCAGTCCGGGAGTGGAACCCAGGCAGCCTGGTATAGGAGTGTTACTCTTAATTAGCCAACGTGCTGTATTGCTGCAGGTCATCGGTGATGTTAACGTAGGGTTTGGGGGTCTTGAAATACAGGCAGTCCTCAGGTTACGAATAAGATAGGTTCTGTAGGTCTGAAAATGTTTATCTATACACACAGAAAGGTAAAAATAAATACTACATTAAGACAAACATCTAAGTCACATTTAATAAGTAAATGTACCTGTTCCACCTGATATTCAAATTCAACTTAAGAACAACCTGCAGGCCCTGGCTGGTTGGCTCAGTGGTAGAGCGTCAGCCTGGCGTGCAGAAGTTCCGGGTTGGATTCCCGGCCAGGGCACACAGGAGAAGCACCCATCTGCTTCTCCACCCCTCCCCCTCTCCTTCCTCTCTGTCTCTCTCTTCCCCTCTCGCAGCTGAGGCTCCATTGGAGCAAGGATGGCCCGGGCGCTGGGGATGGCTCCTTAGCCTCTGCCCCAGGCGCTGGAGTGGCTCTGGTTGCGACAGAGCGACGCCCCGGAGGGGATGAGCATTGCCCCCTGGTGGGCAGAGCGTCGCCCCCTGGTGGGCGTGCCGGGTGGATCCTGGTCGGGCGCATGCGGGATTCTGTCTGACTGTCTCTCCCCGTTTCCAGCTTCAGGAAAAAAAAAAAAAAAAAAAAAGAACAACCTACAGAACCTATGTCACTCATAACCTGGGGACTGCCTATACCTGTAATGTAAGGGAAAATGTGATGTGATGATTCTCTGAAAATAAAGCGCAAGTCAAGTAGCAGTTAACAGTTGATACCTTCGGTCCTACTTTGTTGCTTAAGATCTTCTGGATACTGAGATTAGGAAGAAATAAAGTAAGACTGGCCTGAAACACTACATTTTTTTTTCTTTTTTCTTTTTTTATTTCTTAATCTCTTTTGAACCACTACTTTACAAAACTTGAATTTCTTATGGTTATTGTATATGAGAGGTGGCAAATGCCTGCAGGGCCAGGCAGGCATCCTCAGTGAACAAAATGCTGAAGTTTAAAAAGGCAAAATCAAGGAGCTGTGATGAACTGGAGCGCACATGCTCCTTCTAAAGACACTCAAATTTTAACAATTGCCACGCTGTGTAGATTAAGTAAAGCAAGTCAAAGTTCAGTTGCACCCAATCAGGCTTTGATTTTACAGACTCTGATTATGTTCTAGGAGAAATGGAAGCTAAAGAAGAGGACAGGCAGGATAATTGGAATCCAAATTGTGAGGTTATCCAAGAGATATATTCATCTATTGTCTCTTGATTGAGCCAAGTAGATAAAAGTCTACTTTTTTGTCCTCTTCACTTATCCTCTTTTTTTTCTTTTCTTATTCAGTGAGAAGCAGGAGGCAGGCAGAGAGGCTCCTGTATGTGCCCGGACTGGGGTCCACCTGGCAAGCCCCCTACCAGGCCATGTTCTGCCCATTTGGGGCTGCTGCTCCGTTGTTTGGCAGCTGAGCTATTTTAGCACTTTAGGCAGACCATGAGCCATCTTCAGTGCCCAGGGCCAGTTTGCTCAAACCATTCGAGCCATTGCTGCAGGAGGAGAAGAGAGAGAGAGAGAAGGGAGAGGGATGGAAAAGCAGATGGTTGCTTCTCCTGTGTGCCCTGACCGGGAATCAAACCCAGGATTTCCACGCACCGGGCCAACGCTCTACCACTGAGCCAACCAGCCAGGGCCCGCTTCTCCTCTTTTCTACTCTTAGATGGGAATACAAGCAATTTTCTGAAGCCAAAAAGAAATACAGAAGAAACTACTGTAGGTCTTAATTGTCTTTGGCTTTCTTCATTAGTGAGCTTCTCCTGTCACCCCAACTATGCTGCTTTTTCCATTCATGGGCCAGGCTTCTATATACAGTTTCCATTCCAATATATGTTTTTTATCACAGTGAGGACAAGAAAGACCTCACTTTTCATAAGCTATAAAGAGATATAACCTTTCTGAAGAGACATTTGGTAAGAAAGGTAAGTGCCCAAAGATGTGCACGCAGCAGTGTTTGTCTCTAAGACAGGAAAAGGTTGGGAACAAATGTTCAAAAATGAAGGTTAAATACTTGAACAGTCTTTATTTTTAGGTAATAGGAATAGAGTGTTTTTATACGAATTTTCTTCTTTATAACATTGTTTCGATTGTCACAGTATGTTTGTTTGAATTGTTAGAGTGGGCAGTAGAGCGCTTCTGTTGAGATGGGCAAGGGAAGAAAGCCACGGGAGCATGCTGGCACCTCGCCACGGCCATGTCCGGCCACAGTTATCTAAGATTCGGCTTCTTGCAACAAATGCTTTTTAAATGCCTGCTTGTGCCTGAGGTACCTACTCCTGGTGAACCAAACAGATAAAATTCCTGTCTTCAAGGAGCTATGTTACTTTAGGGTATAATCTCTATTCCTACATTCTAGTACAGGGGTCATTCCTGTTATACTGCTACAGACCATAATTTCTGAGGCAAAAGGAAAAATCTCTTAGCTTAGTCAAAGCCGGCCCTTTGCTAGTATCACATCTCTGACCTTTCTCTAGTTCATATTCTTAGTGACGTTGGTGCTGTAACTTTACCTGGTAGGTATAGAAGATAAGTTCCAAATGTCATATTTTTAGGATTTTTGTTGTTGTTAAGTAAAAGGCAGAGAGGCAGAGACAGACTCTCACATGCGCCCGGACTGGAATCCACCCAGCAATCCCCTGCCAAGCGATGCTCTGCCTGGCTAGGCTGCTTTCGGTTGATCAGCAACCGAGCTATTTTATTTTAGCGCCTGAGGCTGGGGACATGGAGTCATCCTTGGCTCCCGGGGCCAACTTTGCTCAAACCTTTCAAACCATGGCTGTGGGAGGAGAAGAGAGAGGAGCGATGGGGGGAGAAGCAGATGGTCACTTCTTTGTGCCCTGACCAGTATTGAATCCCGGGACTTCCATACACTGGGTCGACACTCTACTGCTGAGCCAACCAGCCAGGGCCTATGATGTTTTTACCTTTTTTTTTATTACTAATAAACTATGAATACATTGTATTCTGAACTCTTATTAGGATGTAAAGCTGTAACACCACTTTAAAGACTTTAATAATAAGTGATCTTTCATTTCATGTCACCAGCCTTTGTTAAGGTTGGCATAGTGTGAAGGAGTCATTAAGCTAACGTAATCATATAATAATTTTTATTAAGATTTTGTTTACACAAAAACAGAGATTGAGCCTGACCAGGTGGTGACACAGTGGATAGCGCGTCGGACTGGGATGCAAAGGACCCAGGTTCGAGACCGCAAGGTCGCCAGCTTGAACGCAGGCTCATCTGGTTTGAGCAAGGCTCACCAGCTTGAGCCCAAAGTCGCTGGCTCAAGCAAGGGGTTACTCCATCTGCTGAAGGCCTGCGGTCAAGGCACATATGAGAAAGCAATCAATGAACAACTAAAGTGTCGCAAGGAAAAACTGATGATTGATGCTTCTCATCTCTCTCTGTTCCTGTCTTTCTGTCCCTATCTATCTCTCTCTCTGACTCTGTAAAAAAAAACCCTATCTTTCCCTCTCTCTGACTCTCTCTAAAAAAAACAAAACAACAAAGATTGTTACCTGCCACATTGCATTATTTGAATGTTTAGTAATTTTTTTCATGCAGGTATATCAGAATGGGTAGAGATACCTGCATAGCTTTTAAAAGCATATTCAGCAAAATAATTTAATACCAGCTATAGGAAGAGTATAAAACTTTTGTTACTGTTAGCAAAAAGGGACATTGATTTTTAAAAGATTGTGAAACATCAATATAGTTTAGCAAGAATGATTTAGTGGTTGTGTAACCAAGATTTCCAATAAAAAACTTTTAAGCTCTGTAAAATGTTGAAATGTTTCCAAAGTTTTGCCAGGTGGAACGATATAAACTTGAATCCCAGTATTTTAACAGTTGAGATTTTTTTGAATACATTTTCAGGATTTAAAATAAGGAAAGAAATGAATGCAAAAAAATAAAAGGTGGTGGATAATGGTCTTTGTCAAACTGTATCTCTACATCTGATGAGAAAGAAACCAGCTCTGTTTAGCCTTAGAAACATTTCACCCACCTATCACATATAGAAAATTATGTTTTTTTCTATTTATGTATATATGTATATGTATATATAAAACTTCCAAATATATAAAAAATCATATCCAAACACTTGAATTCCCACTCTGTACGTGGAGCTATTCTAAGCATCACATTTAAATTTATCTCTTTAGTTCATGAACTATAGTATCTGGGATATAACACCTACATACTTGCCATTCAGAAAGCATTTATTGGGTCAAAAAGAATTACATGATTAGCCTTATCTTTTTTTTTTTTTTTTTTTTTTTTTGGACAGAGACAGAGAGTCAGAGAGAGGGACAGACTGACAGGAAGAGAGAGAAATGAGAGCATCAATTCTTCATTGCAGCATCTTAGTTCATTGATTGCTTTCTCGCATGTGCCTTGACGGGGGTGCTATAGCAGAGCAAGTGATGCCTTGTTCAAGCCAACAACCTTGGGCTCAAGCCAGCGACCATAAGGTCATGTCTAGATCCCATGCTCAAGCCAGTAACCCCATGCTCAAGCTGGTGAGCCCATGCTCAAACCGGATGAGCCCATGCTCAAGCCAGTAACCCCATGCTCAAGCTGGTGAGCCCATGCTCAAACCGGATGAGCCCATGCTCAAGCCGTTGACCTCGGGGTTTCGAACCTGGGTCTTCCAAGACCCAGTCCAACACTATCCACTGCACCACTGCCTCGTCAGGCCGATTAGCCTTATCTCTTAATTTACTTCTTCCTTGATAGCTTGGCCCCAAGAACTCTCCCCTTACTAGGATATAAGCTGTCAGATTTCTCCCTTGGTAGCCTTTTCACTGCCTTAAACCTTCATTAAGTTTGTGAGCTTTGAGCCACTTCATGTAGGTCAACATTTTCCAAACTAATTTTGTGCATCGGGGAGGGAATGTATGAGATGGATTCTGTGTTAAAGGAACTTATAAACTGATCATATCCCCTCTTCAAAATTGATGCTGCTTTTAATATGTTAATCTTGGGAACCTTTAGGAATTTGTTTAATCCTTCATTTTGCAAACATTTTAATATTAAATACCCCTCCATCATTGTTTGAAGGAGTGAAAATAAACTTTGAGAAATAACCGGTTATCTAACTAGGCTTTACAAGAGGAACTATTGAGTGTGGGAGCTGGGAATACTAGAACTTATATTTATCTTGTTTTTCACATAGTAAAGGAAAGACGTTGAGCATTAGAAATACGTACTGCGACCTGTGGTGGCGCAGTGGGTAAAGTGTTAACCTGGAAACGCTGAAGTTACCGGTTCAAAACACTGGGCTTTCCTGGTCAAGGCACATATGGGAGTTGATGCTTCCTGCTCCTCCACCCCTCTCTCTCTCTCTCTTTCCCCTCTCTATAATGAATAAATAAAATCTTTAAAAAAAAAAAAAAAAGAAAGAAAGAAATATGTACTGCGCGATCTCTCCCTGGCGTCCCCATGCAGCCCCGTGCCAGTCGGGCGCTTTGCTGTGGAAGGGCAGCCGCTGTGCCACTCAGAGGGGCTGACGGTGGTGCTTTCAGCACCTCACGTTCTCATGTCCTTCCAGCTTGTTAGATTCCATGCCAAATTCAGGAATCTACAGATTATAGTATCTTTCATTAACTAAACTCAATCTTAAAAAAAAAATGAACAAAAAGATATCTTCAAAAAACGAGATAAAAGATAATACTATAGAGCAATGGTCCCCAACCCCCGGGCTGCGGACCAGAACCGATCCGTGGGCCATTTGGTACCGGTCCACAGAGAAAGAATAAATAACTTACATTATTTCTGTTTTATTTATATTTAAGTCTGAACGATGTTTTATTTTTTTAAAATGACCAGATTCCCTCTGTTACATTCGTCTAAGACTCACTCTTGACACTTGTCTCGGTCACGTGATACATTTATCCGTCCCACCCTAAAGACCGGTCCGTGAAAATATTTTCTGACGTTAAACCAGTCAGTGGCCCAAAAAAGGTTGTGGACCACTGCTATAAAGCACATAGTTATAAACTAAAAAGTAGAAAAACTGAAACTTTTTTACTTCTAAAGTGACCTCTTTATTAGTCATTTTATGAGATAGAAACAATGATGACGTAATCCAGTCTGACAAGAACTTGGCCCTTCCAAAAAGGAAGTTATCACTATTATTTTAAATATGGCTTGTCAGTTCTGTCTTCAGTGACGATTCAGTTAATGTCTATCGTAGAAACAAAAACAACTCTAGCTATTTCAAGCAGAAAGGGATTTAGCATGGGGAATTGGTTATAAATGGTATGCAGGTACAAAATGGAAAGACTGGCGTTGAAAGGGGGTGGTTACCAGAGATCAGGAAGCTGTTGCTATTGGAGGTGCTCCCACAAACACAAAAAAGGAGGAAAAAAAATCTCCTTTCCTCCTGCTTTTCTCCCATTGCAGAACCCCAGCTGGGCACCAGCTGGCAGGGGAGGGTTAGAAGTCTGGCTTGCAGTTCTCCACTGCCACCACGCCCAGGCCTGGAGCTGCAAACTTGTCGAAATAACTGACATAGTGACCCTTGACATGTGTGCGCGCGTGTGCATGTGGGGTTGGTCCCTTAATTAGATCAGCTGTTATTGATACAAAGCTATCAGTTTGTGACTCGTTTAAAAACTAAGCATCCCAAACAGGACAGATCATTGTATTTTGAGAGCAAAACAGAAGTATTCTATAGTTTTGACAAATTAAAACTTACTCTTAAAATAATGTTTTTTTAATTTTATTTTTTAAACTTTTGTTCTTGCATGCTTTATATGTATGCATATTAAAATAGTACATTTTTACACTTTACAAATAGGTATACATATAGTTTATGCTTTAAATTTGTAGATTAATCTGACCAGGTGGAGGTGCAGTTGATAGAGCATTAGCCTAGGATGCTCAGGCCCCAGGTTTGAGAGCACAAGGTCGCCAGCTTGAGCTCATGGCAACTGGCTTGAGCAAGGGGTCACTGGCTTGGCTGGACACCCCCCCCCTCCCGTCAAGGCACACATGAGAAACAACCAATGAAGAACTAAGGTGCCACAACCATGAATTGATGCTTCTCATCTCCCTTCCTGTCTGTCCTGTTTCTATCCGTCTTTCTCACTCTCTTTCTAAAATATATATACAGTGTGTCCGTAAAGTTATGGTATACTTTTGACCGGTCACAGGAAAGCAACAAAAGATGATAGAAATGTGAAATCTGCACCAAATAAAAGGAAAACTCTCCCAGTTTCATACCTACTCAGTGCAGTTTGATATGGGCTCACACACAGATTTTTTAGGGCTCCTTAGGTAGCTATCCCGTATAGCCTCTACAGACTCATCACTGACTGATGGCCTACCAGAACGGGGTTTCTCCACCAAACTGCTGGTTTCCTTCAACTGCTTATCCCACCGAGTAATGTTATTCCTATGTGGTGGCGCTTCGTTATAAACGCACCGATATTCACGTTGCACTTTGGTCACGGATTCGGATTTAGCAAGCCACAGAACACACTGAACTTTCCTCTGTACAGTCCACATCTCGACTGGCATGGCTGTGGGCTGCTCTGCTGTATACATGGTGTTATACAGCATACGCACATGCTGCTACATCATCCTACAGAATCTGGGAGAGTTTTCCTTTTATTTGGTGCAGATTTCACATTTCTATCATCTTTTGTTGCTTTCCTGTGACTGGTCAAAAGTGCACCATGACTTTATAGGCACAGTGTGTGTGTGTGTGTGTGTGTGTGTGTGTGTGTGTGTGAGAGAGAGAGAGAGAGAGAGAGAGAGAGAGAGTGTCAGTTGATGTGAAAGATTCCTTTTAACACCCTCTATCTCTGATTGCAAGTAAGGGTGCTTCTGTATGTATATTTTGGTTGACTTTGTGGACATTATCATATAGCCTGTGTAAATTTCACAGCATTCTTATAAGTAGTCCACAGTCTGATGACCTGTTCTCATAAGGAACCATGTCCTCTGTTTAGATAGTGGTCCTCAGTGCTAATTGTTCTCTAGAATCACTTGGGAAGCTTTTTAAAAAGAAAAATATCTGCAGAGATTGTTTTAATTGATATGATGTGGAGGCCTGCTGTCTTAAAATTTTCAAGTTCCTTGGATAATTTTAGTATGCAGCCACTGATCCAGAGGTACAGTGACCGCCCTGGCTGGGTTCTTCTCCTGGTTGGACTGCCATTCCAACACACTGAGGTCGCAGGTTAGATCCCCAGTTAAGGCATATGTAAGAACCAACCATGCAATGCATGAATAAGGGAACAACTAATTGATCTTTCTCTTTCTCTCTCATCTGTCTCAAATCAGTTTAAAAAATGTTTTAAAGATTTTATTTATTGATTTTAGAGAGAGGATAGAGAGAAAGAAATGCGGGGGCCAGGAGCAGAAAGCGTTACCTCATAGTAGTTGCTTCTTGTATGTGCCTTGACCGGGCAAGCGTAGGGTTTTTGAACTGGCAACTTCAGCTCTAGGTCGGTGCTTCATCTACTGTGCCACCATAGGTTAGGCAATTTCAAAAAATTTTTTTAAACAAAGAGATCCTGTCTTGGCGGCTGTCAGCAAGCATATCTTGAACTATCAGCTCCTCCAGGGCAGGCTGTAGGGCAATACAACTCTCACCAAAGGACCAAGCACACCAGGCACCATGGGACAGTGTTGGTCAGCCAATGCAGAGGATGCCCAGGAATTCAGCGATGTGGAGAGGGCCATTGAGACCCTCATCAAGAACTTTCACCGGTCCTCAGTGGAGGGTAGGAAGGAGACACTGACCCCGTCTGAGCTACAGAGCCTGGTGACCCAGCAGCTGCCTCACCTCATGCTGAGCAACTGCGGGCTGGAAGAGAGAATCGCCAACCTGGACAGCTGTAATGATTCTAAACTGGAGTTCAGGTGTTTCTGGGAGCTGATTGGAGAAGCAGCTAAGAGCGTGAAGCTGAAGAACCCGGTCTGAGAACCTTCCCCTGGGATTCTTGGGGGGATATGGGGGGAAGGGGGCCATAGAGACTGTGGGCCTGGGAATAAAACTTCTCCCTTTACCATCACCACATTGTTTGTTCCTCGGTCTGCACCTGTCTCACCTCTGCAAGGTCCAGGTTCTTAGTGGCCCTTCTCCAGAGTCTCTGCACATCACCCTGGGAGCTCTGTGGAGCTAATGGGTCCAGAAATCGCCACCAGAGGAAGCTTGGGGCAGGTTGGGACAAGGAGGGATGTGGAGGGGTAACGCTGGTGGTGTAAAGGCCACGGCATTTGGTAGTGAGTGCAGGGCAGAGAGGAGCTGGGCTATGGGAATTGATTTGAAAGGGGCTGATAATAGGGCTGGATATTTGGTATTAAAAGAGGTCTCTTGGCCCTGGCCAGTTGGCTCAGTGGTAGAGCGTCGGCCTGGCATGCAAGAGTCCCGGGTTCGATTCCCGGCCAGGGCACACAGGAGAAGTGCCCATCTACTTCTCCACCCTTCCCCCTCTCCTATCTCTCTTTTCCCCTCCTGCATATAAGGCTCCATTGGAGCAAAGTTGACCTGGCCATTGAGGACAGCTCCATGGCTTCCGCCTCAGGCACTGTAATGGCTCTGGTTGCAAAGGTACAACAGCTCAGATGGCCAGAGCATTGCCCCCTGGTGGGCATGCCGGGTGGATCCAGGTCGGGCACATGTGGGAGTCTCTCTCTGCCTCCCCGCTTCTTACTTCAGAAAAATACACACACACACATACACACATACACACACACACACACACAAAGTCTCTTAAGAACCCACCCCTCCTAATGTCTTCCCCAATCCAGACTAGCTGTCTGTCCAGTGCTGTATCTTCCTGCCTCCAGCTCTGCTCCAGCCTCCTCCCAGGACTGTGCAAGGACTAGGGCAGGGGAAATGAGAAAGCAGGGTGGGGGCAGGCTAAGGCGAGTGTGACCTTGGGAGTGAGATGAGCAGTTGGGTGCTTGGGCATTTAAAGAATGATGGTGGTTTTATAACATTTGATTAATAAAAAAATGGAAAAAGTAAAAGATTACATAAAGAGAGACAGGAACTTTTTATAGTTCTGTATGCTGTCTCCATTTGGGAATGGGAGCAAAAATGATACCTAGGAACAGACCAAAAAAAATCTCTTTCCTCCCAACTTGGGGTATTTTTTTAAAAGATTTTATTTATTGATTTCACAGAAAGAGAAGAGGATAGGGAATGACAATTATCAACTCATAGTTGCTTCACTTTCATTATTCATTGATTGCTTCTTGTATGTGCCTTGACCAGGCAAACCCAGGGTTTCGAGCCAGCAACCTCAGCATGCGAGGTCAATGCTTTATCCACTGCGCCACAAGTCAGACCAAACCTGAAGTTTTCAAAAAGAATATTTTCTTGTCTTTATTATCCCTTTCACGCACTCCTGCTCCAACTTGAAAAATTGATTTCTCTCTCCTTTTTTTACCCCCTGGCAAGAGTTCTTGGTTAGAAAGTTATAAAGAACTAGGAAAACTTAAGTAGAAAATTGTTGTTGGAAAGAATAGAATTATTACATAAAATCTTGAGGAATTATTACATAAAATCATCGGGAACTTGAGAGAAAATTAGTTTTTATCTATACTCTAGTTTCTTTAATGTGACAACCAGCTGTGTTAGTATTCAGAACTTAAGGGGGTTTTTTTTGGGGGGGGGTTATTCATGTTTTTTTATTTATCTGTATAAATTTGAAATTTTACTGATTAAAATAGATGCCCGCAGGACTATAACATAAAGGTCTTTCAGCAGTATTTCCCTATTGTACCATAGTATAAGTATACTTCAGGCTTTTGTCCATTTGAATTTGCACACCAAGGACTGACCAGCTGAAAAGAATTAATTTTGACATACTAGGTAAAAGTAGAAGCATTGGGAGTGGGAGATCTTTCACAAGGATTTCAAATGCAAATCATGATAATCAAGGCTGTCATGCATACTTAGAAGTGAAACAGCTCCACAAAGACTGCCTTGACAAAGCCGTGGAAGTATTTCTGCAAACAACAGTCTGGAATTTACAGACGTCTGTATTGTAATATTTTAATTGGCAGTGAGTGGCAATTATAATTTTAGTGATTAAGATTTTAGTAATGGTGGTTAAACATCTCTAAACCATATCCTCATTGCATTTTAGTCTTGAATAATTTGTTTTCTGTTGTGAAATTAAAATTGTATGGGATCGATTTTTTTGGGATTGTAAAAATTTTAGCTGGAGGCTACATCTACATTTTCTGAATTGACATTTATTTTTATACAGCTGGTTATGTTGGCAGCAAAACGGCACCAGGTGTCAGACCAGGGGAGTCAGCTGCACCTGGTTCAGCAAGCTCAGTACCTGAGTTCTGGCTACAAAAGAAGTCAAAGCCAAGACTCAAACTACATCTTAGAGAAAGTTGACTTAGCCACAGAGGTAGAAGTGAGCTGTAGAAGAAATGGGCTCAGGCAACAAGTTACAGCAAAAGGAGAGCCCTTGAAGCCTGATTGGTGGTGGCGCAGAGGATAGAGGGTTGACCTGGGACACTGAAAGCCCCAGGTCCCAAACCCCGAGGTCACTGGCTGGAGTGGGGCTCATCCAGCTTGAGCCTGGGATCATCGACATGATCCATGGTCATTGGCCTGAGCCCAAAGGTTGCTGGCTTGAAGGGGCCACTGGCTCTGCTTGAACCCCCTGGTCACGGTACGTATAAGGAGCAATCAGTGAACAACTAAAGTGATGCACCTACAAGTTGATGCTTCTTATCTCTTTCCCTTCCTTTCTCTCTCTCTCTCCCTCTTGCTTAAAAAAGAAAAGATTTAACTAATGCTATAGTATGAAAATTTTGTTTTAAAACACTTCTTTATAGACTATTCCTTAGTACAAGCCCTGAAGTCATTAAAAAGATATTCCACTTTTTGTTTTCAAATGAGTGTAAGGTTAAACTTTAGTACTAAAATTTCTCTAATGAACAATATTTCTATCATTGCAGTTATTAGTCTGTTAGTCTGGGTTTCAGATTACACTTTAAGTTTAGAGAGGGAGAGACAGGGACAGACAGGGTAGAGGCTGAATAGACTATCACTTCTCTTTGCTCTTTCCTGAACTTGACTTTTTTACCTTTTCCCAGAATAAAGTAAAGCTGGAAAGGGAGGGCAGACAGAATATCACATTACTGAGCCTCCCTACAGAGAGTACAAAAGGTCTCCACTTCCTCTCTGTATTATTTTACTTGAGGACCAATGGCCTTTGGCTAAATGAAATCCCACATCCTACTCAAGCCTGTCAGAAAGGAATAGGCTTTCCCCTTTCCTCCTTAGTCTGGTCTCTGTCCCTCTCTTTTCTTGTTCCCAAGTGGAGTTTTTCTTATCCCACACTTGACCAGAATAAAGGGTTATAGCAGCTTTGTGTCCTAGTGCAGTCTTGTTTCTACTTTTTTAACCGGCCCCCTGTCTAGACTGTCCATCATAATACAAAGTGTAAATCCATTCAAGTGCAGCACAGCAGTGGAAGGGAATTTCAGGCTGTAAACCAAGTACAGCTGTAACCAGGGAAACATTTTTGTTTAGTCATTGCTCAGGAAAACAAGGTTTAAAATACTAATCCCTTAAAATGTTCCACGATAACCTTTTTTTTATCCAAAGACCCGCCTACTTGGATTTGTGCGTTTTGCCCTGTTTGTCACGCGTTCTGTCTGCATCGTACAGCCATTCTCTTAGTTCTGTTCTTTTGATCTTAGGTAAGGAACCTTTCTTGGACAGCCCTCGGGTCCATCCCGTTGGTCTTTATCCTCTTGCAGCCCCCATTCTTGATGAATTGGGGCAGACTCGGTACTTATATGCATTTTTTCATCTGTTTCTCATCTTCCCCACACTGGGAAGACTTGGATTTGTTCCTTGGTTGTAGGTTTCTCTGATCTCTCCCCTCTCCTTGTCTTGCTTCTAGCTCTTCTGGTTCCTCTCATCCTCTCTAAGAAATCCTTTTAGCTTCCCACAGTTGTTTTCTTTCATGCCCTGCCCACCCAGAAAATGTTTAGACTGGGTGGATTTCATTCCTCCCCAACAGTACAGTCTGGGTTGTACGTGTGTGGGATTTTTTTTTCCAGCATCATGCTCTCATTCTAGGTAGCTCTGCGATCTGTTACTACATTTAAAATGCTCAAGGTTCTCTATATACATTTTAATACATGAACCCTAAGAAAGAGATACATTCTACAAAAGGCTGTCTTATTTGCCCTGTATCTTAGTGTAATGCAAAGCCTGCAGTCCATGCTTAATATTTAAAGAAATGAATGTATTTATTTTTTAAATTGAACAGAAATGACATATGACTTTGTGTAAATTTAAGATATACAATATTATTTTGATATACTTTTATATTGTAATATGATTGTCTAGTATAATTATAGTGCAATATTATCTATATTCATATAACATAATTATAGTACAATGTTGTCTATAATTCATTACACTGTGCACTAGAACTTTATGGTTTATTTACTACTTGATGCGGATTAGTACACTTAAACACCGTCAGTCTTGAGATGAATAAATTTTGAGTTTTACTCCCAAGATCTACATATCAAAAAAATTTAGGACGATTGTTAGACCTCTTTCCTTGCGTAGTTTCTAATTTTATTTCATTGAAAGAAAGATACTCTTTGTTGTCATAGTTGCCTCTTGCCGCTAATTTGAAAGTTTCTGATTGGCCTGACCTGTGGTGGCGCAGTGGATAAAGCGTCGACCTGGAACGCTGAGGTCGCCGGTTCGAAACCCTGGGCTTGCCCAGTCAAGGCACATATGGGAGTTGATGCTTTCTGCTCCTCCCCTCCCTCTCTAAAATAAATAAAATCTTTAAAAAAAAAAGTTTCTGATTAAGTATAAGATGAACTTTTTATCTTAACATCAACAAAAACCAAAGGTTATTTTTAGATAACAGATCTCTTGTTAGAATAGTAAGCCTAGCTACGTGAAGCTGGGGTTTATGCAGTCATTTATTGTAGGGTTTGAAATGCGTCTAGCATGTTAGGAGATAGCCTCCGGGTTGAGTGACTGCAGGGGGTGCACAGGAGCTGTTTGCTGGGTACTGTTCTGCTTGAGGCTCTATTTCCCAGGTAGGCTGGTGCAGTTTGTATATATTTCTTCTGAGAAGTTCCGTATACCTCATCAAAATGAAGTGTTTCTGAGAAAATTTAAAACTTAATCAACTGAAAGTTTGCATATTTTTTGTTTTTTTTTAGGGACAGACAGACAGGAAGGGCAAGAGATGAGAAGCATCAATTCTTCGATGTGGCTCCTTAGTTGTTCATTGATTGCTTTCTCATATGTGCCTTGACCAGGGGGCTACAGCAGAGCAAGTGACCACTTGCTCAAGCCAGCAACCTTGGGCTTCAAGCCAGCGACCTTTGGGCTCAAGCTAGTGACCATGGGTTCATGTCTATGATCCCATGCTCAAGCCAGTGACCATAGGCTTTAAGCCAGCAACCTTTGGGCTGAAGCAAGTGACGATGAGGTCGTGTCTGTGATCCCACACTCAAGCCAGTGACCTCAGGGTTTGGAACCTGAGTCCTCTGTGTTCCAGTCTGACGCTCTATCCACTGCGCCACTGCCTGGTCAGGCACATGTTTTCGATAAAAGATCACCTTTTACAAACGAACAAGTTCCTAGATGGCAGCACTATAAGTATACCTATACATTCCCTTAGTGCCATTGTTTACTGCATTTTATAGAAGAAACAGGTTCAGGGAGGCCACGAGGCCAGCCTCCTGTCACCACCCGTGTTCTTGGCTTTTAGTAGTGCTTCCCAAACCTGGAGAGCCTGTTCTATAATCAGCCAGCCTCTTAACCCTCTGCCTGCCCCTGAAACTCCAATTCTGAAAGATGTCACTACCAGACTGCATTTGTTACATAAATTTACTGTATCTTGGATAAATCAAAAACAGAAGAACTTCAAGTTAGACTTTCTGAGCAATAGAAGCTAATCAGTAGCCACACTGAATTAATAGAATTTTAACAAGAAGGCCTTTTGGGGGGGAAATGGACACATTACATAAAGCTAAATGTAGGAAATAAAGGTTTATCTCGACATTGATGCTAATACTTCTTAGAGCCTTAAAGATCGAAGGAGCCCCAGGAGCTGAGGACTGCGGGTTCTGAGCCCCTGCTGTCACCTACTACTCTGCAGTTTAAGGTCTAGCAGCTGTTTTGACGGTTAAAAAGAAAATGCCTGTGTTTCAGAGTGAGCATATTATATTGATGCTTCTGTTTCTTTTGCTTTTTGCATGTAGATTGAATATGAAAGGAAAAAGAAAGAAGATGGAAAACGAGCTCGAGCTGATAAACAGTATGTGTTAGACATGCTATTTTCAGCTTTTGAGAAGCATCAGTATTATAATCTCAAGGACTTGGTGGACATCACGAAACAGCCTGTGGTATGTATAAACGCTTACATTGATCCTTTAAGTGTGTCTGTCCCACTTTGTGAACAGTGCATTCCCGAAGAGAGGTGTGTCGTGTGTAAGAACACATGCACCTATGCAAATGTCAGGTTTTATTGAAAGACTCAGCAAAGCTGTCTTAATGCAGCTTTTTGTTGTTGTTGTTGTATTTTTCTGAAGTTGGAAACAGGGAGGCAGTCAGACAGACTCCCGCACGTGCCTGACCAGGATCCACTGGCATGCCCACCAGGGGGCGATGCTCTGCCCATCTGGGGCGTCGCTCTGTTGCGACCACAGCCATTCTAGCGCCTAAGGCAGAGGCCATGGAGCCATCCTCAGCGCCGGGGCCATCTTTGTTCCAATGGAGCCTCGGCTGTGGGAGGGGAAGAGAGAGACAGAGAGGAAGGAGAGGGGGAAGGGTGGAGAAGCACATGGGCACTTCTCCTGTGTGCCCTGGCCGGGAATCGAACCCGAGACTCCTGCACACCAGGCCGACGCTCTACCACTGAGCCAATCGGCCAGGGCCTTAATGCAGCTTTTTAAAAGTATAACAGCAGCTTTATTATTTTAAATTTCAAGTATATTTAATATTACTGGTGCCAAATGAAGAAGAGGTAGGTTCGTCCTCCTTTTGACTGATTCTTAACATTAAGCCTGAGTTAAGTCTTTGTTTAGATCATTTTTAGTCTTTCTTTTGTTTTCCTAGCTCCCTCCAAAAAGCTCAGCTCTTTTGTTTAATTGGAAAAATGTGTCTCAGAAGAATCATATTCTTTTAAGAGTCATACTGTTTGCCTGACTCGGCAGTGACGCAGTGAGTAGAGCTTCAGACTGGGATGTGGAAGACCCAGGTTCAAAACCCCGAGGTCACCAGCTTGAGCATGGGCTTGCTGGCTTGAGTGTGGGATCATAGACATGACTCCATGGTCACTGGCTTGAGCCTGAAGATTGCTTGCTTGAAGCCCAAGGTCACTGGCTTGAGCAAGGGGTCACTCACTCTGCTGTAGCCCCCCCACCCCAATCAAGGCACTTATGAGAAAGCAGTCAATGAACTAAAGTGCCACAATGAAGAATTGATGCTTCTCATCTCTCTCTCTTCCTGTCTGTCTGACCCTATCTGTCCCTCTCTCTGTCTCTGTCACAAAAAAAAAAAAAAAAAAGAGAGAAAGCCTGACCTGTGGTGGTACAATGCATAAAGCATCAACCTGGAATGCTGAGGTCGCTGGTTCAAAACTCTGGGCTTGCCTGGTTAAGGCACATATGGGAGTTGATACTTTTTGCTCCTCCCATCTTCTCTCTCCTCTCTAAAATGAATAAATGAAGTCTTTTTTTTTTTCTTTTTTCTTTTTCTTTTTGTATTTGTCTGAAGTTTCAAGCGGGGAGGTAGTCAGAGAGACTCCTGTATGCACCTGACCGTGATCCACCCGACATGCCCACCAGAGGGCGATGCTCTGTCCATCTGGGACATCACCTTGTTGCAGCTGGAGCCATTCTAGCGCCTGAGGCAGAGGTCATGGAGCTGTCCTTAGCACCTGGCCAACTTTGTTCCAGTGGAGCCTAGGTGTGGCAGGGGAAGAGAGAAAGAGAGGAAGGAGAGGGGGAAGGGTGGAGAAGCAGATGGGTGCTTCTCCTGTGTGCCCTGGCCGGGAATCGAACCCGGGACTTCCACATGCCAGGCCAACGCCCTACCTCTGAGCCAGCTGGCCAGGGCAATAAATAAAGTCTTTAAAAAAGAGAGAGAGAGAATCATACTGGTCTGTCACAGAGAGAGTTTAAAAAATCAATCCACCTAGACTAGTAGTAGGTCTTTTTAAACTAGCAGTATTGTCTCATGGTACTTGTTGAGACTGTAATTAGGTTGGCCTTTCTCCTTTTTTTTTTTTTTTTTTTTTTTTTACAGAGACAGAGAGAGTCAGAAGGATAGACAGGGACAGACAGACAGGAACGGAGAGATGAGAAGCATCAATCATTAGTTTCTCGTTGTGCGTTGCGACTTCTTAGTTGTTCATTGATTGCTTTCTCATATGTGCCTTGACCGTGGGCCTTCAGCAGACTGAGTAACCCCTTGCTGGAGCCAGCGACCCTGGGTCCAAGCTGGTGAGCTTTTTGCTCAAGCCAGATGAGCCCGCACTCAAGCTGGCGACCTCGGGGTCTTGAACCTCGGTCCTTCCACATCCCAGTCCAATGCTCTATCCACTGCGCCACCGCCTGGCCAGGCCTTTTCTCCATATTTAAGGAAAAATTTTAATACATTGATGTTTTAGGAATTTTGTCTGTTCTACAAATAGTCATTTATTATCACTCCTCCAGACTTTTGTGTCTGTTTGCTAATAATTTGTACTTCTAATCCATTTAAAACGCTGGTAACAAATTAACAAGAGATCCAAATCCTTCCTCCAACCTTTTGACATTTCCTTCTGTTTATCTTTCTTATCCTTAATGTTAGCAAAGGATCCAATTTAATTATAACAGTATTTGCTTAACAAGTTTATTGGGAAAACCTTTTATTTTCTGTTCTTTTATCATTCGTCCTCATTGCCATTGTACTCAAGGAATGTGTTAACTCTAACTGTTCTGTTTATTTGCTTCAGAATATGTAACAAGATAATGAGTTACTTTAAAACTTTTTCGAATAACCAAATCACTACTTATTAAAAAAGGGTTTGGGGCCTGACCTGTGGTGGCGCAGTGGATAAAGCGTCGACCTGGAACACTGAGGTCACTGGTCAAAACCCTGGGCTTGCCTGGTTAAGGCACAAATGGGAGTTGATGCTTCCTGCTCCTCCCCCCTTCTCTCTCTCTCTCTCTCTCTCTCTCTCTCTCTCTCTCTTCTCTAAAATGAATAAATAAATAAAAATAATTAAATTTTTTTAAAAAAGGGTTTGGGGCCTGACCTGTGGTGGCGCAGTGGATAAAGCGTTGATATGGAACGTTGAGGTCACCGGTTCAAAACCCCTGGCTTGCCTGGTCAAGGCACATACAGGAGTTGATGCTTCCTGCTCCTCCCCCCTTCTCTCTCTCTCTCCCTCTCTCTCCCTCTCTCTCCCTCCCTCCTTCCCTCCCTCCCTCTCCTCTCTCCTCTCTAAAATGAATAAATAAATGAAAAAGATCTTAAAGGGCCTGGCACATTTTTTTCTATTTATTCAGAGCTGTAGGAAATGATTATGACATTTTAGTATTGATTGTATAGGTTCTCACTTTTGCAGAGATTTTTTTACTATTGTACTTCAGCCTTTTACCTTTTACATGAAGAAATTAAATTCCAAAAGCTCTAAATAGTTTTTGTTAATAGACGACACTTAAGTACTCATGTTACAATATTATCAGCTCATCTCAATGACTTCACCTCCTTCAACATCAAAGCCTTAGAAACGGCATTGCAAGCTAGAAGAAAAATTTGAAGTAGAATAATTCATTAGCTAAGCTGTGTTCCTTCTGGTCTTAATGAAGTTTATCCTTGTGTTTTATATAAATATGAGATCAGTCTAGAAACTCTGAGTGCAAACAATATATTCTTTTTTTTTTTGCATTTTTCTGAAGCTGGAAACAGGGAGAGACAGTCAGACAGACTCCCGCATGCGCCCGACCGGGATCCACCCGGCACGCCCACCAGGGGGCGACGCTCTGCCCATCCTGGGCGTCGCCATGTTGCGACCAGAGCCACTCTAGCGCCTGAGGCAGAGGCCATCCCCAGCGCCCGGGCCATCTTTGCTCCAATGGAGCCTTGGCTGCGGGAGGGGAAGAGAGAGACAGAGAGGAAGGCGCGGCAGAGGGGTGGAGAAGCAAATGGGTGCTTCTCCTGTGTGCCCTGGCCGGGAATCGAACCCGGGTCCTCCGCACGCTAGGCTGACGCTCTACCGCTGAGCCAACCAGCCAGGGCAAACAATATATTCTTGTAGAATAACACAAATAAATATATGTGCATATATGTGAAAATAGACATTCCAGAGGAACATTCAGAAGGAACTAGGGAAAAGTTTCTTTCCTTAACATGGGATGACACATTTTTAAAGTTTATTTGTCTCTCAAGAAAGGGGATAACTAGCAATTCTCTTCAATTTTGGTTCTTTGTATAATTTTTATGTGGTAGTACTCAGTGCATCTGTTGTAATAGAGCTTCCTTTAATCCATAGGCTTTAGGGGATCCAGTAATCTCTTGAATATGTGTAGAAATGTATACATTTTTCTGGGGAGCAGATCCATATCTTATATCAGATTCTCAGAGAGGGCCTAGAACCCTCAAAGAGTTTATGAACCACTGATCAAGAAACTAAATATTTTATAATAGTTTTATTGTTTAGAGACTGAATTGCCTCAGCAAGCATAAGGTTCTTAAAAGCAAGATTGTATATTCATACATGCTATAGTACAGAGTAGAAATTTGATCAATATTAGATGAATTAATTTGGAAAAAAGAGAAATGGTCACATTCTCAGTATCCAGGGCCACCTATTTTCCTCAGATGGATTTTGACCAGCCTTGCGTCATTCAGGTCAGGAGTGGAGAGCAAGGAGCCACTTTTAAGGAAGTGTAGCATGCCAGGGCCACAGCTCTCCTTGCTCAGTGGAGGAGGCAGGGTGGCCAGCACGGGGTCCAGCTCTGCCGTTTCCCTCGGTGGGATCGGAAGAAGTCACTTTGAGCGCTAAAATTAAGGGAGTAGATTATCTTTGTGATCCCATCCAGCTCTGAATCTGATTCTCTCCTGTCTTGTTTCATCTCCTCCTCTCCACCTCCCTCTCACATTTGAACTGAGCTGTGCAAGCCCATTGATTGACCTAGCATGAAAGCGGCCAAAGCCCAGCTCCTCTGCGTGTAGACAATGTCCCCTGAAAAGGTTCACAGGAGATCAGTGAGTCTGTTCTAATGGTCATCTGTACACACTTACTATTGAGTAATTTGATTTTAATCTGAGCAACAAGCGCATGAAGGAACCCAGTGCAGCGTGAAGACCTGTGACCCAGGGAGGGGTTTCCTGATCTGGGAAGAGCACTGGATGTGGAGTTGTGGAATCTGAGTTTAAGTCCCAGACCTATAATTTAGCCAAATAGTCGTGGACAGGGTACTTGAGTACATTTAAGGTATAATACATTGTTTATTTGCCATATGACCTACTTAACATAAAATTTACCAATAGTAAAAATTGGTCCTGGTCAGTTGGCTCAGTGGATACAGTGTCAGCCCGGCGGCATATGGATGCCGAGGGTTCAACTCCTGGTCAGGGCACACCTGAGAAGCGGCCATCTGCTTCTCTCCCATTCCTTCTCTTCTCTCCCTCTTCCCCTTTTGCAGCCAGTGCTCGATTGATTTGGGCGTCGCCCCAAGCGCTGAGGATGGATCGGTTGGTCCCAGCAGGTCAGCTTTAGGCATTGAAGATAGTTCAGTTGATTCGAGCATGGGCCCCAGATAAGGGTTGCCAGGTGGATCCTGGTCGGGGTACATGCAGGGAGTCTGTCTCATTATATCCCCTCCTCTCACTTAAAACAAAATAAGCCTGACCAGGCGGTGGCGCAGTGATAGAGCGTCCGACTGGGGTGCAGAGGACCCACATTCGAGACCCCGAGGTCACCAGCTTGAGCACGAGCTCATTTGGTTTGAGCAAAAACCCACCAACTTGAACCCAAGGTCGCTGGCTCCAGCAAGGGGTTACTCGGTCCGCCGAAGGCCCGCGGTCAAGGCACATATGAGAAAACAGTCAGTGAACAACTAAGGTGTTGCAGCGCGCAATGAAAAACTAATGATTGATGCTTCTTTTTTTTTTTTTTTAATCTTATTTTTATTAATTTTAATGCAGTGACATTGATAAATCAGGGTACATATGTTCCGAGAAAACATCTCCAGATTATTTTGACCTTTGATTATGCTGCATACCCCTCACTCAAAGTCAAATCGTCCTCCGTCACCTTCTATCTGGTTTTCTTTGTGCCCCTACCCTCCCCCCACTCCCTCCCTCTCCTTCCTTGCCCCTTCCCCACCCTTCCACCCCACGCCCTGTTACCATCACATTCTTGTCCATGTCTCTAAGTCTCATTTTTATGTCCCATCTATGCATTGGTTCATATAGTTCTTAGTTTTTTTATTTACTTATTTCACTCCATATAATGTTATCAAGGCCCATCCATGTTATTGTAAATGATCCGATGTCATCATTTCTTATGATTGATGCTTCTTATCTCTCTCCGTTCCTGTCTGTCTGCCCCTGTCTATCCCTCTCCCTGACTCACCCTCTGTCTCTGTAAAAAAAAAAAAAAAAAAAAAACTAAAAAGATCACCAATTTCCCAACAGAGTCTATTAATTAATGACAGACCTTTCTGAGACTCCTGGTTATTGTTTTTTTTTAATAATTATTTGCTAACTTATGAAGTGGAACCTTAAAAGTTTTAGAGGCCTGACCTGTGGTGGCGCAGTGGATAAAGCGTCGACCTGGAAATGCTGAGGTCGCTGGTTTGAAACCCTGGGCCTGCTTGGTCAAGGCACATATGGGAGTTGATGCTTCCAGCTCCTCCCCCCTTCTCTCTCTCTGTCTCTCCTCTCTCTCTCTCTCTCTCTTTCTCTGTCTCTCCCTCTCCTCTCTAAAATGAATAAATAAAAAATTTTAAAAAAAGTTAGAATATGAAATGTCATACTAAAATAAATTATTAACTATATTGATTATAAATGGATGAGATTTAAATATTTATAAAATTTTAATGTTTTCCTTATGAATAGAATGTCTAATAACTGATAGATCTACCAAGTTTATTATGAGATAGTAACATTTCCTCTTTTAACTTGTTATATGGTTTGTTTTGGCCATTTTTTTTCCTTTTTTACCATATTTCTGAATGAGGTAAAATTTGGGGTGAATTTACTAACGTAACCAGTTGAGTTCAGATTTTACATTGACGAGAAGCAATATCTGGCATGAGCACCCAGTAAACAAAATTGGGCATTTATTTATATATAGAATTTACATAGAATTTTCAGTTAAGCAATAGACCACAATATTTTATTTTAATCTGAAAATTGCCATTCCTCGTAAAATCTCCCATTCACTCCCATTAGAGGTAAAGGGGAGTAAAGGAAGTTTCTGTTGCTGTTCTTAGAGAGAGATAGAGAGACAGAGACACAGACAGGAAGGGAGAGAGATGAGAAACACCAAGTCATAATTACATCATTTTAGTTTGTTCATTGGTTGCTTCTCATATGTGCCTTGAAGGAGGGGAGGTAAAAGCCAAACCAGTGACCCCCTTGTTCAAGCCAGCAACCTTTGGGCTCAAGCGAGCAACTCCACGCTCAAGCCGGGGACCTCGGGCTTTCTAACCTGGGGCCTCAGCATTCCCAGTTGATACCTTATCCACTGCGTCACCACTGATCAGACAATAATGTAAGCTTTTAAGCTTATTAACTTCTTTCTCCTGATTTCTTTATTTGTTCCCTGAACAAGCTATGACTTGTTTTTATGCTTTCAATTCTTGTGAAAAGCAATGAAGAAAGAAATTATTTTCTTTGCATTGGTCTCTGCATTAGAGAAAACATTATGGGTTTAGATTAGTGTTTGAAGCCCCCCAGTTTCTCTGCCTCAGAGAGAAACCAGAGGTAAGCCTGTTGGCGGAAGACCTTGTAGTGCAGCCTGGCTGGACTTGTTCAGTCTGTATTACAGCATTGCATAGTCTTCCCTTCCTTCTAGAATGTCCCAAGGATTTTTTTTTTTTTTTTTTTTGAGAGAGAGAGAGAGAGAGAGGCAGGGAGAGAGAGACAGGGACATCGAGCTGCTTCTATATGAGCTCTGTCCAGGAAATCAAACCAGCAACCTCCCACTCTGGGACAACAGTCTAACAACCTGAGAGCTATCTGGCCAGGGCCTATTTATTGATTTTTTAGACAGACAGAAAGAGGAAGGTAGAAAGAGAAGAGGGAAAAGGGAAACATTTGTTGTTCCACTCGGTTGTGCATTTTTGGGGTTGGTTCCCGTGTGTGCCCTGACTGGGGATTGAACCCACAACCTTGTTGTTTCTGGATGACACACTTAACCAACTGAGCTACTAGCCAGAGCCCCAAGACAGATATTCTAATTCCATCTATTTTCCAGTACTGTACATATAAACTGATACATGGAACTAGCCACTATATGTTGGAAACGTTACTTTGCCCATGGTAATTGAATAATAAAAAAAATGGTATTATCTTTGGCCCTGGCTGGTTGGCTCAACAGTAGAGCGTCACCCCTATGTGTGGAAGTCTCGGGTTTGATTACCAGTCAGGGCACACAGGAGAAGTGACCATCTGCTTCTCCACCTCTCCCACTTTTTTCTCTCTCTTCCCCTCCCCCCCTGCAGCCATGGCTGAAATGGTTTGAGCAAGTTGGCCCCAGACACTGAGGATGACTCCATGGCCTCTGCCTTAGGTGCTAAAATGGCTCACTTGTGAGCAACCAAGCAGTGGCCCCAGATGGGCAGAGCATTGCCCCCTAGTGGGCATGCCGGGTAGATCCCAGTCGGAGCACATGCAGGAGTCTGTATTTGCCTCCCTGCCTCTCTCATTAAAAAAAAAAAAAAAAAAAATGTGATATCTAAATTTGTTGTTATGATCTGGGGAGGTCTCCATTTTTTCCTGAATTTAAAAGCTTCATTTTCAGTACATTTTTTTTAAGTTACAATTCAGTGAATTTTAATATATTCCCAGAGTTGTATAACCACCAACCACAATCAATTTTAAAACATTTTCTTCACTCCAGAAAAAAACCCCATGCCTATTAGCAATCACTCCCCTTTTCCCCTTATTCCAGACCCTAATGGCAACTTCTAATCTTTCTGACTCTATTGATTTGCCTATTCTGGACATTTTGTACAAATGGAGTCGTATAATATGTGATCTCTTATAACTGACTTATTTAGGCATGATATTTTCAAGTTTTATTCATGTTGTGGCATGTGTCAGTGTTTTATTCCTTTTTATTGCCAAATAGTATATACCATTATATGGATACACAATATTTGGTTTATCCATTCAGCCGTGAATGGACATTTGACCTATTTTCTCTTTTTGGCTATTATGAATGAAGTTGCTATGACCATTCATGTACAAGTTTTTGTGTGAACATACATTTTTATCTCTCTTGGGAATAGACTTGCTGGGTCCTTTTGGTCTTTCTAACCTGAGGAACTGCCAGATTTTTTCATCCTTAGCCAGCAGAAACTTTTATATGCTGTTGCCCTAAAGTAAAGCTTTACTCTTATTGCAAATTTTTAAAGGCGAATAATACTTCATTAGAAATGCTAGGTAATTTACTGAAAATTCTCTGTTGGTAAAATGTATACCTAAAAAGTCTCTTTGCTTTCCATTTAGTTTCTAGCACCATTTTCATGTAGAAAAATAACAACTATGAAAGTTGGTATCTTATGTTATGTACATTTAAAACTATAACTCATACTAAATGCAGTAATAGATAATTGCCATGTTTCTAAATGCAAGAAATTCCATTTAAATTCCAAAAGGAATTTTATTTTTTTCCATCTTCATCTCTTAGGTTTTGGATATCTCTGATTATGTTTTCCTTGTTAGCAGTTTCAACATTACCTATATATGTATATTTTACTGCAGTTGGAAGCCATTATATCCCAGCCTTGGAATACCTTGCCATATTCTAAGGTTATATTATGTTCAGCATATAAATGAATTAATACAGTTTAGTAAGTGCATCATTAAGCACATAGTTAAAATGAAAAATTTTGGCCCAAATGAAGTAAACTTTATTTATCTGAAATACGCAAACATGTGAATCTTTTGCCAGTTCCAGATAGACAAGGTGTTACTAAAAGATGATTTGCCAGCACACATATATGAATGCAATACTAAATTGTTTTCCCTGAGGCCCTGGCCGGTTGGCTCAGCGGTAGAGCGTCGGCCTGGCGTGCGGGGGACCCAGGTTCGATTCCTGGCCAGGGCACACAGGAGAAGCGCCCATTTGCTTCTCCACCCCTGCTCCTTCCTCTCTGTCTCTCTCTTCCCCTCCCGCAGCCAAGGCTCCATTGGAGCAAAGATGGCCCAGGCGCTGGGGATGGCTCCTTGGCCTCTGCCCCAGGCGGTGGCTCTGGTCGCGGCAGAGCAACGCCCCAGAGGGGCAGAGCATCGCCCCTGGTGGGCGTGCCGGGTGGATCCTGGTCGGGCGCATGCGGGAGTCTGTCTGACTGTCTCTCCCCGTTTCCAGCTTCAGAAAAATACAAAAAAAACAAAACAAAACAAATAAATTGTTTTCCCTGAACTTGGGTTAAGCCATAAGGTAGGGAAGTGTTTGGGGTAATGTTCGTGCCATCATCCCTCTGCTTCTTTGGAGTTTTGCAGCAAGTGGGCCTCTGCAAGGGAGTCATGGCGCAGGGTCTCGTAGGAGAGCAGAGGTGAGACCAAAAGGAAAAGAGGAGAAAAATGCCAAGATGGCCCACGTTCCTGAAATGTCCCCCGCATCACCTCCCTTCTCCTCTTCACAGTTTTCTGTACGTAAAGGAGTGAAAACATATGTTGCCTTTCTTCACAGCTCATGCCTAATGTGTAGGGGAGGTTTTTTTAGTTTATTTTTTTAATGGAAGAATTTTGTGCCTTGGAGCCACTGACATCTTTATCAGTAAGTCCTCTGTTCTGTTGACCTGTTTAAAGGAGTCCTAGTCAGTCATACCGATCTGCGTACACATGCAGTGATACTTTTTTTTTTTTAATTTTTATTTATTTATTTTTTACAGAGACAGAGAGTGAGTCAGAGAGAGGGATAGACTGGGACAGACAGGAACGGAGAGAGATGAGAAGCATCAATCATTAGTTTTTCATTGCGCGTTGCTACACCTTAGTTGTTCATTGATTGCCTTTCTCATATGTGCCCTGACCGCGGGCCTTCAGCAGACCGAGTAACCCCTTGCTGGAGCCAGCAACCTTAGGTTCAAGCTGGTGGGCTTTTGCTCAAACCAGATGAGCCCGCACTCAAGCTGGCGACCTCTGGGTCTCGAACCTGGGTCCTCTGCATCCCAGTCCGATGCTCTATCCACTGCTCCACCGCCTGGTCAGGCTGCAGTGATACTTTGACATAACCCTAGAACTGACAGTGCCCTTCTTGTCCTTGGATCACGTGACAGGAAGTGTAGGGGGAGTTCCCTTTGGTGACTGCACTAAGCAGTGCTTTCTTTGCTGCAGATCTGCATATTGCGTATTCAGTCCAACCTTCCTGGGGACATTTTGTGAATCTAGTAGGGCCAGTTTGATCCCCATTCAGGGACATACAGGAGCAGATCAATGTTCCTGTCTCTCCCTCTCTCTCTCTAAAATCAATACAATAAACACTTAAAAAAAAAAAAAGAAAACGTCTAGTAGGGTCATATTATTGGCTTACTACCTAAAGCAGTATTACTTGGTGATCAGCTGACTATTAAAGAAATCTTTTTGGTCAATTTCTAGGAATTTAGGTATAGTTAACTTATTATTAAGTAATGTTTAACTGAAATTTTTGATAAAATGAAATGCAGGTAAACCCTCCACTTGGTTGGTGGAGCAGTAGGGGAAAACATGCTGCGAGAAATGGCTGGGGGTAAAGAAAGGAGAAAGACTAGAATAGTGGGCTGCTGTGCCTTGTGACTGACTGCAGAAGTTTGTCTTGATCGTGCAGAGGAAAGGAAATTAGGAATTTAGTCTGTGGATTTCTGGTGTTTTGGCCACCACAATTGTTTCTTGACCCACAAATACAAACCACATCTTATCACTTGACTTCTTTAGCTTGCTTTTTTCCTCAAAGGAAGCTGTAATATTCTCTTCCCTGTTCTCTGCACGTAGACTTACTGTAAACATACTCCCACATGTCCCTTTGATAAGGAACTGCTGGACTGCAGCCAGTTTATTCAGATGTTGTTCTGCAGCACTGCACACAGTCAGAAATGAGAACTGTCTCCAAGCCTGTGGACGTGAAGGTGACCTACTCAGTTCTAGAATCCTTTGTTTAAAGAACGAGTAGTCAGGCAAAATATATGTGAGAGAAGGGATGATAGTGAGACAAACTCCCAAATGCGCTCTGACTGTGATCCACCCGCCAACACCATCTGGGCCAGTGCTCAAGTGTGGAGCTGTTTATAGCTCTTGTGGCTGATGTGCTCCAATGGAGCTGTCCTCATTGCCTGGGGCCTACACTCTAACTGGTTGAGCCACTGGCCTCTGGATGGGAAGAGGGAAAGAAGGGGGAGGAGGGAGAAGCAGATAGTCACTTTTCTTGTGTGCCCTGATGAGGAATCGAACCCAGGGTGTCCATACACCAGGCCAGTGCTCTGTCCACTGACCCACCGGCCAGGGTCAAAAGATTTAAATTGAAAAGTCAATGTTTAGAGTAAGTAAGAGGAGGGGAACTAGTTTCTCTTGATCTCTTTACAGAATTACCATTCAATTCAAATGATCAAATATATATCCTCAGAGAACCTGGTATCTTGACTCACGCTGGGTCACATGCCCCTTCTCAGTGATTCCATAATATCCTGTGTATACCGGTATATTCTTCTTTACTATGCTTCTCTTTTATTTTATGATTGCCTATTTATACGTCAGGACTAACCCCTGCTCCGCATTTCCTTATCTTAAACTGTGAACTCTGTGAGGATAAAAACTGACTTGTACCACTCTACCTGGCACATAGTAGGTGCTAAAATAAATATTTGTGTGAATATATGACTTTTTAAAAAGAACGTTAAACTTCAATCCCGTTAGAACTTTTAAAATTTCCACCTCATTTGGCTTTGTCTCCAACAATGTTTTAGCACTGTAATATAGATTTTAGTAATAAATGTTATTCAAACTCAGGTAATACAATTTAATCTATCAACTTTTATTCCTCAAACTGGGTCATTGTCCTATAAATTAATTGGAAGCAGAATTCTAAAAATGAAAAGAACCAGTGTTAGCTTAGTTTATTTCTATACCTTCTAAGTAATGGCCTCTCAAACACCCCCTTCTTTAGTTC
Source organism: Saccopteryx bilineata (assembly GCF_036850765.1). Taxonomy (NCBI): domain Eukaryota; kingdom Metazoa; phylum Chordata; class Mammalia; order Chiroptera; family Emballonuridae; genus Saccopteryx; species Saccopteryx bilineata. The sequence continues at coordinate 104,682,370 of NC_089495.1, forward strand.
TCTTCGCTCTTTTGTTTACTCTTTTTTTTTTTACAGAGACAGAGGGATAGACAGGAACGGAGAGATGAGAAGCATCAATCATTAGTTTTTTGTTGTGCATTGCAACACCTTAGTTGTTCATTGATTGCTTTCTCATATGTGCCTTGACTGCGGGCCTTCAGCAGACCGAGTAGCCCCTTGCTTGAGGCAGCGACCCTGGGTCCAAGCTGGTGAGCTTTTTTTTTTTTTTTTTTTTTTTTTGCTCAAACCAGATGAGCCCTCGCTCAAGCTGGCGACCTCCGGGTCTCGAACCTGGGTCCTCAGCATCCCAGTTCGACGCTCTATCCACTGCGCCACCACCTGGTCAGGCCCTTTGTTTACTCTTAAGCATACCCTGCCCGCCAGCATGAGTGTGCTAAGCCTCTGTAATGTGCAGGCAAGTGCTATGATAGGAACATGGTTTGATGGGAAAGATAGACATGTAAATAAAGCATTATAATATATTACGAGGGCTATATTATTGAGAGCCGGGACTGTTAAAGTTTCTCTGAGAAAGTGCCATTTGTGCTGAATCTTAAAAGAGAAAGATTTTAGATTTGAAGGAAGAGGATAAGCATTACAGGAAAAAACAGCGTGAAGAAAAAACTAGAAGCCTGCAGCGCAGAAATGGCAAGAATATAAAAGGAAGTATTAGAAGATGAGGCCAAAGGGGAATTCTGGAAAATTGTAAACAGGGATGATATGATCTCACTGTTCTCTACTTGTGTTTTTCCCTATCCTTACCACTACTTTCTCTGCTAATGCTTTGTGCCAGGTTAACTCATTTGATAAGAGTAAAATAGTCTAAGGTTGCAGTTGGGAACATTCTGAAACTGCAGAGGTGTGCCCCCCCCCCCCGAAAAAAGGATTCTGTACTGTGGTGAGATAATGTGACCCTAATCCCATCTTGTTATCTAACAAATTGACAGACTATAAATATTTCATTCCATTCTTACTGTAAAAACAGAAAAAGTGACATTTTCATAAGAAAAGAAAATACTCCATAACCTTTTTTTTTTTTTTTTTTTTTTTTTTTTTTTTTGTATTTTTCTGAAGCTGGAAACAGGGAAAGACAGTCAGACTCCCGCATGCGCCCGACCGGGATCCACCCGGCACGCCCACCAGGGGCAACACTCTGCCCACCAGGGGGCGATGCTCTGCCCCTCCCCGGCGGCGCTCTGTTGCCACCAGAGCCACTCCAGCGCCTGGGGCAGAGGCCAAGGAGCCATCCCCAGCGCCCGGGCCATCTTTGCTCCAATGGAGCCTTGGCTGCGGGAGGGGAAGAGAGAGACAGAGAGGAAGGAGAGGGGGAGGGGCGGAGAAGCAGATAGGCGCTTCTCCTGTATGCCCTGGCCGGGAATCGAACCTGGGACCCCTGCATGCCAGGCCGAAGCTCTACCACTGAGCCAACCGGCCAGGGCCCATAACCTTTTTAATATACTAGTTTAGCAAAATGAAGGTGGACTACATATGAAAACAACTTAAGTTTTACACTTAAGACTTTCTTTATATTTTGTATATAACCCTTTTTAGGCGATTCGCATTCTGTATCTTGATTATAAATGGGCACCCTAGCCTTGAAGTCAGGAGAGCTTCTGTCAGACAAGCACAGTGCTGCTGTGATTGCTCTTTTCAGTTTGACCCATTGCAAAGCATCACAGTTGCATGGTTACTGGTGTCCCGGGTCTTAGCCAATCTCACAATAAAACATTCTTTGGAAATTTACAAAGATGTCATTCTTGGCATCTAAAGTGAAAATCATTTGTGCCCAGCTCATCATTTTTTTTTTCAGCTCATGATTTCTTATTTGAATCCTGTTTAATTAGAAAGTTTATGAAGTGTCCCATTTTTTAAATGTAATTTGAAGTGGCAGACGGCAGACATGCACATGACCTGGATGTCTCAAGCCTTTTTGCTTACTCATTAACACGGGTCCTTAGATAAAGCCAACTGCAGGTGTGGAAGGCAAGCAGGCTTCCTCCTGGGGAAACCCAGGCCTCATTTGATTCATTGCTGCCACCTGCTGGGGCCTGGTGGCTGGGATGGGAAGGCAGCTCAAGTGGTAGACCTGAGCCTATCCAGGGCTCTGGGAGGGACCCGTGTAGAGTTCCAGTATTAGTCAGCTTTGCTTCTACTGCCTTAATGAAAGGACTTTATAAACTGTAGAGCAGGAATCCCCAAACTACAGCCCGCGGGCCGCATGCGGCCCCTTGAGGCCATTTATCCGGCCCCCGCTGCACTTCTGGAAGGGGGCACCTCTTTCATTGGTGGTCAGTGAGAGGAGCATAGTTCCCATTGAAATACTGGTCAATTGTTGATTTAAATTTACTTGTTCTTTATTTTAAATATTGTATTTGTTCCCATTTTGTTTTTTTTACTTTAAAATAACATATGTGCAGTGTGCATAGGGATTTGTTCATAGTTTTTTTTATAGTCCAGCCCTCCAACAGTCTGAGGGACAGTGAACTGGCTCCCTGTGTAAAAAGTTTGGGGACCCCTGCTGTAGAGCATTATGCCAGTGCAAGGCGGTATTAGATGATATTGGTTAATGCATAATCTCCAGCAATGATGAAGCTTAGAGAACCTTTTCAGGGACTCATGTCCTAGAGCAGTGTTTTTCAACCGCTGGTCTGCAGACCAGTCTATCAGAAATTCCGAGCTGATCCGTGAAAGAATTAACTACCCTGATGTATGATTATAAACCCAGTGATCTTAGTTGAATTCACTTATGCTCAGGGTGATTTCTGCCTTAGTGCTCCCCAAAATAATTCTCTTATTTTCACTGGTCCCCAAGTATAAATTGTTGGAAACCACTGTACTGGAGTAGTAGAGCTCAGAGAATCCTTAAAGGAGTTGCTTTGGAACTTTAGTTAAATCAGAGTCTCTTAAGGGCTTTTGAAAATGCAGCTGCCCAGGCCTGCCCCAGAGATTTTATTGATATTTACTAGGTGAAAAGGGAAGCTATTTAGTAGGATTCCCGTGAGGTTCTGATGCAGGTGACCACACTCACAGGCACTGCCTTAAACATGATCTAGATAAGAGCTTATCAGCTATTTTTCTAATTAGTGCCTCATTTCAATAAATAAAAAAGTATTGTAGCTTTCATCTGGGATGAGTCAGTATAATACTGTAACTGGTTCTTTGATGCATACACAAAAATTATTATTGGGTTGGTTCTGTAGCAGGAAAAAAAATCACTTTTAAATATTATAATTAGCTTTTCTTTCTCTTCCAAGAAAGAGGTACAGTACTGTAACTTATATTGGTCACTTTATAGCGGGATGCTTTTTGGCCTTGGGCATTGGCAAGCAAAGGTAGGGTTTAGTATTACCTTTATCATAGCCATCATTCATGAATATAATAATCATTTGGTTAAAATCTATTGAATTTTCAGGTATCTAAAATACCATAATTTAGAATTCTGCCCTTCATTATCACCTGCCTTTTTCCTTCAGAGGGGCCAAGCACAAGAAAGCCACAGCCCCCCATGGTTTTTAGCATGTCTTATGACTTCTTATCCCTCACGCTATCTTGACAAGCTTGACCAAGATACCATAGTAAACACAAGTAATGAGTTTCCTGATAGCAAATTTGAAAACTCATCTACAACTGAGAATTCTAGATACCTGCCATGTACTTGCCTCATAGCATATTATTATTCCAAAAATATGTCGTTTTTTTCTATATGCTACTGCTTCTGAAATGACTGGTTCAAGAATAACTGTCACCCTGGCCAGCTAGCTCAGCAGTAGAGTCAGCCCAGCATGTGGAAGTCCCAAGTTCTATTCCCGGCCAGGGCACACAGGAGAAACACACATGTGTTCTCCACCCTTCCCCCTCTCCTTTTTTTCTGTCTTTCTCTTACCCTCCCGCAGCCAAGGCTCCACTGGAGCAAAGTTGGCCCAGGTGCTGAGAGCGGCTCCATGGCCTCTGCCTCAGGTGCTAGAATGGTTCAGATCGCAGCAGAGCAACACCCCAGATGGTCAGAGCACTGCCCCTGGTGGGCATGCCAGGTGGACCCCGGTCAGGCGCATGCAGGAGTCTGTCTCTGCCTCCCCGCCTCTCACTTTAGAAAAATAAAAAAAATAAAGAATAACTGTCCCTGTGAACTGAGTGAGGCCACTGAATTCCGGGGTAGGTTACACTTGATATATACAGTGTCATCTTAATAAACATCGGCACCAGTAATTTTCTAGTGTATTTTCAACTAGACTTTTTTTTAGCTCTCAGGTTGTTGGCATTCAGGGCTTCCAACTCCTTAATGTAGATGATCCTATATTGAAAGTAGTTATTATATATGTATGGCCAGTAGCCACGGCCACCATCACAGCCGCCTGGCCCATGCAGGTTCGCATTAGATTCAGACAGACAGTATGAAATAACAGAGCCATGAACTGGTGGGCTATCATCTTTAATCCTAGCTTGCACTTGGCGGGCAAGTAAAAACACACACTGGGCTCCAAAACCCACTTGTTCAGGGCTCCCAAAGCCCCTGACTTATCCGAGTTTTCCTAGAATCAAAGGTTTCTAGCTCATTAGCCTTATTCACCTCTGTTCCCCATCTCCTTCTCCTGCACAAACTGACTTCAGCATTCCTCTATCGTGGCTGCCTCTCCTCTCCCCCACGTGGCCTTACTCTGTTCTCCCATAGCAGGGGTCCCCAAACTATGGCCCGCTGGCCACATGCGGCCCCCTGAAGCCATTTATCCGGCCACCACTGCACTTCCGGAAGGGGCACCTCTTTCATTGGTGGTCAGTGAGAGGAGCATAGTTCCCATTGAAATACTGGTCAGTTTGTTGATTGAAATTTACTTGTCCTTTATTTTATTTATTTATTTTTTTTTTTTTTTTTCTGAAGCTGGAAACAGGGAGGCAGTCAAACAGACTCTCGCATGCACCCGACCGGGATCCACCCGGCACACCCACCAGGGGGCAATGCTCTGCCCATCCAGGGCGTCGCTTCTGTTGCAGCCAGAACCACTCTAGCGCCTGAGGCAGAGGCCATGGAGCCATCCCCAGCGCCCGGGCCATCCTTGCTCCAATGGAGCCTTGGCTGCGGGAGAGGAAGAGAGAGACAGAGAGGAAGGAGAGGGGGAGGGGTGGAAAAGCAGATGGGCACTTCTCCTGTGTGCCCTGGCCAGGAATCGAACCCAGGACTTCTGCACGCCAGGTCGACACTCTACCACTGAGCCAACCAGCCAGGGCTACTTGTCCTTTATTTTAAATATTGTATTTGTTCCCTTTTTTTTTTTTACTTTAAGATATGTGCAGTGTGCACAGGGATTTGTTCATAGCTTTTTTTATAGTCTGGCCCTCCAACGGTCTGAGGGACAGTGAACTGGCCCCCTGTGTAAAAAGTTTGGGGACCTCTGCCCTACAGCATGGGCTCCTTCTAGCACGTAATCACTCTTCTCTCAGAACAATGTGATCTGTCTTCCTTTTAAAACCTTTTGGCACGAAATTCTTCCCCCAATACATATTAACATAATCACACCCATTTCAAGCAATCACCTGGGTGACGGGCTTCCATGTGGACAGCGCCATCTTTTTTTTTTTTTTTTTTTTTTTTTTTTTTTATTTTTCCAAAGCTAGAAATGGGGAGAGACAGACAGACACTCTCGCATGCGCCTGACCGGGATCCACCCGGCACACCCACCAGGGGGCGACGCTCTGCCCACCAGGGGGTGATGCTCTGCCCCTCCGGGGGGGGGGGTTGCTCTGCCACGACCAGAGCCACTCTAGCGCCTGGGGCAGAGGCCAAGGAGCCATCCCCAGCGCCCGGGCCATCTTTGCTCCAATGGAGCCTTGGCTGTGGGAGGGGAAGAGAGAGACAGAGAGGAAGGAGAGGGGGAGGGGTGGAGAAGCAGATGGGCGCTTCTCCTGTGTGCCCTGGCCGGGAATCGAACCCGGGACTTCTGCACGCCAGGCCGACGCTCTACCACTGAGCCAACCGGCCAGGGCCCTGGGCAGCGCCATCTTTAACAAAGTGAGCATAATATATTTTATCTGCCCAACAATATATTACATATGTAGAATCAAAAGACAATCCCTTGAACCTCTTTATAGAGAAATCTTACTGCACTTTCAGGGTTATACTTTTTATTACTCATAAGTATGGTTTGGTGTATCATTTTATGTTAAATTTTATTTACTGCCTTCATAATCTCATCTCTTTGGGTTTTTTTGTTTGTTTTGGATTTTATTTTTAGGTGTACCTGAAAGAAATCTTAAAAGAAATTGGCATTCAAAATGTGAAGGGGATCCACAAGAACACCTGGGAGCTGAAGCCGGAGTACAGACACTACCAAGGAGAAGAGAAGAGTGATTGAGGAGACTAAGCCAGGTGCTAGCAGAGCAGCTCAGGCTGATGTGTTGAGCATACGGCATTGATACTTGAACTTGAGCACCATCTGTTATAGGGCTAAAGTGACTGATGCTTTAATTTCTCTAGGTAAATTTTTTTAAACAATTCTTGAAAAGTTACTTACGTGTTTTTTGAGGAGAAATAACAAATTTATTTATAGACTTGTATTAAACCAGATTATCCATGAGGGTTAAGAGGTTATGTAATTAAAGCAAATCAAGGAAATAACTTTCTATTGAGATAAATACTTTTCTGTATTACTTGATTTTTTTTTTAACAGTAGAATACCCAGAGGCTGAAATTGAATACCGCTGTTACCCTTGCATTTCCACTGTAAAATAAAATTCGGATTAAGGAAAGTGGTCCCATTCTCTCCTCTACCTCCAGCTGTCTGATCCTGCCTTGTTCTGGTGCAAGAACTAAACTCTGTTTCCCGTTGCCTTCTGGTTCCCAATGGTTTGAGGCTCGGTGTCCAGAGCAGCTGGATAATGTATGATAAGTCTGTTTAGGACCGAGAGTGCTGGGTGCTGAGTTGCTCGGTTTGTAGCATACGTCTTCCCCAAACCTTGTCTCCTTATGTATGAACTGCCCTGAAACAAGCCTGTGTCCACTGCCCCTGCCTTTTGTTTTGCGGTGACAGTGCCTGCCAAATGGATTTCCAGGGCAGAGCTGCATGTCATTTGAAGCCGTACTTTGGTATTTCTGCAAACGGAGGGGGGGGGGGGTGTTTGTTTGTTTCAGCTTACTTTAGTTACCCTGTACCCATTACACCTGACCGTATCTACTTGAGTCTTTTAAACACGTGAGTTTGTTAAATACTCATTACCTTTTCAATGGAATAATCCATGTGATAGACCAGTGTAGTTCCCGATTAATTTGTTTGGAATTGCTTTTTTATTCAATACTAAAATACAGCTGTTGTCCTGGCTGGATTGTTCAGTAGATTAGGGCATCTTCCCAAGGCTTAGAAGTTGACAGTTTGATCACCAGTCAGGGCACATGCAGGAACAGATCGATGTTCCTGTGTCTGTCTGTCTGTCTGTCTCTCACGCTCTTCCCCCTCTAAAATCAATAAATTTGTAAATTTTTTAATAGAAAATAAGAATAATAAAATATGGCTATTGGTCATGAAAGAGACTCCCTTCCACCTGGGTGTCCGTGTTCTTTTATTTCAGGAGTCTCTTGCTCTGATAAACATGCTTTTGACAGCCAAAAATCAGGAAGTAGAAACCCAAAACCCTCCAAACCACCGTGAGAGTGAGAGGAAGGCTGATAGACATCCAGTAAGATGTCACATCTGAGAGGACAGGAAGGCCCTATTTATAGATGAGATTGTTAAATTCAACCAGTACACACACTTAGAGGATATTTTAACTGTCCAAATGGTGTCAGAATGTAGTAACAATATGCTTGCTGAGCATTGGGAAGATTTGAAATTACATGTCGCCACGCTTCTGAAGTGAGGTAACTAAAAGGAAATGGCTTGCTCTGCTGTATCATAAGCAGCTCTGTGGTTTCAGCAGAGTTGCACTTGTTGCTAATGGTCTGTGAACAGATTTTCTTCAAAGTATATTTTGATCATTGTTGGTACATATCAGTAAAATAAGAGTAAATACTTTTTAGGTTCTTATGTGCCTGACAGTGCGTTAAATGCTCTAAAATATCTTTTTAAATCCTTAGAAATAGTGCTGAGAGATAATATTCATTTTATAGAACCATTTCCTACCCGATATACATACCTTCGTGAGTACTGAGCTGTGTTTGGAGGAACTGTACCCTTGGGGCAAAGTGAGCACCTGAGTGTATTTTCTCAGGATCTGCCCCCTCTAGCACTCCCGGTCTCACCTCCAAACCAGCAGAATGGTGCAGACCCCACAGAGTTGTAAAGGAGAGGGAGCTTGGCATTCCTGCTTGAATTCAGACATCTAAACATCTCTACCCACCAGATGAAGACTAACTTCATCCAGTTCAAGTCAAGATCCTTTTGCTAAAATTTGAATTCCTGTTACACTAGTAACTTCAGAGTGGACTCTTTAAGGCCTCCATAGGAGTCAAGGAGCCGAGTGGAATGTGGTGGGGAGCACTGCGCTGAAGGGCAGCTGCTCATGGGTAGACCTCGCTTGCTGCACACACCCCTTTCGTCTCAATACATTGGCCGTCTTTCCTAACATTTGTGTAAGAGTACAGGAGATGATACACTGCTTCTCTTTTTGACTGCGTTTTCTTCTGACATATGTCCAGAGCAGGTTCCTTTTGAACCTGACTTTTCTTCATATGCTCCCATTCGTTATTCTTCCTGCTTCCTGTCCTTTGAGCAGGTACCAGCATCCAAAAAACAATAGTATGATGTAACATCTGACAGACAAACAGTATAAGCCTCTCATAGTTTAATATAAGAAATTAACAGCTTTTTTTTTTTTCTGTATTTTTCTGAAGCCGGAAACAGGGAGAGACAGTCAGACAGACTCACATGCGCCCGACTGGGATCCACCCGGCACACCCACCAGGGGGCGATGCTCTGTTGCGACCAGAGCCACTCTAGCGCCTGGAGCAGAGGCTGAGGAGCCATCCTCAGCGCCCGGGCCATCTTTGCTCCAGTGGAGCCTCGGCTGCAGGAGGGGAAGAGAGAGACAGAGAGGAAGGAGAGGGGGAGGGGTGGAGAAGCAGATGGGCGCTTCTCCTGTGTGCCCTGGCCAGGAATAGAACCTGGGACTTCTGCACACCAGGCCGACGCTCTACCACTGAACCAACCGGCTAGGGCCTTTTAAAGTCTCTTTTTTTAATTATTTTATTTATTCATTTTAGAGAGGAGAGAGAGAGGGAGAGAGAGAGAGAGAGAGAGACGGGGGGAGGAGCTGGAAGCATCAACTCCCATATGTACCTTGACCAGGCAAGCCCAGGGTTTCGAACCGGCGACCTCAGCATTTCCAGGTCAACGCTTTACCCTCTGCACCACCACAGGTCGAAAATTAACAGCTTTTAATTTTGTTAGAAATCATCTAAATTAAAAAGGACTTTTTATTTTTATTTTGTACCTTTTTTTTTTTTTTTTTTACAGAGACAGACAGGAATGGAGAGATGAGAAGCATCAATCATTAGTTTTTCATTGCATGTTGCAACACCTTAGTTGTTCATTGATTGCTTTCTCATGTATGCCTTGACCACAGGCCTTCAGCAGACTGAGTAACCCCTTGCTCAAGCCGGTGAGCTTTTGCTCAAACCAGATGAGCCTGCGCTCAAGCTGGCGACCTCGGGGTCTCAAACCTGGGTCTTCCGCATCCCAGTCCGACGCTCCATCCACTGCGCCACTGCCTGGTCAGGCAAGACTTTTTAGATGTTTTTGCTTCAAGTTGAAAGATTGTGTGAAGTCATTTAGTCTTAAATTTTAGAGTTTTAAGGAATGATAGTTATTAGTTAAGTGAGTGGCAGGGAGGCAGAGACAGTCCTGCATGTGCTCTAACCAGGATCCACCCAGCAAACCCCATCTGGGGCTGCTGCTCTGTTGCTTGGCAACCAAAATATTTTTAGCACCTGAGGCGAGGCCTTGGAGCTGTCCTTAGTGCCTGGGGTCAACTTGGTTGAACCATTTGAGCCATGGCTGTGGGAGGGGAAGGGGAGAGAGGGTGGGGAATGATAGAGAAGAAGATGGTCACTTCTGTGTACCCTGACCAGGAATTGAACCTGGGAGTTCCACACACCAGGTCAACATTCTACCATTTAGCCAACCAGCCAGGGCCTTTTTTTTGAAGACAGAAAGAGAAAGGAGGAAGAAAGAAGCATTTATTTGTTGTTCTACTTAATTGTGTACTCATTGTTCACTTCCCATATGTGCCCTGACCAGGGATTGAACCTGCAACCTTATTGTTTTGGGACAGTGCTCCCTTGGTATTTTGGGACAATGTTCTAACCAACTGAGCTACCCTGCTGGAGGCAAGAATGATTTTAAGTATACCTTTATTTAAGTGAGAGGAGGGGAGGCAGAGATAGACTACCACATGTGCCCCAATCGGGACCCACCTGGCATGCCCACTAGGGGACAATGCTCTGCCCATCTGTGGCCCTTGCTCCATTTCAGCTGGGGCTATTCTTTAGTGCCTGAGGCGAAGACCATGGAGCCGTCCTCAGTGTCCAGGACCAACTTGCTCCAATTGAGCCATGCCTGCAGGAGGGGAGGAGGAGAGAGAGAGAGAGAAGCAAGAGGGAGAGAAGTGGAGAAGCAGGTGGGCACTTCTCCTGTGTGCCCTGACCAGGAATTGAATCCAGAACATCCACAGGCCAGGCCAACGCTCTACCACTGAGCCAACCGGCCAGGGCCAAAGTATACCATATTTTTAAATGTTGAAATTTGTATTTATAAGGTCTTAAGAAAATACAGGTTTTTTCCTGTTTTATGGAAATGTAATTACACCAAAAGAATACGTTGCTGAACTAAAAACGTGAATCTGGTACAGTTGTGGAACACAGTGGCTATTGCTTTGACAAGTGTTTATTGACCGTGAGTATACTCCAGGCACTGCAGATACAAAAGCCCTGAGCATAAGAGGCATTCACAGTCTCGTGAATACAGAATGTGGGCGAGTAGCAATACCATGTGGGTAATGACATGTGAACTAATAGTTGCAATCAATCAAAATATTCCAGTTAATTCATTGTTGCCATTTAGATTCTATATGGATTTCTAATTTTAAAGCATTTGAATGCAGTAATATATACGTAATTTTAAAACTTCCTTGAATTTAACCATTGATGATTTATAAGACACAAGGATTTATATAATGTCTAAGAATCATTGTGAATACATACAGTGGATGTCTAAAATATATCGGTCTCATTAATAGAATGCTGAATTAAAGATTTTACTGGACTGATCCTCATGACATTTAAGCCTTACTTCTGGTTGTCATTCTTTGAACAAAAACCTATGAAGCCCTGGCCCTGGCCGGTTGGCTCAGTGGTAGAGCGTCGGCCTGGCGTGCAGGAGTCCCAGGTTCAATTCCCGGCTAGGGCACACAGGAGAAGCGCCCATCTGCTTCTCCTCCCCTCCCCCTCTCCTTCCTCTCTGTCTCTCTCTTCCCCTCCTGCAGCCAAGGCTCCACTGGAGCAAAGTTGGCCCAGGCGCTGAGGATGGCTCCATGGCCTCTGCCTCAGGCGCTAGAATGTCTCTGGTTGCAACAGAGCAACGCCCCAGATGGGCAGAGCATCACCCCCTGGTGGGCGTGCCAGGTGGATCCTGGTCGGGCGCATGTGGGAGTCTGTCTGACTGCCTCCCCATTTCCAACTTCAGAAAAAAAAAAACCAAAAAAAAAAAAAAAAACCTATGAAGCCCTTTGGCCATTCATTTATTCAGTAAAAATCCACTGAAATATGCCACTGTGTGCCAGGCAGTAGTGGTAAAGGTAGTTATTGGGAATGTGCTTCGTTTGCTGCCAGTTCTTTGCCTACTTTACTAAATAAGCAAGAAGAATAATAGTGGAAGCTTGTTGGACCCTTGCTATGTGCCATGTGGTAAGCATTTGACTCATATAACTCATTCCTCACAGCAACCCTGCACATAGGTTCTCTTAATACCCTTGATTATAGAGGTTCAGGTACCAAGAAGGTGAAGGACCAAGGCCATACAGTGAGCAGGGCCAGAGCCAGATTCAGCCCCTAGAACAGCATTCTGGAGCACAGGCTCTCAGTTGCCCTCAGGTGTATGTAGGTCATGGGCGCAGACTGCTGATTTCCCATAGCAGTACTTTGCCTGCCCAGGGGCTCTCATATTTGGGTTTGTTGTTGTGATTATTATTATTGAGGTGTAATTTCTCACATTTGATTTCTTACTAATGGGTAGCAGGATCTCAAGAGTTGAGTTGTGTTGCCTGACTAGATGGTGGTGCAGTGGTTAGAATGTCCAACAGGGATGCAGAAGGACCCAGATTCAAAACCCTGAGGTCGCCAGCTTGAGTGTGGGCTCATCCGGCTTGAGCATGAGGTTGGTGGCTTGAAGCCCAAAGGTCGCTGGCTTGAAGCCCAAGGTCACTGGCTTGAGGCGCAGGTCACTGGCTTGAGCAAGGGATCACTCACTCTGCTGTAGCCCTCTCCCATCATCAAGGCACATATGAGAAGCAATCAATGAACAACTAAGGAGCCGCAACGAAGAATTGATGCTTCTCATCTCTCTCCCTTCCTGTCTATCCCTATCTGTCCCTATCTCTGACTCTGTTTCTGTCCAAAAAAAAAAAAAAAAAAAAAAGAATGAGTTCAGTTGTTTTGACTTCAGAGATTTGTTTTCCAGTTCTTGTTCGAGTTCTGGAGTTTCTTACTGTGGACTGATGTTCCCTTTTTTGCTCTAGATTCAGATGAGCTATTTCCCAGAAATGATTGCAAATGGCCAATGTACTGTATTTACTTACATCCTACACACACACCCCCACCACCACCACCAGTAAATGTTCAGTTCCAGGCTCATGAGAGAGTTGCTGACCTGGCTGATGACAGTTGAGGGTCTCTGCCATGGCTTATGAGCAAACAGGAAGCCCGTTAGCTTGGGAAGGTAAGCTGAAAAGTAGAATGGTCTTTGCTTTCAGAACTCACAGTATTGAGGAGGACTTTGAAACAAATAAATGACAGCGTGGTGTGGTAACTGCAGCAATAGAAATACATGGCAGAATGTTTTAAGAGCTACCTGGATTCACATCCTGTGGCTTAAAGCAAGTTGTTTATCATCTGTGCCTTAGTTTCCTCATCTGCAAAGTGGAATATTAAGAGTATCTATCACCCTGTCCAGATAGTTGGGTTGGTTGGAGCATCATCCCAGAGCACAGAGGTTGCCAGTTTGATCCCAGGTCAGGGTACATACAGGAACAGATCAGTGTTCCTGTCTCTCTCTCTCTCTCTCTCTTCGTCTCTCTCTCTCTTTCCCTCTCCCTCACCCTCTCTCTCTCTCCCCCTCTCTCCCCCCTGCCTCTCACTGAAATCAATAATTTTTTTAAAGAGTATGAATCTCATATAATTGTGAAAATTAAATAAATCAGTATATATAAAGTGCTTAGAACTCTCCATGATACATAGAAGGTACTTTATCAGTATTAGCTTTAACATTTAAAATATGGAACCAGCACAGAGAATGAAATGATTAATTACATCTTTAGGGAATTAGGAAAGTCTTCTTAGAGGAATTGGCATCTGAAGTGGGCTTGGAAGGGATTTAGGAGTTCAGTAAGGGTCCAGAGGCAGGAAATACAGAAAAGGCCAGGGCATTGGGGCCTGCTTCACACGGGGGTTGAGGTGAACCCACACACACCTGTGGTATACTTCCAGCTAGAGCTCGATAGGAAGTGTGGCTAGACAGTCTCGGTCTGATGGAAGAGGTGGAGGTCAGGTCATCTTACCATGGGCCAGATGGAATGAATGAGGAGTTAGGCAGGGCTAACCTCCTTCGGTTGTACACACAAGTTCAAAATGATGCAAGCAATTAAATTTTTTCCCTATTTGCAACATTATTTTTATACTTCCAGTGATACATAATGCTCCATTTCTACCCAGCTGGGCAGGAGGGTTAGGGAATACTTTAAGTTCTGCCACCAAGGAAGGACTTTTCCCTAGAGAAAATGTAAGAGGATAGACTGCTCTTCAGCAGACATCTGTTGAGCTTCGCCCTGCCGCAGCCTAGGTGCCACCCCCGGGGCTGGAGTGGAAGCCAGGGGCACCGAATAAGACCCAGCCTCACCTGGGTCGCACTCAGCTGCCTGGGAACCTGCAGACGGCTCCTGTCAGGGACGAGGTGAGAGCCGGTCAGGGCCTGAGCACAGTGTTAGAGGCCCATTCTGCTGCCTTGAGAAATTCTAGGGTTAACAGGTGGAGTCCTTCTCTGAAAGGGAAGAAAGTCCTTGGTATGTTTAGAGACAGAGACCTTGAATTCCATCCACTGGGCGAGCGTCCACAAAGCCAACAGTGGAAGGAGTCGTACCTCACATAAATTTGGGAAATAAATATCACTTCCTTGTTTTGCTAAATGTCTAAGAAAGCAATTGTGAATAATTATTTCCTACTGTAGTGGGTAAGAGATCTGCTTTTTTTTTTCATGCCCTGTTTATTAAAGTGACCAATTGTCCTCCTTTAGAGAGGACAGTTCTTTTTTTATTTTAATGGGGTGACAATATGCCTTAAACTTATTTTAATGGGGTGACATTGATAAGTCAGGGTACATATGTTCAGAGAGAACATCTCCAGATTATTTTGACATTTGATTATGATGCATTCCCATCACCTGAAGTCAAATTGTCTTCCGTCACCTTCTAACTGGTTTTCTTTGTGCCCCTCCCCGCCCCAAACCCCAACTTCTCCCCCCCCACCCCATAACCACCACACTCTTGTCCATGTCTTTGAGGAGATCTGCTAATTTTTTTTCTTTTCCTTTTTTTTTTGTATTTTTCTGAAGCTGGAAACGGGGAGAGAGAGTCAGACAGACTCCCGCATGCGCCCGACCGGGATCCACCCAGCATGCCCACCAGGGGGCGATGCTCTGCCCACCAGGGGGCAATGCTCTGCCCCTCCGGGGCGTTGCTCTGTTGCGACCAGAGCCACTCTAGCGCCTGGGGCAGAGGCCAAGGAGCCATCCCCAGCGCCCGGGCCATCTTAGCTCCAATGGAGCCTCGCTGCGGGAGGGGAAGAGAGAGACAGAGAGGAAGGTGAGGGGGAGGGTGGTGAGGCAGATGGGTGCTTCTCCTGTGTGCCCTGGCCGGGAATCAAACCCAGGACCTCTGCATGCCAGGCCGACGCTCTACCACTGAGCAAACCGGCCAGGGCTTTCTTTTCTTTTTTTTTATTTTTCTGAAGTTGGAAACAGGGAGGCAGTCAGACAGACTCCCGCATGCACCCGACCGGGATCCACCGGCATGCCCACCAGGGGGCGATGCTCTGCCCCTCTGGGGCGGTGCTCTGTTGCGACCAGAGCCATTCTAGTGCCTGAGGCAGAGGCCACAGAGCCATCCTCAGTGCCCGGGCAAACCTTGCTCCAATGGAGCCTTGGCTGCGGGAGGGGAAGAGAGAGACAGAGAGGAAGGAGAGGGGGAGGGGTGGAGAAGCAGATGGGCGCCTCTCCTGTGTGCCCTGGCCGGGAATGAACCCGGGAATCCCACACGCCAGGCCGACGCTCTACCACTGAGCCAACCGGCCAGGGCAGGAGAGATCTGCTATTTTTAAAGCAGAGGAGACCAAGATAAGTTATTGTCCATCTCAGTGGAACTGGAGCAGCTAAAGCTAGAACTCAAGTCTGCTTGAGCTGAAGCTTTTGCTAGTGTTGCTGGCCTGACAACATTCACTTTCTCAGGGCTCCTGCCTTTGGGTGAGAAGCCTTATCTCCACATGGAGCCCAAGGTCTGAGTGGAGAGCAAGGGCCAGCCTTGCAGAGAACTTGGGCCAACAGACCTGTTCCACTGCAACTTCCAGAGGTAGTGAGAGTCCTTATTACCCGCCACGTTTTAAATCCTCTTAGAAAAGAAAACTCTTAATCACCTTCCAACAGCATTGGCAAGTAAAACCTTGCTCCTGTCAAACAGGCAGCTTCTGAAACCACATTTGTTAACTGTCCACATAAAGATTTATCTGAAGGTCCAGAGCCTCATCCCGCTCACTTCGTGTATTGAAATGAAAACACCTGTGCGTGTGGATGTCCCAGGTAGAGTCCAGTTGCAACTGGACACCAAGTCATCAGTTGGGAAAGGACAGAAGAAAAACAGGATTATTTTAAGTAATATTAAAAACAAAAACAAAAGAAAACTTTTCAGTTGGGCCCAACTGGTTGATTTCCTCATGAAAAAATGGAGTGTCACATGCAAGAAAAGAAAAGTGAAGGAGCCAGGGAGCTAGGACTGGGGTTTCACGTTCTCCATGGTATCTAATACTTCTTTTGCCAGATTTTCCAATCAGTTGCCATCAGCAGTAATCTGGGATGGAGAAACTTGTGTGGTTTAGAAGAAGTGGCTGGAGAGGGGCTGCTCAGCAGGAAAGGGCATCAGTACTGGCTGGGAGGTGGGCAAAGATGATCTTTAATGTTCTAAGATTCTGTAATTCTAGACTGGATGTGGCCAGGCTTGCCCGTCACTCTTGCCTGTCCTGAGACTGGAAAGGGGCTTGCTACTTGATTCTCACTCGGAGCATCTACACGTGGCACAGGCCCAGCTGCAATGCACACTGAGTTCTACGCAACATCCTGTTGTGGACAGGATGGCAGGCACTGGACAGGTGTATGTGTTCCAGATAAAGACCATTCACTGCTTGACTTCATAACATCACCTACCCCTACCCTGGGCCCACCTTCTCCCACATCCTCGTGTGCACTCAGAAGTATTTGTCACCCAGTCCTGATTCGGCTCTGTCCTCAGGGTTCTCAGCAGGAAGGAGGAGGAATCCACCCGAGTCGGCTCAGTGGCAGGAAGGACACCCTCCCAGGGACTGGCCCTTCTCCCAGCCTCTCTCAGGGCCACTAGGTCTTTATCGTGGCCTGCCTCTGTGCATCCGCCCCACACCGTTCTCTGAGGCTGGCTCCCTGGCTCCAGGCGGTTCATGTTCTCCCGTAACTTCTGCATGCAGTGTGCTTTGTCTTGACATGGGGCCAGCTCAGGCCTCAGTTCTTACTTTTCAGCTCAGCTTCCCAAAACTGGCTGGCTCTAATTCTGGTTCCCATCTCTGGATTTCCCAGAAGAGTGTGACTGCTGCCCATCTGAGATCAGGTGTCAGGCCCTAATCTGCTTACTAAAGAGACACATGTACGGCCAGAGAAGCCCCTTCCAGGGTGGCTGTCCCTGCAGGGGCAGAAACACTTCCCAAGGAAGGCTGTCTAGCAAGCACTCCACGCAGTGACCACCTCTCCCACTGAGCCAGTAACTCAGGAACACACATCAGGGAAGTTTTTGTTTCAAGATTTTATTTATTGATTTTAGAAAGGGAGAGAAGGAGAGAAAGGTGGGGGAGAGGAGTGGGAAGCATCAGCTCATAGTTGCTTCTCGTATGTCCCTTGACCAGGCAAGCCCAGGATTTTGAACTGGCCACCTCAGCATTCCAGGTTGACAGTTTATACACTGTGCTACCACAGGTCAGGCTGGGAAGATAAGTATTTTGAAATCACAGTTTGTCACTAATCAGGTCATTGCTCCATTTTTTCCTCTGGTTAAGATCTGTGCCTAGAGACCAGCAACTAAAGACATCAAGTGTGAGCCTGACCTGTGGTGGTGCAGTGGGTAAAAGCATCAACCTGGAACACTGAGGTTGCCGGTTCAAAGCCCTGGGCTTCCCTGGTCAAGGCACATATGGGAGTTGATCCTTTCTGCTCCTCCCTCCCTTCTCTCTCTGTCTCTCTCTCTCTCTAAAATGAATAAATTTTAAAAAAAATCTAAAAAAAATAATCTCTCAGATTTGGGGGATAACTTCTTAAAGACATAAAGTGTGGGGGAAAGGCTCACCAGTGAGTTTCAAGGTAATGGTGAAGCTATGAGGAAAATCCCCCCCAATTTTAAAATTGTGGTTATTCCCATGTAGAGAGAAAAGAACCAATAGAAGAGTAATGAGTCCTCATTACTCAAGCTCAGCACATAAAAGACTACTCTGTTGGGTACATAATGTGAAAGAGCCAAAATTGCTGTAAAAGCAACAGTCATCTACCACTTTACACTGTTGGGCAGATAAAATATATTATGCTCACTTTGTTAAAGATAGCACTGCCCACCTGGAAGCCTATCACCCAGGTGATATTAATGTGTGTTGGGGGTGGGCTGTGGGCAGGCAGGATCCTTGTAGCCTGGGGGGCTTCGTTTTAGGACTAAGCCTTTCCCACCCTTTTTGATGTGGGATGGTACAATCCCATTATGCCCCAGATAAGTGACTTTGTATTAAAGACTTCCCTATTTTGTATATTGAATTAAAGGTTTTGATTTCTGCACTATTAAAGTGGGGCAGACCGGGAGCTTGCTCTCTCGGTTCCTGAGATTAGCATTAGAGCAAAGAGCAGGTTGGAGAGCAGAGTAAGGCCATATGGAGGAGTGGAGAGGCAGCAAAGATGGTGGAGTGCTGAAAGAGAAGCCAGTTTGTGAAGAGTTTGTGCAGAGTTTGTGCAGGGAGAAGGAAGGAGATGGGGAACAAAGGAGAATGAGGCTGGTAAGCTAGAAACCTTTGATTCTAGGTGTAAAGCCAGTAGCCAAGGCTACCATCACAGCTGCCCGGCCCATGCAGGTTCACATTGGATTCGGACAGTCAGTAAAGAAACAACGGAGCCAAAAACTGATGGGCTGTCATCTTTAATTCTAGCTTGCACCCAGCGGGCAAGTAAAAACACACACTGGGCTCCAAAACCCACTCACATTCAGTGCTCACAAAGCTACTGACTTATCCGAGTTTTCTAGAATCAAAGGTTTCTAGCTCACCAGACTTATTCACCTCTGTTCCCCATCTCCTTCCTTCTCCCTGCACAAACTCTACACAAACTGGCTTCTCACTCAACACTCCGCCATCTTGGCTGCTTCTCCTGGCCACATGGCCTCTTTCTGCTCTCCTCTCTGCTCTCTCCTCTAATGATAATCTCAGGAACCAAGAGAGCAAGCTCCTGTTCTGCCCCCATTTTATAGTGTAGAAATCCAAACCTTCAATCCAATATACAAAATAGGGAGTCTCTAATACAAAGTCACTTATCTGAGGCATGATGGGATTGTACCACCTCGCATCAAAAAGGGTGGGAAAGGCTTAATCCCAAAACCAAGCCCCAGGTTACAACGATCCTGCCTGCCCACAGCCTGCCCCCAACACACATTAATATCACCTGGGCGACGGCCTCCACGTGTGCCATCTTTAACAAAGTGAGCATAATATATTTCATCTGCCCAACACTAGGAAACTCGGATAAGTCAGTAGCTTTGTGAGCACTGAATGAGTAGGTTTTGGAGCCTAGTGTGTGTTTTTACTTGCTCACCGGGTGCAAGCTAGGATTAAAGCTGATGGCTCACCAGTTCATGGCTCTGTTGTTTCATTACTGTCTGTCCGAATCCAATGCGAACCTGCATGGGCCAGGCAGCTGTAATGGTGACTGCGGCCACTGGCTTTACATACACATATTATTAGCAACAGTTTAAAAGTATTTGATTCTCGCCCTGGCCGGTTGGCTCAGCGGTAGAGCGTCGGCCTAGCGTGCGGAGGACCCGGGTTCGATTCCGGCCAGGGCACATAGGAGAAGCGCCCATTTGCTTCTCCACCCCTCCACCGCGCCTTCCTCTCTGTCTCTCTCTTCCCCTCCCGCAGCCAAAGCTCCATTGGAGCAAAGATGGCCCGGGCGCTGGGGATGGCTCTGTGGCCTCTGCCCCAGGCGCTAGAGTGGCTCTGGTCGCAACATGGCGACGCCCAGGATGGGCAGAGCATCACCCCCTGGTGGGCAGAGCGTCGCCCCATGGTGGGCGTGCCGGGTGGATCCCGGTCGGGTGCATGCGGGAGTCTGTCTGACTGTCTCTCCCTGTTTCCAGCTTCAGAAAAATGCAAAAAAATAATAATAATAAAATAAATAAATAAATAAAAGTATTTGATTCTCAGTTCTAAGAAGGTTGAGGTGATGTGTTAACTTACGCATTGCTAATGTTCATGGAAAAACACTTTTAGCATCTTGGAGAATTTAACAGTGATGTCTGTCCCTATTCTACAGAGGCAGAACAAAGGCACAGAAAAGATGAACCATTCACACCACACTGCCTACAGTGGCGGAGCTGGGGCCTGAGCACACTCCCAGCCATGGCCTCTCCAGCCTCAGGATGCTCAGCCAGTCTGGTTATCAGAACCCTGAGGGGATGTGGTGAGATGCAGCCGGCTAGCCACTACCTGACAGAACTGAAACATATCCCTTGGGAAGGGCCTAACTCTATATTTTTATAAAGCTCCACAGTTATTTCTGATGATCAGCCAAGTCTGGAAACAATTGCACTCAACAAAGGTTCCATCCAGAAAACTAATGAAGAGTGGTCGCGTTTTCCTGGCTCTGACAGCCTGTGGGAAAGTTCCAGGCTTCTCTGACAGCACGGGGGGGGGGGGGGGGGGGGGGGGGGGGGGGTGTTCCTTCTACACGGCACAGCCCATAGCTATGCTGACAAATTGGGAAGGGTTTCTGCTGACAGCACGACCTGAACACCTTGTGAAGCCTCCCCTCATCTGAAGCCCAGGGATGTGAATCCCTGTCCCCCGCGGGCAAGGACTGCAAGGGCAGTGAGACCTACTGGTGAGGTGGCTCAATGCCGGCTCTGTAGTAAATGTTTAATGAAGGCTCAGTGTTGAATCTCCTCCTAGAGCTACTGTCACTGAATGATAAAGGTAACTTGCCTTTCACATCTTTTATTTCTAGCCATTTCACAGGAAATGGCCAAAAGCCTTTAACAGGGATGAAAATTTTGGACCCAGGAAATCCAATATTGGCTAATGGCAGTAGTTTTTAATCAAAAGACCAATAGTAACTGCAGTTTGGGGTAAAGCAAAGGTAAATATTGACTGGAGCCCTTGCTAACTGGCTTAGAACCCTGTGGGTTCATGTGCCCCAACACTGGGTGTAAAGCCAGAAGCCACGGCCACTATCACAGCAGCCTGGCCCATGCAGGTTCGCACTGGATTCAGACAGTCGGTAAAGAAACAGCGGAGCCAAAAACTGATGGGCCATAGTCTTTAATTCTAGCTTGCACCCAGCGGGCAAGTAAAAACACACACTGGGCTCCAAAACCCACTCACATTCAGTGCTCACAAAGCTACTGACTTATCCGAGTTTCCTAGAATCAAAGGTTTCTAGTTCACCAGCCTTATTCTCCTCAGTTCCCCATCTCCTTCCTTATCCCAGATACAAACTCTGCACAAACTGGCATCTCACTCAGCACTCCGCCATCGTGGCTGCTTCCCCTGGCCACATGGCCTCTTCTGCTCTCTGCTCTGCTCCCTCTGCTCTCTCATGCTAATCATCCCAGGAACCAAGAGCAAACTCTCGTTCTGCCCCCATTTTATAGTGTAGATTCAAACCCTTTAATCCAATATACAAAATAGGGAAGTCTCTAATACAAAGTCACTTCTCTGAGGCATGATTGGATTGTACCACCCCACATCAAAAAGGGTGGGAAAGGCTTAATCCCAAAACGAAGCCCCAGGCTACAACGATCCTGCCTGCCCCCCAACACACAGTAATATCACCTGGGCAACGGCCTCCATGTGGGCAGCGTTATCTTTTACAAAGTGAGCATAATATATTTTATCTGCCCAACACCGGGTCCTCACTCAACCCAGGGCCACCAGAGCAGGAAGCCAGTTCTGTCCACCCCTGCATAGTCAGTCCTTGACCCCCTACATCTCTGATTTGGTCCCTCCTTAGGGCCACTGTCCCAGTGTAAACTGAAAGGAGGAAGTACTTTTCACCCTGTGAGCATAAACTTACCCGTGAAAATACCAGCCTGACATTTGGGATTTTAGGTCCCTTGGTTCTTTCTCTTATAAGATCTACTCCCACTTCCTTGCCCTTTAAGACCTAACTTCTACATTTGAGAAGAAAAGACCAAAAAGAATGGATGGAGGGTGTTGGGCAGATAAAGTGTATTATGCTCACTTTGTTGAGGATGGCGCTGCCCACGAGGAGGCCATTGCCCAGGTGATATTAATGTGTGTTGGGGGCAGGCTGTGGGCAGGCAGGATCCTTGTAGCCTGGGGCTTGGTTTTGGGATTAAGCCTTTCCTACCCTTTTTGATGTGGGGTGGTACAATTCTATCATGCCTCAGAAAGTGACTTTGTATTAGAGACTTCCCTATTTTGTATATTGGATTAAAGGTTTGGATTTCTACACTATAAAATAGGGGCAGAGCGGGAGCTTGCTCTCTTGGTTCCTGAGATTATCATTAGAGGAGAGAGCAGAGAGGAGAGCAGAAGGAGGCCACGTGGAGGAGACCAGGAGAAGCAGCCAAGATGGCGGAGTGCTGAGTGAGAAGACAGTTAGTGCAGAGTTTGTACAGGGAGAAGGAAGGAGATGGGGAACAGAGGTGAATAAGTCTGGTGAGCTAGAAACCTTTGATTCTAGGAAACTCAGATAAGTCAGTAGCTTTGTGAGCACTGAATGTGAGTGGGTTTTGGAGCCCAGTGTGTGTTTTTACTTGCCTGCCAGGTGCAAGCTAGAATTAAAGATGACAGCCCATCAGTTCTTGGCTCCGTTGTTTCTTCTTTACCGACTGTCCGAATCCAATGCGAACCTGCATGCTCCAGGCTGCTTTTATAGTGGCCCTGGCCATAGCCACTGGCTTTACAGAGGGCCTGACCAGGAGGTAGCGCAGTGGCTAGAGTGTCAGACTGGGACACAGAGGACCCAGATTCAAAACCCTGAGGTCTCCGGCTTGAGTGTGGACTCATCCAGCTTGAACACAGGCTCAAGTGTGGAGTCACTGGCTTGAGCGTGGGATTGTGGACATGACCCCCCGGTCGCTGGCTCAAATCCAAAGGTCACTGGCTTGAAGCCCAAGGTCGCTAGTTTGAGCAGGGTGTCACTCATTCTGCTGTAGCCAACCAGTCAAGGCACATATGAGAAAACCAACAAGGTTTCCCAGCAAAGAATTGATGCTTCTCATCTCTCTCCCTTCCTGTCTGTCCCTATCTGTCTATCTCTCTTTTGTCTCTGTCACACAAAAAAAAGAATGGATGAAGGAAACCCTTCTTCCTGGTCACTCTTTAGAAGACAGGCACTTTTTTTTTTTTTAAGATTTTACTGATTTTAGAGTGTTGGGCAGATAAAATGTATTATGCTCACTTTGTTAAAGATAACAGGAGGAGGCCGTCGCCCAGGTGATATTAATGTGTGTTGAGAATTGTTGTACCCTGAGGCTTGGTTTTGGGATTAAGCCTGTCCCACCCTTTTTGGTGTGAGGTGGTACAATCCTATCATGCCTCAGAGAAGTGACTTTGTATTAGAGACTTCCCTATTATGTATATTGGATTAAGGGTTTGGATTTCTACACTATAAAATGGGAACGGAGTGGGAGTTTGTCCCTCTTGGTTCCTGGGATGATTAGCATGAGAGAGTAGAGCCAGCAGCGGAAGGAGGCCATGTGGAGGAGGCCAGGAGAAGCAGCTAAGATGGCGGAGTGCTGAGTGAGATGCCAGTTTGTGTAGAGTTTGTATCTGGGATAAGGAAGGAAATGGGGAACAGAGGAGAATAAGTTTGGTGAGCTAGAAACCTTTGATTCTAGGAAACTTGGATAAGTCAGTAGCTTTGTGAGCACTGGATGTGACTGGGTTTTGGAGCCCAGTGTGTATTTTTTACTTGCCCGCCGGGTGCAAGCTAGAATTAAAGACTATGGCCCACCAGTTTGTGGCTCCGTTGTTTCTTTACCGACTGTCCAAATCCAATGCGAACCTGCATGGGCCGGGCTGCTGTGATAGTGGCCCTGGCCACGGCTTCTGGCTTTACATAGAGAGAGGGAAAAAAAGGCAGGGGGGAAGGAGGAACATAAAGCACCAACTCACAGTTGCTTCTCTTATGTGCCTTGACCTGGTACAGGGTCTCAAACTGGCCACCTCAGCGTTCCAGGTCAATGCCTTATCCACTGTGCCATCACAGGTCAGGCTTGCTTTCTTTTTTTAAGAGACAGAAAGGGAGAGAGAGATGAGAAGCATCAGCTTGTCACTTCAGTCATTCATTGCTTCTCATACGTGCATTGATGGGAGGGAGGGTGGTTAAGCCAAGCCAGTGACCCCCTGTTCAAGCCAGTGGCCTTGGGATCATGCTGATGATCCCTCCCTCAAGCTGGCAACCCCGCACTCTTGCCAGCAACCTGAGACCTCGGAGTCCCAGGTCGACACTATCCATTGTGTTACCACCGTGTGGGCTGAAGGACAGGCATTATCAATCATACCTTAAGTCTTACGCACTTTGGGGTACACAGTGGTGAAAATTAGAAGGATATATGATGCTCAGAGTTCTTACTGGGTTTTCCTCTTAATTAGCTTTTGTGACCCAAGAAGTAGACATTGCTGAAATGAGGAAATGCTTGCCTCAGACAACAGAGTCTGGGCACGTTTCTGTTTTGGTGCAACAGTTAGTCTCCTCTACCTTAAACCAGCTTGAGCTGAGAACTTGTCCCAGCTCTTTTTTTTACGGTGAATTCATCTTATTTGAAAGGAATTTGCTGCCTTCCATCCTCAGCAGAAATGAGTGCACAGCTCTGATATTTATCGAAGTAGAAACCACACCCGCACAGGATCTGCTTTGGGGTTTGGAGAGGGTGGTGATGCCACAGCTCGTGAGGACGGACTTGCCAAGTGTAGCATCCACTGGGTACGAGAACAAATGTCGGAGACTTTCAGGAGTTAAGATGTTACTTTATTGGCCAGTTTAACCTGCGCAGGGGCGAACTCCCGAGATGTCCGGAGACACCGTGCCCACAAGGAGCTGCAAATGGGAGCCGCACCTAGCACTCACAGCTAAATCTTTTTATAAGCTAAGCAAGCAAGCCTCATACAGAAGCAGATGTGGCGGTAACCTATTTGCTAAGGGGGCTGCACATAGCATAGCAACAGGGGCTGGGGTCTAGCTCATTGGCGAATTCCAAACCTAAACTTCTGATAAGGGTCTTTTAACCAATAGAATGCAAACCTTTGTCTCTTTTTCCTTTTTTTTTTTCTTCTCTCTCAGCTTCCCAGAGTCCCTATCTGTCTCTGCTTCTTGAACGACCTTGGGCATGTTACTCCTAACAGAACAGGAGCAGGACCTGCCTATAACCCTTAAGTTCCCTGTTCCATTAGTGCCCTGCTTATTTTCTGATTTTCTCTTGGTCCTTACATTCCCTACTCCTTTTAGGGCATAAATCAAATCCTTGATTCTTCATCAGTGGGGAGAATGGTATAAGTCTGGGGCTTATGAGAATTTTCTACTTTAGCTGTAGCTATAAGCTAATTAGGTCAGGGGTTCTCCTTAGTATGTGCTGGCACGCTGATAGTGTGCCCTTAGTACTACAAGCTTTACGGACTAATTTCTTTCTGCCTTGCATTTTTTTTTCTGTACTAATTTCTTACAACTTGCACAAACCTTCTGCAACTTACACAAACCTTCTGCAACTTACACAAACCTTCTGCAACTTTTATGCACTTTCTTATTTAGAAATAACTGGCCTTTATAATAACTTATTTTTTTTTCCTTTTTAAAAGTACCTCTACATTTTATACCTTTTATTATTAAAACTATATAATTTCTTTTTAATTTATTAGAATTCTTAATTCTTAAAAACCTTAACCTTCAGCAAGGACTAAGTTAGTACTAAGTAATCCTCTTTTAAAGATTGCTTTTTGGAGGTGTCCTTTTCATAAGTAGCCTATTGGACACATGACTAATATTCACAGATTATTCTATAGTGGTAGCTATGAGTACATACATAACTTTCATTTACCTTGTAGCTTCTCTCTCAGCTAAGGGACCTACACTCCCTTTCTGTATGACTCATAGCAGTACATGCATCAAACCTTAAGATGACTTACTTGGCTTTCCTTTACTTTAGTTTCCCTCCCTTCCCAAAGTCTCCATGCATGGACCAGTTAACTTCTGGTTTTTGGCTGAAGCAGGGCATGCTGTCCTTCTCAGGGTCAGCTTAGTTGATGGGGTCAGTCTTCGCTGTCCACAAAGGTGTTTCTGCTGGGACTGCAAGCTTCAGCCGGCTGCGGTGGACCCAGGCGAGTATGCCTTCTACCTTGGCAGTAGTGGGAGTTGTCAGGATCATGGTGTGTGGACCCGTCTACATGGGAGTCAGTCCTTGGGTGATGTACTGCTAGAAGTGCCTCTTGGACAGTCTTTGAACAGTTTTCTGAGTAACCTATAAAACCTGTAAGTACTTAGGGAAAGGGTGTTACATTTCTACACATTGCAGTTAGAGTTTAAGTCCTAGTGACCACTGCTTCTAGCTGGAATTAGCAGCAGGTCCCAGCCTATAATAGGCATGAGGCATTGAGATAAGAGAAATAAAGGAGATACTAAACATTAAATAAAGCAATAAAATCTGACTGTCAATACCCACAGTAGAGATCTTTGAGGGATAAATAAAACTTAAATATTCAAGCAAGGCATAGTAGATGGCCCTTGTGTTTACAAGAAATGAGATTAGCTTATCTGCTCCTTGGAAGAAATACCTTAGGCTCCTGAACGATGTCCTTGGGCCTTCAGTGGCAATTCCCAGCACGCTGGGTAAGGTCAGGTCACAGGTAGCTGGAGCAGGACTAGAAGAGACTGAACCCTCCCTCCATGGAGCAAGGGGGCAGCTTACCTTCTTATGTCCCTCTTTCCACAGCACAGGTGTGTCAACTGGTGGGGCCCGGAAGCCTGGCAGGCTTCAGTTCAATGACCTTTCTTTCCACTCTGGAGCAGAGCCTTGATGAAATGCTATGAAGCAAGCCCCTTAGGGCGCTGGAGCCAAAATTGGTATTTCCTGACTTCTTTTGGGCCTTATTTGCCTTTTCTGTTACTTCCTTGGTCACTATAGACCTTAAAAGCCATGCTCAGAAGATCTCACTGAGGGGCTTGACAAACAGTCTCAAGACTCTAAATGTTTCAAATCAGCCAAATTCAGTTTCCAACGGCAACTGCCAGAGGCTGGCCAGCTACCAACGTCTGCTGCAGCCCACTCCGTGAGGAGGGGTCTTACACGGCCAATCTCGGTGGAACCTCCATCTGTTACATCCCAGGAGACAGACTGCAGCAGACAGAAAGTGAATTTTATAAGTTTTATTGCAGACCTGCACAGGGACTGCAGGTAACCCATGCAAGGGAGCACTGCAGCCCTCCAAACCTGCACAGGGATGCAGGTAACCCACACAGGGGAACACTGCAGCCCCCTAAACCTGCGCAGGGACTGCAGGCAACCCACCTCCAAAGAGACTGGAGCACTGTAGCCACGAGCTTCTAAAATGGCTCCTTTTTATAGGGTGGCTATCTAGGGTGAGCAAGCATTACACAGAAGCTGATATGGCTGTCAACTATTGGCTAGGGAGATTGTGTGCAGTTACAGGGAGGGTGGTATTGCTCAGTGGAGAATTTCAAACATAAACTTCCTTCGCCCTGCCAACCTCTGGATCATCCCTATTGACATACATCTTCTGGGCTATCTCTAATAGCTTGCTTCTATTCTCTCCCTTGAACCCCTCAATCTTCTGAAGCTTTTTCCTAATATCTGAAGCGGCCTGAGTCACAAAGGCTATATTTACTAGTCTCCTGTTCTCTTTTGCCTCAGGATCTAGAGGGGTATATACTCTATAAGCCCCTATGAGTCTCTCTAGAAAGGCTGCTGGGGATTCCTCTCTTCCCTGGATGACTTCACTTACTTTGCTAAAGTTGGTTGACTTTCTAGCTGCTGCCTTGAGCCCCCTCAACAGAGCCCGGCGATACTGGAGGAGTGCGTCCCTTCCCCCAGCGGTATTAGGGTCCTAGGTAGGAGGTTGAGACGGGAGAACGTCTTCTATTTTCCTTCGTCCCTCCTAAGTTTTCCTTTCTTCTCCTAATACCGCCTTAGCAGCTTCTCTTATTATTCTGTCCCTTTCTTCAGAAGTGAACAGGGTTTGTAAAATCTGCTGACAATCATCCCATGTGGGCTGATGGGTCCTAAAAATGGTCTCAAGGAGAGATATTAGTCCCTGAGGTT
The DNA here is from genome assembly GCF_036850765.1 of Saccopteryx bilineata. Taxonomy (NCBI): domain Eukaryota; kingdom Metazoa; phylum Chordata; class Mammalia; order Chiroptera; family Emballonuridae; genus Saccopteryx; species Saccopteryx bilineata. The sequence continues at coordinate 104,710,399 of NC_089495.1, forward strand.
TCTCGGAAAATGGGGGATTCTGATGTTTCCAATTGTATAAATCACTAGTGGAAAAAGTCACATAGATGAGGCGAGGAGGTGCCCGTGGGCCAGCATCTGGTGCCAGCGGCGCCTCCCGGAGGAGGAGGCAAAATGGCTGTTCCTCCCAGAGGAGGAGGCAAAATGGCTGTTCCTCCCAGAGGAGGAGACAAAATGGCTGTATCTACCCATACATCCATATTCAGATATTGGTCTGGGTGGGGAGCCCTATAGACCATGGCTCTGACAGCAAACAAAATTGGAAGGTCAAAAGTGCCCTCTGTGGGCTATCCTACATTAAATGCAGGCTATTCCAGCTGGCTCAAGGTCGGGAGGAAACCTGGACTTGGCTGCGGACCTCCGTACCCCTGAGCCCTCTTCTGGAAATCAGAAAAATTCTTCAACAGGCACTCGAGCAGGGATCCCAGCACAGACTCCTGTTGTCCCATCCTAGATGACTCAGGAATAATAAGAAAGGGTAGGATACAGGCAACACACACTATTAACACAAGGAACACACTTGTCTCTCTCACACTCAACTCAGTCATTTGAGCTCAGACAAAACGCAGCGCAGCGCAAAACGGATTCTAATGTGACCGGTCACTCCCAAAGTTAACAAATCCAAATATCCAAATTTCAGAGAGCGGCGTCCCGCTTCTGAAAGCCCTGGGTAGGTTACCAGCGGCGTCCCACCTACTACCTCAGGTTTATATGCTCCGGAGCCCAAAACCAAACCAAATGAGGATCCTCCGTGAATACTTACTCAGCTCGAGCTGTCCTTCCGGTCTCCAACCCAAAACTCCGCCAAGGGAGAATCCCGGGCGAGCCCCCAAAATGTAGCATCCACTGGGTACGAGAACAAATGTCGGAGACTTTCAGGAGTTAAGATGTTACTTTATTGGCCAGTTTAACCTGCGCAGGGGCGAACTCCCGAGATGTCCGGAGACACCGTGCCCACAAGGAGCTGCAAATGGGAGCCGCACCTAGCACTCACAGCTAAATCTTTTTATAAGCTAAGCAAGCAAGCCTCATACAGAAGCAGATGTGGCGGTAACCTATTTGCTAAGGGGGCTGCACATAGCATAGCAACAGGGGCTGGGGTCTAGCTCATTGGCGAATTCCAAACCTAAACTTCTGATAAGGGTCTTTTAACCAATAGAATGCAAACCTTTGTCTCTTTTTCCTTTTTTTTTTTCTTCTCTCTCAGCTTCCCAGAGTCCCTATCTGTCTCTGCTTCTTGAACGACCTTGGGCATGTTACTCCTAACAGAACAGGAGCAGGACCTGCCTGTAACCCTTAAGTTCCCTGTTCCATTAGTGCCCTGCTTATTTTCTGATTTTCTCTTGGTCCTTACACCAAGGTCATTTAAATCGGCGCGAATAGCAATTCTTACACTCGGGCTGAAAACACTCAGGCTGACCCCTCAGCTTGAGATGGTGAAAACCAGCAGGATCCTGTTGAGAACAGCAGTGGAGTCAGCCCGGGGGCTGTCTTTCCTGCATCTGTTTCAAGGCCCTGACAAAGGAAATTTAGAAGCTCTATTAGTCAGACCTGCAGGCGCTTAATTTACTTTTCCTGGTTCCTGGCACTGTCCCCTCACTTGGCTACAGAGAGATCATAATGGATGAAGAAACAGCTTATTCCTCTAGCACTGGGAGGGAGGGAGGGAGGGAGGCAGAGAGGGATGTGCTGGGCTGAGAAGTTAGCAATTACCTTGAGGCTTCTGACTACTTATATGAAGGGAAGCCTGGGTCTTTCACAAACCGACTGTTTAGCTCAAGCCCCATTCCAGAATTTGAAAGAAATTAGAAGGACCTAAAGAAATCAGACTGGAAATATTCAAATTAATAATTATTGAAAACAACTCTTTTTTCTTTATTTATTCATTTTTAGAGAGGAGAGAGACAGAGGGAGGAGCTGGAAGCATCAACTCCCATATGTGCCTTGACCAGGCAAGCCCAGGGTTTCGAACCGGCGACCTCAGCATTTCCAGGTCAGCGCTTTATCCACTGCGCCACCACAGGTCAGGCTGAAAACAACTCTTAACTGTACTACTTCAGTTTATCAGGGAAACCACTTGTTGGGCAGATAAAATATATTATGCTCAGTGAGAAGAGAGTTAGTGCAGAGTTTGTACAGGGAGAAGGAAGGAGATGGGGAACAGAGGTGAATAAGTCTGGTGAGCTAGAAACCTTTGATTCTAGGAAACTCAGATAAGTCAGTAGCTTTGTGAGCACTGAATGTGAGTGGGTTTTGGAGCCCAGTGTGTGTTTTTACTTGCCCGCTGGATGCAAGCTAGGATTAAAGATGACAGCCCATCAGTTTTTGGCTCCGTTGTTTCTTTACCGACTGTCCGAATCCAATGCGAACCTGCATGGGCCAGGCTGTTTTTATAGTGGCCCTGGCCATAGCCACTGGCTTTACAGAGGGCCTGACCAGGAGGTAGCGCAGTGGCTAGAGTGTCAGACTGGGACACAGAGGACCCAGATTCAAAACCCTGAGGTCTCCGGCTTGAGTGTGGACTCATCCAGCTTGAACACAGGCTCAAGTGTGGAGTCACTGGCTTGAGCGTGGGATTGTGGACATGACCCCCCGGTCGCTGGCTCAAATCCAAAGGTCACTGGCTTGAAGCCCAAGGTCGCTAGTTTGAGCAGGGTGTCACTCATTCTGCTGTAGCCAACCAGTCAAGGCACATATGAGAAAACCAACAAGGTTTCCCAGCAAAGAATTGATGCTTCTCATCTCTCTCCCTTCCTGTCTGTCCCTATCTGTCTCTCTCTCTTTTGTCTCTGTCACACAAAAAAAAGAATGGATGAAGGAAACCCTTCTTCCTGGTCACTCTTTAGAAGACAGGCACTTTTTTTAAAGATTTTACTGATTTTAGAGAGAGGAAAAAAAAAGGCAGGTGTAAAGCCAGCAGTCATGGCCAGGGCCACCATCACAGCAGCCTCCTGGCCCATGCAGGTTCGCATTGGATTCGGACAGTCGGTAAAGAAACAACGGAGTCCCTGACCTGTGGTGGCGCAGTGGATAAAGCCTCGCTCGACCTGGAAATGCTGAGGTTGCCGGTTCAAAACCCTGGGCTTGCCTGGTCCAGGCACATATGGGAGTTGAAGCTTCCTGCTCCTCCCCCTTCTCTTCCCCCTCCTCCTCTAAAATGAATAAATAAATAATTAAAAAAAAAAAAACCTAAAAAAGGGATTAAAAAAAAAAAAGAAAAGAAAATGAAACAACGGAGCCAAAAACTGATGAGCCATAGTCTTTAATCCTAGCTTGCACCCGGCGGGCAAGTAAAAAAACACAAACTGGGCTCCAAAACCCACTCACATTCAGTGCTCACAAAGCTACTGATTTATCTGAGTTTCCTAGAATCAAAGGTTTCTAGCTCACCAGACTTATTCACCTCTGTTCCCCATCTCCATCCTTCTCCAGCATCAAACTGCACAAACTGGCCTCTCACTCAATACTCCACCATCTTGGCTGCTTCTCCTGGCCACATGGCCTCTTTCTGCTCTCTGCTCTGCTCTCTCCTCTCTCATGCTAATCATCCCAGGAACCAAGAGAGCAAGCTCCTATTCTGCCCCTATTTTTTTGTTGTTGTTGTTTTTGTTTTTGTATTTTTCTGAAGCTGGAAATGGGGAGAGACAGTCAGACAGACTCCCACATGTGCCCCACCGGGATCCACCCGGCACGCCCACCAGGGGGCGATGCTCTGCCCCTCCGGGGCGTCACTCTGTCGCGACCAGAGCCACTCTAGCACCTGGGGCAGAGGCCAAGGAGCCATCCCCAGCACCCGGGCCATTCTTGCTCCAATGGAGCCTTGGCTGCAGGAGGGGAAGAGAGAGACAGAGAGGAAGGGGGGGGGTGGAGAAGCAAATGCGCGCTTCCCCTATGTTCCCTGGTCGGGAATCGAACCCGGGTCCCCCGCACGCCAGGCCGATGCTCCTATTTTATAGTGTAGCTTCACAACCTTTAATCCAATATACAAAATAGGGAAGTCTCTAATACAAAGTCACTTCTCTGAGTCATGATGGGATTGTACCACCCCACATCAAAAGGGTGGGAAAAGCTTAATCCCAAAACCAAGCCCCAGGCTACAAAGATCCTGCCTGCCCACAGAGACATACATTAATTTCACCTGGGTAATGCCATCTTTAACAAAGTGAGCATAATATATTTTATCTGCCCAACAGCAGGGGGGAAGGAGGAACATAAAGCACCAACTCACAGTTGCTTCTCTTATGTGCCTTGACCTGGTACAGGGTCTCAAACTGGCCACCTCAGCATTCCAGGTCAATGCCTTATCCACGGTGCCATCACAGGTCAGGCTTTCTTTCTTTTCTTAAGAGACAGAAAGGGAGAGAGAGATGAGAAGCATCAGCTTGTCACTTCAGTCATTCATTGCTTCTCATACGTGCATTGATGGGAGGGAGGGTGGTTAAGCCAAGCCAGTGACCCCTTGTTCAAGCCAGTGGCCTTGGGATCATGCTGATGATCCCTCCCTCAAGCTGGCAACCCCGCACTCTTGCCAGCATCCTGAGACCTCGGAGTCCCAGGTTGACACTATCCATTGTGCTACCGCCGTGTGCTACCGCCGTGTGGGCTGAAGGACAGGCATTATCAATCATACCTTAAGTCTTACGCACTTTGGGGTACACAGTGGTGAAAATTAGAAGGATATATGATGCTCAGAGTTCTTATTGATGCTTCTTTTTTTTAGATTTTTTTTTTTTAATTTTATTTATTCATTTTTTAGAGAGGAGAGATAGAGGGAGAGAAACAGAGAGAGAGAAGGGGGGAGGAGCTGGAAGCATCAACTCCCATATGTGCCTTGACCAGGCAAGCCCAGGGTTTCAAACCAGCGACCTCAGCATTTCCAGGTCGATGCTTTATCCACTGCGCCACCACAGGTCAGGCATGATGCTCAGAGTTCTTACTGGGTTTTTCTCTTAATTAGCTTTTGTGACCCAAGAAGTAGACATTGCTGAAATGAGGAGATGCTTGCCTCAGACAACAGAGTCTGGGCACGTTTCTGTTTTGGTGCAACAGTTAGTCTCCTCTACCTTAAACCAGCTTGAGCTGGGAACTTGTCCCAGCTCTTTTTTTTACGGTGAATTCATCTTATTTGAAAGGAATTTGCTGCCTTCCATCCTCAGCAGAAATGAATGCACAGCTCTGATATTTATCGAAGTAGAAACCACACCCGCACAGGATCTGCTTTGGGGTTTGGAGAGGGTGGTGATGCCACAGCTCGTGAGGACGGACTTGCCAAGGTCATTTAAATCGGCACGAATAGCAATTCTTACACGCGGGCTGAACACACTCAGGCTGACCCCTCAGCTTGAGATGGTGAAAACCAGCAGGATCCTGTTGAGAACAGCAGTGGAGTCAGCCCGGGGGCTGTCTTTCCTGCATCTGTTTCAAGGCCCTGACAAAGGAAATTTAGAGGCTCTATTAGTCAGACCTGCAGGCGCTTCATTTACTTTTCCTGGTTCCTGGCACTGTCCCCTCACTTGGCTACAGAGAGATCATAATGGATGAAGAAACAGCTTATTCCTCTAGCACTGGGAGGGAGGGAGGGAGGGAGGGAGGGAGGCAGAGAGGGATGTGCTGGGCTGAGAAGTTAGCAATTACCTTGAGGCTTCTGACTTCTTATATGAAGGGAAGTCTGGGTCTTTCACAAACCGACTGTTTAGCTCAGGCCCCATTCCAGAATTTGAAAGAAATTAGAAGGACCTAAAGAAATCAGACTGGAAATATTCAAATTAATGATTATTGAAAACAACTCTTAACTGTACTACTTCAGTTTATCAGGGAAACCACTTGTTGGGCAGATAAAATATATTATGCTCACTTTGTTAAAGACGTCGCTGCCCACGAGGAGGCCGTCGCCCAGGTGATATTAATGTGTGTTGGGGGCAGGCAGGATCATTGTAGCCTGGGGCTTCGTTTTGGGATTAAGCCTTTCCACCCTTTTTGATGTGGGGTGGTACAATCCAATCGTGCCTCACAGAAGTGACTTTGTATTAGAGACTTCCCTATTTTGTATATTGGATTAGAGGTTGTGAAGCTACAATATAAAATGGGGACAGAGCGGGAGCTTGCTCTTTTGGTTCCTGGATGATTAGCATGAGAGAGCAGAGCAGAGCAGAGAGGAGAGCAGAAAGAGGCCATGTGGCCAGGAGAAGCAGCCAAGATGGCAGAGTGCTGAGTGAGATGCCAGTTTGTGCAGAGTTTGTATCTGGGATAAGGAAGGAGATGGGGAACTGAGGAGAATAAGGCTGGTGAGCTAGAAACTTTTGATTCTGGGAAACTCGGATAAGTCAGTGTCTTTGTGAGCACTGAATGTGAGTGGGTTTTGGAGCCCAGTGTGTGTTTTTACTTGCCCGCCGGGTGCAAGCTAGGATTAAAGACGATGGCCCACCAGTTTGTGGCTCCTTTGTTTCTTTACTGACTCTCCGAATCCAATGCAAACCTGCATGTGAATGGCCACGATGGCGGCCACTGGCTTTACACCACTCCTACTCTCAAAAAGTTTGAGATCACTGCCTGACCTGTGGTGGCGCAGTGGATAAAAGCGTCAACCTGGAACGCTAAGGTTGCCGGTTCGAAACCCTGGGCTTGCCTGGTCAAGGCACGTATGGGAGTTGATGCTTCCTGCTCCTCCCCGTTCTTTCTCCCTTTCTCTCTCTCTCTCTCTCTCTAAAAATGACTGAATAAAATCTCAAAAAAAAAAAATTAAAAAAGAAAAAGTTTGAGATCACGTAAAACTTCCTGTACAGGTGAAGGGAGTTTGAATAGAAAGAGCATGCGTTCTGGGGCAGGAACCGGGCTCCAGTGTCAACTGTCTTGAGGACAGCCTCTATTTCTCTGCACTCCCATTTCTTCTTCCGATGAAGGGGACTACCGAGGTGCCCACCTTACACTATTTATTGTAAGAGTAAGACAGTACTTTAAATAATCTGTAAAAATAATTTGCAAATGTTAATTATTTTATTGGCATGGGCCCTTTGAGTTAAAAATGACAAAAACTCCAACTGGCTTAAGCAAAGCACAACCTGCCCCCGTGGCCCTAAGAAAAGGGTGGAGTTCATAGGCCCATTTCTCTAACACTCATTCTACAGTGTTACAATTTATTGAAGGCTCAGTGAGGAACTTAGCCCGTGCTCTCCAGAACACCTCAGTCTGAGATGAATTTAATACAAGTACTGTGGTTAGCATGCCCCCTACACTGTCTTTCTCAAATCCACATGCTTTTGGAGCCCTGTCCTCCTCAGTGGTGTCACTCTGCTAGCAAACATGCTCAGGGGACTCCTGAGAATTCTTGCTGAAACGGTGCTGGTGTAACAGGTTATCGGGAGAAACGAGAATTATGAAGGAGTGGCACTGATCCATGTCAGAGGCTTGGGAAGGACTTGTGATGGGAATGACTCTGGAAGCTCGGACAGCCTGGCCCACCGCTCAGCAGGGGTGCAGGGGTGAGGTGAAGGAAGGGGAGAGACACCATGCTGTCCTGTACGAAGACTGCATGTCCATTGCTTCCCACTGAACTCTGACCATCTCCTACCAAATTGGAATTTGGAATTGGTATTTGGCCCTTTATCTAGCACAGTGCTTGGCACACACATTTTAAAAATCCTTGTTAAGTAAATAAAGGGATAACAAAGTTGAGAACTAAGATGGAAATGTACAAGAAGAGTAGAACAAAGATGTTCTGAAGAAAGAAATAATCAGTATGGTATATGGGAGATGAAAGAGAAGGAAGAGCCCTGGCCAGTTGGCTCAGTGGTAGAACGTCGGCGTGGCGCGCAGAAGTCCCGGGTTCAATTCCTGGCCAGGGCACACAGGAGAAGCGCCCATCTGCTTCTCCACCCCTCCCCCTCTCCTTCCTCTCTGTCTCTCTCTTCCCCTCCTGCAGCCGAGGCTTCATTGGAGCAAAGATGGCCCGGGCGCTGGGGATGGCTCCTTGGCCTCTGCCCCAGGCGCTAGAGTGGCTCTGGTCGCAACAGAGCAACGCCCCGGAGGGGCAGAGCATCGCCCCCTGGTGGGCAGAGCATCGCCCCTGGTGGGCGTGCCGGGTGGATCCCGGTTGGGCGCATGCGGGAGTCTGTCTGACTGTCTCTCCCTGTTTCCAGCTTCAGAAAAATACAAAAAAAAAAAAAGAAAGAAAGAAAGAAAGAAAGAGAAGGAAGACCCAGAATGAAGTGGTGATCATGGGCTTTCACTTATTTACTATGGATTCACATAAAAAAAGTGCTGGCAATTTCCATTTGGACTTGAGGAGTCTGCATTGCAGTCGGGGGACAAAGTTTAAGATGTGGAACTGGAGATCTGGAGTCAGTGACGTGAGGTGACAGTTCTGAGAAGGGGTGGGGAGATGAGCCAGAAGAATGAGATTAGAAGAGCTTGGCAGTGAACCGAAACCGTCAGATAGGTGGTGGAGGATGAGGACGATGACGATGCTGGTGACGTGTTTATTTAGAGGTTCAGGAAGCCTGGGCACGGTGGCAATAGAGTGAAACGGCCCCCCAGGATCACTGCTCCGTTTCATGCTAACGTGTCAAAACTCTGCCCAGAGGTAATGGGCGCACCTGTCCCCACTTCAGCCCCAGGGCGCTCTGGATGGGTCTCTCAGAGCAGCAGACCACGGTCTCCCTCTATCCGGTGTGAAGGCGTGAGGCCTGCTGTGCTTCCTGGGTGAGGGAGTCTTGGACAGGTTAAAACTTTTTAAAATCTAATTTAGCTGTTGTCCTCGTGCCCAGCAGCTCCTGTAGAAGCTTAATCCTTCCCTCTTTTGGAGGAAACAAGCCCTCCAAAGGGAGATGAGTCCTTCCTCGGTCACTGCCAGACGGCAGGCAGTGAGTAACCTGGGCAGAAGGTCTGTTAGGCATCAGTGAGCAGCCACTGATGATGGTCTGACATCAGGCTGGAGCCAGGGGCTGGACGAAGCCCCTCCCTCCCCTCTCCCTTCCCTGACCCCTGTGTTTGTACTTGGGTCCTCAGAGCTTTTTCCTTGTCTGTCCCAAGCGTCTGCTTCTCTGCCCCGATGGCCCCACCTACTCCAGCCCTCCCTTCTCACAGGTCCCTGCCACCCCTCCCCCCCAGCATCAGCCGAGGCCCTGTGCTCAGCTGCATGGAGCAACTTCCCACCCAGAACCTCCCCTGATAGGAATTTTTTTTAAGATTTTATTTTATTTTTACTTATTGATTTTATTCATTAATTTTAGAGAGAGGAAGAGAGAAGAAAGCAGGGGGGGGAGTGAGAAGCAGTTGCTTCTTGTATGTGCCTTGAGCGGGCAAGCCTGGGGCCTCGAACTGGCAACCTCAGCATTCCAGGTCAAGGTTTTATCTGCTGTGCCACCACAGGCCAGGTTCTCCAGTTTTTTGTTTTGGGGTTTTTTTTGTTTTGTTTTGTTTTTGTTTTAGTGAGAGAGACAGAGACAGGAAGGGAGAGAGAGAGGGAGTAGAGAGATGAGAAGCATTAACTCATAGTTGTGACACTTCAGTTGTTCATTGATTGCTTCGCATACATACCTTGACGGAGAGCTCCAGCTGAGCCAGCGACCCCTTGCTCAAGCCAACCATGGGATCATGTCTATGATCCTACACTTAAGCTGGCGACTCCGTGCTCAAGCTGGTGATTTCGGGGTTTCGAACCTGGGACCTCAGCATCCCAGGTCAATGCTTTATTCATTGTGCCACCACTGGTCAGCCTTGGTCTTTCTCTTTTGTGCTGAAGGCTTTCTTGATGGTTCTTCCCTATTCATGTCTTTTTGTGTGTGAAGTAGTTGGCATTTGATTAGTGTCCGTCTGTGTGTGGGCAGGACTTGTCAACTGAGAGATTTGCTTTATGATGAGCAGGTGGGAATCTGGCCATGGCTCCAGGGATTCTGAAATGCCAGCATGCAGAGGACCTAAATCTGTTGAATCACATACTCTCAGTGCCCTAATTTTCCCTAAAGAGTTCTTTCCTTTCTCTTTTCCTTCCTTCCTTCCTTCCTTCCTTCCTTCCTTCCTTCCTTCCTTCCTTCCTTCCTTCCTTTCTTTTTTTCTTTCTTTCTCTTTCTCTTTCCCTCCCTCCCTCCCTCCCTCCCTCCCTCCCTCCCTCCCTCCCTCCCTCCTTCTCTTCCTTACCAGTACATACTTTAATTTCCACTAAATTATTTTACATAATCTGATTTTTAAAGAGAAAATACTCTGTCATGTCATGTTATGTTTTATATAGATAGTTATGTGGTAGGCAGATGGACAGACATGAGCAGCGCAAGGGTGATAGGCCATGTACCCTTGGTACAAGGTCACCAAGGTGGAAAGCGCCAGGTGCCTAGCAACAGGGAAAACTGGGTGGGGACCTTGCCCCTAGGGTGACCTTTCATCCCCTAGCATATCACTGGTCATGTGGTTTAGACCCCTTGACCTTTCATATCACATAGCCATGCAACTTGGACCCTCCCCTAACTTTTCCTCTCCTGGCATGTTGCTAGTCATGAGGGTCAGACCCCCTTGGAGGGGGAACGAACAAGGGGACCAAAGAATAACCCTTAAGCATTAAGCCCCCAGGACAGTGAGGTTCTGACCCGCATCAAATCCATCTAGGCCTCAGTTGTGTTTCAGCTTCAGGCCCAGAGAAGCAGCAAAACCAGACAAGCAACGCCATGGCGGACATCAGAACCCTGCCTGGTGCCGACCAATCGTAGAGGCTTTCTTGTATAGGTTGGAGCTTGGCTCTGAATTTTTTCTTAGCCAGAACTCAAGTACCAAGGTTGCTGAACCAACAGATAGATAGATGGAGAAGCTTATTATCCAGGAAGGGAATTATTCCATATTCCCAGCCAATGAGAAGTAAAGGAAGAATGTATCAATAAATCCAGGTCTATTTAACTCCAAAAGCCAAATCCTCTTAACAGCTATGATAAACTGTCCTGTGTGATCCTGTATGTCCTGTGTGTCCTGGATGAAAAAGGGACCACCTACTAAACCTGACAAGCTAAGGGGAGGCCTGCATCATGGGCCTTACAAACTCAGAAACCTCATAGGATGGTCTGAAATTAAAACTTTCTACCTAAAAGTGAGTCATAGCGGGTAGGCCTAGGGCCCATATCTTTCTTGACAAAGGTCAATCTTTACCTTAACTGAGCCTGCCCACTGTATATATTTTTGCATCTAGGATAACATACCTTGGGAATGTCAGGATAATTTCCTTTTTCCAGACCCACTAGGGCACATTCTCCCACCAGAGTGGGAGACCACAAAGCCCCTCATTATTATTGTGTTGATTGTTAACTGTCCTATACCCATTTATGTAAAAGAAGTGTGTCTATTTGTCTTACTTTTGATCCAATCCCACAGCTTTCTACCCTTTGCTTTCTCCGCCTCCCTAATCTAACTCCAGTGAATTTCATGTAACCCCCTTATACCCTCCCTTTGATTCTGATGTATAAAATAAGTGGCAAAATTGCTATTTTTCAGAGCATTTTCTCATTTCTTTGAGATTTTGCTTCCTGGCACTTGTCGTCATTTTGGCTCAAATAAGCTCATAAAAATTCTTACAGGTTTGGCCATGTCTAATATCGACGGGTGGATAGTTTGGGTGGAGCTTGGCTATCCCCAGCCCTACCGTCGTTCCCCACAGAAGGATCTCTGTCAGTGATCTCCTATAAAAATCGTGGAACCTTAGTGTTGAGTTGTCTTTAGCCTCCATTCAGCCTTATTCATCCTCAAAAGAAACAACCAGATTCCCTGGATGTTTGTTAAACTTCACTTTCTTGACAAAAAGAGAAGCTCTTAACTGGGCATTATCCTTTCAGGCCTTTTCCCACTGAAGGTCATTGCAAAGGACACTGCACTCTGCTGTTTGTGAGGCCAAGGGTCACTCTCGTGGAATTGTTACAGCATCCATTCTGTGTTGAGATCAGTGACATAGCTTTTTGATGCCTGAGCACTGCCTGGCTGTTGATGAAGTGGAGGCTCTCTCAGCTCTTCTCCCAACTTTTTTTTTTTTTTTTTTTCATTTTTCATTTTTCTGAAGCTGGAAACAGGGAGAGATAGTCAGACAGACTCCTGCATGCGCCCGACCGGGATCCACCCGGCACGCCCACCATGGGGCGAGGCTCTGCCCACCAGGGGGCGATGCTCTGCCCATCCTGGGCGTAGCCATATTGCGACCAGAGCCACTCCAGCGCCTGAGGCAGAGGCCACAGAGCCATCCCCAGCGCCCGAGCCATCTTTGCTCCAATGGAGCCTTGGCTGCGGGAGGGGAAGAGAGAGACAGAGAGGAAAGCGCGGCGGAGGGGTGGAGAAGCAAATGGGCGCTTCTCCTGTGTGCCCTGGCCGGGAATGGAACCCGGGTCCTCCGCACACTAGGCCGACGCTCTACCGCTGAGCCAACCGGCCAGGGCCTTCTCCCAACTTTTTAATGTGAGTTAGAACTGGTTACTGTCAGTTAAAACTGAGTTCTCAGCCATTCTCCCATTCTGAGGGTGCTTAAAACCTCTTTGCCTTAGCCAGACCAGGCGGTGGTGCAGTGGATAGACCATCAGACTGGGACTCAGAGGACCCAGGTTCGAAACCCTGAAGTTGCCAGCTTGAGCATGGGCTCATCCAGCTTGAGCACAGGCTCACCAGCTCAAGCAAGAGGTCACTGGCTTGAGTGTGGATCATAGACATGACCCCATGATCCCTGGCTTGAGCCCAAAGGTGGCTGGCTTGAAGCCCACGGTCACTGGCTTGAGCAAGGGGTCACTTGCTCTGCTGGAGCCTCTCAGCCAAGGCACATATGAGAAAGGAATCAATGAACAACGAAGTTGACACAACAAAGAATTGATGCTTCTCATCTCTCTCCCTTCCTGTTTGTCCTTATCGGTCCCTCTGACTGTCTCTCTGTCTCTGACACCAAAAAAAACACCCCCTAAAACAAAAAAAACTTCCTTGTCTTAGAAGCACTCATTTGTGAAAAGATAATATAAGAACCATTGTAGCCTGACCAGGCAGTGGCACAGTGGATAGAGCATTGACCTAGGATGTTGAAGACCCGGGTTAGAAACCCCAGGGTCACCTACTTGAACATGGGCTCACCTGCTTGAGCTCATGATTGCTGGCTTGAGCTCAGAGTCACCAACTTGAGCATGGGATCATAGACATGGCCTCATGGTTGCTAGCTTTAGTCAGGAGTTGCTGGCTTGATCCAAGGCTTGAGCAAGGGGTCACTGGTTCAGCTGGAACCCCACAACAGTCAAGGCACATGTGGAAGGAAAATCAATGAACAGCTGAAGTGCCACAACTACAGGTTGGTACTTCTCATCTCTCTTCCTTCCAGTCTCTATCTGTCTGTCTGTCTCTCCCTGTCTCTCTCTCTCGGGGAAAAAAAAAAAAAAAATCATTTTAGTGACCTCTCAGGGACGGCTAGTGTCAGTTCATATAAGAAAAGTCTTGGGCCTGACCAGGCGGTGGTGCAGCAGATACAGTATCGACCTGGGATGCGGAGGACCCAGGTTCAAGACCCCAAGGTCGCCAGCTTGAGCGCGGGCTCATCTAGTTTGAGCAAAGCTCACCAGCTTGAGCCCACGGTCGCTGGCTCGAGCTAGGGATTATTCGGTCTGCTGAAGACCCACAGTCAAGGCACATATGAGAAAGCAATCAATGAACAACTAAGGTGTTGCAACGAAAAACTAATGATTGATGCTGCTCATTTCTCTCCATTCTTGTCTGTCTGTCCCTATCTATCCCTCTCTCTGATTCTCTCTCTGTCTCTGTAAAAAAGAAAAGAAAAGTCTTAGGATTGTTAATTATAAAGTAAAGTGATCATTAACTTCCTGAACAACTTTTATTGAGTTTTGTTTAATATAATGTCATTTCCTAGAAAGTCTGCATTGCAGAAAGAATATTCCCAATTCGAAAGTAGATAACTTTAAAAATAGGACAGCTTGACCTGTGGTGGCGCAGTGGGATAAAGCGTCGACCTGGAAATGCTGAGGTCACCTGTTCGATACCCTGGGCTTGCCTGGTCAAGGCACATATGGGAGTTGATGCTTCCTGCTCCTCCACTCTCTCTCTCTCTCTCTCTCCTTTCCGAAAATTGAATAAATAAAATCTTTTAAAAAAAACACATAGGCCCTGGCCGGTTGGCTCAACGGTAGAACGTCGGCCTGGCGTACGGGGGACCTGGGTTCGATTCCCGGCCAGGGCACATAGGAGAAGCGCCCATTTGCTTCTCCACCCCCCCTCCTTCCTTCGTCTCTGTCTCTCTCTTCCCCTCCCGCAGCCAAGGCTCCATTGGAGCAAAGATGGCCCGGGCGCTGGGGATGGCTCCTTGGCCTCTGCCCCAGGCGCTAGAGTGGCTCTGGTCACGGCAGAGCGACGCCCCAGAGGGGCAGAGCATCGCCCCCTGGTGGGTAGAAAGTCGCCCCTGGTGGGCGTGCCGGGTGGATCCCGGTCGGGCGCATGCGGGAGTCTGTCTGACTGTCTCTCCCCGTTTCCAGCTTCAGAAAAATACAAAAAAAAAAACAAAACACATAAAAATAGGACATACTGTACACCCCAACACACACCTCCTCAGAAATTGTTTTCTGATCTGCAGAAGAGGGAGCCTTTGTACTCGTAGGAAAATAAACTTATGCAATACAGTTTTTGTTTTTCTTTTCTTTTTGTCTTTGCTATACTTTTTAAGTGGCTCAAATATACATTTTTTTCTAAAACAAAAAGAAAAACATTAAACAAAGTAAAATGTACAAAATTTGCATTTTAAAAACAAGGGAGTGGTAACCAGCCTCCAAGAGGGTCTGCAGAGCTCCCACCTCCTGGTACTCACACCCTTGGGTGGTCAGTCTTCTCCCACCTCGAATAGGGCTGACCTCTGTAACGACAAGGGCACTGAGGAAAGACGGTGTGCGGCTTCCAAAGCTGGGTCATAAAAGATATTGTGGGCACTCTTCCTCCCAGGAGCACACGCATTCCTTTCCCTTCCACATCCTGCTCTTCTTCCCCCAGGCGCATTTTCCTCGCCTCTCTCTTTCTCCTAAGCTCTAACAGACCCCATGAGACTGGCAACCAGGGGAGCAATGGGTGGCAGCAGCTTGTCCTGGGCTAACCCCTGAACCTGTCTCCAAGGTCCCCTCTTCTCTGACTTTATTCTTTCACGGCCAATAAATTCTTTCTTTACTTGCTGCACTTTGTCTCTTAATTGAGTTCTTTCACTCAAGAAGACAAGACATCCCATCATTTCTCCTGTAATATTATGGTGCCAGTGAGTCAGATAGTGACTTCGATTGTCTAGTCGTGGGACAGAGAAGAAGGATTCCAGAGAAGCTCACCCAGGACCACCGTGTAGCCCACCAGCAGGGGCCCATTGAACCCTCATTTTACATCTGGTAGACCTGCATGAGTTTTTCTGAGAATTCTGGGGCCTCCTGTGTTAGGTTATAAGCCCTACTCATACTCAGGCAATACCACCTCTAGACATCATCAGCACCTCCTTCCACGCCCAGGCCTCATCGTCCCTCTGACAGAGAGCAAGAACGTCTCGGCTCTGAAGGAAAACATTGCCCCTTTTCAGCAGGAAGCAGCTACAGAAGAGACCCTGTGCCTTTTTTCTCTGAAAGAATTCAGAGCCAAGATCCGCAGGGATCTTGCGGTACGCAAGTTAGATACAAGCAGAGCAAGGGTAGTGGGCCAGGTACAAAAGGTCACCAAAACAAGGTCACCAAAGCAAGGACAGTAGCCGTCCAGACCTCAGTTGTGTTTCAGCTCCAGGCCCAGAAGAGCAGCAAAACCAGACAAGGGACCCCATGGCCGATCTCAGAACCAGCTGCATTGATGAAGGATCCCCTGACCTGGTACCGACCCATCAGTGGAAACCTAAACCCTGAGAAGACACACTTGGAGAGCTGATAAATATTCTATTGAGACCCTCCCCCTGGGGCTTCCCCTAAAATCTTCACTCTTAAAAGCCCTTATGATGGGCCCTGGCCAGTTAGCCCAGTCGGTTAGAGCATCATCTGAAACACCAAGGTTGTAAGTTTGATCCCCTGCCAGGGCACAGACGGGAAGCAACCAATGAGCACACGACTAAGTGGAACAACAAACGAATGGTTCTCTCTCTCTCTCTCTCTCTCTCTCTAAAATTAATCAATTAAAAAAAAAGGCCTTAGGAAAGAGGACCCAGTAAGCTGTCTTCACCTTTCCCCTCCCCCTTCTCTTCCCCCCAGGCGCGTTTTCCTTTTCTCTTTCTTTCTCCTAAACTGTACGGGATCTCAGGGCACTCACACCTAGGGGAGCAGCGGGCAGCAGCAGCTCACTGCAGCTCGTTCCAGGCTGACTCCTGAACCTGTCTCCAAGGTCCCTTTTTCTCTGACTTTATTCCCTCACAGCCAATACTTCCTTGGGGGCTGGGGGAGGATGGCATCTACCTTGCTTTCCTTTGGCGCTCTCACTCTGGAGAAAACCAGCTGCCGGATTGTGGAGACACTCGAACAGCCCTATGATGAAGTCCACAGGGCGAGGAGTTGAGGCTTTCTACCAACAGTCCTGTGAATGAACAGACCAGTCATTCAGATAATGGTGGACTCAGCTTACATTTTGACAGCAACTTCACAACAGAGGCCCCAAGCTAAAACCACCTAGCTGATTGCCTAAATTCTTGACCTACAGAAACTGCAAGATAAATGTTTATTGTTATTTTAAAACACTAAATTAGAGAGTTGATTATAACACAACAATAGATAATACAATGAGTCACAGTAAACAAGATGAAAAAGATTCAGAGATGTATTTGAAAATAAAGAAATTCCAGTATATTCAGAGCTTTTAACACATGTGACAAAGTGCCTTTGAGTAGGTTGAGCTGATTTCACTTATTGTTCTCTTCTGTGGGTGTACCCATCCTGCCATTCATACCTATATATTCATTAGGCTATAATTATACCTTTTATTATACCTTTCCGGGATTCTCATTGTTCTCTAACACTGTAAGAACCCTAGGAGGTGGGAAAATTGAGATAAATTAAGCAGAAAATCACAACTGAAAACAAGGTGAAGACTTTCTAATCCAGCATAATAAGCATTAGCCCAATTCATATGGTGGACCTGAGATTATCAATCCTGCATCTCCATCCGCTTTCCAGCAAGGAGACCTCCAAGTGTTGAAACCCTCACTTACTGAGTCCCACTGTCTTTTGTTTCTTTTCTTTTCTTTTCTTTTCTTTTCCTTTTCTTTTCTTTTCTTTTTATTGATTTTAGAGAGAGAAAAAGAAACACTGATTTGTTGTTCCACTTATTTATGCACTCATTGGTTGATTCTCATGTGTGCCCTGATCCGGGATCAAACCCACAACATTAGCACATCGGGATATGCTCTACCAACTGAACACCAGGACAAGGCTCTGGCTCTTGAACTGCAACTTACCTTGGAGGTTTTTTTTGTTTGTTTGTTTTTGTTGTTGTTGTTTTTTTACAGAGTCAGAGATAGACAGGGACAGACAGACAGACAGGAACGGAGAGAGATGAGAAGCATCAATCATCAGTCTCCTGTTGAGCGTTGCGACTTCTTAGTTGTTCATTGATTGCTTTCTCACATGTGCCTTGACCATGGGCCTTCAGCAGACCGAGTAACCCCCTGCTGGAGCCAGCAACCTTGGGTCCAAGCTGGTGAGCTCTTTGCTCAAGCCAGATGAGCCCGCGCTCAAGCTGGCGACCTCGGGGTCTCGAACCTGAGTCCTTCCGCATCCCAGTCCGACGCTCTATCCACTGCGCCACCACCTGGTCAGGCTACCTTGGAGTTTTGTAGGAAGCAAACTTGGGCACCCTCTGGTGACCTTCCAATAAACTACAAACAAATATGACCAGGACCATTTTAAGTACTTGGCCATATTTAATTCTTTTTTTTTTTTTTTCTTTAGCAAGAGAAACAGAGAGAGGGACAGACAGGCAGGAAGGTAGAAAAATGAGAAGCATCAATTTTTCATTGTGGCACCTTACTTGTTCGATGATTGCTTTTTCATATGTACCTTGACCAGGGGCTACAACAGAGCAAGTAACGCCCTTGCTCAAGCCAATGACCTTTGCACTCAAGTCAGGGACCATGGGGTCATGCCTATGATCCCACGCTCAAGCCAGTGACTCTGCACTCCAGCTGCTGAGCCCATGTTCAAGCCAGCGACCTCAGGGTTTCGAACCTGGGTCTTCTGCGTTCTAGTCTGATGCCCTATCCACTGTGACATGGCCTGGTCAGGCAGCCCTATTTAATGTAAGTTCTTTTTTTATACATATACTATAGATACAGTAGCTGGGAGTATGATTTCCAAAAAAGAAAACTTTGCCTACATACTTTTGTAAACCATTTGTAATATTTTTCATTTCTTCCCACATTTATCTATACCTTAGTGGTTCAACTAATGGGTTATAGCTATTGGTTGTATAAATTTTAATAAAATCATAACAATCTTATCACCTAGTCTTAATTCTTCTGGGAAGTCTTGGAGAAGTGGTTGCAAAGCTAGCATTCCAATAATTGACTCAACTACTCTTATATTTTCATGTGTGCTAGTTTCAGAAGCCACGTAGGGCAAGATTTCAGGTATTAACTCTCTGTTTGGTTACCTCCCCATGCTTCACCCCCCATGTCACCATCTTCCCTGCCTTTGCCTCTGTTTGGGGTAAGGAAGGGCAGGAATAGAGAGGGCAAAACAATGAGATCCGAAAGGCGCTAGCAGATGTATGTATGAAGAGCTTCATGTAAATAAGGGCAATTCTGTGCTTTGCACAGTGACTACTTAATCTCTTCAGAGAAAATAATTTATAATAAGCTCATGCGGATCTCTTTGGCTATCTTTGAATGCCCACACCATAAATCAGTAGCAGAATCAAACTGAAAATGTACCGACAGCTTCCTTTCTGTTCACTCTGGTAGCTTTCTGCACAGAGATATTTGGAAGCAAGACTATCTCTCCCCCTAGTTAGTCACCAAGCATTCAATAACGAGCTTTGGACCACCAGTCTTTTATTGTAAGTTTTCACAATGGTTTTATTAATATTTTAGGTTGCTAAGCAACATGCCAAATCTGGGCTCTTCTCCACCAGGCTGTAAAAATGCTCCTTAGTCCCCCTGGTTATGAAGGAAATTTGACTATACCAAAAAGATGCTCTTTATAGTTTTCTCTTGACCTTTTTATATTTTTCTTTACTTGAACTGCTCCCCAAATGGACATACTGACGCTTCAGTACATCTCCAAGCCACAGCCGTGCAGCAGGCGCCCCCTGTGGGTGAACTCTCGCATCTGTGGATGGACAGGAAGAGGCTGAGGCAGGATTAAAGCGTGCTTCAGCTCTTCTGTTAGGAATTAATTCATCTTCATCATCCCAGGCTAAAGTTGGCAGCGTATATCTGGCGTATACAATCGCTGCAACTGCGGCGGGCCATGCTCTGTGGGAAGGAAACGCAGCTTCTTGTCGTAGTCCCGTGAAATTAGGATTGAGGAGAGGGGTGGGAGGGAGATGGACAGGCTGATGAGTTGCAGCTTTTATTTATATTTATATTTCTTAATTTGGACAAGTTTGAGTAGATTTCTCAAGAAAAAGGCAATATAGGAGAGTCTGGAAAGATGGAGGTGTCTGCTCAGCAGCATTTGCCTTAATAGCAGTGGCGTGGAGCAAACTGCGCCTCAGAGGACCACTGCAGTGGGTGGCACCCCCCAACCAGGCTGTCCCCCTGCCAGTTTTGGCCCAGAAACGCCCTTTCAGTGCGTAGGCGTGTAGCCTCTCATCTCCCTGGGAATGCTTAAACACGGAGTCGCCAGTTTCAGTGTGGGATCATAGACATGGCCCCACGGTCTCTGGCTTGAACCCATGGTCTCTGGCTTGAACCCAAGGTCGCTAGCTTGAGCAAGGGGTTAGTGGTTCAGCTGGAGGCCCCTGCCCTCGTGTCAAGGCACATATGAGAAGCAATCAATGAACAACTGAAGTGCAGCAACTATAAGTTGATGCTTCTCATCGCTCTCCCTTCCTGTTTTTTGGTCCCTGTCTCTTTCTCTCTCGCTAAATTTTTAAAAAAAGAACTAAGAATGAAAATATGTACAGCTTAGATGCTAAAACATCTGATATGCTGTGAGAAAAGGTATCAGTGTAAGTTCCTGTGTGTGAGTCCTAAATGCAGGGCATCAGTCTCTATATAGGGCAGACCTGGTTCACAGCAGCAGTCATGAAGGAAGACTTAGGAGTTGTATTTATTCACTTATTTATTTTCACGTGCACTCATGCTCCACCTCTCCAGCGGCACTCATCACACCGGGGAAGGGACCGAGATCCCACCTCCACATGTGGTTTCACTTCCTTGGGCCTCAGCAGCCTGATTTGTCAAGTGTTATGGTGTTTGGAGTGGGGGTTGGGTGTGTGGCCACAGGAAGACTTAGGATAGACAGGGACAGACAGACAGGAACGGAGAGAGATGTGAAGCATCAATCATTAGTTTTTCATTGCGCGTTGCAATACCTTAGTTGTTCATTGATTGCTTTCTCATATGTGCCTTGACTGCGGGCCTTCAGCAGACTGAGTAGCCCCTTGCTGGGGCCAGCGACCTTGGCTTCAAGCTGGTGGGCTTTTGCTCAAACCAGATGAGCCCACGCTCAAGCTGGCGACCTCGGGGTCTCAAACCTGGGTCCTCTGCATCCCAGTCTGACACTCTATCCATTGCGCCACCGCCTGGTCAGGCGGAGGCCTGAAATTTTTTAAAAATGTATTACATAAAGTTATTGACCTCAAGTTTTATTCATCATAAAATTCATATGTTAGGTTCGGGGAGGTGTGCTGTGGCTGCCAGAGTCTAACTCTTGGAGGAGCAGGAACAGGGAAGTGCTGATAGGGTCCCTGTGAGGCCGAGAACAAAGAGATCAGCACAAAGCTGGGCAAATATCCTGCATTCTATTGGTTAGAGACCCTTATCAGAAGTTTATGTTTGAAATTAGCCACTGAGCTAAACCCTTCCCCTGTTGCTATGTTTCGCGCAACCCCCCTAGGGAATAGCAAACTGCCACATCTGCTTCTGTATAATGCTTGCTCACTTAGGATATATAAGGACCTAGTTGTAAGCGCCAGGCTCGACTCTCGTTTGTAGCCCCCTGTGGGTACAGTGTCTCTGGACACCTTGAGAGTTCATCCCTGCACAGGTTAAACTTGGCCAATAAAGTAAGATCTAAACCCCTGAAAGTCTCTGATGTTTGTTCTCGCGCTTGGTGGATGTAACACATACAACTCCTCATCACTGTCAAAACTCCCATCCATTAGCTTGTCCTCCTCTGTGTCTGATAACAAATCACTGTCTTCATATATTGCCTCATATTCAGTTCCATCTATGGCATTTTAAATGCCACTCTTCTTAAATGACTTGACGACAGTCTCAATCTTGATATTATCCCAGGATCTTCTCACCCAGGCACAAACTTCTCCTATACAGCTAGTGCTCGACTTACGACCACAATTGGTTCTGACAGACCGGTTGTAACATGATTTGGTTGTAAGTTGAGTAGGCTATATGTACAGTACTGTGAAATGATGTTATAAAAATCTTTAAGTCATATTTTGTCATGATTTTTTCATTATTGTTATATATCATAATTTTCTTTGTTCATTTTATGCCATTTGTATCATCTCTACACCATTTTGTTTCTTATTTTTACATTTGTCAGGTTTAAGTAAAACACTGCATTACCAGTACAACTGGTTTAATATTTGCAAAGACAATTTCCTCTTGGTAGACATCTTGGGAGGGGTTTGATGAAAAATATCCAAGACACAAAACACAAATTGCTGTACTGAGTCTGGGATAATAGTTGAAATGGTGCACGTGGAGATGGTAGTGCTGCCAGAAGCTGGTCTGTACTGTCATATACCCAGCTGAGCAACCCTTGCACTGCCAGATGCAGAGCAGTTGTGGCTAGCGATTGTGGTTGTAAAGTCGAATGGTTGTAAGTTGCATAGGTCGTAAGTCGATCAATATTTGTAGTTGGTTTCTTCACTCCTCCTGCTGGTGTCAAATTGTCCCCAGAAGACTTCATCCATTGGTTCTATTCATCTCTCATGGCAGCTTTGAAGGGTTTGTTAATGGTGACATCAAGTGGTTGGAACTGGGATGTCAAGCTTCCAGGTATGGCAGCAAGTTTTTTTTTTTACTCTGCAGCAATCTCTTTGTGTTTTTTGTTATGTGTACCCTGAACTGATCAAGCACCAATAGGGCAAGTTTGAGTAAGAGCCCACCTGGTCTCCTTCTCCAAACTTTTCAAACCAGATCTTCATCCCATCATGATCCATCCAACCCTTGCATGAACATGGACAATCACTCCTTGAGGAATGTCTTCTTTTGGCATTGTTTTGCATTTGAAAATCAGCATAGGAGGCTGCTTGGTTCCATTGTCACAACAAGCTAGAACAATTGTCATCGTCGTCCCTCACTGTATTGCGGTTCACTTTTCCTGGTCTCACTGTATTGCAGATTTTTAAATTGTATATATCTAATTTTGTATCGTGGATTTTTTGCTATAATGAAGGATTTTGTGGTATATAGGTATTTTTATATATTGATTATTTTAATTATTTTTGCAGTTAAATAAGCAAAATATGTGTTGGAAAGGTTAATAACAGTGTGGGAAAGGTTTATAGGAGTGTATGTGGGGGTTATAAAGCCTTAAAATATGTAAATAGTAAAATAAATATAAGGTCGCTACTTTGCTGATTTTCGCCTCTCGTGGGGTGTTCTATAACCTAATCCCCACAATAGATGAGAGATCACTGTAATGGGTCTTTTCATGTCCACTTGTCTTCACAGTTACAGTTTTCACCCCCTTCTTATCAACAGTTCTGTTACTTGGGACATCAAATTGAAGGGGGACTTTGTCCACATTTGCAATCTGTCCCAACTCAAACTGATGTGTCTTCTGACACTGAATGACAAAACAATGAAATTCAAGGCCCTTCTGCTCATAGCTTTCAGGCATCTTTTGGGCAAGTCTGGTGCGTGTACACATGCTTAGTCCATTCCGTTTCATGAACATGAAGCACCAACTGTGTCCTCCTTTGAAATCAGTAACTTCTTTTTCATAAGCAATTCTTCTTGCCTCATGCTGGACCATCTTTGTGGACACAGGAATTTCAATTGCCCTTTGCTCTTCAATCCATATCTTCAATTCCCTCTCTAAATCAGGCCATTTCTCATGGCCTTCTTCTGCTATGGCATTTTCAGTAGGGTTTCTTCTTCCCATAGCCAGTCTCAGATTGACTTCTGAGTTGGAGGAGGACCAAACTTACGTTCAGCAGCATGATTTCCATTCACTTTTACAAACTGGATCACTTTTAACTTGCATTCAGCACTATATGAAAATATTTTCTGAGCCATTTCTGGGCAGAACGTGGCAAAATGTAACTGACCATAATATACCAGTAACAAGTGCGAAACAATGAGCGCAAAGACAACAAGCGTGAAAAAGCGAGAAATGCCAGTACAAAAAGCTATAACCACTGTATTGTGTGTCTTATACATGGTGAAATACTGTAAGTCATCTAAGTTGTATTGTTTGTTTGTTTTTTCTTTTATGACAGAGACAGAAAGAGAGACAGATAGGGACAGACAGACCGGAAGGGAGAGAGATGAGAAGCATCAATTCTTTGCTGCAACACTGTAAAGCCAGTTGCTGCGGCCACCATCACAGCCGCCTGGTCCATGCAGGTTCGCATTGGATTCGGGCAGTCGGTAAAGAAACAATGGAGCTAAAAACTCCTGAGCCATCATCTTTAATCCTAGCTTGCACCTGGTGGGTAAGTAAAAACACACACTGGGCTCCAAAACCCACTCATTCAGTGCTCACGAAGCTACTGACGTATCCGAGTTTCCTAGTGTAAAGCCAGCAGGCAGGGCCAGGGCCACTATCACAGCAGCCTTCTGGCCTATGCAGGTTCGCATTGGATTCGGACAGTCGGTAAAGAAACCATGGAGCCAAAAACTGGTGGGCCATAGTCTTTAATCTAGCTTGCACCCGGCGGGCAAGTAAAAATACACACTGGGCTCCAAAACCCAGTCACATTCAGTGCTCACAAAGCTACTGATTTATCCGAGTTTCCTAGAATCAAAGGTTTCTAGCTCAACAGCCTTATTCTCCTCAGTTCCCCATTTCCTTCCTTATCCCAGATACAAACTCTGTACAAACTGGCATCTCACTCAGTACTCCGCCATCTTGGCTGCTTTTCCTGGCCTTCTCCACGTGGCCTCCTCCCGCTGCTGGCTCTATTCTCTCTGCTCTCTCATGCTAACCTCAGGAACCAAGGGAGCAAACTCCCGCTCCGTTCCCATTTTATAGTGTAGAAATCCAAACCCTTAATCCAATATACATAATGGGGAAGTCTCTAATACAAAATCACTTCTATGAGGCATGATAGGATTGTACCACCTCACACCAAAAAGGGTGGGACAGGCTTAATCCCAAAACCAAGCCTCAGGGTACAACAATTCTCAACACACATTAATATCACCTGGGCAACGGCCTCTTTAACAAAGTGAGCATAATACATTTTATCTGCCCAACACCTAGAATCAAAGGTTTCTAACTCACCAGACTTATTCACCTCTGTTCCCCATCTCCTTCCTTCTTCCTGCACAAACTCTGCACAAACTGGCTTTTCCCTCAGCACTCCACCATCTTGGCTGCTTCTCCTGGCCTCCTTCACGTGGCCTTTCTCTGCTCTCTCCTAATGCTAATCTCAGGATCCGAGAGAGAGCAAACTCCCGGTCTGCCCCATTTTATAGTGTAGAAATCCAAACCTTTAATCCAATATACAAACAAGGAAGTCTCTGATACAAAGTCACTTATCTGAGGCATAATGGGATTCCTCATGAGAGAGCACCACCCCACATCAAAAAGGGTGGAAAAGGCTTAGTCCCAAAATCAAGCCCCAGGCTACAAGATCCTGCCTGCCCACAGCCTGCCTGTTGGGCAGATAAAATATATTATGCTCACTTTGTAAAAGATAACGCTGCCCACGTGGAGGTGCCCAGGTGATATTAATGTGTGTTGGGGGCAGGCAGAATCGTTGTAGCCTGGGGCTTGGTTTTGGGATTAAGCCTTTCTCACCCTTTTTGATGTGGGGTGGTACAATCCTATCACACCTCAGAAGGTGACTTTGTAGTAGAGACTTCCCTATTTTGTATATTGGATTAAAGGTTTGGATTTCTACACTATAAAATAGGGGCAGAACGGGAGCTTGCGCTCTTGGTTCCTGGGATGATTAGCATGAGAGAGCAGAGGGAGCAGAGCAGAGAGCAGAAAGAGGCCATGTGGCCAGGAGAAGCAGCCAAGATGACGGAGTGCTGAGTAGATGCCAATTTGTGTAGAGTTTGTATCTGGGAGAAGGAAGGAGATGGAGAACTGAGGAGAATAAGGCTGGTGAGCTAGAAACCTTTGATTCTAGGAAACTCGGATAAGTCAGTGGCTTTGTGAGCACTGAATGTGAGTGGGTTTTGGAGCTCAGTGTATGTTTTTACTTGCCCGCCGGGTGCAAGCTAGAATTAAAGAAAATAGTCTATCAGTTTTTGGTTCCGTTGTTTCTATACCAACTGTCTGAATCCAATGCGAACCTGCATGGGCCGGGCTGCTGTGATGGTAGCCCTGACGGCTGACTTTACACTGCCCCCAACACACATTAATATAATCATGCCCATCCCAAGCAAGAAGGGCAACCAATACCATCACTTGGGCAATGGGCTTCCATGTGGGCAGCGCCATCTTTAACAAAGTGAGCATAATATATTTTATCTACCAAACAGACAACTTAGTTTCTCATTGATTGCTTTCTCATATGTGCCTTGACCGGGGGGCTACAGCAGAGCAAGACAATGACCTTGAGCTCAAGCTGGTGAGCCTGGCTCAAACCAGATGAGCCTGCGCTCAAGCTGGTGAACTCTAGGTTTTGAACCTGGGTCCTCCGTGTCCCAGTCCAAAGCTCTATCCACTGCAACACTGCCTGGTCAGGCCTAAGTTGTATTGTTACCAAAAAGAAAAAGTGTTCTGACCAGGCGGTGGTGTAGTGGACAAAGCATTGACCTGGGACACCGAGGACCCAGGTTTGAAAACCTCGAGGTCGCTATCTTGAGCTGGGATTATAGACATGATCCCATTGTGGCTGCTTTGTGCCCAAAGGTCGCTGACTTGAGCAAGGAGTCAGCAGCTCCACTGGAGCC
Organism: Saccopteryx bilineata; assembly: GCF_036850765.1. Lineage (NCBI taxonomy): Eukaryota > Metazoa > Chordata > Mammalia > Chiroptera > Emballonuridae > Saccopteryx > Saccopteryx bilineata. Next base: position 104,736,626 of record NC_089495.1, read on the forward strand.
CTCCTTTCCCTGCTATCAAGGCACATAGGAGAAGCAATCAATGAACAACTAAGTTGTGGCAACTAAGAGCTGAGGCTTCTCATCTCACTCCCTTCCTGTCTGTCTCTCTGACTTAAAATATAAAAACAAAGTAAGTTTGGGATGTATTACAATAGTATTCAATAATGTAGCCCGTGGAAAAGGAGGCCATGGTGTTGTTAAGTTACCAAAAAGCTGAAAATTGATATTGATATTCTGGGAGGAAAGATCAGGCTTTTCTGTCCCATCATTCCTTTAGGGAAGGGAGGAAGAAGAATGTAGAAGTTTCTGGCTTGCAAGAACAATGGGTCATTTAGTTTTAAATCTAAAATAAAGGTTAACCCAGAAACTTCTTCTTTTTCAATAGGAGGCGGAATTTACATACCACCTTGCATTGATTGTAGTTCCTCCCCCTTCCTAGAATCTTGAGAGTAAAATACCTCTAGGCTAGTGAGGGAAGATGAACCCTGAAAGATTTGCAAATATCTTTGATTGTGTTACCTTGAAAGTCTTAATGTTTCTGTGTATCCCCTAGACAAATGTTATAATTTTATTAATGATTGTGTCATAATGTCATGCTCTCCCCCACCCGTGTGTGATCAAGGGTATATAAGCAGCCCCTGAACTATTTTTGGGACTGCACAATTTGGGTCTGATGACCCGTGTCAGCCATATGAGGGTAGCATATTTAATAAATCTCCTCCTCTAATAAAACTCTTCAAAATTCATCTGAACTGGGTGTCTCTACATGAACTCAATGAAATGAGGTACAGTGCGTTTCAGAATCTGGGGTGCGGTACTTGATAACAGTGGCACATCTGGAGAACTGCAGGATTCAGGGCACCTTGGTCAAGAAGGATATAGGTTGAAGGCTCTGAGCACTGAGTGGCAGCATTCGCTGACTTTTTTTTTTTTTTTTCCTGAAGCTGGAAACAGGGAGAGACAGTCAGACAGACTCCTGCATGCGCCCAACCAGGATCCACCGGCACGCCCACCAGGGGCTACGCTCTGCTCACCAGGGGGCAATGCTCTGCCCCTCCGGGGCGTCGCTCCACTGTGACCAGAGCCACTCTAGCGCCTGGGGCAGAGGCCAAGGAGCCATCCCCAGCGCCCGGGCCATCCTCGCTCCAATGGAGCCCTGGCTGCGGGAGGGGAAGAGAGAGACAGAGAGGAAGGAGGAGAAGGAGGGGGGGGGAAGCAAATGGGCGCTTCTCCTATGTGCCCTGGCCGGGAATCGAACCCAGGTCCCCTGCACGCCAGGCCGACGCTCTACCGCTGAGGCAACTGGCCAGGGCCCATTCGCTGACTTTTAAGACTCTTTTCCTCTCTGAAGCTTTATATTTTGTTCTAGAGGGCAGCAACTGCGAGCCAGCTTTGTTGGCTCTCTCCCATTCGCTCATCTACTAAAGCCGTTCCCTGCCATAGGTCCTGCTGTGATTGTGGTTCCTACCAGCAGGTGGCAGAGTCCCTAGACTTTTAAAATGCTAGGCATTCTGATTCAGTGGGTGAGATGTGAAGCTTGGCATTTTAAAAACTGAATTCATTTGATGACTAGGTAATATATTCACATGATTCAAAATTACCAAAGGCACAGAGTGCCAAGTCTCCTTTCTGGAGTGTTTTATTTCCTTCCAGAGATTTTCTGTCCTTATGTATCTTTCTAGAGACATTCTATGTGGAGCAGGGGTCCCTAAACTACAGCCCTAGGGCCGCATGCAGCCCCTTGAGGCCATTTATCCGGCTCCCACTGCACTTCCGGAAGGGGCACCTCTTTCATTGGTGGTCAGTGAGAGGAGCATAGTTCCCATAGAAATACTGGTCAGTTTGTTGATTTAAATTTACTTGTTCTTTATTATAAATATTGTATTAATATTTGTTCCCGTTTTTTTTTTTTTTCTTTAAAATAAGATATGTGCAGTGTGCATAGGGATTTGTTCATAGTTTTTTTTATAGTCCGGCCCTCCAACGGTCTGAGGGACAGTGAACTGGCCCCATGTGTAAAAAGTTTGGGGATGCCTGACCTGTGGTTGCACAGTGGATAAAGCCTTGACCTGGAACTCTGAGGTCGCCAGTTTGAAACCCTGGGCTTGCCTGGTCAAGGCACATATGGGAGTTGATGCTTCCTGCTCCTCCCTACCTTCTCTCTCTCTCTCTCTCTTCTCTGAAATGAATAAATAGGAAAAAATAAAAATAATTTTAAAAAAAGTTTTGGGACCCCTGATGTGGAGACTAGCAAAAAGCCTCCCCCACAAACACGCTATTTTGCACTTGTTTTTCTCACGTAAAAATATTTTGGCAATAATTTTATAGCAGTACATTAAGAGTTCTTCATTCTTACAGTTCTATAATATTTCAACATACAGAGTACATATTTCAATCTACACAATACCTGTTTGTGTTCCCTCATAATTTAGATGTTGATATCCTAACCCCTATAAGAGGTAGGCTTTAGGGAGGTGATTGAATAGTGAAGGTAGACCCTCATGAATGGGTTCCTCATAAAAGACCCCAGAGAACTCCCTAGCCCCCTCTGCTGTGTGAGGATGTGGTGAGAAGACAGCATCTATGAACCAGGCAGTGCATCCCTGATCAGAACCCAATCATGCCAGCTCATTTCTCCATTTCCCACCTGTGGAACTGTGAGAGATGTGTGTTGTTTAAGCCACCCAGTCTGTGATATTGTGTTGTGAGCTCAAATAGACTAAGACAACACCGCAATTTATTCAAACAGCCCTCTATTGATGAATACTTATCTCCAATCTTTTGCTATCACAAACAACACTTCAATCACAGTGTTTATATATGTAGAATAAATTTCCAGAAGTGGAAGGACTGGGACAGTGGTTGTGTGCATTTATGACAATGTTGCCCCCCCCCAACCACCCTGCGATGTCTGGGAGTACTTGTTTCCTGCAGCCTCCTCAACGAATGGGTAGAAAATATGTTTATAGTTCCTTTTCTGTGAACTGGATTCTAAGCATTGCCCCTGTTTCTATAGGGTTAGTGGTCTTTTTCTTATTGATTGGTGGTGTTGGGAAATAATCCTGCAGGAATCTTCCCCATTCCTGCATGGTCTGGGCCTTCTGAGCAAAGGACGTATTAGAATAGCAAACATTCTTAAGATTTAGATAAACATCCCTAGAGATGGGGTATCCTGTGAAGAGACTCAGACATGCACCCCCCAGAGACATCTCAGCATGATAAACTAGAGATGCCTTTCCCCTAGGCATCTGCTTACATTCCCAGCCAGTGAGTAACGTCCCTCTCCATGGAAGGACAAGCAGATATGTTAACAGCCTTACAAACTCAGCCTCCTAATTTGTATCCTGGCTGGATAGCTCAGTTGGCTAGAGAATTGTCCTGATACGCCAAGGTTATGAACTTGATCCCCATGCAAGACTCAACCAATGAGTGCATACAGCAAATCAATGTTTCTCTCTCTCTGTAAAAATAAATTTTAAAAATATATTTTTAAAGAGTCTCCTAATTGCCTGACCTGTGGTGGTGCAGTGGATAAAGCATTGACCTGGAATGCTGAGGTTGCCAGTTCAAAACTGGGCTTGCCTGGTCAAGACATATGGGAATTGATGCTTCCTGCTCCTCTCCCCTTCTCTTTCTCGCTCTCTAAAAATGAATAAATAAAATCTAGAAAACATAGATCCCCCTAATTTGGGCCTAGCCAGATGGCTCCATTAGTTGGAGCGTCATCCTGAAGCATAGAGGTTGGCAGTTCAATCCTCAGTCAGGAAACATACAGGAACAGAGTGATGTTCCTGTCTGTCTCCCTCTCTTTCCATTTCTCTCTCATTAAAATCAATGAATTAAAAAAATAATTTCTTAATTAAAAAGAAAGCGTCTCCTCATCTGGGAGTTCTTCTCTAGTTACCTCATCATGTGTGCAGGCAACATCCAGCCTTCTTCACATCGGCGCGCGGTGACTGAGCATGGCAACCTATGCCGGATTGTGCTCCAGCTGCTGTGAGGAGGAAACCATCCATCTCTCTGCCCAGAGGTCGTGTATTTTCTGTCAGGGACTGTGTATGAAACTGTGGTAGGTTAACTTGTTAGCTTGCAAATGGGGTAAAATCTCAGACTCTATAATTTCTGACTTAATACATAGAAACTCCCCTGTCTGTAATGTGTAATGTGAAGAATCCCATCCATATTTTAAAAAATCATACCAGGTAATTCTGAAGCAACGGCCAGGGATGAGACATGAGTGTTAGTCTTCAAGAGTCAGCATAATGCCACATCTCCCACCATGGAATCACCCATTGGACATAACTTTGGAATCTAGAGTAGGATAAGGAAAAGCCTATTGTGCAGTCACAGATGCAAAGAGCAATACAATTCACTTTATTTGTTTTTTTTTTTTTAATTTTTTTATTTATTTATTTTAGAGAGGAGAGGGAGAGACAGAGAGAGAGAGAAAGAGAGGGAGAGAGAGGAGAGACAGAGATGAGGGGAGGAGCTGGAAGCATCAACTCCCATATGTGCCTTGACCAGGCAAGCCCAGGGTTTCGAACCGGCAACCTCAGCATTTCCAGGTGGACGCTTTATCCACTGCGCCACCACAGGTCAGGCTACAATTCACTTTAGACACTAGGGAGAGCCAAGTCTTCACAGGCATTAAGTGCTTTGGAAAACAATCATTTCACAATTAAAATAGAAATGGAGTATGTTGCATTACTGAGTAATGCAAAGGTACCATAACCTTTGACTGCATTAGTGACTGCCAGGACCAATGGCTTGTGCAAAAAGCACTTCAGGTAGAAGTATTACCGTATTTTTCGCTCCATAAGACACACTCTCCCCCGCCCCAAAGTGGAGGGGAAAATGCCTGTGTGCCTTATGGAGCAAAGAATATGGTATTTTATTAAATATTTTAACATATCATTTGGTTCAGAATATTTTTTTCTTATTTTCCTCCTTAAAACCCTAGGTGTGTCTTATGGTCAGGTGCGTCTTATGGAGCGAAAAATACGGTACTCTTCTTCAGACAAACATTCATGTCTGATTACCCTCTTTGTTTTTTTTAAATTTTATTTATTTATTTATTTATTTAGTGACAGAGAGAGTCAGAAAGAGGGATAGACAGGAAGGGAGAGAGATGGAAAGCATCAATTCTTCGTTGCGGCACCTTAGTTGTTCGTTGATTGCTTCTCATATGTGCCTTGACTGGGTGGTGGGGGGGTGGCTACAGCAGACTGAGTGACCCCTTGCTCGAGCCAGTGACTTTGGGCTCAAGCTGGTGAGCTTTGCTCACACTAGATGAGCCTGTGCTCAAGCTGGTGACCTCGGGGTCTCGAACCTGGGTCCTCCGTATCCCAGTCCGACACTCTATCCACTGCACCACCGCCCGGTCAGGCTGATTATCCTCTTTTTCAAATTTAGTGTCTGCATTCAAAAAGAACAGAAGCAACCCAGGGAAAATAATGGCCCAAAGCATCTCAGGAACCAGTGAAAGCTCATTATTTACTCCATCAGCAAATCCTTATTGAATTCCCTGGCAGAGAAGGAAGATTGACAAAACCCCATTCTTGCTTTCAGAAATAACAGTCATGTGAAGACAAGGAATTGATGATTTCAGTAAAGCAGAAGAAAGGTCACCTCGCTCCAGTGTGAGTGAGGGTGGACAGGATGGTTGGAGGAACTGGCAAACCCAAAGAGGTGCTGTTCTGTAGCAATGACCGAGAGGGCTTTTCAGAAGAGAGAAGAGCTCAATGCAAAGGGTCCAAGTCTGTGTTTCACCTCGCAGCAAGAGTGGATAGGAAGAAGAGGTTGGTAAGCTTGAGCAAGTGGGCCACCGGCCCAGTTATGAATGGCTTTGTGCAGAATTTTCATTACATATTTACAATACATTGAAAGAAGTGGTCAGTTTCACCTGACCAGGCAGTTGCGCAGTGGATAGAGCGTTGAACTGGGATGCGGAGGACCCAGGTTCGAGACCCCAAGGTCACCAGCTTGAGCGCAGGCTTATCTGGCTTTAGCAAAAAGCTCACCAGCTTGGACCCAAGGTCGCTGGCTCGACCAAGGGGTTACTCGGTCTGCTGAAGGCCCGCGATCAAGGCACATATGAGAAAGCAATCAATGAACAACTAAGGTGTCGCAATGAAAAACTGATGATTGATGCTTCTCATCTTTCCGTTCCTGTCTGTCTTTCCCTATCTATCCCTCTCTCTGGCTCTTTCTCTGTCCCTGAAAAAAAAAAAAAAAAAAAAAAGGAAAAAGAAGTGGTCAGTTTCTTCTTTTAAAAAAAATAGCTTTCTATTTGCACCTTCCTGAGTTCTATACCTATATACAAAGTAGAAAGAGTAAATGTGCTGTGCCCAGCTGGCAATTTGGAAACATCCTCTTGATGAATAACCCAATTGAAATGGTAATTCCAGCAAGTGGGTCATTCCTGGGTCGAGTGCTTAGGGAACTTAGCTATAACTTAGTAGAAAACTCGAGTCTGTCTGCGATGGTGAAGTCTGGTGGAGTGAGCTCAACCACTAGAACTCTCCTATTCCTTCTCAGAGTTTGCAGCAAAATCCATATATTCAAAGCTTACAATGTGCTTTTAGTTTATATGAGTGAATTCAATTATTGGTCAATGGCTTATGATCTTCACAGAGTACTTCACTGCCCAATAACTTGCCTTGACTTCTCATGACCCTCTTATCTTACCTTGCTCCACCTGCCACCAATTACCAACCTTGAACAGAAAATACACTCCCCTCTCACATGCACCCATGCATGTATTTGGGACTGGCCACATAATTTGTGGGGCCCAGTGCAAAATGAAAACAATGGGGCCCTTTAAAAACTTAGGAATTTTTGAAAATAAATTTTTAGAAGGAAAAAGGGCAGGGATTGGGGGAAGAAACATTTATTTATTGCCTGACCAGGCAGTGACACAGTGAATAGAGCATAGGACTAGGACACAGAGGACCCAGGTTTGAGCCCTGAAGTCACCAGCTTGAGCACGGGCTCACCAGCTTGAGCAAGGGGTTGCTGGCTTGAACGTAGGATCATAGACATGACCCTATTGTCCTTGGCTTGAGCCCAAAGGTTGCTGGCTTGAAGCCCAAGGTCACTGGCTTGAGCCCAAGGTCGTTGGCTTGAGCAAGGGGTCACCTGATCTGCTGTAACCCCCCCCATCAAAGCACATATGAGAAAGCAATCACTGAACAACTAAGGTGCCATATAGAATTGATGCTTTTCATCTCTCTTCCTTTCTGCCTGTCTGTCCCTATCTTTTCTGTCTCTCACTGCTAAAAAAAAAGAAAAGAAAAGAAACATTGATTTATTGTTTACTAATTCATGCCATCATTGGTTGATTTTTGTATCTGTCCTGACTAGGGATCAAACCCACAACCTTGGTGTGATGGGATGACACTCTAATCAACTGAGCTACTTGGCCAGGGGAGAAACTTCAAGATAGTGAAAGCAGAGCATTAAGCCAAGCACATGCCCTTCTAAATGTAACTGCACGGGTTACAAACCCCTGAGGCTGGCCCTTTGTGTGCTGCAAGACAGGAGGGATAAGGGAATGGTGAATTGTGTGGTGCAGAGTACGGTCAAGTGAGTACATGCAGGCTGGGTGGGGGAGTGGAAAAGGGCTTCAGATACAGGCAACCTGAGCGGTTAGAGGAGACTATTCAGCAGAATCCTTACAGGACATTGATAGGGGAAGCTAAGAGTAGTTGGAAGGTGTTTCACACACCTCGCACTGCCCAGAAACCATAGGTTTAGTAACTAACTGCCTTCATGCTGCCCTCGGGATGCTGACGTCTGCTGCTCTCACGTTCACACCCAGCCCTCCTCCTCTGTGGACCAGAGCAGGACAGGTTGCACACTGCTTAAATGATTTCCAAAAGCTTAGTCACTTTTGCCTGACCTGTGGTGGCACAGTGGATAAAGCGTCGACCTGGAAATGCTGAGGTCGCCGGTTCAAAACCCTGGGCTTGCCTGGGCAAGGCACATATGGGAGTTGATGCTTCCAGCTCCTCCCCCCCTTCTCTCTCTCTCTCTCTCTCTGTCTCTGTCTCTCCCTCGCCTCTCTAAAAAAATAAAATAAAAAAATAGAAATAAAAAAGAATTAAAAGCTTAGTCACTTTTGCTTTTAATAGATATAAGCAGCTGGTATCGACTGTTCTGCTGATATTATGGCAATTACCAAGGGCACTGACACAGCCCATATCCCAGTTGACAAAAACCATCAATGGATTGATTCCTTTCAAGTTAATACAGAGGCGGCGGCTTAAGTGGAATGGCTTGCTAGCAGTGGAGGATGTGTCAGGACCTGACCAGGGCCAGGTTTACTTACCTTCCAGTGTTGTACTCACCACCTGTTGATGGGCGTTATTCTACCTCAGTGAGGTAGTCAAGAGGTATTTTCTTTTTGATTTCATGTGCAGTAATGTTTTCTCTTTCACTTGCCAGTTTTTGTCTTTGAATTCAACAGATTGGTAGTTGAGGGAGACTTCCAAATTGATGTACTCAAGAAGAAAATTAGCCTGGCCAGGTGGTGGCACAGTGATAGATCATTGGACTGGGATGCAGAGAATCCAGGTTTGAATCCCCGATGTTGTTGGCTTGAGTGCAGGGTTGCTGGCTTGAGCGTGGGATCATAAACATGACCCCATGATTGCTGGCTTAAAGCCCAAGGTCACTGGCTTGAGCAAAGGGTCACTCACTCTGCTGTAGTCGTCCCCCAACACCCCCCATCAAGGAACATATTAGAAAGCAATTGATGAACAACTAAGGTGCCACAATGAAGAATTGATGCTTCTCATCTCTCTCCCTTCCTCTCTTTGGTAGTTTTTGTCGTTGTTTTTGTTTTTTTTAGTGAGAGGAGGAAAGGCAGAGACAGACACCCACATGTGCCTTGACTGGGATCCACCCAGCTAGCCCACTAGGGGGTGATGTTCTGCCTATCTGGGGCCCTTGCTCCATTGCAACTGGAGCCATATTTTTTTTAGCATCTGAGGCAGATGCCATGAAGCCATCATCCTCAGTGCCCAGAGTCAACTTGTTTCATAAAGCCATGGCTGCAGAGGGAGAGAAGAGATAGATAGATTTTATTTATATATATATATATATATATATATATATATATATATATATATATATATGATAGATATATAGATAGACGGTGAGAGGGAGAGGGGTGGAGAAGAAAATGGTTCTTCTCTTATGTGCCCTGGCTGGGAATCAAACCCGTGACATCCACACGCCGGGCCGACATTCTACCACTGAGCCAACTGACCAGGGTCATCCCTCCCTTCCTCTCTGTTGTTCTCTCTGTTAAAAAAAAAAAAAAAAGAAGGAAATTACATGGGTGGGGTTCAGAACGAATCACTCCAAGATGTGCCTCTGCATTGTGTGCATTGTTTTGAGCTAAAGGCAACTTTAGCTGGGGCCTCAAAAGAAACCTCTGCCCCCTGCTGCCTAGCTACCTTGAACTAAATTAAGGGACTTGCCCTAATAAGAGATTATCAGAGACCACCTTATTTTACTTATCTATAGGACAGGACAAACTTCTAATTGATGAACATCTGCTCTTATCATTCTGCAGTGACTTTTGTGTGTGACAGAGACAAAGAGGGACAGATAGGAACAGACAGACAGGAAGGGAGAGAAATGAAAAGCATCAATTATTCATGTAGCACCTTAGTTGTTCAATTGATTGTTTTCTCATACATATGTGCCTTGACCAGGGGGCTCCAGCAGAGCAAGTGACCCCTTGCTTAAGCCAGAAACCTTGGGCTCAAGCCAGTGACCATGGGGTCATGTCTATGATCCCACGCTCAAGCCAGCGACTCCATGCTCAAGCTGGACGGGCCTGTGCTCAAGCTGGCAACCTTGGGGGTTCAAACCTAGGTCATCTGCATCCTAGTCCGATGCTCTATCCACTGTGCCACCACCTGGTTAGGTCTGCAGTGACTCTTTGAAGGCACCTTACCTCATTTCAGCTCAGAATGTCTTATATTCCTATTTTTTTCTTTCTGTGAATCTCTCATGAATATGGGGTCTCTGACTCTCATAGGTTCCCACACATTAAATTTGGTTTTCTCTCGTTAATGTCTTATGTCTTTTTGATTTTTACACCAATTGAAAGAATGTGAAGGTAAAATTTCTTCTTTCCATATATATGTATAGCTGTTTTGAATAGATGTCCACAAAATACCAACTTTCTCTGCACTTTGCCTAATTTCTACCAGCTGCTTAGGGAATGGTAGATTATACAGTGGAAAGAATAATTTTATAAACTCCAAGTTCTAGATGAGGCCATGTGCAAGCTGCAGTTGACTAAAAACTAGGATTTGCCCTGGCCAGATATCTTGGTTGGTTGGAACATTATCCCAAAGCAGAGGTTGCTGACCTGAGCACCTGTCAGGGCACATACAGGAGATCAATGTTTCTGTCTCTCCCTTCTCTTGCTAAAATCAATAAATAAATGTTTAAAAATAAAAAAAAGCTTGGATTTATCCGCTCTTTACACATGAGGAAAATTTCGAAGTACATAATTAGATTCTATGCATTACCAAACTAAATGTTAGAAGCTCTAGTAGTTCTACAGTACTTTTAAAAATCCTGGACTTCCCTGCCCAGGTGGTGGCGCAGTGGGCAGAGCGTCAGCCTCGGACGCTGAGGGACTAAGGTTCGAACTCCCGAAGGTCACCAGCTTGAGCATGGGCTCACAGCTTGAGTGTGGGATCACAGACATGGCCCCATGGTCACTGGCTTAAAGCCCAAGGTCACTGGCTTGAGCAAGATGTCACTAGTTCAGCTGGAGCACATGAGAAGCAATCAACGAACAACTAAAGTGCTGCAACTACGAGTTGATAGGTCTCATCTCTGTCTCTTTCTCGCTAAAAATTGCTGTACTCTCCTAACTGGTGGTGGTGCAGTGGCTAGAGCGTCAACCTGGGACACAGAGGTGCCCATTTGAAACCCTGAGGTCACCAACTTGAGCCCAAGGTCGCTGGCTCTAAGCAAGGGGTCACAGGCTCAGCTTGAGTCCCCTGGGCCAGGCACATGTGAGAAGCAATCAATGAACAACTAAAGTGAAGCAACTACGAGTTGATGCTTCTCATCTCTCTCTTCCTCTCCAAAAAGAGAAAAAAAATGCTGTACTCTTTTAACTTGCCATGGTCTGTGTGTCTGTTCTCAGTCAGCCGACACCTTAAGTGATTCACCTGTTATCAGAATTCTCATTTCCCCATCTGTAAATTGACTCATACATGCAAAAACTTTCATATGGCATTTTTCATCTTGGTGTTCTACCTCAAAAGCTCAGAAAAGAGCACTATTTATACACACAGAAACATGTCGAGTAAATGGAGGGGAGGGGAGGTAGTTGGGGGAGACATCACTACTTGGAAAGACGTTTTCTCCAGATTGTACAGACAGCCACTTGAGGTTCTCATTGCCCAGTGAACAATGCATCTTCAGTGGGGTGGATATCAACTGCCAGCAGTTAAGTTATCTGTAAACTTCAGGTCTGTCAGAGCAGCTAACAGTAATTCAGTGGAAGGTCTAGTACTTTTCTTTAGTTGTGCATGTTAAACACTTTTTCATCAAGGACTTTTCCTTTGGAATAATGGAATAATATGTTACCAAAAGAACTAAATACCCAAAAACCAAAACTGTTTTTCAAGCCAGTGACTTTCAAGTATGGTCCATGGATAGCCCCAGATCATAAGTGTATACAAAAACATCAGGTTGGGTTCCCAGTTCTTATGCATCTCTGGAAACTTGTGCCAACTGCAAAAAGCTGAAGCTTTTTTTCAGAAGTAGGTTAGTAGCCCACCAGGGGCGATTAGCCATACTTTTACCATATAACTAAGATTTATTATGTAACAGTGACCTACTAAGTCACTAAGATGTGGTCTTTTTTTCTTTTTTACAGTGACAGAGAGAGTCAGAGAGAGGGATAGATAGGGACAGACAGACAGGAACGGAGAAAGATTAGAAGCATCAATCATTAGTTTTTTGTTGCAACACCTTAGTTGTTCATTGATTACTTTCTCATATGTGCCTTGACCTAGGGCTGCTGCAGACCAAGTAACCCCTTGCTCGAGCCAGCGACCTTGGGTCCAAGCTGGTGAACTTTGCTCAAACCAGATAAGCTCGCGCTCAACTTGGCGACCTCAGGGTCTCGAACCTGAGGCTCTATCCACTGTGCTACCACCAGGTCAGGCTAAGATGTGGTCTTTATCATTCAAGCCCTCCTGCTTTAAGCTCCCCTTTGCTGAATATTCTACTGCAGTCAAGGCCATTCAGCTCCGTGCATGTGCACACAGGTGCTCAACTTTGGGGTGCTGTTATCAGGGTTTAAGTTGAGGTTGTTGCTGCTTTCTGTGCAATTTTTTAAAAAGATTTTTCTTACTGATTTTACAGAGAGGAGAGAGGGCAGGTGAACAAAAGGTATCAATTCATAGTTCATTGATTATTTGTTATATGTGCCTTGACCAGGCAAGCCTTGGATTTCCAACCAGCAAGCTCAGCATTCAAGGTTAATGCTCTATCCACTGAGCCACCATAGGCCAGGCTCTCCTCACAATTTTACCATTCCAGTATTGTCATCATTAGCAGTTTTGTTTATAGTTATTGGTTGACCCTGCAGGTCCGGTGATGAAATTTACAAACACATGTACTGGTGATTTAGACCTTAAAAAAATGTATTTCAAATGAGTGATGCAGACACCTCCTGCTTAAGCAGATGCACATGTAATTTTACAAAGTTCTTGTATTATGACATTTCATGGGCAATATGCTGCCTGCAAATTGGCTGTTCTCGTGAGCCTATTTTAATCAGGCCTTTTTTCCTCCTAAAACGCTGAAGATTTTACTTAACAGATTCACACCCGATAACCTTGATGCTTCCTCCTTCCTGAAACGTTTTGTCCACTAGACGTCCAGGCGGCCACTCCCTCGGTTTTCCTACTTCAGGGGCCGGGCCATCTCAGTCACCTTTGTTGGTTCATCATCTGACACATTTTTGAGTTTGAGGGCTGACTGTATCCTCACTCCCTGGGTCACCTCACCGTGTTTTGGCTTCAACAGTCATGTATTAAGGTCTCTCAAGGTCTCTCGCTTAAATCCACCCACTCTTCTCCCATGACAAATATCTGTCTATCCAATTCATTTGTATCCAGAACCCACATCTCATACAACCAGTCTGGATTCCCCATCTTAGTTTAACTCCTTTCTTCCAGATGCTCAGGACAAAACACTTGGCTTCAACCCTTAAATCCAGCTTCCACCTTCCTTCAACATATGGGCAAGTCATGTTCATCTTGATTTCCAATCCCTTCCACAACTACCACCCTAGAGTGAGTGAACTCTTCCCTCACCCAAAAATACCGATACACCCTCTATACCCTTGTTCTCCGCCTTCACTCCACTACCCAGCAGCCAGGACATGTTCTTTCAGGTCAGATCGCCACCTTTCCCTCAAAGCCCTACTACGGCTTTACTCCATGATCGGATTCCTTTTCCTATGCACTCACTCTGACTTTTGCATACTACCTCTTCTTTGGCCACCTTGTGTCCAGCCTACTGGCCACCTTATCCCCAGAACATGTCAAGCACACTCAATCATTTGCTGGAATGCTTGTGTTCATATATATTACAAAGGCTTTCCCAAACAACACTGTAAAAAAAAGTCCTTTCTCCACTACTTGTCCATACATTTAATGGCCTAGGCCTCAAATTCCACTAGAAGCCCGATTACTCAGCATCAATAAGAAAACGATGTACTTGACCAGGTGCTGGCACAGTGGATAGAGCGTCGGACTGGGATGAAGACGACCCGGTTTGAGACCCCAAGTAGCCAGCTTGAGTGCGGGCTCATCTGTTTTGAGCAAGGCTCACCAGGTTGGGCCCAAGGTCGGTGGCTCGAGCAAGGGGTCTGCTGTAGCCCCCCAGCCAAAGCACATGAGAAAGCAATGAACTAAGGTGCGGCAACAAAGAATTGATGCTTCTTATCTCTCTTCCTGTCCCTTTCACAAAAATAAAAAATGAAAATGTACGCCTGACTGGGAGTAACTTCTACATACAAAATAAGCATTCTTAGACAACTACCTGAATTTACTTCCTACATGAAACCTTGACATTGCTATTCCTGTTCTCCCAACCTCCCCATGGCTAACTCACTAAATCCAGTTTCAGCCTACATACAACCTCAAGACATTTCATTGTCAAATTATCCTCATCTTTGACCACTGCCTGAAAATTCTCTCCCCCTTAGTATGTTACAGTAAGCAAGTGGCCTCCTTGACCCAATGACTGGCACTTTACAATTTGGTGTCAAAAATCAGAGTGCTTTAAATTGTTTGTAGTATCTGGGGATTTGCTCCCAGTAACCAATGGGTATTACCTATCTGATCAGCATGTCTCAAAATTCTGGACCACACTAGGTCAAACTCCAAATTGCCAAACCACTGGATTTACCCTGGGATCACATGTCATAGGACCAGATTTAAAATAAAAATCACTGGCTTACCTTTAACCCTAAAGCGTTTAAAATGGAATCATTCAGAAGGCAAGGGTGTCAGGGAATCATCTCCCAACTTCTCTTGTCAACTCATGTTCTACATTCTTCTCTGTAGTATAACAGGTTTTTCAACTGTTTACAAGGTAATTTCTGAATTGGAAAATCTTCATGTTTTTTCAATCTTCTCCCATTCAATCCCGAGTGACAATCAGACAGAAAGGTGAGGACCCTTTTTTTCTTGCATCTGCACTTGAACCTTAGCAGACAGGAACTGCTCCAGATCAGATGCATTTATACACCACACCCACAGCCTAACTCAGATACATTGACACAACAGCTGCTTTTTCCTCTGCCTACCAGCTAACCCACACTCCACTTACCACCTCATCTTTAAAGGGGCCTGCAAACCTTTCCTGTAAAGGGCCACACAGTTAAGATTTACAGGCCCTAAAGGTCTGTTGCACTCATCTCTGCTCTTATAGTGCCACAGCCAGTGAATCAATCCATAAGCAAGCGACTATGGCAGTGCCCCGATTAAGCAGGACACCAAGTTAGATTTCACATCCCATTCGCTATTTCAATTTCCTTCTCCCATCTAAAAATGTAACCACCCTGAAATCATACAAAATAGGTGGCAGAATGCACCAGTTTGCCAACCCAGTTCCATGAGTTTGACAAAAGCTTATTACACAATTCCAGGAGACTTAGATTTCTATTGAACTTGGTCCTAACTTGATATGATAAATAATCTCAGACAATACTTTGCTTCCAACTGTTATTAGTCTCTTTTTATTCTTTTGGTAATCTCTTCCAGTTAACTACTTCCGTTTGTAGGTGATGAAATGTCTAAGGAATCCACTTCAAATGTTGGCTCTGCTGTGAGCATGGTCTTTCCCTTTCCTTCAACTCAGAATTAAAACTTTGATCCTTGCTTTTTATATTCCAGTCTCAGCAGCAGTTTGCAGTGTAGCAGTGATCTGAAGACAGTCTTATGCTTTACAGCAGTGGTCTACAACCCGGCTCTAGCTCCTCCAGGCACACTACACAGGATAGATTTATATATGGATTAAACTAAGAGGCATTCTCTCAAACGAGTTTAAATGCGTTTTATTTTTAGACAACCTACATGACATGTTTTTTCTTAAAAACAATGCCTCCGCTCCAAATCAATCAAGGTCAAAATAATGAAGAGCTCAAGATAACATCAGTCCCATTTGTCCTAGTCCTGGTGTGATGAAAAGCAGCAGTCAGTTACGATGACAGGTGATAGATCCAAATTGCCAAATTTGTTACTGTAAAAAACAAGAAAGATTTATAATGAACACCTCTCCTCCATCTGAAAGCACTTAAAATTTCTAGGCTGCAGATGTAGTCCCCTATTCAATCTGGGCTGCCACGGAGACAGACAGAAAGCGCAGGGATTCTTTCTTTCGCATCCTCGTGCAAACCAAAAGAACAACAGCAGACTGTTCAAGGTCTATCAGTGGATGCAGAACCGCCCTTACCAAATCCCAGGGAGCACATTCTCCAGAAAAGACTCACTTTCAAGAAAAGTCCCACTCACACAATGCTTTAGCCAGAAAAACTGCAGATATTCTGAAAATTTCCTTATGGCAAGGCATTTGTACTGGTCTAAGACACTGTCTTGTTGCCTCTAATCTTGGTTAGTGTACGTTCAAGTTTACCCTGTTACTAATTTAGATGAAAGCCTCTGAAAACCAGGATAATGAAGGCCTTCACCCTGTACTGTTTCCAATAGTTCCTTGCGGAGCAGATATTCATTTACTCTAACAAAGCAAGGTGCGTATCAGTATTTACTAAAAGCTAGTTAACACCAAGGTTCTCAACGATCAACTGCCAATTATCAGTAAACTCCAGAAGGATTTTAACAGTTTTCTGTAGACAACAAAGACTCTACACCACAAAGTTCTTTTACATGTGAAACCCTCTTTAGATCCCTGAAGAGAAAGAAGACCTGTTCCCACATTTAAAAAATACTGCTGTAGAATCCATTCTATCTCAGTGGCATGAAATAAGAATCACACCTAAGATGTCTCCGTTTTTACATTACTGAATTTGACTCACTTCCATGTACTTACACATTTTTCCATTTCTAAACCATCCTTAAAGAAAATCATATATGGGGTCACACCATCCTCACGGTAGTCCAGTAGAGCAACCATGCCATCTGGATTCATGTTTTCACCAATAAAGAACTTAGGAAGCAAACAATAAACATCTAGAATTAGACCATTATATACAGATGTGTCATATCAAAACAAAGTGAAATTTAACAATCAAAAATGTTAAATCTATCCCAGAACATCATGACTTATAAGAATTTCAGAGAAAGAAGATAGAAGATGCTCAGTAATCAAACATCTGGTCCTGAGTAAAGCACTAATAATGACCAAATACAGAGAAATACAGAAACACTGTAGGCTTTCTGGCAACTTACCTCTCTCAGAACCATATATATCATTTTAAACCCTACAAACACATTACAAAGTCAGGTACACGACAATAATGCTGCCAATGAGTGAGCACATATGGGGAAGTATCTTATACATGCACGCATTGGTGAAACCCAGAAAATCAAATAGCAGTTGTGATGGGTTTTTTCTTAATTATGAAGTCTTAGAATTGTGAAGTATAAAACTTAATAATTAAGAGCAGTCGTGTAAGTTCCCCAAAAGGAGCTCACCTCTATCAGAAAGAGCTCCAGTGGCAATGAGATGCACTGAATTATGAAGAAAACTGGGAAGGAAGAACAACTAGTAAATGTCATCTGGGAAGGGATGCGATTCTGGAATCAGAAAACAAGATCTGGAAACACACCTGGGAGCAGAGAAGGCTGTACTACTGGAGCTGAACCTCTGGCCTACTCAAACTGCTCAAAAGCCCAAGAAAATCAGCTCAATTTCATTACAGACTCAGCAAGAAACAGCTGAAGCTGTATAATCCTTTAATCCAAATATTTAAGGTATTTATTTACCTGGTAGTTTTTGAAATTGGCAAGGATGTGCTTGATTTGTTCTGCAGCCCCTGTCATAAAAGGCTTTACTCTTTCTGGTCTCTGTTCTTCAAGTTTTCCTTTGATTCTAAAAGGATGTTTTATTAACAGGTTAATATATTAACTTCTGAGCAAAATAAGTATATACCCTAAGTAAAAATAAAAACCCAATGAAAATAGCAAGTAGGTGTCACTGTGCAAAATAACTAGGCTCAATGGATGTCTCAAAACCTCAGTTAACTTATTTCCAAAGTATTATTCTAAAAAGGTAAAGCCAGACTGCCTCAGTATGCTCACATTAGTTTATTTATAGGCTCCCTCTCCTTGGAGCACACCTGTGCCCCTCCTTTACTCTAGCATGCTCTTTTGCTTTCTCCTAAACTCCAACAGTACCCATGAGACTTGCACCCAGGAGCAGTGCACAGCAGGTCTTACCCACGGAACCTGTCTCCAAGGCCCCCTTTTCTCTGACTTTTTTTTTTTTTAATTTTTTTAAATTTTATTTATTCATTTTTAGAGAGGAGAGAGACAGAGAGAGAGAAGGGAGGAGGAGCTGGAAGCATCAACTCCCATATGTGCCTTGACCAGGCAAGCCCAGGGTTTCGAACCGGCGACCTCAGCATTTCCAGGTCGACGCTTTATCCACTGTGCCACCACAGGTCAGGCTTCTCTGACTTTTCAGAGAACTAACACAGCAGCTCTGCCTCGGCCCATTTCTATCACTGTGACTTTCACTTCACTGAGTCCACACAGCCCACACGCCCCACTCCTTTCTTATAACGTTAGTGTGCCAAAGCAGTGTGCCTAGGCTTTCCCACTTCTGTCCTAAGACCTTCCTTGTTTCACTATCCTCAGCTTTAATATACATACTCTCAAAATCACCTAGATTTGTGTTGTTAAATCTTTCCTGTAGGAATCAAGAACCCACACACAAAAAAAGAGGAGTAAGCACCCTTATGAGCTCATTATTATAAAAGAGGTAACACTTCCCCACAAGTATGCCTGCTGCTAAAGAATCTCTACATTAGTCAATCCCTAAATCCTAAGGTGCCAGACATCACCTGGGTGTTCCATATCACTTACGATTTCATGTAATCCTTGATGTACTTCTTGTAGGCTTCTTTTGTGAAGCTGGTTTCCTGCAAATGATGGTTCATGACAATATCAACACCCGTGATTACTGTGCTTTCGGTGCCGTCGCCATCGGGGCCTTCAGCGGAGGCATTTCCACCAATAAGTGAGTCATCAATGTTACCCTCTGTCCTACTGACCATCTGCGTTAAGAAATAGTTAAAAAAAAAAAGTTTAGTTGCAAACAGATATTCTTAACCTTAACACAAACGCATCCAAGAAAATTTTCTATACACGCATCATCTTCCGCCCCGCCCCCCCAGAGGTTTTTGGTTTCTGTTAAAAATCACCAAAACATTGGAGGGGGGGCCGGTATTTATGACACCTAATTTCCTGAAACACCTTAACAAGAACTTTTTTTGACCAGAATGAAAATGGGATTACAACTAAGTGAGGTTTTCTGTGGGCTCTCGGGTTGAGAGCAAGTAGGCACAAGGTAAACTCTTCAAGGGCTTGGGAATCCCAAGCCGCAAACGCAGACAACCTGTCCCAGACAGGCCTTGGGGAGGACGGGCGCCCAGGCGGCGGACCTATTTCCAGGCTCAGCTCCGCCTCCACTTTTTCTAGAAAAACCCAAGCCCGGAAAGAGTCTTCTCTGCCAGGAGGCAGCGAAGAGGATTGCACAATCTCGGGCGGGGGAGCGGCGGAAACCCGAGCTCGCCCACTCTCGCCTCCCCCACGCCGCAGCCGGACGACTCACCTTCCCCTCTACCTCCAGGCACAGCCCGTCTGCGATCTCCCGGATCTTGTAGATATCGGAGAACATCTCATCATCTGCTTGGAGACACGGACCAGCCGTCACGACGCGCCCGGGCCGAGGCCGGCGCCTCCATTTCCCGCGCTGGCTGGAGGCACGCGGCCCTCACCCTTCCGGGGCGCTGGAGCCCCGGCGCGTGCCCCAAGCACCGACCCCACCCCGCTCCGGGGAAGGCTGCCGGAATCTGCTAGGCCTCAAAGAGCGGCGGCGTCCGTCTTCCCCGGCCCCACCCGCATCCCATCCCCTGCGCGCGACAGTAGAGGTACAGCAGTCACGACTCACGGCTGATGAGGTCCCGGTAGATGATCATGATTGCGGCTGGAAGGAGACGACGGCGGCGCTGGCTTAGCGGGAGCCCGGAGCTCGGAGCGAGCACGGTGCAGCCGGAGCGGCGCTCGGGGGGAGGGGGGAGCGGGCGGAAAAGGCCGACTCAGCCGCTCCCCAACCTCATATAGAGGGCAAGTCCCCCTACGTCATCGCCCGCTGCGCCTCCGGAAGCGCCGGAAACGGTGACGTGGCACGCTGAGCCGCGTAGGGGGCGGGGCCACAGCGCCTGCCGGGGTGGAGGCGGGAGGCGAGCATCCGGGGACTTGGCCCGGGGACGCAAGGCCTCGTTTTACGGGGCTCGAGGAGGCGGGAGTGGTGAGGGGTGAGGCGTGAGGACCCCCGGGGGTGGGGGTGGGGGGTGGAGGAAGGGACCTAGATCCGTGACCTGGGGGAGATTGGGGAAAGCAGGGCCTGGGACCTCCGGGAAAGTGCTGAGCCCGAGTGGGACTTAGTGAAGTCTCTTCAAGCTTCCGCGCCACGCGACGCCAAACGCAAGTTCCCAGCCCCTGTGGGAGTGAAAGTATCAGATTTCTGGATTACTTTCTCATAAATCCCTGTCGTGGAGGACTTGACGTCTACGGAGGGTCGGGCCTGGAGGCCTTGGGAGACCACAGGATGAGGGCCGGGGTGTGGGGCTTTTGAGCGGCCTCTGTGCTTTCCGAGGGCCTCGGAAACTTCAGCGTCTCCCCACGGGGTCTCCAGCTGGAGTTCCCAGAAGCCTTTGTGGGGCCGAGCTGAGTCCGCGAGGTGCGACCCGCGTCGTCCCGCCAGGCCCTGGGGAAGGTCGTCGCGGGAGTTCTCACCACTTCTCATCTCCGTTTGATCCCGTATTTGAAAGTTTGCGTATTCCTAAGGCAGACAGCCAAAGGGCTATTTCTGTTTTGCACTTGGTCTTGAATTATGTACTTCGTCCGAAAAAAGGGTACGTTGTCACTTTAAGTTGAAGTTAAAATTATATCCCAAGTGCGAGAGAGTTAAACAAAATGGGGAGCTTCCCACCTGACACAATTACTGAATACTAAAAAACAAAACAAATTTGCCTATTTAGTCAGTTTAAGCCAGTATGAAACCTGAGAACTTGTTCCATTCCAAATGTTTTTGTGCTCTTCTGTACAGTTTTATGTTCATTTAAAACATTGTTTAATGTTTTTAAAAAAACAGGCGCATTAGAAATACTGGAGTCAAAGTCCAGAGATCCCGACTGTGAACAAGTTAAATCTAGTCCCAATCAAAATTTAATTCTTGTAAGACAAAGAGTCAATGTTAACACAATCATTTTTCTTAAATCCAAAATAAAGCATTTCACAAACAGAGAGCGACCCTTGTGAAACAGCAGGACACAGGACAGCGAGATGACCTGAGGGAGGAGTCACAATGGGAAAGCCAGGGAATGGAACGCCACCAGATGGGGCCCTGGGCTGCACCGCCCAGGAACTGGGAGGGAGCTAGAAATGGGTTGAAGGGATTCTGAAAAGTGACATCTGACAGATTGTCCATGAAGGAGTGATCTCTCAAACTTTGATTTTTTTGTGGATATATAGATGAAACCTTGTTAGCCCTGGTATACCACAATTTATTTTACTCAGCTTTAACATTTTTAAATTCTTTAGAAATATTCCTTTTCACCCATACAGTCCCTTTACTCACCGATTTTATGTTTAGTTAAAAAACATTTCTTTTAATTTATTGATTTCAGAGCAGAGAGAAAGAGATGGGGGAGCAGGGAGCATCAAGTCACTTTTTTTTTTTTACAGAGACAGAGGGATAGATAGGGATAGACAGACAGGAATGGAGAGAGATGAGAAGCATCAATCATCAGTTTTTTGTTGCGACACCTTAGTTGTTCATTGATTGCTTTCTCTTATGTGCCTTGACTGCGGGCCTTCAGCAGACCGAGTAACCCCTTGCTCGATCCAGCGACCTTGGGTCCAAGCTGGTGAGCTTTGTTCAAACCAGATGAGCCTGCGCTCAAGCTGGTGACCTCGGGGTCTTGAACCTGGATCCTCTGCATCCCAGTCCGACGCTCTATCCACTGCGCCACCGCCTGGGCAGGCAAGTCACTTCTTGTATGTGCCTTGACTGGGCAAGCCCAGGGCTTCAAATTGGCAACCTCAGCATTCCAGGTTGATGCTTTAGCCACTGCGCCACGACAGGTCAGGCAAAAACTTATTTTTCAAGTTTTATTAAAATAGCCACAGTGAAAAGAAGTACCTGTACTGAAGTTGGAGTCAATGCACCCTACGTTGAAATTTTGACTTTTATCTGCTGCTATTTCTGTGATCTTGAGAAGGAGCTTCTCTACGCGTAAGTGTAAAATGAATTTTTGTGAGTTAAAAGAGTTTGGGGAATTAAGATAATGAAAAAATGTCTGACATTCTCAATAGGTTACTAATAAATATTGGTTCGATTTGAATGCATAATTCTTCCCAAATTTTAGCACTTTTTAAAGTATTCCTGAAACTATTCCATTAACCCTCTGTTACTTGGAAGTATTTTGGGGATTTATTTGATATAGGTTGTACTAAAGATATTCTGTTTAAGCACAACAGCAATAGTGGATCACTGAAAGAATTCAGTCTGAGCCTTATGAGCTTTCTAATCTCAGGTTCATATTTGATAGCTCATGGCAATTCAGTTACTAGACACCCTAAAAATAAAATTTTAGAGAAACCTGATTTGAGTTTCAGGATATTTTGTAAGCTCCATCCTGTGGTCTAAAGCAGTGGTCTCAAACCCCCGGGGTTGGGAAAGAATAAATAACTACATTATTTCCGTTTTATTTATATTTAAATCTGAACGATGTTTTATTTTTTAAAAATGACCAAATTCGGCCCTGGCCGGTTGGCTCAGTGGTAGAGCGTCGGCCTGGCGTGCAGGAGTCCCGGGTTCGATTCCCGGCCAGGGCACACAGGAGAAGCGCCCATCTGCTTCTCCACCCCTCCCCCTCTCCTTCCTCTCTGTCTCTCTCTTCCCCTCCCGCAGCCAAGGCTCCATTGGAGCAAAGATGGCCCAGGCACTGAGGATGGCGCTGTGGCCTCAGCCTCAGGTGCTAGAATGGCTCTGGATGCAACAGAGCGACGCCCCAGAGGGGCAGAGCATCGCCCCCTGGTGGGCATGCCGGGTGGATCCTGGTCAGGCACATGTGGGAGTCTGACTACCTCCCCATTTCCAGCTTCCGGAAAAAAAAAAAAAGACCAGATTCCCTCTGTTACATCCATCTAAGACTCACTCTTGACGCTTGTCTCAGTCACGTGATACATTTTTCCGTCCCACCCTAAAGGCCGGTCCGTGAAAATATTTTCTGACATTAAACCGGTCTGTGGCCCAAAAATGGTTGGGGACCACTGCGCTAAAGAGTCTGTGCTGTACCTTGAAAACCTCAGAACACTGGTAATGTAGTTAGGGAAAAATTAGACACTTAATTGCAAGCCACTGACAGGATTTGGCTTTATCTAAACTGATTTGCTTTTTCTTAGGTATCATTTGAATTTTTTATAACATTCTATCCCTTACAAAGCCACTGCTTTGTAAGCAAAATCTAAAATTGTCTTAAATTTTGCAGCTGCATATGACTTAGTATCTGTTGCAATTAAAGAGATTTCAAAGGCAGGGTCTTTTGGCCTCTTGACAGAGTGCTTACATGAGAAAGCTTTAGGAGGAATCACCATTTTGTCAATTAGGGATCGACTACAATCCTTGGCCACATTATAGTTTATATTCTCTTAATAAGGAAATTCAAGGATACGTAGTCCAGACTGAAGCTATGAAGCCATTGTGGCTTATTGTGCATCAAGTATCTAGGATCTCCTTTCATCTCCACCACCTGTATGATCTACAGCAGATGCTGGAATTCCAGCCATCTCATCCACCTCGTAGGCAGTGATAACAGGGGAAGGACCAAAAGGGGGCATTCTAGCTGTGTGTTTCCCTTCCAAGGAGCTATTCTAGAAACCCCACTGAACTATTACAAAAGGATGCAATCTAGTTGCAACAAGGAAGGCAACAAACTGCAGGCTTTTCGCTCATTGCCATGGGCTCACTGCCACACGGAATAAAATCAGGATGTTGTTATGAAGAATGTAAGCAGCTAGCAATCCTTGCTGTTGTTCTCAGCTTAGAGGTCTTCATTATTTTGCTTCCCCGGGGGGTTGGGTTCAAAGGTATGAGATTGATTTGCAAACCTGAATACCAGTAATTTAGCAGAAGGAATTCTTAGCTAGTTTGATATTCTTTTTTTTTTTTTTTTTTTTTTGTATTTTTCTGAAGCTGGAAACGAGAGACAGTCAGACAGACTCCCACATGCGCCCGAACGGGATCCACCCGGCATGCCCACCAAGGGCGACGCTCTGCCCACCAGGGGGCGATGCTCTGCCCCTCCGGGGCGTTGCTCTGCCGTGACCAGAGCCACTCTAGCACCTGGGGCAGCGGCCAAGGAGCCATCCCCAGCGCCCGGGCCATCTTTGCTCCAATGGAGCCTTGTCTGTGTGAGGGGAAGAGAGAGACAGAGAGGAAGGAGGGGGGGGTGGAGAAGCAAATGGGTGCTTCTATGTGCCCTGGCCGGGAATCGAACCCGGGTCCCCCGCACGCCAGGCCGACGCTCTACCTCTGAGCCAACCGGCCAGGGCCTAGTTTGATATTCTTGATGCTCCCTGCTCCAACTTACAGGGAAAGTAGAAAGTAGCCAAATAACAGAAAATGTGGTTTGATTAATGAGGAATTAGGTGAGGGAGTTGGCATACAGTATATGATTGTGACAGAAGGTGATTAGAAATGAACCACCTAAACTGGACTATTGATGTGTAATCTGACCCCTTCATTTTGAGATAGTAAATTCTCATTTCTCTTTTTTCCTATCCTCTTCATACTCTAATAACAAATCATTACTTCAGTCAAGTTACAAGACAAGATTCTTTCCTTTACTTTTTTTACTTTTTTTTTTTTTTTTTTTTTGTATTTTTCCGAAGCTGGAAACGGGGAGAGACAGTCAGACTCCTGCATGCACCCGACCAGGATCCACCCGGCACGCCCACCAGGGGGCGACGCTCTGCCCCTCCGGGGCGTCACTCTCTTGCGACCAGAGCCACTCTAGCACCTGGGGCAGAGGCCAAGGAGCCATCCCCAGTGCTTGGGCCATCTTTGCTCCAATGGAGCCTCGCTGCGGGAGGGGAGGAGAGAGTCAGAGAGGAAGGAGAGGGGGAGGGGTGGAGAAGCAGATGGGCGCTTCTCCTGTGTGCCCTGGCCGGGAATCAAACCTGGGACCCCTTGCACTCCAGGCCGACGCTCTACCACTGAGCCAACCGGCCAGGGCCCCAAGATTCTTTCCTTTACAGCAGAGTTGTTCCAAAGAACTTCCTGTGATAATTGATATGTTCTATATCTGCTCTAATACAGTAGCCACTGGCTACTTGTGGCAATTGAGCACTTGAACTGTGGCTAAATGTGACTGTGGAACTAAATGTTTTCTTCTATTTAATTTTAATTAATTAAAATTTTAATACCCATGGCTAGTAAATTTATTGGATAGCAGAGCTGTATAATTTAAGCTCTATGAGGTAGGGGCTATGTTTTGTTAATACTCCCAGCACTAGAACAGGGCCTAACTGAATTGTTGAATGAATAGATGAAATTGTTAGGACAAGGGTCTTAAGGTTTGTGCAGTTTTAACTAAATGCTATTCTTGCTAAATGTTAAAATGTAGCATAGTATTTTGCAGACCTTATGTTATAAACAGGATGAATTTGACAGGAACTCAACCAGATAAGTGTAGCCAACTACAAAGAAGAAATCAGTGTGTAATTAATCAAATAGTGTATATAAGCAAGGCTAAGCTTTCCTTCTGGGAAAGAGTTTTTTGGATGTGATTTCTTATTTCCTTTACTTGCTGCTAGTGAATAAAACTATCTAACAACCGCCATGTCTTGTTCTTGAATGAAACACCCCAAGCAGAGAACCTTGTGTTCTGTAATAGATGTATAAGTACTTTGTCATTCATCCTATAAAAGAGTAAGTGAATATCAGAGTTGTAGGGCCAGCAGTCGCGGCTGTCACAGCCTGGCACATGCAGGTTCCCATTAGATTCGGACAGACGGTAAAGAAACAGCGGAACCAAAAACTGGTGGGCCATTCCTTTATTCTAGCCTCGCAACTGGCTGGTGAGTAAAATCACACACAGAGGGCTCCAAAACCCACTCACACATTCTCCAGTTCTACAACCAGGAGAATCTCCCGGGCTTCCCTAGAATCAAAGGCCCCCACCAGTCTCAGCAGAGCTCACAAAGCCGCTCGCCCCTTTGGTTCCCATCTATACACCTCCCTTCTCATCTCTGCACAAAACTGGCTTCTCCTATACCAACTTGGCTTCTTTTTTCTTCTCCTTCTTAAAACTTTTTGGTGCGCCTGACCTGTGGTGGTGCAGTGGATCAAGTGTCAACCTGGAATGCTGAGGTCGCCAGTTTGAAACCCCGGGCTTGCCTGGTCAAGGCACATATAAGAGTTGACTAGAAAGCCCGGCGGTCATACGAAATGACTGCTGTTCTAGATATTATAAATTGTAATTAAAATGATTTGTGCAAAGGTGTCTGCTAATTCAAACTGAATTACCCAGGGCAGGCGGCGAGGACACCCCTTTGCTTACTGCCCCACAGGGTTTCCCCCTTCTACTTGCTTAATTGCTTAAAGTAGAGTGCAATGAAGGAAACCACTGGCGGTACATTTAAGAGCCACCGCTAGCTCAATAAATAAAGGTGATTTAAATAATAAAATGTTAATTCACATGTCAAAGATCTCTTTGTACACAACATTTCTTGTGTAGATCTTTCTATCATTTTTAAGCTCGCCTTGCAGAGGACCATCAATTATTTTTAATTTTACGTCCATTCTTTCATGAACTCTTGAACAGGCAACATAAAGTTGACCATGTCCAAATGCAGGCTCAGGTAAAAAAATGCCAACACGCTTAAGCGTTTGGCCCTGAGACTTATTGATGGTCATAGCAAAGGCAAGTTTTACAGGAAATTGTCTACATCTCAATTGAAACAGCAACCCTGTTTGAGATGGAGCCAAATCAATTCTTGAAATGACATGTATTTCACGTTTAGAGGAGCCAGTCAAAGACTTAGCTAATATGACATTATTTTTCAATTGGAGAACCTTTAGTCTTGTACCATTGCAAAGACCCCTTCTGGTGTTAAGATTTCTTAACAGCATAATAATTGCTCCAACCTTTTTTTTTTTTTTTTGTATTTTTCTGAAGCTGGAAACAGGGAGAGACAGACAGACTCCCGCATGCGCCTGACCGGGATCCACCCGGCACGCCCACCAGGGGCGATGCTCTGCCCACCAGGGGGCGATGCTCTGCCCATCCTGGGCATCGCTCTGCCGCGACCAGAGCCACTCTAGCGCCTAGAGCAGAGGCCAAGGATCCATCCCCAGTGCCTGGGCCATCTTTGCTCCAATGGAGCCTTGGCTGCGGGAGGGGAAGAGAGAGAGAGGAAGGAGGGGGGGTGGAGAAGCAAATGGGCGCTTCTCCTATGTGCCCTGGCCGGGAATCGAACCCGGGTCCCCCGCATGCCAGGCCGACGCTCTACCGCTGAGCCAACCGGCCAGGGCCTTGCTCCAATCTTCAACCTCAATTTGTGAGGTGGCATGCCAGAAGGAGGGACTATTTGAATGCCATGGCAACTTCACCCCATTGGCTAGTACAGTTACGCAAGCAACCAATAAGCTATCCGCGACAAACAGACACTTAAGCCGCATATAATAAAGATGCTTCCTGCTCCTTCCCACCTTCTCTCCCTGTGTGTTTCTGTCTCTCCTCTTTGAAATGAATAAATAAAATGAAAATTAAAAAATAACTTTTAGGGGCCCTGGCTGGTTGGCTCAGTGGTAGAGCGTCGGCCTGGCGTGCAGGAGTCCCGAGTTTGATTCCCAGCCAGGGCACACAGGAGAAGCGCCCATCTGCTTCTCCACCCCTCCCCCTCTCCTTCCTCTCTGTCTCTCTCTTCCCCTCCCGCAGCCAAGGCTCCATTGGAGCAAAGTTGGCCTGGGCGCTGAGGATGGCTCTGTGACCTCTGCTTCAGGCACTAGAATGGCTCTGATTGTGGCAGAGCGACGCCCCAAGATAGGCAGAGCATCATCCCCTGGTGGGCATGCCGGGTGGATCCCGGTTGGGCGCATGTAGGAGTCTGTCTGACTGCCTCCCTGTTTCCAACTTCAGAAAAAAACCCAAAAAACAAAAAACCCCACTTTTGGGTACAAAACCCCTCCTCCAGCAAATATTAGCATAAGAA
Organism: Saccopteryx bilineata; assembly: GCF_036850765.1. Taxonomy (NCBI): domain Eukaryota; kingdom Metazoa; phylum Chordata; class Mammalia; order Chiroptera; family Emballonuridae; genus Saccopteryx; species Saccopteryx bilineata. The sequence goes on from NC_089495.1 coordinate 104,764,648, forward strand.
TATCCCTTCCCAAGCAGGAAGGTAATTAGCAGTGTCACCTGGCAGCGCCATTTTTAACAAAGTGAGTAAACAAAATCACATTTTACAAACATTTGCCCAACACAGAGTTATATTTAATTAAAAAAACAGATTTTATATATAAATTTTAGAGAGGAGGCAAGGAGGAGGGGAGAGAAGGGGAGAGAGAGAGAGAGAGAGAAAGAGAGAGAAGAGGGGGAGTAGCAGGAAGCATGAACTCCCATATGTGCCTTGACCAGGCAAGCCCAGGGCTTTAAACCAACGACCTCAGCATTTCATGTCGATGTTGCATCCACTGTGCTACCACAGGCATATTTATATTCTTTTAAATCTCCCATCCAGATTACTAAATTGTTTGTGGGCTTCTTTCTAGTGACTTCTTTCCTGGTACATCCTGTCTGTCTACCCACCACTCCCCATAACAGCCCTGGAATTCAGCTCATAGTAGAAACCCAATTATTTTAAAATATCAAAGAAAACTTAGGATTTTGAAAGAAAAGCCCTAAAGCCCTAAAGCCCTGGCTGTGTAGCTAATTTGGTTAGTACGTTGTCCCAATATGCCAAGGTTGTAGGTTCGGTCCCTGGTCAGGGTGTATACAAGAATCAACCGATAAATGCATAAATAAATGGAACAACAAATCAATGTTTCTCTCTCTCTGTCCCTCCCTCCCTTTCGTCATACAATAAATAAATTTAAAAATTTTTAAAAAGAGAAGGCCTGAAGATCATTAAATTTCATTACAAGAACAAAGCAAGGTACAGAATAGTATAAATAGTGTCATCCCTTTTAGGGAAAGTTACTCACGTGTTTTCAGAAGTTTCATAAAATATTAATATTGGAAATTATAATTGGCGTTAATGTAGAGAAAAGACATTTTTTATTTTAATTTTATAATCAGCACTCTGAATCTTTAGCATGTGTATATATTACTTTTTTTTAAAGAGAATCAGAAAGGGGGAGAGGAATGAGAAACATTAATTTGTAGTTGCTTCACTTTAGCTATTTATTTATTTTTATGACAGACAGAGAGAGGGACAGATAGGGACAGACAGACAGGAAGGGAGAGAGATGAGAAACATCAACTTTTTGTTGTGGCACCTTAGTTGTTCATTGATTGCATTCTCATATGTGCCCTGACTGGGGGAGGGGGGCTACAACAGATTGAGTGACCCCTTGCTCAAGCCGGTGACCTTGGGCTCAAACTGGTGAGCCTTACTCTAACCAGATGAGTCCGCACTCAAGCCAGCGACCTCAGGGTTTCAAACCTGGTTCCTCTTGCATTCCAGTCTGATGCTCCATCCACTGTGCTACCGCCTGGTGAGGCATTTTAGTGTTTTATTGTTTTTCATACATGCCTTGACCAGGGTGCTCCAACTGAGCCAGTGACCCCTTGCTCAAGCCAGTGATCTTGGGCTCAAGCCAGTGACCTCATGCTTCTAGCCAATGACCTCTGGGCTCTAGCTAGTCACCTTCGGATCATGATGATGATGATACCACAGTTAAGCCAGTGACCTGCGTTCAAACTGGTGACCTTGGGTTTTTGAACCAGAGCCCTTAGTGTTCCAGGCTGCTGCTCACTGCACCACCGCTAGTCACGCTATACTTTTTTTTAAATAGAATTTATTGGAATGACATTGGTTAACAAAATTATACAGATTTCAGGTGCTCAATTTTATAATACATCTCTGTACACCATATTGTTTGTTCAACCTCCCAAATCTTTGTCCATCATCATTTATCTCCCCTCTACCCTCCCCGCCACTTGCAGTCACCACACTGTTATCTGTGTTCATGAGTTTCTTCTCTTTTTGGCCATTTTTCTCAATCCCGTCACCCCCCTCAACCAGCCTCCCACCCACAGCTGTCAGGTGTGTTACTTTTATAATTAAATTATCATATTGCAGTCTTCCCAGACCTAAGGATTCTATGCACTAATAACATTTCCTAAGAAATTTGAATCTCCATATAAGTTTGCCAATAAAGCCATTAAAAATAGGACCATAGGCTCTGACTGGGTTGCTCAGAGCATCGTTCCAATACACCAAGTTTGTGGGTTTGATCCCCAGTCAGGGCACATAAAAGAATCAACCAATGAGTGCATAAATAAGTGGAACAACAAATCAGTGTTTCTCTCTCTCTTTCTCCCTTCCTCTCTCTTTCTCTCCCTTCCTCTCTCTAAAAGTAGATAATCACAACTATACCATTGCCATTTCATGAATGAAAGGACATCCATAAATAATGGATAATCCTATAAACTGAATACATTTAGATCTGTAAGAAATTCATTACATTGTCCTTACTTTTCTCATTTTTGGATAGCTAGTAGAGAGCAGAGTGAAGGGGCCCAAGTTTATGGACTTCTGAATCCTAATTGGGTCCTTTTGGTTGAATAAACAAAAATACATGCTTGAGTATAGCTAGATGCTTTGAATTCTGACACCAGTCAAGCTTCTTAGAATGAGTGAATACAACACTTGTTTTGTGAGGCAGCAATGAATAAAAGAGTGAAACTCAATTGCAGCATATTTGGAAGCAGTATTTAATTGGTCTAATTCATCTTTGAAATTTGTCACATAGTTGAGATGAGAGAAAACAAGCTGTTGGTATGGCAACAGTTATTTTTCAAGGTTGCTTTAGTAGAGGGTCACTGGAATGTTAACTATGGAAAAAGAAGCAATTTTTTCAGATCCTACAGGGCACACTAGTCATAATTTATAATGGCTTTTAGAACAAAGTTTTAATTCTGTTTGAAATATTTGTAGAAATTTGTTCAAAAGTGCAAGAATTAAAGTTATAGTAATTATACAAGAATATATATGAGGTGTCCCTGGCCTGATAGTTCAGTTAGTTAGAGCGTCAGCCTGATATGCTAAAGTTGCTGGTTTGATCCCAGGTCAGGGAACATACAGGAACAGATAACTATTCCTCTCTCTCTCTCTCTCTCCCCACCCCTTGCTCTCTCTCTAAAATTAATTAAAATTTTTTTGTTATTTTTTTGTGACAGAGACAGAGAGAGGGACAGATAGACAGGAAGAGAGAGATGAGAAGCATCAATTCTTTGTTGCAGCACATTAGTTGCTCATTGATTGCTTTCTCATCTGTGCCTTGACAGGGGCGGGGGGCTACAGCAGAGTGAGTGACCCCTTGCTCAAGCCAGCGACCTTATGCTCAAGCTGGTGAACCTTGCTCAAACCAGATGAGCCTGCGCTCAAGCCGGAGACCTCTCGGTTTCAAACCTGGGTCCTCCGCATCTCAGTCCGATGCTCTAGCCCAGGGGTCCCCAAACCACAGCCTGTGGGGCATATGTGGCCTCCTGAGGTCATTTATCCGGCGTCGCTCACATACAGTACTACTTCCGGTGATGTGTCACGCACATGTCATGGCTCCGGAAGCGTGTCATATCACTTGTTACGGCTAGCAGTGACAAATATGGAATCAGACATTGGCCATCTCATTAGCCAAAAGCAGGCCCATAGTTCCCATTGAAATACTGGTCAGTTTGTTGATTTAAATGTACTTGTCCTTTATTTTAAATATTGTATTTGTTCCCATTTTGTTTTTTTACTTTAAAATAAGATATGTGCAGTGTGCATAGGGATTTGTTCATAGTTTTTTTTATAGTTCAGCCCTCCAACGGTCTGAGAGTCAGTGAACTGGTCGCCTGTGTAAAAAGTTTGGGGACCCCTGCTCTAGCCACTGCGTCAACTCCTGGACAGGCTCAAAAAATTTTTAAAGAATATATTTGAGCCCTGGCCGGTTGGCTCAGTGGTAGAGCGTCGGCCTGGCGTGCAGAAGTCCCAGGTTCGATTCCCGGCCAGGGCACACAGGAGAAGCGCCTATCTGCTTCTCCACCCCTCTCCCTCTCCTTCCTCTCTGTCTCTCTTCCCCTCCCGCAGCCGAGGCTCCATTGGAGCAAAGATGGCCCGGGTGCTGGGGATGGCTCCTTGGCCTCTGCCCCAGGCGCTAGAGTGGCTCTGGTCCTGACAGAGCGATGCCCCGGAGGGGCAGAGCATCGCCCCCTGGTGGGCAGAGCATCGCCCCTGGTGGGCGTGCCGGGTGGATCCCGGTCGGGCGCATGCGGGAGTCTGTCTGACTGTCTCTCCCGTTTCCAGCTTCAGAAAAATACCAAAAAAAAAAAAAAAAAAGAATACATTTGATATAAAAAAATATGTTTAAAGTTTATAATCTGAAATATATAATGTATGAATATATAGTGTAAAAGATAAATATAATTATAAAAATAAGTATATCATGTATACTCCTATGTCATATACAATATAAATATATTTATAAGAACATATATGAACATGAATATATAATTTTTATTGGTCCATTTCTGTCTTATCCTTTAGTATAGATATAGAGATTTATACCATTTTCAAAAACTGTCCCAGTGTGGCAATTCATTTTGAAACAAATAGTTATATGTTGCTAAGGATATATATATATTTCCAAGTGGTTCTTGTCTAACACCCTCAAAGTGCCCGATCTGGTCCAAGTGGTTCCTGCTCTTTTTAATTCTGTGCCGGTGTCCAGGGAAAAACACATTGTGTTTTGCTTTACCCTCACACACAAAGTACTTCTGACACAAGATTTGTGGGGTTTTTTCTCACACTAACCAATTCTACAACACTGGCTCTATGTTCTATCATTCATTTCTGACACTAATTACCCAGGTCCCACAGGTTAGGAACTCAGTCCCACAAAACTACCCTTCACTCACATGTCAGTTGCGAGTAGCAGGTCTCAGATTACACACAGTTTCTGTTCAATGTGGCTACAAATTAGAGCTTTCCAGGACACTCTCCTCAGGTTCAAACATTTGCTAGAACAGCTCATGGAACCCAGGAAAACAATTTGCTTACTATTGTTGATTTATTATGATTTTTTTTAAATTGTAGCTTTATTTTCTTTTATTTGAGAGAGAGACAAGGACAGGCAGGAGGGGAGAGAAATGAGAAGCATCAACTCATAGTTGCATCACTTTAGTTGTTCATTGATTGCTTCTCATATGTGCCTTGACTCCAGCTGAGCCAGTGACCCCTTGCTCAAGCCAACGACCTTGGACTCAAGCCAGCAACCATGGGGTCATGTCTATGATCTCACACTCAAGCCAGTGATCCTGCATTCAAGTTGGTGAGCCCGTGTTCAAACCAGTGACCTAGGGGTTTCAAACCTGAGCCCTCAGCATCCCAGTGGCTGACGCTCTATCCATTGCATCACTGCTTGGTCAGGCCTGATCCCCCGCTTAAGGGAATTGCTTAACACTCAAGTTTTGGTGGGTGAGCCAACTATGGGAGGGCTGAATGATGAGAAAGAAATTGCTGAAAATATTTCACTTAACCCCCTTCTCCCTCTGAAAAAGAAGTTACTAACTCTATATAAATTAAAGGTGTAATTTGGCTCAGATTGTTACCTTCTCCATAAACCCTCTATGGCCACCATGTTAAAAATTGCAATCACTGGTCTCCTCTTGGAAATTCCCATTCTTTTCTCCCTAATTTTTATTTGTAGCACTTATCATTAACCAACATAGTATTTCTTACTATTTTATCTTCTGTCTCCCAAGACAATGTAAGCAAAGACTATTATTTTTTGTTCACAGCTGTATCCCCAGTGCCTAGAACAGTGCCAAAGGACAGCCAGTCAAAACTTATTCAATGAGGCCCTGGCCGGTTGGCTCGGTGGTAGAGCGTCGGCCTGGCGTGCAGAAGTCCCGGGTTTGATTCCCGGCCAGGGCACACAGGAGAAGCGCCCATCTGCTTCTCCACCCCTCCCCCTCTCCTTCCTCTCTGTCTCTCTCTTCCCCTCCCGCAGCGAGGCTCCATTGGAGCAAAGATGGCCCGGGTGCTGGGGATGGCTCCTTGGCCTCTGCCCCAGGCGCTGGAGTGGCTCTGGTCGCAGCAGAGCGACGCCCCGGAGGGGCAGAGCATTGCCCCCTGGTGGGCGTGCCGGGTGGATCCCGGTCGGGCGCATGCGGAAGTCTGTCTGACTGTCTCTCCCCTTTCCAGCTTCAGAAAAATACAAAACTTATTCAATGAATGAACTTCAGACCAAGACTCATAGTAGTGACTAGTAGAGGTTTAACATCATATTCCAGCACAGCTACCCTGAGTTAGTCATGCTTGTGTGATCAGATTTTCTGAATTCCTTTATGACCAGCAACTCAGGTCATAACAATGGCCATGCCATTGAGTGAAAAATAAAGATGGAAGACCATCAGCTAGTAGCTAGAAGAGACTGTTTGTATAAGTTAAGACAGAAAAGAGCTCTTTCCTTGGAAAAGGAAAAGCACTCTAAGACATATTGTTAAGTAAAAAAAGCAAGTTATAGAACAGCAAAACACATCATACCATGCATTTAACACAGAGACACATGATAAAACCAGTATATTGCTATAGATATTGCTATAGATACATGTATATATTTGTTAAAGTATAGACAGTCTAGACAGATATGCATCAATCTAGTAATAGTGCCTACCTCTGGGAGCAGCTGGGCTGAGCAAAAGCATGGCCAAAGGGAACTTTGTGCTAATTGTAATGCTTGGATTGTGATTTATCACCATATGTCTTTACATATAATTTTACACTTAATTCCTAAACTGTCCTTTTTCTCATAGATACCTAACATGATATAATACAAATAGTGTGTGGGGACATATTTATGTTATATATAAAATACTTGTAGGAAAATGAACCAAAAAAATAAAAAATATATGCCTAAGACAAGCTATGGGATATCTATTTCTAAATTGTGTGGCTGAGAAGAAATGGGTTTTCTGATCACTTGGTAAGCACAGGGTGTGTGTGTGTGTGTGTGTGGGTGTGTGTGTGTGTGTGTGTGTGTGTAAACTGACCCATAACTTATTTTGCTTAAAATGGCAGCCAGTACTTATTTGAGTATAGCCAAAAAGAGATGGGGAAATGCTTGCCAACATACTGCAGGAGGATGATAGCTTATCTTCTGTTTGCCACTCTTTTAAGTGAAGAGCACACTAGTGTGGGAATTAGAGATAATAAAATTTGGGGAGTTTATAAATTTATTTTTCTTATACTTCGCTTTGCATGAAGAACTATTGGTAGCTGCGTAGTCTATGTAGCACATAGTGCCTTCAAAAAGTAACAAGGCAATTGGTGCAAACTGACAGTGAGATGAAGCAGGGAGGTAAGTAAGGTATCATCAGACTGGGTGTCAGAGTCCTGCACAGCCCTGGCCGGGAAGCTCAGTGGAGAGGGTGTTGTCTGGTGCATTGGGTCATTGTTCGACCCCTGGTCAGGGTTTATGAGAAGGAACCAATGAGTGCACAAATAAGTGAACAGCAAGTTGATGCTTCTCTTATTCTCTCGCTCTATATCTCAAATCAATGGAGAATTTTAAAGAAAGAAAAAAACCCACAAAAGTCCTGCACAGTCCCTAAAGGTGGGCTCCAGATTTAGTCAGAAGCTTTTAGCAACTAGGAAAAAGAAAAAAAAAAACCCGCAGTGGCTGGGGAGAGAATAGAATTAGTTCTAAGATTCAACATTTTTGTGAGAAAAATTTTTTTCTAGGAATTTTTTTAGTGTCCAATATTGAGACACAGACGGCATTCTTACTACTGGCCCTCATCAGCAAATATTCCTATAGTAAATTTAGTAATGAATTTTATATGACTTGTTTCTTGTAGCCTCCCCCAGTGTAGACCTAATCTCAGAGTTAATAAGATCAGAAAGTTTAAAAGGGGAAATTCCATTTAAGTGTTCCTTTCCCTTTCCATTACATATATATAAAAAATAGTGTGGTTTATGCTTTGTAAGAATATTGGATCCTATACCTCAAAAATCATTATTTCTTTTCCTTTTTCTTTCTTTCTTTTTTTTTTATTCAGTGAGAGGTGAGGAGGCAGAGAGACAGGCTCCCAAATGCACCCCAAATCCACCCAGAAAACCCACCAGGGGGCGATGGTCTGCCAATCTGGGGCATTGCTATGTTGCTCAGCAAGGAGCTCTTTTTAGCACCTGAATGGAGGCCATGGAGTCATATTCAGCCCAGGGGCCAACTGGCTCCAATTGAGCCATGGTTGCAGGAGGGGAAGACAGAGACAGAGAGAAAGAAAGAGGAGAAGTAGGAAAGGGTGGAGAAGCAGATGGGTGCTTCTCCTGTGTGCTCCGAGCATGAATTGAACCTAGGACATCCACAACTAGGCCAATGCTCTACCACTGAGCCAACTGGCCAGGGCCCAAAGATCATTATTTCAACAAGCAGGAGGTAGATGCCCTTTTATTTAGATTCTCTTCATTCTACCCTCTTTCTCTCTCCATTTCTTGTCAGAGCGGGCTGTCTTAAATCCATTCAGCTCATGTCTTAGATTCATTCACTGGAAGCAGCCGTGGCAGTCAGCAGCCGTGGCTATTCTAGGGTCCCGTGAGGAGGGCCAGGGTGTGGGAATTGTTGAGCCACTGCCAAGCCCAATACATTGGAGATTAGTCACCATGGGCTCACTCCTCAGGTCAAGAACAGGCAGGCTGATGAGTTAGGTCTAATTTAATTTCATGGATAATTAATGAGCAGAGAGGACTCTAATTCTAGGTCTCACATCAGTATGCATTCTTGTACTTCTAGCAGCCTAGATAAGGGTTGTGTATTTCCCTAAAGTAGAATCTGAAGAGCAGAAGGGACTTCTAATTTTTTAGAAAAGGTTTTATTAAGGTATAAAATACATACTTAAAAACACATATTGTAAGTATGCAGCCCATTCATTTTTCACAAAATGAACACACTCATGCCTCCAGCATCCAGATCTGTACACAGATCTTCACCAATACCCAGAAGCTTCCTTTTTGCTCCAGAAGGGCCTCTGAGAAGTTATGTTACATATTTGTCTGTCTTTAATTAGACATATGTTGAAATCCACCTACAAAAACAGGCAGACACTTTCCCTTTCAACTTGATTTATTTATTTCTATGAATATAGAATCACAATTTATTTTAGGAAATGCATCAAATTTTCATGTTAAGTGTGCTTTTTTTGTTGTAAAAAAATTTTTATTTTCTTCATTTGCTTTGCTCTCCCATCTTTCTCTCCTCCTCCCCTGCTTCCTGTAGTCTCACCACCCTGCAAACACTGTTGTAATCACTTCCCAAGTCAAGAACTGGAACAGGTTTGAGTCGCCTCAAAGCTGCCCCCTTGTGCCCCATCCCCATCAAGCATTTCCAAATAACAGATGCAGCAAAGTATCTTTTTATAAAAAGGGTTCCAATTAATACATTTTTATTTATTTATTTATTTATTTATTTATTTATTTACAGGGACAGAGAGAGAGTCACAGAGAGGGATAGACAGGGACAGACAGGCAGGAACAGAGAGAGATGAGAAGCATCAATCATCAGTTTTTCATTGTGACACTTTAGTTGTTCATTGATTGCTTTCTCACATGTGCCTTGACCGCGGGCCTTCAGCAGACCGAGTAACCCCTTGCTTGAGCCAGCGACCTTGGGTCCAAGCTGGTGAGCTCTTTTGCTCAAGACAGATTAGCCTGTACTCAAGCTGGCGACCTCGGGGTCTCGAACCTGGATCTTCCACATCCTAGTCTGATGCTCTATCCACTGCACCACCACCTGGTCAGGCCAATTAATACATTTTTAAAAAGAAATGTTAGATAACAGAGTTTCTGTTTGGGATGATACAAAAGTTCTGGAAATGAATATTATATTTTTTATTTTAACTTTTCCACTTGAAGTGAAGTGTACTTTTTTTGTTGTTGTTGGTTTGGGGGGTAGGGGGAGTAAAGAGATAAAAGAGGGTGGATACCCCGCCCTAGGGTGGGAAGTTCCAAGGACAAAGGATTAGAGTTCTCACTCCAGTTTTTCCCTAATACTCCCAGGCAGAGTAGGAGGGTTTCAGGACGAGGCACCCCTTCGAATGCCATCCTCAGGCTTCAGACAGAAGGGCAGAGAAGTGAATCTTGGGTGTGTATGTCCTACCTGTTGACGTTGCTTTTCACCCACTCAGGCTCCTGCCTGCACAGATTTCCCTCTCGAACCTGAGGATCCTTGCGTCTGACTCACCTTTTGGAGAGGCAAAGTATCAAATGTCTCAAGCAGCAGCAGGACTAGACTGTGCTCCCCCTGCCACCCAGTACTCACCATCCAAACAGCCTCCTGCCACGCCAGGGGCTCCTCACAGCCCCTCCCAGTTTCATTCCTTTTCTAGATTCTCTGTGGGCTGTTGGGAGGAATCCAGAAGTCCTGAACTATTTCAGCATGGAAGTATAAATGGGAAGCAGAATGTGCAATCGTAGGAGACAAATTCAATTGCTTTGTTATCCTAGTTATTTTTTGTTTGTTACCTTGCTAAATCTTTTTTTTTTTTTTTTTTTTTTTTTTTTTTTCTGAAGCTGGAAACAGGGAGAGACAGTCAGACAGACTCCCGCATGCGCCCGACCGGGATCCACCCGGCACGCCCACCAGGGGCGACGCTCTGCCCACCAGGGGGCGATGCTCTGCCCATCCTGGGCGTCACCATGTTGCGACCAGAGCCACTCTAGCGCCTGGGGCAGAGGCCACAGAGCCATCCCCAGCGCCCGGGCCATCTTTGCTCCAATGGAGCCTTGGCTGCGGGAGGGGAAGAGAGAGACAGAGAGGGAAAGCGCGGCGGAGGGGTGGAGAAGCAAATGGGCGCTTCTCCTGTGTGCCCTGGCCGGGAATCGAACCCGGGTCCTCCGCACGCTAGGCCGATGCTCTACCGCTGAGCCAACCGGCCAGGGCAGCTTGCTAAATCTTGAGACACAATGTAGTACATTTGCCAGCAGCCTCACTAGGGAGCTCATTAACAATGAAGGAAATGTTTAACTCATGTTCTTTTCTTCAACTAATTCCCAGCTCCCTTCATTTGTGTTCCTCCGACCAGGGAGTAGAATGAGAAATAGCTAAGTTGTTTACCAACCCCCCCGCCCGCATTTTGTCTGGTCATCCAACCATTCCTCAACCCACTCACTTAATGATAACGCCATATCTCCCTTCTGCCTTAGTGTGGACCTTTAACCTAGCCAATCGAGAAAGAATAAGATTGTGCAGTCAACAATGGAGCAAGACCCAGCATCCTAGGGCCTGCGTCAGGGATAAAAACAGAATTTTCCCTCTGCCCGCTCAGTGCTCACTTGCTTGCGGGCTTTCAATAGCAGCAGCATGCCCCTTCTGCAGAAGTTATTAAAGTTGCCTTGCCGAGGTATTTTGTGTCCATGAGTCTTGCTTAATTCCACATCTAACAATTTGGGGGCTCCTCCGGGATCCCTGTTCCCCTTGGGAGGGGTCCCGGCCCTTTGTAGAGGGAGAGGTGTCCCCTGCTCCATGTGGGGCCCTTGGCTAAGCTTGGGAAGGGCTCAGCCCAGGTCGCGAACTCTCTGCAACACGGAGAAGGGTGTTGGTTGAGCCTCTCGGAAGGCGAGAAACCTCCAGGAAGGGGGACTGAGTCTTTTGGAAGTGACAGAAACCTCTGGGAAGGTTGGGTTGAGCCTCTTTCGGGTGCACCACAGTTAGGATGGGAAATTGCATCTCTAAAATAGCAACTAAAGATAAAAATGGTACCAGACAAAAAGAAAAAATACCTCCCAATGTTTCACCAGGTCAAATGTCCTCTTAATGGGATGATAATCCCCAAATGACTGGGAAAAAGAAGCAACGAGTGATATCAACGTAGGAGAGCCAAGATGTGGCTTTTTGAGGTCTAAATTAAGTTCTTGCATGCAAAATTGGAAAACAGCAGCTCTAATATTGAACTCATTCCTGTGTTCAAATACTCTGGGCATTGTTGCTTTATTTATTTATTTTTCTAATCCACATAATCCAGAGATTTCACTCCAATCCAATAATATGTAGATGATATCCTTTATGCTCTAGGACAAACTCTGATTCTCTTTACCTACAATGAAATACTTGGGTCACCTCACATCTAAAAATGGGATTAGGTAAAAAGTAAAGTATATATGTTGAAATTTCTTTTACATAGGGAGGAAGAAGACAGTCAACAGTTAATGGTTTATATAACAATAACAATAACAATGGGGGTCTCTTGGCTCCTGCTCTGCTGGAATGTCTGGCCTAGTGGGGGGAAAATTGACTCTCACATTCCCAAGGCATGTTATCAGGTACATTATCTTAGATGCAGAGGACAACAAACAGGCTTGAGTGAAGGTGAGCATTGACCTTTGTTGAGAGGGAGCATCTCCCTAGGAAATGACTGCCTGTTATAAACTGCTTTTGGTTAGAAGGGTTTGATTTTAGACCATCCTGAATGTTTATTTTGGGTCTCTGAGTTTGCAGGGCCATTGTGCAGGGCTCATCTGAGCTTATCAATTTTAGTTCATGGCCCTGTCTTTTATTTTTTTCCACAGTTCATAGAAGTATCCATCTAAAATTACTAATTACTAACAATCATCACTAAAAGTTAAGTGTTTTGGAAACAGAATTCTGATAAATTGGAAAGAAATTGTATGGTTTTAATGATAGAATGTATAAGATATGGAGGTACTTTTGAAAGGAAAAGAAAAAAGCAAGTTCTGAAAGATAGTTATTTCTGAATAGAAAAGAAGGTTTGTGCAAAGGGAAGGAACTGAGAAAGTGAACGAAGATAAGAAAAGAAGAAGAAAAAAAATGCAAGTCAACAAGGACAAAGAGGAGGAAAGGGAGAGAACAAATATTTTATTTTATTATTATTATTATTATTTTGTATTTTTCTGAAGCTGGAAACGGGGAGGCAGTCAGATGGACTCCCGCATGTGCCCGACCGGGATCCACCGGCATACCCACCAGGGGGTGATGCTCTGCCCATCTTGGGGCATCTCTCTGCTGCAATCAGAGCCATTCTAGCACCTGAGGCAGAGGCCACAGAGCCATCCTCAGTGCCCAGGCAAACTTTGCTCCAGTGGAGCCTTGGCTGCGGGAGGGGAAAAGAGAGACGGAGAGGAAGGAGAGGGGGAGGAGTGGAGAAGCAGATGGGCACTTCTCCTGTGTGCCCTGGCCGGGAGTCGAACCCGGGACTCCTGCACGCCAGGCCGACGCTCTACCACTGAGCCAACTGGCCAGGGCCTGAGAACAAATATTTTAAATGTAGAAAGTCAGGTCATTTTAAGGAGAGTCCCAGAATGGGATAAAGAGAAAGATCTGTTTCCCCTCCTGACGTTTGATGAATAATAGGGGGATCTGAGGCTCTTCTACTCCCATGGGTCCCACCCATAACCACTTGTGAATTTAGAGGTAGGACCAGTTTATTAGGAAGTGGTTTAATAGTATGATTAGGACTAGGACTCCAAATTGAAAAGGGGGGGGCGCCTCCAGGCCTCCCTCTATCTATTGTAGTAACCATAGTAGAAGTGAAGGATTTAAAACAAACCGTAGCATTAGAAACAGGATACCCAGATGCAAATGCCTGGGTAGAATGGATCAAATATTCTGTCAGCACCCTAAACAAAAGCAACTGCTATGCTTGTGCTACAGGAAGACTGGAGGCTCATATAGTCCTATTTCTACTTGAGTGGTCCTCAGACCCTGATGGGATGCACTGCATAGTAGTCCTGTTCCAACGTGCCGCTGCCTGGCAAACAAGTCATGTCGGTTGTTATTGCTGCTATTTCCCGTGACAAACACCCTGGGTCAGCCCCCGAGGGCTATCAGAATGCCTATTCTTTTTTTTTTTCTTTTGCGGGTGGCCACCCCACCCCCACCCTAGGGCCGCGGCTGGTGACCAGAATGCCTATTCTTACAGTAATTTCCCTTCGGATTTCTCAAGGTGCGGGGACAATTTGACTTTTGTAGGAAATCTAACTCGATGAAGTAAAAAACAACCATTCACAGGGCTGACTAAGCAATCTGCCCTATCATCTCCAGAGCTGATGTCTGGTGACACTGTGGGACAAAGATCTATGAGACTCTACCAGTCAACTAGGGTGGCATTTGCTCCCTAATATAATTGGCCACCCCTTTTACCCTGGCATTCACTTCCTCTGCCTGCCCTCCTTACTCGTCACAGAATAGGCAAAGTAGAAGGAGTACAATAACTCCCAGCGGGTCATTTGACCCATATTTGACATATATATATATATATATATATATATATATATATATAGTATTAGAGTTCCAAGGTGGGAGGAATCCCCAATGAGTTCATTGCACGGAATCAAATTGCAGCTGGGTTTGAATCAGCCTAATTCTGGTAGGTAAAAAGAATGTAGATTGGATAAACTATATGTATTATAATCTACTAAAATTTGTCAATTATACTAGAGATGCGATTAAGGAAATAGCAGAGCAGCTTGGCCCTACGAGCCAAATGAATGGTCTAGGAAAAGAGACTAGCTTTAGTTATGATGCTAGCAGAGAAGGGCAGGGGATGTGTAATAATTGGAACCCAATGTTGTACCTACACCCCCACTAACACAGCCCCAGATGGTACTATTACCAAAGCCTTACATGGACTGACCAACCTAGCAGATGAATTAGCAGAAAACTCAGGTATAGATGACCCCTTCACTGATTTAATAGAACAATGGTTCAGAAAATGGAAAGGATTAATGACCTCTGTATTCACCTCCCTAATAATTGTGATTAGAGTCCTGATTCTTATAAGATGCTGCATCATCCTATGTGCTTGAGGCCTAATTCAGAGACTGATCCAGAAGGCTATAACCAAGCAGAGCCCTCTCCTTTACTCTAACAAGATGCTAGTAATGAACACTGATGACCAGAGCCAACATCTATCTGCTCATCAAATTTGAAGAAAAGAATGAAGTCATATGAAGAATAGGGGGGATTGAAGGAAATGTTTAACATGTTTTTTTTGTTGTTGTTGTTTTTTACAGAAACAGAGAGTCAGAGAGAGGGATAGATAGGAACAGACAGGAAAGGAGAGAGATGAGAAGCACCAATCATCAGTTTTTCGTTGCGACACGTTAGTTGTTCATTGATTGTTCTTTCATATGTGCCTTGACTGTGGGGCTGTAGCAGACCAAGTAACCCCTTGCTCAAGCCAGCGACCTAGGGTCCAAGCTGGTGAGTTTTGCTCAAACCAGATGAGCCTGCGCTCAAGCTAGCTACCTCCGGGTCTCGAACCTGGGTCCTCTATATCCCAGTCCAACGCTCTATCCACTGCGCCACTGCCTGGTCAGGCTAACTCATGTTCTTTTCTTCAACGAATTCCCAGCTCCCTTCATTCGAGTTCCTCCGACCAGGGAGTAGAATGAGAAATAGCTAAGTTGTTTACCAATCCCCCCCACCCCCATTTTGTCTGGTCATCTGACCATTCCTCAACTCCTTTACCTAGTTAATGATAACCCCATCTCTCCCTTCTGCCTTGGTACAGCCATTTAAACTAGCCAATCAAGATAAAATAGGATTGTACCATCAACACTCCAGCCAATGGAGCAAGACCTAGGGCCTGTGTTAGGAATAAAAACAAAATTTGCCCTCTGTCTACGCCTTTGCTAGCTGGCTTTTAATAGTGCAGCACCCTCTTCTGCAGAAGTTATTAAAGTTGCCTTCTGAGGTATTTTGTCTCCATGAGTCTTGTTTAATTCCATCTCTAACAACAATACAGCATCTCTCTCCACCCACAACCTCCCAAATCAGAAGTTGCATTTTACCAAGATCCCAGCCTCTTCATACACTCATTAAAGTTTGAGAGGGCCAATTCTACAATAAAATATACTTTTATGACTAAGAAAATTATATTTTTCAGTGGCAGACATTCCCCAATGGCTCTCCCTCCTATTTCTGGGCTCCCAGGCTGAAAGATGGACAGCACTCCATATATAAGTGCAACTCCCTGAGTGTGAGTTGGGCATTTGGATGAAGATTTGTCTCCTTTCTGCCTGCTATGGAGATAAAATCTCAAACATTTATGGCAGCAACTTGGCCTGTGGTGGCACAGTAGAGTGTCAACCTGGAACGCTGAGGTCACCAGTTCAAAACCCTGGGCTTGAGCCCTGACTGGTTGGCTCAGCGATAGAGCGTCGGCCTAGCATGTGGAAGTTCCAGGTTTGATTCCCGGCCAGGGCACATAGGAGAGGCGCCCATTTGCTTCTCCACCCCCCACCCCCTCCTTCCTCTCTGTCTCTCTCTTCCCCTCCCGCAGCCAAGGCTCCACTGGAGCAAAGTTGGTCCAAGTGTTGAAAATAGCTTCATAGCCTCTGCCTCAGGCGCTAGAATGGCTCCCACTGCAGCAGAGCAACTCCCCAGCTGGGCTGAGCATCAGACCCTGGTGAGCTTGCCAGGTGGATCCCGGTCAAGCATACGGAAGTCTGTCTGCCTGTCGTCCCCCCCCCCCACAGAAATATATAAATTAAAAAGAAAAGAAAAGAAAAGAAAACCCTGGGTTTGCCCTATCAAGGCACAGAAACAAGCAGCAAGCGAGCAATGAACAACTAAAGTGAACCAACTATGAGTTAATACTTCTCGCTCCCCCTTCTCTGTAAAATCAAAAAAATATTTTTAAAAAAACACATTATTTATAGCAGCAATTCTCAAGCACCCCAAAGGGGTGTGAAATAGAAAAATTTAACCAGCATATTAATTAATAATGAAATTATTATTCACATGATTATGGGGACAAAATGATTGCTAAAATCACAACTGCTTTCCGGGGGGAGATAATAAAGTGGAAAGAGAAGTGAGTGAAATAAAAGGCAATGGTGGGGAAAGATAAAGAAAGCCACCACAGGAAATGACAAGAATATGACCAATAATGCCTTGGCCCCACCCGCCCCCAGTGTGTGGACGGCTGCACCTGAGGTGACACCTTGTCCACTCCTCCATGGATCCCTGTGAGCCCAACAGGAGACTGGGAGTTCCAGGAAAGTGTTGAGAAAGCTTTCTATTTTGGAGTGTAGCTACTACTTCCTACTGTAGAGTAATGGATGGACTTAAACAAGCGTGTGGGCTCCCTGCACACGGGCCTAGAGTGACACTGACTCTCTATGAGTCTGGGCCAATTCCTCCCCATGTGTAAGAAAATAAGAAGGAGGTGTCTCTTTTTCAGAAGCGAAGAAGAGTGCAGGCCCAGGCTGCTTTTGTCTTGTACTTTCTTCCTTCCACATTGGCTCTCCTCAGGCTCTCTTCCTGTCCCTCTCCCTAACCCCTTCTCTTCCCAGATATCCACTTCCAAATGTGGGGAGTTTCTGAGGATTTGGTCCTTGGAACGCTTATCTCCTTACGTAGCCTCATCGATTTTTTTTTATTTTATTTTAATTTAATTTAATTTTTTATTTATTCATTTTAGAGAGGAGAGGGAGAGACAGAGAGAGAGAGAGAGGGAGAGAGAGGAGAGAAGCTGGAAGCATCAACTCCCACATGTGCCTTGACCAGGCAAGCCCAGGGCCTCAAACCGGCGACCACAGCATTTCCAGGTCGACGCCCCTATCCACTGCGCCACCACAGGTCAGGCATGCCTCATCGATTTTTAAATAGCACCTATTATGCTAAAATCAACACATTTCTAGTTT
The DNA here is from genome assembly GCF_036850765.1 of Saccopteryx bilineata. NCBI lineage: Eukaryota > Metazoa > Chordata > Mammalia > Chiroptera > Emballonuridae > Saccopteryx > Saccopteryx bilineata. Next base: position 104,782,138 of record NC_089495.1, read on the forward strand.
GAGCCAAGATGTCTCCTCTGAATTTCAGACTGAGGAAAATGAGCAGTTCACTTTGACACACTGAGTTTAAGATATCTATGATTTTCCAAAAGCCTACTTTTTTCATTTAGATGTGTCACTGCCATCTTAAACTTAATGTGTGCAAAATTAAAATATATATTTTAAAGATTTTATTTATTCATTTGAGAGAAAGAGAGAGAGAGAGAGAGAAGGGAGGAGGAGCAGGAAGCATCAACTCCCATATGTGCCTAGACCAGGTGAGCCCAGGGCTTCGAACCAGCAACCTCAGCATTTCCAGGTTGACACTTTATCCACTGTGCCACTACAGGTCAGGCCAAAATTAAAATCTTACTCTACTAGATTTCCACCTCCATCTCAGACAATGGTCCATAATCCCATTTCCAGAGTTTGAGTGTCATCTTTTACAGTGTCTCTCCCACATCACAAATCTAATCTGTCGCCTATCCTGTTACTTCTGTATTAAATCCTATTTCTCCCCCCATTTCCCCAGCTAGCCCCTCGTCTAAGCCACCTTCATCCCTTGCCTTCCATCTGTCCTGCTCTTGCCTCCCTGTAATCCAGTACCCAGGTAGCACATTCTTGTTAAAATATGAGAGATCTCTTAGAACCCAGGCTTAAAAGTTTACAAAAATGAGCCCTGGCTGGATAGTTCAGTAGGTAGAGCGTCGCCCCTGCACAGAGGTTCCATCCCCAGTTAGGGCATGCACAAGAAGCAATGAATGAGTGCACAACTAAGTGGACCAATGAATTGATGCTTCTCTCTCCCCCTTCCTTACCCTTATCTCTCCCTCCCTCAAATCAAAGGGGGAAAAAAAAACTTACAAAAATATCTTACTGCATTTAGAATAAAACTCAAGCTTCTCATCAATGCCTAGAAGGCAGTGAGCAAAATAGTCCGGCCCCATCCACAGTTTTACCTTCTGTGTTTTCAGTTCCCCAGGATAAGCCATCGTCCAAAAATATAAAGTGGAAAATTTACTTCACTTCGTCTTATCATGTACATATCGTATTATCTCACATCTTCACAAGAAGGGTGGGTACAGTACAATAAATTTTATTTTATTTTACTTTTTGATTTACAGCGAGACAGGAAGAAAGACAGAGAGAGAGAGAGACAAGAACACTGATCTGTTTGTTCCTTTATCCCCTGACCGGGGATCGAACCAGCAACCTCTGTGCTTCAGGCGATGCTCTAACCAGCAGAGCTATCCCGCCAGGGCCAAAAAGATATTTTGAGAGACCACATTTACAATTCTTTTACAGTATATTGTTATAATTATTTTATTATTAGTTGTTAATCTCTTACTGTGCCTAATTTATAAAGTAAACTTTTTCATAGGTATGTATTTATAGGGAAAAACATAATACAGTACATAGAAGATTTGGTACTACGTACATGGTTTCAGGCATCCACTGGGGGTCTCCTTGTGGACAAGGGGGGACTATGATATTGGTAAGTATTGAGGTTGGGTGCTGAGGCTGGACTGCCTGGGTTTCAATTACTATCTAAAATATGCAAACTCTGTTCCTCAATGTTTTCATCTATAAACTTCAAAAGATAAGACTTCTTTATTTCTTAAGATTGACGGGGATAGAATGAGGCCTTGAGTATAAAGCAAGTGGAATAGTGCCTGTCACATTGTACACGTTTATTGTTCTGTTTTGTTTTTTTAATTTTTCCATTGATTTGGAAGTGGGGAAGAGGAGGAAGGAGTTGGACATTTAGTTGTGTACTCATTGATTGCTTTTCCTACTTCAGATGCCCTTACCTGCCCAGTCCTGACCCATCTTGGCTGTGGGAGTGGGGGGTAGAGAGTAGGGAGTTGGGTCAAACCCACAACCTCTGGTGAGCTGAGCCACCAGGCCAGGGCCCCGCCCGTTCTTTCCCTAGTAGGCTCTTACTGTTAACCTAACCATTCACAGCCTTCTTATCAGGACACTCCAGCCACTCTGGCTTCCTGTGAGTGCCTCAAATGAGAACTGAAGCCACCTGGAATCCCCTCCCCACTTTGAGTGACTTATTCCATCTCAAATTTCAGATCTTAGCTTTAAGATAGCTTCAGGGACAGGCCTTTCCTGACCATTCTTCCTAAAATAGGGCTCTCAAAACCTAGTTCTTTGGGCAGTGGCACAGTGGATAGAGTGTCGGACTGGGATGTGGAGAACCCAGGTTTGAGACCCCAAGGTCGCCAGCTTAAGCGTGGGCTCATCTGGTTTGAGCAAAGCTCACCAGCTTGGACCCAAGGTCCTTGGCTCAAGCAAGGGGTTACTCAGTCTGCTGTAGCCCCACGGTCAAGGCACATATGAGAAAGCAATCAATGAACAACTAAAGTGCCATAATGAAAAACTGCTGATTGCTGCTTCTCATCTCTTTCCGTTCCTGTCTGTCTGTCCCCACTTATCCCTCTGACTCTCTCTCTGTCTCTGTAGAGAAACAAAAACAAAAACAAAAACCTTGTTCTTTTTCTTCATAGCATTCACTTCCATGTGTAAGAATTTACCTGTTTATTTATTTATTTATTTGTTTGTTTGGTTTTTTTTTGTATTTTTCTGAAGTTGGAAACGGGGAGGCAGTCAGACTCCCACATGGGCCTGACCGGGATCCACCCAGCATGCCCACCAGGGGGCGATGCTCTGCCCATCTGGGGCTTTGCTCTGTTGCGACCAGAGCCACTTTAGCGCCTGAGGCAGAGGCCCTGGAGCCATCCTCAGCGCCCGGGCCATCTCTGCTCCAATGGAGCCTTGGCTGCGGGAGGGAAAGAGAGAGACAGAGAGGAAGGAGAGGGGGAGGGGTGGAGAAGCAGATGGGCGCTTCTCCTGTGTGCCCTGGCGGGGAATTGAACCCGGGACTCCTGCACGCCAGGAGCCAACCGGCCAGGGCTTGTTTATTTATTTAATACCCATCTCCATCACTAGACTATAATCACCAAGGGGGAGTTCTTTGTTTTGTGTGTACTACAAGACTGCTTGGTACTTACTAGGCATTCAACAAGTACATATTTAAAAAAAGAATAGATGAACAAATAAAGTCTGGGCAACCCCTAGGGAAGCAACTCTTGACTTTGTCATGCCCAAAACTACTAAATAAACCATGCTGTGTTTTCCCCCAAGTGTGTGTCTAGTACTGTTCTGAAAGCAAATTCTTTATCTTTTTTTTTTTTTTTTTTTTAGATTTTACTTATTGAGTTTAGACAGAGGGGGCAGAGAGAAAGAAAGGAAAGAGGGGAGGAGCAGGATGCATCAACTCCTAATAGTTACTTCTCTATGTGCCTTGACCCCACAAGCCCCAGGTTTCAAATGGGGCACCTCAGTATTAGCATTCCGTATTGACACATTACCCACCGCGCCACCACAAGTCAGGCTGAAAGCATATTCTTTTTTTTTTTTTTTTAATTTTTATTTATTTATTTATTCATTTTTAGAGAGGAGAGGGAGAGACAGAGACACAGACAGAGAGAGAGAGAGAGAGAGAGAGAGAGAGAGAGAGAGAGAGAAGGGGAGGAGGAGCTGGAAGCATCAACTCCCATATGTGCCTTGACCAGGCAAGCCCAGGATTTCGAACCAGCGACCTCAGCATTTCCAGGTCGATGCTTTATCCACTGCGCCACCACAGGTCAGGCTGAAAGCATATTCTTAATTCATTTGTTCCTTAATAGAATATGATCACTGTGCATTTTCTCAGTCAACGGGTATTAGTAGTAATCACCTCCACATGACGGTGGAGTGTTGTATTCCACTTTGTTGTTGTTACCAAGGGCTTCACGACTGCGGCTTGATCTCCCGCCCCGCCCCTACTCTCTGGGGGAGGTAGCTGGTTTCAGTTTAGGTTTTACTGCGTGTCCAGCAGAGACATGCCTCCATGATTTTCAAAGTGATTATAGGAAGGCATTATTAGCACGTTCCCCAGACATTTTCCAACTGCTGGGTGGTTTCATTATAGGCTAGTAGTATAATGCAGTGGTTTTCGAGTCTGGATATCACTGGGACCAGGAGAGCTTTGAAAAATACAGATATCTAGCGGCACCCCCAAAGATTCTGGTTTAAGAGTACGTGGGTGGGCCCTGGCTCCTGGACCCTTGTCAAGCTGTTCTTGGCTGATTTTGATGATCAAGAGGTTTGGGATCCCTAGGTGGGAATTCCCACCAATACGCTGGGGAGCGGAAAGGGTGAGGAGGAGACAAACCTGGTTTCCACTCCCAGCCCTGCTGCTTTTTAGCTGTGTGACCTTCTCGGCACCCCACCCCGACTTGTAAAATGGGGATAGGAAAGATGGATCTCTGATGCCTACCTTGTAAGGTTGTTTTAGAGATCTCTGCTCTGGGTCAAAGGCAGAGGAGGCATTCTGAGACCTCTCTTGGGGCTCCTCACCCCTAGGAAGGATGCTGCCTGATCTAAACACTTGGGAGCTGAGGACAATATTTAGTTCTGGAATCTCTAGGCTGCCTCTGCCTCTGCTTATCTTTAGTTTATTCTCTTTTCTTCCAGGACGCAGTCAAGAATATTATGAGGAAATGGACACATTTTGTAGAAGGTGTCTTATGCAGTATCTATCGATCCTCTTTATTTCTCAGATGAGAAAACAGGTTCAGCGAGGTTGAGAGACTTAACCAAGGTCACACAGCTGGTTGGCACAAAGCCATGGGCTGTGCTTACAACAGCATTCAGTGGTGTTTGTGGAAGTTTTGTGGTCAGTTTCTTCAAGTCCTCCAGAGAAGGATTTTTCTTTTTTCCTTTTTTCTTTGTTCTTTATTGATTTTAGCAAAAAAGGAAAAGAGAGAGAACATTGATCTATTACTGTGTGTGCTCTGATTGAAGATCAAACTGGCAACCTCTGTGCTTCAGGACGAAGCTTTACCCAGCCAAGCCATCCGGCCAGAGCTAGGGGGAACTTTCTTGAAAACTTAATGCTTTGACCCTGGCCGGTGGGCTCAGTGGATAGAGCATCAGCCCAGCATATGAATGTTCTGGGTTCGATTCCCAGTCGGGGCACACAGGAGAAGCGACCATCTGCTTCTCTCCCTCTCCCTCTTCCCATTCTCTCCCCCTTCATTCCCTCTTCACCACCTGCAGCCAGTGGCTTGATTGATTCAAGCATCAGCCCTGAGTTGTGATGATAGCTTGGGTTGGTCCAAGCATGGCAGGCTCGGGTGCTAAAAATAGGTTGGTCGATTGGAACATTAGCCCCAGGCAGGGGTTGACAGGTGGATCCCAGTTGGTGTGCATGCAGGAGTCTGTCTCACTATCTCCCCTCCTCTCACTTAAAAAGAAAGAAAAATTAATGCTTCCTGCTTTCCATGAAATAATACTTCTTGCTTTATTAAACAGATCAGATTTCAATGCAACAAAAGAGAAATGATGGTAACAGTAATAATGATAAATGACATTGTTAAGAGTGCCTGGCATTCTCCAACTGTTTAAGCACATCATCTCATGTAACCCTCACCTTATCCTAGTCATTCTTTTTTTAGATTTTATTTATTCATTTTAGAGAGAAGAGAGAGAGAGGAGGGGGAAGAGCAGGAAGCATCAACTCCCATATGTGCATTGACCAGGCAAGCCAGGGTTTCGAACTGGCAACTTCAGCATTCCAGGTTGACACTTTAGCCACTGCACCACCATAGGTCAGGCCATCCTATTCATTCTTTTTTTTTTTTTTTTTTTTTTTTTTGTATTTTTCTGAAGTTGGAAATGGGGAGGCAGTCAGGCAGACTCCCACATGCGCCCGACCGGGATCCACCCGGCATGCTCACCAGAGGGTGATGCTCTGCCCATCTGGGGTGTTGCTCTGTTGCAACCAGGGCCATTCTAGCGCCTGAGGCAGAGGCCATGGAGCCATCCTCAGTGCCTGGGCCAACTTTGCTCCAATAGAGCCTTGGCTGTGGGAGGGGAAGAGAGAGACAGAGAGGAAGGAGAAGGGGAGGGGTGGAGAAGCAGATGGGCGCTTTTCCTGTGTGCCCTGGCCGGGAATCGAACCTGGGATTCCTGCACGCCAGGCCGACGCTCTACTATTGAGCAAACCAGCCAGGGCCCATCCTATTCATTCTTATTTAAGATTTATTAAGACCTCAAAGTGTTCCCGACACTGGGGATACTGCAACGAGCCAAGAAACCCTCTGCTCTTATGCAGCCTGCCTTCTGCTGAGAATTGAGGTAGACTGACAAAAACAGCCACATGAGCAAACCAGATAGTGTTAAGAACCTCAAGAAGTGTTAAGAGCTTTGAGAAAAACAGAAAGAAGTGATATGCTAGAAAGTGGGAGCAAGGGAACCAAGGCAGGGCGGGAGGGGGGAGCCTTTTCAGGACGGTGGCGTCTAGCAGAGACCTGGACAATGAGCCAACCACATCAAGATATGGGCAGGGCCTGACCAGGTAGGTGGTGGTGCAACGGATAAAGAGTCAGACTGGGATGCAGAGGACCCAGGTTTGAAACTCCAAGGTCGCTGGCTTGAGTGCGGGCTCATCTGGTTTGAGCACAGCTCCCAGCTTGAACCTGAGGTCGCTGGCTTGAGCAAGGGGTCACTCGGTCTGCTGTAGCCCCCTAGGGTCAAGACACATATGAGAAAGCAATCAATGAACAATTAAGGTACAGCAACAAAGAATTGATGCTTTTCATCTTCTCCCTTCTGTCTGTCCCTATCTGTCCCTCTCTGTCTCTCTTTTGTCTTTGTCGCACACACACACACAAAAAGATATGAGCAGGACAAAAAGCAAGCCATCAGGAACCCCACAAATGAGTTTAGTCTTCAGAGAACTAGAAGGAGGCTGGTGGCAGGAACAAAAGTTAGAAACAAGTCCGGAGGGGAGCTGCATCTGGAGAAAGCAAGGGGGCAGTTCCGGGCTTGTCCAGCCTGACTGTCAAGCTCCTGCCCCAAGACTTACCTTAAAACAGGTAGCCATGCCTGACCAGGCGGTGGTGCAGTGGATAGAGCGTCGGACTGGGATGCGGAGGACCGAGGTTTGAGACCCCGAGGTCGCCAGCTTGAGCACGGGTTCATCTGGTTTGAGCAAAGCTCACCAGCTTGGACCCAAGGTCGCTGGCTCCAGCAAGGGGTTACTCGGTCTGCTGAAGGCCTGTGGTCAAGGCACATATAAGAAAGCAATCAATGAACAACTAAGGTGTCCCAACGAAAAACTGATGATTAATGCCTCCCATCTCTCTCCATTCTTGTCTATCTGTCCGTCTATCCCTCTCTCTGACTCTCTCTCTGTCCCTGTAAAAAAACAAAACAAAAAAACTAAACAAACAAACAAAAACAGGTAGCCATTTTTCCCTTTCCTTGGAAAAAATGTCAAGGAGGCAGAGAGGACTTTGGCAGAGGGGGGAGGGAGTGACTTTAGAAAAAATGTGTATAACTTCAAGAAGTGGGTATTATTTAACTCATTTCACATATGAGGCACTAAGCCAGGGCAGGTTGAATGGTGGCTTCCATTTCCTTTCCTTCCAAACCGTGCCTCTAGTGTTTCTGTGTCCATGCTTTTATTTATACTTGAGATGTACCTTCCCTTAGCCTAATCCTGCCCTCCTCCCTAAGTGTCACTTGGTCCTACCTCCTTTCCAGCAGCCTCTCCTAGGTCAGTGCTGAGCTCTTAAGGGGGCAAGCTGCCTAGTTCTGGAGTCTCTATTTGTATTGAGTTTAGTACCTAGTTTCCTTTTGTGTGAATGTCTATTACAGTTTAGGCCGAATCCCTTTCTCTCCCCTCTTTATCTAGCTTCCCGGTTAGTGGGCTCTTACATCCTCTTAAAGACTTCCTGAGGAGATGCTGGTGGCAGGAGGGGACATCCTGTGCAGCATCTCTAGTGACACTAGTCAATTCAGGTTATATTTCACTTTGGATGTTACGAATAAATGCCTTCAGCTCTGGGTTTCTAAAGGACAGAAAAGGCAGTCCCTCCCTTTGGGATATGGTTGAGTGATAATTTCTCTCACAGAGCTCCCTATACTCTGTGGGAAAGCATGTGGTTAGATTTACTTCATTCAATTACACATTTAAACAAACCCCTGCTACATGCCAAACCCCAGGGACTAGACTTCAATCTTTGAACTTCAGGGAATCACAGTAGAATAATGTCATTCTATAACACGTTCCCATGTGTTACCTCATTCGATCTTCATAATCGACCTCTGAGGCAGGTGGGGGTGTGGGGTCTGTTGGTCCTCACATGTTTCTGATTTAGACAAGGTAACTGACTTGTCAGAAGAATTGGGCCTAACTCAAACCTTTTAATTCTATCTTTATTCCTTTGGAATTTTAATCCTTTTCACTTAGAATGGGTGGGCTCAGGACTGAGCTATTTTACATCACATGTATTACATCATGTTTACATGAGAAGACCAGAAGAAATCCTTTTCTGCATGACCACTGCCCGAATTAGGATTTTTAAGGTAGAGAAATTCTGTTTTCACACCAATGGGATGAACTTCCTAGAAGGCCAGGTGGAAGTGAGAGGGAATGAATGGGAGGTTATTAAACAACCTAAACAGGGTTCACTTCTGGTAATAGCTGGGTAGGTGAGCTTCCGTTGGACTGACACTCTGTAGACAATAGCTATAAACCTGGGAAGTAGAAAACCTACCTGAAGGCACTGAGCATCATCAAAAGCATAAAGAGCCTGGAAAGGAGTCAATACTCAGATGAAGGACTGGCACTGGGTGGTTTCACTTCTAGGGCATCTATGCTGAGCACATATGTCTATCATATGGGTGATAGGAATTCCAGAAGAAGAAGAGAGAAAATGGGACAAAAATATTTGAAAACTATGGCTAAAAACTTCCCATGTTTGGTGAAAAATATTTATAGATGCCAGAAGATCAGCAAAACAGCAGAATAAGTAAAAGTAAACTATGCCCAGGCACATTATAGTCAAGCTGCAAAAAAAACAAAAATAAAGAAAAATTATGAAGCAGTCAAAGCAAAATATTACTTTACATACTGGAGAACAATTCAAAAGTTCTCTGACTTCTCATTAGCAATGATGGAGACCAGAAAACAGTGGTGAAACATCTTTTTTTTTTTCTCCTGAAGCTGGAAACGGGGAGAGACAGTCAGACAGACTCCCGCATGCGCCCAACCGGGATCTACCCGGCACGCCCACCAGGGGCGAGGCTCTGCCCACCAGGGGGCGATGCTCTGCCCCTCTGGGGCATCGCTCTGCTGAGACCAGAGCCACTCTAGCGCCTAGGGCAGAGGCCAAGGAGCCATCCCCAGCGCCAGGGCCATCTTTGCTCCAATGGAGCCTTGGCTGCGGGAGGGGAAGAGAGAGACAGAGAGGAAGGAGGGGGAGGGGTGGAGAAGCAAATGGGCGCTTCTCCTATGTGCCCTGGCCGGGAATCGAACCCGGGTCCCCCGCACGCCAGGCCGACGCTCTACCGCTGAGCCAACCAGCCAGGGCCAGTGGTGAAACATCTTTAAGGTGCTGAAAGAAAAAAACAACAACCCTGTTAACCCAGAATTCAGTATCCAGAGGATCTAATATTTTAGAATGAAAGTGAAATAAAGATATTTTCAGAAAAAAAAAAGAGCTCAACTATAAGATCAGCAGACCTACACTATAAGAAATGCTAAAAGTTCTCAGGCTGAAGGAAAAATGATGCCAGATGGGAGCTTGGATCTTCCATATCCACGATGAAGAGCATCCAGGATGACGAGTTGTCAGGTAAATAGAAAGCTCCTCGGCAGTCTGCTGCAGGAAGGTTACCCAAAGATCAGAGACTTGGGTGCACTAGTACAAATCAGCCCCTGGATGGATGTTGGCTGGAAGAGGCAATTTTGAGTGTGTAGTTATTTTGTTTATGTATTGACCCCCGCACCTTGAACCTACTTCCTGGGAACTTGTGCCTGGGGTAGAAGATGGAAAGGGAAGTGGGAAATTGATCTGTTCCTGTATGTTCCCTGACTGGGGATTGAACTGGCAACCTCTGTGCTTCAGGGCGATGCCCTAACCAACCAAGCTATCCAGCCAGGGTTCCATTGTCTGTTTTTATGCTAGTACTATGCTATTTTAATTACTATGGCTTTGTAATATAGTTTAATATTGAGTAGCGTGATTCCTCCAATTTTGTTGTTATTTCTCAAGATTGCTGTTGCTATTTGGGATCTTCTGTGATTCCATATAAATTTTTGGAATATTTTACTAATTCTGTAAAATATACCATTGGTATCTTGATAGGAATTGTGTTGAATTTATAGATTGCTTTGAGTAGCATGGACGTTTATTGATGTTAATTCTTCCTATCCATGAACATAGTATATACTGCTTCTTGTTTGTATCTTCCTCAATTTCTTTCTTCAGTGTCATAATTTTCCATGTACAGGTCTTTTACACCCTTGGTTAAATTTATTACTAGATATTTTATTCATTTTGAAGTAATTGTGAATGGTATTGTTTTCTTAGTTTCTCTTTCTGAAAGTTTATTACTGATGTATAAAAATACATCTGATTTCTGGATATTTTGTATTCTGCTAATTTACTGAATTTATTTATCAGTTCTAATAGTCTTTTGGTGGAGTCTATAGGATTCTCTATATATATGTCATGTGCAAATAATGACAACTTCTTTCTTTCCAATTTGGATACCTTTTATTTCTTCTTCTTGTCTTATTCTTGTGACTAAGACTTCCAGTACTATGTTGAATAGGAGTGGTGAAAAATGGACATCCCCGTTTTGTTCCTGATCTTAAGGGAATGCTTTTAGTTTTTGTCCATTGAATATGATGTTGGCTTTAGGTTTGTCATATATAGGCTTTATTACATTGAGGTATGTTCCTTCTTTTCTCACTTTGCTGAGAGTTTTTAATCATAAATGGGTGCTAGAAGCCCTGACTGGTTAACTCAGTTGGTTTAGAGCATCATCCCCAAATGACAAGCTTGCAGGTTTGATTCCCAGTCAGGGCACACACAGGAAACAGTCAATGAATGCACAACTGAGTGGAACAACAAATGAATTTTGCTCTACCCCCTCCCCTCTCTCTCCCTTCCACTCTCTGTCTCAATAAATAAATAAAAATAAAATAAGCCCTGGTTGTATAGCTTGGTTGGTTGGAGTGTTGTTCTGGAGCGCAGAAGTTGCTGGTTCAATTCCCCAGTCAGGGCACATACAGGAGCAGCTCCATGTTTCTGCCTCTCTCCTTGCCTCTCCCCCCCCCAAAAAAAAGGATAAAGAAAAATGGGTTCTGGATGTTACCAAATGCTTCTTCTTGGTTATGTGGTGTATCATGTTAATTGGTCTGCAAATATTGTACCAATCTTGCATTCCTGGAGTAAATAATACTTGATCGTGGTGTATGATCTTTTTAATATATTGCTGGAACTGCCTGACCAGGCAGTGGCGCAGTGGATATAGCATCGGACTGGGATGCAGAGGACCCAGGTTTGAGACCCCGAGGTTGCCAGCTTGAACGTGGGCTCATCTGGTTTGAGCAAAAGATCACCAGCTTGGAACCAAGGTTGCTGGCTCGAGCAAGAGGTTACTCAGTCTGCTGAAGGCCCGTGGTCAAGGCACATATGAGAAAGCAATCAATGAACAACTAAGGTGTCGCAATGCGCAACGAGAAACTAATGATTGATGCTTCTCATCTCTCTCTCTTCCTGTCTGTCTGTCCCTGTCTATCCCTCTCTCTGACTCTCTGTCTCTGAAAAACAACAACCATATATATATATACATATATATATATATAGCTGGATTTGGTTTGCTAATGTTTTGTTGGGGATTTTAGCACCTCTGCTCATTAGGATATTGGCCTATAATTTTCTTCCTTTGTAGTGTCTTTATCTGGTTTTGGAATTAAGATAATTCTGACTTCATAAAATGAGCTTGGGACTCTTTCCTCCACTTGAATTTTTTTGAGTAGTTTAAGGAGGGTAGTGTCAGTTCTTCTTTGAATATTTTGTAGAATTCACCTGTGAAGCCATCTGGTCAAGGATTTTTGTTTGTAGGCCTCTGCTGGGGCCAACACTCAAACCAGTCAAACCACTAGCTGCAGGAGGGGAAGAGAAAGAGAAGGGTGGGGGAGAAGCAGATGGTCACTTCTCCTGTGTGCCCTGACCAAGAATTTAACCCAGGATGTTCATATGCTGGACTGACAATCTAACCACTGAGCCAGCTGACAAGGGTTATGGAAAGATGTGTTTTGAAGATAGAAGAAGGGTCCACAAGTTAAGGACTAGAGGTCACCACTAGAAGCTGAAAAAGGGAAGGAAACAGATTTTCCTCTCAGACCCCCAGAAGGAACCAGTGCACCTTTGTTTTGGCTCAGTGATATTGGGGACTGAAATATAAACAGGGTGTTTTTACAATCTGGATATCTTGGGGATAGACATGTTGGGCCTAACTTCCCACCTCACTTGCCTAGTTAACAAAGAGCTATACCTGATTCTCACTTGTCCCACCCATGTTCTCCGGAAGAGGCTGGAAGCTAGTTTCTAATTGGTGTAAAGTTAGATTTAAATGGTATGGTGGAGGTTATCTTGGAAACAATTGAATTGACCAAATGGCTTCACAGGTGAATTCTACATGTTTTTTCCCTGAATAAAGATGGATGCACTTATGGGATCAGCCATGTTACGGCTGAGGAACAGTGGAGACTGTTCTCCATGTCATTTTCCCGAACCCATCTGTATGTATATATCTTTAAATCTCTATCATTTATTAAATTGCATACCTTTTCCCATTTGAAGACCCCATAATAGACTCGTCATGGCTAGACCACGACACAGTGAAACTGATCTTAGACTTTATTATTTATTTATTGTTATTTAGTGAGAGGAGGGGAGGCAGAGAGACAGACTCCCGCATGCACCCCAACCAGGATCCACCTGGCAACTCTGTCTGGAGCCGATTCTCTGCCCATCTGGGGCCATTGTTCCATTGCTCAGCAATGGAGCCATATTTTTAACACCTGAGGCAGAGGCCACGGAGCCATCCTCAGCACTCAAGGCCAATTCACTTGAACCAATCAAGCCATGGCTATGGGAGGAGAAAAGAGAGAGAGAAAGAAAGAGAGAAGGGGGAGGGGTGGAGAAGCAGGTAGTTGCTTCTCCTGTGTGCCCTGACTGGGAATCAAACCTGGGACACCCACACTTGGGCCAATGCTCTAGTACTGAGCTAACTGGTCAGGGCCTGATCTTAGACTTCTGACCTCCATAACAGAGAAGAAATTTGCTTTCTTTTAAGCCACCATGTTTGTGATTACTTGTGATAGCAGCAGTATAAAATGAATACATGTGGTTTCTGAGAATTCTTGGCTTCTGCGGAGTGAGTACCAGAGCATCTGAATTAGAAATGAGCTTCTTAGCTGAGACATGTGCACATTGGCTGCTGCCTAAGCCTTGTCTTCTAGAAAGCTGTACCTGAGGCACAGTTAGCATGCTAAACCTTTCTTTAGGGGTACAAGCTCTGGGCAATTAGGGTGAGAGAAAATGGTGAAGCAAGGAAAGATCTGTAGCTTCACGCTGAGATATGTTACTGCCCTGGCTTCTGCTTTGCAATCAGTGGTGAAGAGACACAGCAGTTACTGAATAGCAAAGAGAACTATACCTCGAAGTAGTTCATAGAGAAAGGAGGAAAATGGTATCTGCCTGGCTCCCTCCTGTTTCTATTCCCAATTTGTCAAGTTTCATCCATGGGGGCATTAATGCCCTAGAACTTCTGTTGTTGTTAGTATTATTATTTTAGCGAGCGAGAGACTGCCAAACAGAAAGGGCAAGAGATGAGAAGCATCAACTCATAGTTGCATCACTTTAGTTGTTCATTGATTGTTTCTCATACATGCCTTGACCAGGGGGCTCCAGCTGAGCCAGTGAGCCCTTGCTCAAGCTAGTGACCTTGGGCTTCAAGCCAGTGAACTTTGGGCTCAAGCCAGCAACCATGGGATTACATCGATGATCCCACGCTTAAGCTGATGACCCTGCACAGAAGCCAGTGACCTCAGGATTTTGAATCCAGGACCTCAGCATCCCAAGTCAGTGCTCTATCCACTGTGCTACCACTGGTCAGGCTTAAAAGGTTTAATTTTTGATAGAGCAGCTCTGAGCTCTTAACTCTGCAAAATAGGCCAGTTGTTTTCACTTTCTGATCAGAAAGGCCACTGTTGTGCTGGAACCTGGCACAGCGTGCAGGCTAAAGGTCTGGGACAAGCTTGTGGCACAGTCGTGAAAAGCTGAGAGGAATGCGGAGACTGATGCATATCTGCTTGAACTCAGCTCCTCTGCTTTGCAGACCAATAGGCAGGGGGTCTCAGCCAGCAACATGGCACACCCTGGGGTCTAACTGCAGGCACCAGTGACCCTGCTAAGCCAGGGCTTCTAACCAGGAAACCAGGAGCTCCAGGGTTTTGGGGATTGAAGATCTCTGTGCATAGACCTCGTTCCATCCACCCCTGAACCTGGTATAATTTGCTTCCCTGGGCTCAATAGGACCCTTTGAGAAGGTTAACTGGGGACAGGGCTTGGACACCATCTGTGTTAAGGGAGTCCCTCTTTGAGGAAGAAGAAAACTTAGAAGTCACCCAGGCACACCTCTTTGCTAAAATATGGTCAAATGCACAACATCACCCAGCTTGTTGATGACAGAGGTGACCCAAAAGACCTCTACTGTGCTTCCTCATCTTTTGTGGGCACGTGATGCTTTTGAACTCCTGAGCTAGTACATATGCCACAAATTGCCGTAGATAATTCAACCTCAGTGTGTCTCTGGCAGTATAATTTGCCTTTTCTTCTTCTTCAGATCACTTTTTCATCCTGTTAGTTCTTCACTTTTTACTCATAAGAAAAGGTGATACTCCCTCACCCCAAAACTGATCCCATTTGTCCTTTGGGTGAGTGTTGGCCACTCCCTCCTTGGGGGCACTGAGCCCTTGCCCACATTTCTCTGGCTCATGTCTCCATGTTGGCATATCCTGAGGAATGTTCTTCCCGGATGCCATCACCTCACTGCCCCTAGGAGCCCTCCGCCCGAGCTATGATTCGGCTATTGCTTGTGTAACTTCAATGAGTCTCCAGTCATTTCTAGCTCCTACCTAATTTCTGAGCTCTGGACCCATATAGCAAATTAAATCTTAGACACTTCCAAGTAGTCTCTTAGACACCTTCAACCAGCACTCCTCAAACAGGATCATCACCTTTACTTCTAACCTGCCCCTTTGGCCTCTCTCTGCTCTGTGAGTGGCACCACCAGACACCTTTGGACACAAGCCAGGAACCAGTGTTTGGCTCAACCACTTCACTTCCATCTCTACAGCAGTCAGTCTTGCTCTGTGGATTCTCACCTCCTTCGACGCTCCTGCCTCTACTCTCCGAGTCCCCTGCCACCGTCTTAACTGAGCTCTTCAACCGTGAAATCTACGTTCATACTTGAAGACTCGCTCCGCTCAAGTGTGCTCCCCACTACAGGAAGCCTTTCAAAAGTCTGTTCAGACTATTATGTAATTTTGGGGCTACTTTTTTCTCTTCTATCAGACCATAAATTGTCAAGGCAAAGAAATTTCCCCACTTGCACCCAGCATGGCACTTGGTCAGTAATTGTTAAATACATGAACGTATGAACATAAAAATGAACTAAATGAGGAATAATATTTATTTTCAAAGCTGCACATAGGATTGATGGTCAAATGTGGGAGTTTCAATTTTACCTACCACTCTCCACAGGTTTTATAAGTCTTTTTTTCCTTCCCTCCTGGGGATGTTTTCACTCTCTACTAAACACAAAGGAAACAGGACTCAAGGTTCAAGGTACACACTCCTGGCTAGAAATTCAATTGTAGTTTCCTGGGCCAGAAAATTAAATGAATATACATCTTCAAAGGAAGTGAAATTTGCCAACTGGAGTCAGACAAAATTAGCAATGGAAACTCCCATTGTCTTATATGAGAGGGTGTGGTAACACCCCTCTCCCAGGGGTCTGTGCGAACTACAGTTAGACAGTGTTCCTTCTTCTTATTCTTGCTGGAACCAGCTGTTGTGGCTCAGGTTAAGGTAAAGTGTTCCTGGATGAGAGCAAGTAATAAAGTGCAAACTTAAAGACATTCATCAGGAACAAGTCCTGATGGTATTCGCAGGGAATTCTCACAGAAAATGAGAGACGGAGAACAATTCTTAGTGTAAGCTTGTAAATTTCCAGGTGGCTTTACTGATTAGAATTTACCTAACATTTATTAAGCACTCACATCATGCTGCGTATGATATAGTCACGTCTAGGAAAGCCTCTGGCCGTCCCATTAAGATTTTTTTTAACAGCACAAATAGAAAGAGTGCAGTGGATACCACACACAAACCAATTTGTCAAATCATCCATTAGTTTTTATTTTTCCATGGATTGTGATTAAAGGAGACATATTTGCGGAAAAGGCCATTCTGTTTATGCAGGACAATTTTATTTTTTTTAATTTTGGAAAGAGACATCAAAGGATGGAGGGCATTCTCTTGAATAGATCGATATGCCCCAGCCAAGGTCTAGTTAAGGTTTTTTTAGGTAACTAGGTGAAAGGGTAACGGGGCACTGTGGCTCCTCGTAGCTCTGGCTGCAGGATTTTTCCCAGGCTGTTGGAAAATTCAAATGAAGGCCAGGGCTTCCTGGTCATCTACATAACCTTCTGCGGTGTTAATAGAACAAGTTTGGCATTTATCTAGTCTAAGAGGAGTGCATGTTCATGTGACTCAAACCATCAAGTAAGATCTGGCCTTGACTTGTGGGGAAGGAGGGTGATGATAAGGGAAACCCCACACAACATTGTTATCAGTTCCAGAGTAAGACAAGGGTTGAAGTATGGCTGCTGCTGCTTCTGCCTTTTGCAGAAGAATTTGTTGGTTACCCAGTATTTGTTGAGTGTTTGAATTAGAGCTCATATTATGTGGGCTAGCTAAGTATGTGCTCTTTAACTCATAAGTACACTGAACATTTTAGGAAGATGCTTAATATGTGTGTGGCATTGTATTTTCTAAGAATCATTCTCTCATAATTTTATATAGGCTGTATTGATTCAGAATAGTTCCCTTTCACATAAGCAATGATTAAAAGTGCTTAATTATGTACAGAAATTTTCTTCACATTCTCATTGCGTGAAATGTGTACAGTAGCCCACATGGGCCATGTCTGTTTAAGAGGAGGCACATTCAAATATAAATCATTCCCTTTTGGTTGCCTCCACAGAACCTGGGCACTGACCTATGCAGAAGCTGGGTACCCTGTGTGCCTCTCTCTCCTTAACAAAACCCAAAGTAACTTTTCAAACTGGAGATTTTATAAGAAGTATTTGGAATGATTGGATTCTACTATGGAATCAATAACATACGATTTACTCAAAAATTTACTTAAGAAAGTTATACATCTATAAAGACATAATTTGTTATTAGTTTTACATGGACAGTGTTATCAGTTAGGAAAACTGCAAGTAAAGACAGCTAGTTAAAGTGATATTTTTTCTAACAGAACAAGAAGTCTGGAGCTGCTATCATTTTGTGCCTGGGCTCCAGGCACCATGTTTGTAAACAGGCAGGAGGATAGGGGAGGGGCAGTGTCAAGGACCACTGCTCCTGGACCTGGCCTTTTCATACAGCAATAAAAGCTTCCTCATCCTCCCTTACCTTATTTGGGTGATGGGCATACAACATAATGGACTGTCCAGATCATGTGGAGATGTTTGCCTGGAATCTATGTTCTCTTGTTGACCAATGTCACCCTGTTCAATTTAATTTTCAAAATTAAAAAAAAAAAAGCTTCCTCAGTCACTTCCCCGTAAGCCCCCAAGAGTTCCATTTTGTCTCACTGACCAGAACTTGTCATTCGGCCACACTTCGCTGCAGAAGTGTAAGGCCAAGGGCCACCATCATCGTGGCCATTCATATGCAGGTTCTCATTGGATTCAGGCAGATGGTAAAGAAACTGTGGAGCCAAAAAATGGTGGGCTATTCCTTTATTAAAGTGTCTCACCAGCCAACGAGCAACAGATACAGGGAGAACACTTCCCTCCGGTTCCACAGCAAGGAGAATCTTCTCTGGTTCCTCCTAGAGTCAAAGGCCTCACCAATCTCAGTGGAGCTCACAAAAGCTCCTCATCTCTGGTCCCCTATCCACACACCTTCTCCTCTCTACACAAACTGGCTTCCTCTTCAGCACTCTGCATTCTCTCTGCTCTCCCAGTAAAACATGGCTTCTCTCTCAGCACTCTTCTCCTTCTTCTTTGCTCTTTTCAAAACTTTCTGGCGTGAAAACCTCTCCTCCAGCAGACATTAGCAAAACAATGGCCCTTCCCAAGCAGGAAGGTAATTTTCTATTTCACAGACCACATATACCTGGCTGGCGCTGCCCAGCCTCCAATGCAAACCACAAACGAGCAAACATAAAAACCATAGTTTACAAACTTATTTGACCAACAAGAAGCATGGGGAAGTGTTGGGCAAATGAGTTGTAAAATCTGTATTTTCTGGTTTTGTTCACTCTTTTTGTTAAAGATGGCACTGCCTGTCGCCCACTTGATAATATTAATGCCCTTCTTGCTTGTGAAGGGGCTTGGTTATACTAATGTGTGTTGGGGGAGGGCTTTTGCTCCAAAAGGTTTTTTGTTGTGTGTTTTTTTTGACTGAGAAAATAACTTTATTTTGAGTGAACAGGCACCTAGTTTCAAAACTTCTGGAACTGTTTCTTGGTGCCAGCAGCCTTGGTGACCTTGAGCACGTTGAAGTGTACGGTCTTGCTCAGGGGTCGGCACTCCCCCACAGAGACAATATCACCAATCTGGACATCTCTGAAGCAGGGGGACAGGTGCACTGACATGTTCTTATGGCGCTTCTCAAAGTGGTTATACTTCTGGATGTAGTGGAGGTAGTCTCGGCGGATAACAATGGTCCTCTGCATCTTCATTTTGGTTACCACGCCAGACAAGATGCGCCCCCTGATGGAGACATTTCCGGTAAAGGGGCATTTCTTGTCGATGTAGGTGCCTTCAATGGCCTCTTCGGGTGTCTTGAAACCCAGGCCGATGTTCTTGTAGTACCGCGGAAGCTTCTCTTTACCAGTTTCTCCAAGCAGCACCCTCTTCTTATTTTGAAAGATGGTGGGCTGCTTTTGGTAGGCACGCTCCGTCTGAATGTCTGCCATCTTTGCGGCCGCCTGGTAAAAGGAATCCAAAAGGTTTTAAAAGGAGGAGCTAGGAGGCCATTTTGGAGGAGAGTGGCCACGTTCTTGTAGGGAGAAGCCCGTGCTGGAGCAGGGCAGGGAGGCCACATGGAGGAGGCGGCCAAAATGGCAAAATGGTGAAGGAGAAACCAGTTCGAGGAGGAGAAGGAGATGGGGAACATAGGTGAATAAGACTGGTGAAGTGGAAGCCTTTGACTCTAGGATAACTTGGGTGAGTCAGTGGCTTTGGGAGCCCTGAATGGAAAGGGAAGTGTTTCCCGCTGTATTTACTCGTTTGCCGGGTGCGAGCTAGGATTAAAGAAAAATGGCCAATCAGTTTTCTGCTGTGTTGCTTCTTTACAATAGATCCGAATCAAATGCAAACCTGCTTTGGTGAGGCAGCTATGATGGTTGTTAAGCCTAATCCGGAGGGACCCGAAACATTGAAGACATGAACAAAGTCCGTCGATTACACATCAAAGCTTTATTGTCTAGCTTGGCCAAGCGGCGGCAACTCCGTCTGAGGGAGAGCGCGCTGGCCCTTTGTTCTATTTAGTTTTTATAGTTTTGTAAGTGGGAAGTACAGAAGCAAAAATTGTAATTAGGAGCCCTTTACTACTATTGGTTATAGTCATATGTCCTTTAATATGATAAGACCATGTTCAATTTGCAAGCCATACATCATTTTGGAGAAAACAAAATTTACAAATCAACACAATGGTAGAAAGATGTCTCTTTACATATTAAAAGGCATTTCTATATTTTCTAGTGTTCATCTGCTATCTCTCTGTCTAGAGTCACACGTGTTAACCACATGCATTTACATAGGAGAGGTAGTTTCTGTGGGGACTGTAAGGTATTTTTCCCCGCCCAGAAGGAAGGAACGGGGCCAGAGCCGCAAAGTGTGGAATAATAAACAGCTTTATTGAGTACAGAGCGCACACCCCGCCCGGCAAGCTTCCCTGGCCCCGAGGAAAGAAAGAGAAATGGAGGTGCAAGATGGAGGCTAGGGAGATATTTAAAGGGTCCCTCTAGGGAAGTGGAGCTACTATGACGTAGAGAAATCTTACTGGCTGACAGTCAATCGCTTTTGTTTCCAAGGAGTCCTAGGAAATTTCTTTTTGGCGCGCTTGACTGTGGGCGGTCCTAGCCAAAGTTCCCGGAGCCTAAGTTCCCCACGTGACCAGCCCTCTATCCACCGACCTTACAGGGACAAATGCCCGCAAATGGTTCATTGCTATAAGAAAAGGTTTATTTTGGCTTTTCTCTCCCTGCACCTAGCTAGCCATTCACCCCTTTCCCCACAGATGTGGTGGAATGTCTGGGAATCCATGTCTTCCTCCCCTTTACATTTATAATACAATGCCAAGGGCCATCCTGGTCATGCCAATCACACAGTACAGAGACTACTCTCACAATTTCTCTGCACACCTTAACTCTAATTACATTAATAAAATGTTCTTCAGGCCTCCCAAAATATTAATATTAATTCTGTAGCTTTTGGTACTTTACAACACCTGCGGGTGAAGTGGCGCAGTGGCTCCTCATGGTGGCCACAGATACTGGCCACACAGGAAAGAAGTGCTTTTCTCTCTCAGCTTCTGTAGTGGAGGCTGGTGAAGCTGAGGGCAGATGAGGAAGGCGCCTGCAACTACGTCAGAGAGTAGCCCAACCAGCCTTTTTCAGGGGAGCAAAGAGTAGCCCAGATCTTTTTGGTTGCTTCCTTTTGTGGCACTTATATGTAAATTAGACTCTCCCTGGTTTCAAGGCACAGACACCTCCTCAGGTTACTTCCAGGAGACCGAAAGTTGTCTCAGGCTACAGCGTCAGGTCAGGCCATGTAGACGGTCTGGATGAGGTCATCGCCCTGTTACTTCAATAGGAGCTCTGGTAACACCATCAGAACAACACCTGGTAGGTGAGGCTTCAGAACTGAGCAATTGTGAATCCCAGCTTTGGAGCTCTGCCACAATGAGACTTAGACATCTGGCCTCTGAAGCTACTGCTCATGCGTTCACCAGCAGACTTTCTCCTGTGTCCTGTATCAAACATCCTGGGAGAGGACTGAACAGCCTCCATGGTCTCCTAGAGCTGCCCCTGTGGGGTGGATACCCGCTCAGGGTCACTTCAGGCCTCTGTCTGGCCCAGCAATGGCTCCCTGGTCCACGAGTGTGATGGGGTGATGCACCAGGTACTGCCACTCTGTTTACCTCAGGTGGAGATTGTGGGATGTAGGTTCCAGAGACATAACAGAGGAGGTAATGGAGCAATAGCTAGTCTTGGATCCTCAGGTTGAGGCTGTTTGCTGACCATGTCAAACTGGCCATTTAAAAATTTTTTTTTGATTACAGCTGGTTTACAATTTATAAAGAGTTACCTGCCTTTCTATCTTCATTTGTTCAAAGTTAAAGCCCTAAAAAATTTTCTGCTCTGATTATCTAGAGTGCCAGGAAACTAGAACAAATGATACAACAAAAACCTACATTCTCTTTGCCCCAATGGTATATATTCTGAGATATTTTTTCCCCATTTTTAAAATATTAAAATTCAAATTAGATAAAGCAACCATTTTTAAAGTATATTTGATGGCACTTACTTCATTCATAACGTTGTACAACCATCGCCTCTTTCCAGACCCAAAAGATATGCTTTTGATTAAGCATTCATGAATGCTGTTGATCTGATCCTATGTGTTGAAAGACTTGGATGCTGCTTCCAGACTCACAGGGGCCATAGATTTATGCACCTAAACTTCTGTTTTTTTGTTGTTGTTTTTTTAAATTTTTTTGGCACTGGCCAGGTTGCTCAGTAGATAGAGCATTGTCCCAGTGCACCAAGGTTGTGGGTTTGACCCCTGGTCAAGGCACATATGAGAAGCAACCAATGAGTGCACAACTAAGTGGAACAACAAATTGATATTTCTCTCTTTTTTTTCTCTCTCTCAAATCAATAGAAAAATTAATTTAAAAAATTTTAGAGTAAGTTTATTAAAACTGAGGACAGTGAAACAAGGAAGGGCTTAGAAGAGAAGGAGCAACAGGAGAGAGACTGGGAGAGAAGTCAGAGAAAAGGAGGCCTTGGAGCCAGGTTCAGAGGTTAGGCCGGGAGGAGCTGCTGCTGCCCGCTGCTCCCCTGGTGCAAGTCTCCCTTAGGGTTTAGGAGATACATACCTGTGGGGAAGATGGGGAGGGGGAAGGGAAAGGCACAGGCATGCTCCTGGGAGGGAGAATGCCAACAATTTTTTATTTTATTATTATTACTATTAAAGATTTTATTTTATTGAATTTAGAGAAAGGAGAGAAAGAGGGAGAAAGCGGGGGAGAAGCAGGCAGCATCAACCTGCAGCATTGCTTTCCGCACGTGCCTTGACCCGGCAAGCCTGGGGTTTTGAACTGGCGATCTTAGCATTCCAGGTCAACACTTTATCTACTGAGTCACCACAGGTCAGGGAAAAAATATTTTTTAAAATTAATTTTAGAGAGAGAGAAGTGGATGGAGTTTCAAGCTGGAAGGCAGAGATGGCAGGTTTGAGGCCCAGGGCTTGCCGGCATTTATGGCACATACAACTAAACTGAAGCAACTATAAGTTGATACTTCTCTCCTCTCCTCCATCCCTTGCCTCTTTCTGTAAAATCAATAGAAAGAGGAAGTAAAGGAGGGAGGGAGGGAGAGAGAGAGAGAAACATCGATCTGTTGTTCCACTTATGTATGCATTCATTGATTGATTCTCATCTGTGTCCTGAGTGGGGATAGAACCGGCAGCCTTGGTGTATCAGGACGACACTCTAATCGACTGAACTGCATGGCCAGGCCTACATTTCTTTATAGATGTTATATAACAGAAAGCTATCTTCCTGACTAAATGTTCCTTTACAACTCTCCCAATTCTCAGAAGCCTCCTATTATCCCTTCAAATGTCCCTCAGCTGCAGAAGTTCAATGAGAAGCTATTTGCTGAAGATTTATTGTTTAACCATTTTACAATGGCTTAGCAGTTAAATTCACACAAACACAACACATGATGATCAAACTGTGGCAGGTACAAGGCCATGAGTGGCTTTGGTCTGACAGGAGAACGGAGTCTGTCTTTGCTTCACCCCTGCTGGGAGAAAACCTTTCCAGGCTGAGGCCTCAGAATGAATCACCAGAGGGCCAGTTACTATTCAACCTGGACAACAATGTTTACTGCCAAAGCCCTTTACCCTCCTTGGCACTGTCACTGATCGGCTCGAGGGATGGGTCCTCACACAGGTTCTTGAAGGTGCAAGGCAGGTACAGTATTGCTGTTTCATAAGAGACTCTGAGAGCGTTGCCCACAGTCAGACAGTGGCTGCCCCTTTCTTTATGACTCACATTGTCTGACTCTAGAGATTAAAAAAGAAAGAAAAGAAAAAGGCCATGTAGGCTCCTCAAATTATAGAATAGCTTAAAAAGATTATGATTTGATATGACTTTTATAATCACTATTTTTCAAACCGAGGGTTTAGAACATTCTGAACAAAGAAGAAAATAAAATGGACTAATAAATATCAGAGTACAAAGTAGTCATAGTGTAAGTATTCGTTTCTGAAATGTTTGCCTCAGTGTGTGCGTGTGTGCGTGTGCATATACTATGTCATGATGCAAAATAATGTTTCTTAATGTGGGTTACAGTTTAACAAGTTTGAAAGCCATGGGCGGCCTGACCTGTGGTGGCGCAGTGGGATCAAGCGTCGACCTGGAACACTGAGGTTGCCAGTTCAAAACCTTGGGATTGCCTGGTCAAGGCACATATGGGAGTTGATGCTTCCTGCTCCTTCCCCTTCTCTCTCTCTCTCCCTTCTCTCTAAAAATCAATAAATAAAATATTAAAAAAAAAAAACCATGGACATAAATGGCTATGGTTCTGTCAGAACTGCTCAGATGTGAACATTGGCAGCCTCAGGCCTTGCCTGCTGCCCTGACCCCCTTAAATATTACCAGGATGGTAATGTCACGGGCATGTTCAGAGCCCTTGTGCTAAGCTCTTGTATACTCTTTCTCAGAGGCAAAGACTGAGCATGACAGTCTGCGCCTAGGGCAAGTGCCAAGAACTAAGGACATGGCTTTCCTAGGGTTGTACAACTTTTCAACTTGCCAGTGGTAAAACGGTGTCAGCCTTGGCTTTGCTGTCCCCAATTATTTTGTGAATGTATTTGAACATTCTAGGGCATTTCTGGAGCCACAGGCTAGGGCACTGACCTCCTTTTCACTTGCAAGAAGACTGCTGCAGAGAACTCCGGCTAAAATTATCCCATGGAAGCCACCTGTTGTTCCTTGCAGCATTGGGAGTCTCAGATCACTTACAGTCCCCCAAGTCCTTTTTCGTGGAAAAAGCCAATTCTATCTGTTGGAGATTGCAATTTGCTTTTTTAATTTTGCTTCTGATAAACTTTAGTCTGATGATTTTCTCAGGCAGTGTATACATGAAGGCAACCCAGAAAATTAGTAAAATATTTAGTCAGATGTTTAGCTAAGGCCCTGGCCAGTTGGCTCAGTGGTAGAGCGTCGGCCTGGTGTGCAGAAGTCCCGGGTTCGATTCCGGCCAGGGCACACAGGAGAAGCGCCCATCTGCTTCTCCACCCCTCCCCCTCTCCTTCCTCTCTGTCTCTCTCTTCCCCTCCTGCAGCTAAGGCTCCATTGGAGCAAAGATGGCCCGGGCACTGGGGATGGCTCTGTGGCCTCTGCTTCAGGCTCTAGAGTGGCTCTGGTCGCAACATAGCAACGCCCCAGAGGGGCAGAGCATCGCCCCCTGGTGGGCAGAGCTTCGCCCCTGGTGGGCAGAGCTTCGCCCCTGGTGGGCGTGTCGGGTGGATCCAGGTCAGGTGCATGCGGGAGTCTGTCTGACTGTCTCTCCCTGTTTCCAGCTTCAGAAAAATACAAATAAATAAGTAAATAAATAAAAAATGTTTAGCTAAAAAAATGCAGATGATTACACTTAAGACTTAATTTGATTTTTGTTTAAAAATCATGTTGAATTGGTTAGTTTTCTTAGTGTTCCATAGATATAACCAGACCTAACTAATCATAAGAGCAAGTTAGTAGCCATTTTGGTCTGTGTGTATTGTTGTTTTTCTTTTAATTTATTTTTGTGTGTGTGACAAAGACAGAGAGAGGGACAGACAGACAGGAAAGGAGAGAGATGAGAAGCATCAATTCTTCATTGCAGCACCTTAGTTCATTGATTGCTTTCTCATATGTGCTTTGACTGGAGGGCCTACAGCAGAGCAAGTGACCCCTTGCTCAAGCCAGTGACCTTGAGTTCAAGCCAGTGACCTTGGGATTCAAGCCAGCGACCTTTGGGCTCAAGCCAGCGACCATGGGGTCATGTCTATGATTCTATGCTCAAGCCAGTGACCCTGCGCTCAAGCGGGTGACCTTGGGGTTTCAAATCTGGGTCCTCCGTGTCCCAGTTCAATGCTCTATCCACTGTGCCACTGCCTGGTCAGGCTTCATTTTTGAAAATGTATTATTACTCACTAAAAGTTAGTTGAAAGTGCTGAGTATAAAGCTTAAGACAAAACCACTAAATAATATTGAAGGCTTTAATTTTTAACTCTTACTTATTCAGCAGTACTGGTTTGACCTGAATGTAGTGGGCCTTTTTATATAGCATGACAAGACATTTAGAATTACAATGATCATGAAGGTGGTCACGCTAACAGTGGTAATAGTATTTCTTTTTTTTTTCTTTTTTTTTTTTTTTTCATTTTTCTGAAGCTGGAAACAGGGAGAGACAGTCAGACAGACTCCCGCATGCGCCCAACCGGGATCCACCCGGCACGCCCACCAGGGGCGATGCTCTGCCCACCAGGGGGCGATGCTTTGCCCATCCTGGGCGTCGCCATGTTGCGACCAGAGCCACTCTAGCGCCTGAGGCAGAGGCCACAGAGCCATCCCCAGCGCCCGGGCCATCTTTGCTCCAATGGAGCCTGGCTGCGGGAGGGGAAGAGAGAGACAGAGAGGAAAGTGCGGCGGAGGGGTGGAGAAGCAAATGGGCGCCTCTCCTGTGTGCCCTGGCCGGGAATCGAACCCGGGTCCTCCGCACGCTAGGCCGACGCTCTACCGCTGAGCCAACCGGCCAGGGCAATAATATTTCTTATATGCAGAGTACTGTGCTCATCATTTCATTTATTTCCCTTAATTCTTACAAAGTCTCTGATGAAAGTATGACCATAATTTTTTTTAAGATTTTTTAAAAATTTTATTTATTCATTTTTAGAGGAGAGAGAAAGGGAGAGAGAGAGAGACAGAGAGAAGGAGCAGGAAGCATCAACTCCCATATGTGCCTTGACCAGGCAAGTCCAGGGTTTTGAACCGGCGACCTCAGCATTTCCAGGTCGACGCTTTATCCACTGCGCCACCACAGGTCAGGCACTGACCATCATTTTTACTTTTAAGAAAACTGAGAATTATAAGAAGATTATTAACTTTTAAGTTTCCACAGGTCAGATGCCAGATCCTCATGGTAAGTTTTTTTCTTTTTCTTCTTCTTCTTTTCATTTAGAGAGAGTCAGGGAGAGAAAGATAGAGAGATAGGGACATCGCTGCTCCTGTATGTACCATGACTGGGGATAGGCTTGGCAACCTCTGTGCTTGTCATGCTGAATACTTTGTTTTCTTCAAGTGAAAGGAAGGGAAATGGAGAGACAGACTCCTACATGCGCCCCAATTGGGATCCACCCAGCAACCCCTATCTGGGGCTGATGCTGGAACCAACAGAGCTATCCTCAGTGCCTGAGGCTGACTCTCAAACCAATGAGCCACTGTCTGCTGGAGGGAAAGAGAGAGAGAAGGGGGAGAGAGAGGGGAAGAGAAACAGATAGTTGCTTCTCTTGTGTTCCCTGACTGTAAATCGACTGGGACGTCCATTCACCAGGCTTTACACTCTATCTACTGAGCTGGCCAGGGCCTATACTTGTGATTTTATTTTATTTTATTTTATTCAGTCAGAGGAGGGGAGGCAGAGACAGAATCATGCATGTGCCCCAACCGGAATCCACCTGGCAAGCCCACTGGGGGTGATGCTCTGCCCACCTGGGATGTAGCTCTGTTGCTCAGCAACTGAGCTCTTCTTAGCACCTGAGGTGAAGGCCATGGAACCATCCTCAGTGCCAACTTGCTCCAATTGAGCCATGGCTACGGGAGGAGAAGAGATAAGGGGGAGGGAGAGAGAGAAAAGCGAGAGGGGGAGGAATGGAGAAGCAGATGGGTGCTTCCCCTGTGTGCCCTGACTGGGGATCAAACCTGGGACATCCATATGCCAGGCTGACACTCTACCACTGAATCAACTGCCCAAGGCTAATTTATTTATTTATTTATTTTAGTGAGGAGAGTGGGGGGGGGGTGGAGAGAGGGAAGGAGAGAAGGGAGGAGCAGGAAGCATCAAGTCCCATATGTGCCTTGACTGGGCAAGCCCAGGGTTTCTAAGCAGTGACCTCAACATTCTAGGTTTATACTTTATCCACTATGCCACCACAGGTCAGGCTATAATTGTGATTTCAAAGTGAAAGTGCAAAAGAATTAGGTTAAGTGTGTAAGCTGCATTGATTGTGTTAAAAGAATTGTGGTACAATTCTGTCCTGTCAGGCTGCCAGGAGGTCTTTGTGAGCCTCACGATGGTTGCTTTTGCTACCACACTGTCGTGAGGCTGTGCTATTGCCCCTGTACTAAATGAACCCCAACAGGCAGAGGATACAATAGTTAAAACACAGCAGAAACCAGACTGGAATATTTAAACACATATTATGCTAAAGGCTATAGCAGGGATCAGCAAACTTCTTCTGTAAAGGACTGAACTGTAATTATTTTACTCTTAGTTGTGTCGTTTAGGTGTCTAAAGGATCTGCAGGTAAAGGGAAAATCAGTGCTTTTGTGTACACATGTCACATAGTCATGAGTCTGAGAAGACTTGGTGGGACAAGAGTGGGGGTAAGAAAAGTCATGTATGTCTTTCCCTACCCTAGAAAGAAAAGCAGTTCAATGACTTTTCCCATTGGATTGGGGATTGAACTATTTTTTATACATCACTGAATGTCTTTATTTTATTTATATATTTATTTTTAAATTTTTATTGATTGATTTTAGTGAGAGAGGAATGGAGAGAAAGAGACAGACAGACAGACAGGAACATCTATCTGTTCCTGTATGTACCTTGACTGGGGATAGAACCTGCAACCTCTATGCTTTAGGGCGATGCTCTAACCAACTGGGTCATCTATCCAGGACTTTGAATGTTTTTATTTTGAAGAGTAGAAACACTAATTGACAGTTTAACAGCAACAAACTTACATCATTCAGTTATCCAAATTTTACCTTTCAAATTGAAAGTTACCTTAGTTTTACGACTTCTTACCTACTTTTCAGAGAAGACAAACTCACTTCTGTGAAAACTATAAAATATGAAAACTAATATAAGTAGGCATACATCCTACTTTATTGATTAATTTTGGAGAGAGAAGGAGGAGAAGGAGGAAAGAAAAACATCAGTTTGTCATTCTACTTATTTATGCATTCACTGGTTGATTCTTGTGTGTGTCCCAACTGGGATTGAACCTGCAACCTTGGTGCATAGATATGGATGGCTCTCAAACCAACTGAGCTACCCGACCTGTGCAAGATAGACATATATCTTAATATAAGCCAGAAATATGATAAAGCATGTTTAGTTTAAATGTAAAATTCTAAAGAACTTCTTTTTTTTTTTTTCTTTTTCATTTTTCTGAAGCTGGAAACAGGGAGAGACAGTCAGACAGACTCCCGCATGCGCCCGACCGGGATCCACCCGGCACGCCCACCAGGGGCGACGCTCTGCCCACCAGGGGGCGATGCTCTGCCCATCCTGGGCGTCGCCATGTTGCGACCAGAGCCACTCTAGCGCCTGGGGCAGAGGCCACAGAGCCATCCCCAGCGCCCGGGCCATCTTTGCTCCAATGGAGCCTTGGCTGCAGGAGGGGAAGAGAGAGACAGAGAGGAAAGCGCGGCGGAGGGGTGGAGAAGCAAATGGGCGCTTCTCCTGTGTGCCCTGGCCGGGAATCGAACCCGGGTCCTCCGCACGCTAGGCCGACGCTCTACCGCTGAGCCAACCGGCCAGGGCAAGAACTTCTTTTTATGGCTGGATTCAAATACTTAAAACGCATCCAAATTGTATTGACAAATATTAGGTCACAAAACTCCAGGGACTCAGCATTCAAGCTGGCCAGTAGAAGAGGGATGGTTTAAGCCCAAACTGAAGCATGCGTTGGAGAAACAGGAGAAGGAAGTGAGAGCGAGAGGGCCCTGGGCCCTGGTTCTGGCATAGGCTGTTAGGTCCTGCAACCTCAATTCCTCAATTCCCTCTTCTGACACATGGAAATAATGCCTCTTTGGTTGTAATAAGCCACTGCATATAAAGATTGCTGGAGGAGCACTCTGCACCAATAGATGCAGCTTTTTTGCATATGCAGTACTCTTCAACCCAGCCATCTGGGAATTGACCCTGAAGCTACACCTCCTCCAATAAAAACAATATATGCACAAGTTTGTTCGCGGAATCATTATTTGTCATAACAAAATATTGCAAATAACCTCTATGTCACACGTAATGTTTTTCTATTGCTGCAAAATACATTAGCACAAGCTTAAAGCAACACCCATGTAGAGCTCACAGTTCTGTGGATCAGAACTGAGCGTGGTGTGACTGTGTTCTCTGCTCAGGATATCACAAGGCTGAAATCAAGGAGTTGGCCAGTTTTAGTTCTCATCTAGATACTTATCTATGCATCTGCTTTTAAACTCACCCTTATTTTTGGCAGAATTTAGTTTCTTGTGGTGGCAGGACTGAGGTTGTTTTGCCTTAATGGCTGTCAGCCCAGGGCCACTCAGCTCCTTGAGGTCACGGCATTCTTTGCAACTCTCTGTCTTTAAGCTGGTGCATCAAATCCTCCCTGTGACTTGAAGCTGTGACTTTCCTCTGAGACAAGCTAGAGAAAGCTCTTTGCTTTCAAAAGGCTTGTAAAAGTGGGCCCAGCCCACTAGACAGTCTCCTTATCATAGGGTCAACTGACTTGGGACTTTTTTACATATGCAAAACCCTTTCCCAGCCATACCTAGATTAGTGTTTGACTGAATAACTGGGAGAAGGTGTATGTCCACCAGGGGCCAAGAAACTTGAGGGTCATTTTAGAATTCTGCTATCACACCATAGAAAGCTGAATAAATACCTTGATTCCATCCACACAGCAGAGAACTATGATGCAGTAATGAAGGATGAGGAAGGCCCTGGTGAACTGCTCTGGAGTGCCACGTTATACATTGTTATGTGAAAAAAACAAGGTGGAATAAAGTGTGTTGCCTTTGCTGTGAGAAGAAGCACAGGTAAGAGAAAAATATCTATACTGTGGTAGGCAGCCTCTATGATGGCCCATTGTAACCTGCTTCTTGTTTGTCATGCCCTTACATAATCTTTCCCTTTGTTTTTTTGTTTTTGTTTGTTTTTTGTATTTTTCTTAAGTTGGAATCAGGGAGGCAATCAGACAGACTCCCGCATACGCCCGACCAGGATCCACCTGGCACGCCCACCAGGGGCGATGCTCTGCCGCAATCAGAACCATTCTAGCGCCTGAGGCAGAGGCCACAGAGCCATCCTCAGCGCCCGGGCAAACTTAATCTTTCCCTTTGAATGTAGGCTGGACTTATTGTTAACAATAACAATAGAATAGAGCAGAAGTAGTGGAATGTCACCAGAAAGTTAGGTTACAAAATGGCCGTGGCTTGGAATCCTGTTTCCTCTCTTTCCTCTCTCTCTCTAGGGCAAAGTAAGCTGCAATGTTATGAGTAGTTTTTTTTTTAATTAATTTTTTTTTGAGAGAAGAAGAAACATTGAATTGTTCCACTTATCCATGAATTTACTAGTTGATTCTTGTGCCCTGACTGAGGATCAAACCCACAACCTTGGTGTAGTGGGATGACACTCTAACCAACTGAGCTACTTGGCTAGGGCATGAGTAGTTTTATGGAGAGGCCACAATGCAAGACACTGGTATCTCTAGCTTTTATGGTTTGAACTGTAACTCCTTGAAAGATATGTTGAAGTCCTAACCTACCCTGTACCTGTGAATGTGACCTTATTTAGAAGTAGGGTCATTGCAGATGTAATCAAGTTAAAATGAAGTTAGGCTGAATTAGGATGGGCCCTAATCTAATAACTGGTGTCCTTATAAGAAGGAAACTTGGACAGAGAGAGGCACAGACAGAGAGAAGAATGCCATTTGAAGGCAGATGCAGAAATTGGAGTTATGTGATTCAAGCCATGAATGCCAAGGATAGCTAGCATCCGCTCGAAGCTAGGGGAACAGCAGGAAGCATCTCCCTCAGAGCCTTCAGCAAGAACATGGCCCTGCAGACATTCTGATTTTGGACTTCTAGTCTTCAGGACTGTGAGAGAATCAAGTCCTATTTTTAAAAGCCAGCCAGTCTGTGGTAATTTGTTACAGCAGCCCCAGGAAACTAGGACACTGGCTGACAGCCGGCAGGACCTGAGGCCAACCAAGAGCCACATGAGTGAGCTTGAAAGAAGATCTTCTGAGGCCTGCCAACTGCAAAATTGCATAAGCTTGGAAGCAGATCCTCCCCCAGGCAAGCCTCTGGATGACTGCAACCCCCAAGTGCCACTTTGATTGTATTCTTGTGAGGAACCTGGATCCAGAGGCAACTACCTACACCCCTCAGCATTTCTGAACCACAGATGCTATGAGGTAGTAAATGTTCATTGTTCTAAGCTGCTAACATCAGTGATACAGCAATAAAGAACTATTAGGTCTTGTGTCAGAAAGCAAGGAAGTACTCCATTGGCCAAATATGGGTAATTTGAAAACCAAAAATAATAATGGTATTTGATTATGATAACTGAATTAAAAAGAATTTAGAAGTCCACACTGTTACTTGAAAAGGAGGAGGGTGGAGGAAGACTGTGGTGAAGGGTAAGAGGATAAGGAGAAAAGAAGAGAAAAGGAGGAAAAGGTGGCACTCAATAACTTTATTTGGTGACATTTTAATTGAACTTATTTTGTGACACTGGGTAACAAAATTATACAAGTTTCAGGTGCACAATTCTCCAGCACATTTTCTGTACACTGTATTGTGTTCACCATCCCAAGTCAAGTCTCTGCCCATCACCGTTTATCCCCCCATACCCTCCTCCTCCTCTCCTTGACAATACACTTCTTTAAACAGGAATGACTGCTAATAAACATAGAAGTAATAACGAATGCAATGTGTTCATCAATGTGTGGTACCCCAATTTGGTTTTAGCCTATCATTGGAGATATTTTCTGTTGCAGAGGGAGAGAGATATCTTTGGGAGAGAGATGCCAAACCTTGACCAAGATATCAAACTTGGCATCCAGGAAAATTAGACAAAATGATGCTGTGCTTCTCTATGAAGTATAAACGTCACCTTCTACTTTTCTTGCTAAAAAGTTTAATTTGTGTTGGAATCCATGGGAGTCCGAAAAGACCAGAGTAACAGGCTTTATTGCAGTGGTTCTCAACCTGTGAGTCGTGACCCTGGTGGGGGTCGAACAACTAAAACACAGGGGTCGCCTAAAGCCATCGGAAATACATATTTTATTTAAAAATGTATTGTATAATACATATTTTATTTAAAAATGTATTGTGTAATAAATATGTATTTTGTATAATAAATATAAATTGTATAATACATATTTTATTTAAAAATGTATTGTATAATAAATATGTATTTTCCGATGGCTTTAGGCGACCCCTGTGTTTTGGTCATTCGACCCCCACCGGGGTCGCGACCCACAGGTTGAGAACCGCTGCTTTATTGAAAGGAAGAAAGGAACCCTCCCGGGCACTTCTCCGGGGAGAAGGGCACAGAAACAGACTCTGAGGCAAAATTTTATAGGGGAGAGCTTTGAGCAAGTGTGCGTTGAATCAGCAGTTCTGATATGCTCCCTTCTGCAGTCCTACGATTTCGGCTTCCTGGAATGCTTCTCCTTGGGGCAGTTGACCACCAGCTTCCTAGAACTGTTCTGCTTCAGGGGCGATAGTAAGTAAGCAAGGGTAGGGTCAGATAGACAAGCAGAACAGCAAAAGGGCAGCTGGAAGTTCTGGTGAATTCATGTATCTATCAATTTGGATCTATTCATGAAGCAATAGTTTGATAAATCCAGTTTGACACAATCTACAAAACAACTGTCCTGGACTTTTCTAATATGTTAAAATGACAAAAGATACATATTTTTAAAGGTTTATTGATCAAGAAGACGTCAGCTTGAGAAGATGGAGGCCTTAGAGGTTCTCCAAATCCATTTTTAATGTTTATTTTATTGATTTTAGAGAGAGAGAAAGGGAGAGAGAGACAGACAGGAACATTGATCTGTTCATGTATGTGCCCTGACCGGGATCAAACCAGCAACCCTGTGCTTTGTCATGATGATTTAGCCAACTAAGCTATCCGGCCAGGGCTACAAAAGATATTTTTTAAAAAGTGAGAGTACTAGCACTAGATTAGTAAACTAAAGAAGTTTACATAAAGGCAATACAAGTGACTCTTGGGTAGATCCTGAATTGACAAAAAAGTGTGTGTGTTTATAACATTTGGAGACGATAAAGGAAATTTCAGTGTAGATGGTGTACTGAGTGATATGACTGAAATGGCATTAAGTTTCTCATATGTGATAATGGTAAAGTACTTAGGGGTGAAGCAGTGTTGTTTGCAACTTTCCAATGGTTCAGGAGAAACAAAATCTTTATAGCGAGAGACAACACGAAAGTTGTAAAAGGATAGCATTTAGGGAAGGGTATATTGTTGAAAGGCCCATGCTCGCAACCCTTCAGTTGGTTTGTAAATTTTGAAGTTAAAAAGTTGGGTTAAAAGAAAAAAGGAGTGCAAAATTGATGTAGCCACAATGGAAAACAGTATGGAGTTTCCTCAAAAAATTTTAAAATAGGACCACTATATAACCCAGCAGTCCCACTTCTGGGTATTTATCTGAAGAAATAAATCAAAACTAATTAGAAAGAATATATGCACCTCTATGTTTATTGCAGCATTATTTATTGTACAATAGCCAAGACATAGAGGCAACCTAAGTGCCCATCAATAGACAAATGAATCAATAAGATGTGATGTGGTACCTATATACAATGGAATGTTACTGGGCCATAAGAATGAATGAAATCTTACCATTTGCCACAACATGGATAGACCAGAGAATATTAAGCTAAGTGAAATAAGTCAGACAGAGAAAGACAAATAACATATGCTTTTACTTTTTGTGGAATCTAAAAAACAAAAGAAAGGAACAGTC
Organism: Saccopteryx bilineata; assembly: GCF_036850765.1. Lineage (NCBI taxonomy): Eukaryota > Metazoa > Chordata > Mammalia > Chiroptera > Emballonuridae > Saccopteryx > Saccopteryx bilineata. The sequence continues at coordinate 104,816,600 of NC_089495.1, forward strand.
CTGGCAGGGTAGCTCATTTGTTAGAGCATTGTCCCCTTATGCCAAGGTTGTGGGTCCCATCCCAGGTCAAGGAACATGCAAGAACCAATCAATGAATGCATGGATAAGCCGGACAATAGGTCAGTGTTTCGCTCTCTGTTGCTCTCTCTCTCTCTAAAATTAATTAAAAAATAAAAAAGTAACAAACAAACAGAAACAAACACATAGATACAAAGACCACATAGATACAGATACTGATGGCTGCCAGATGGGCCAGGTTTGAGGGGGATGGTGAAAAAGGTGAAGGGGTTTAGAAGTACATATTGGCAGTTATAAAATTGTCATGGGGATGAGAAGTACAGTCTAGGGAATAGTCAATAATGTAATGACTGTGTGTGGTGCCAGGTGGGTACTAGATTTATGAAGGATCGCTCATAAGGTGTATAAATGTCTAACCACTATGCTCTATACCTGAAACTAATAATATTAAATGTTTAAAAGTGCAAGTTTACCACTACTTTCTGACTGGGGACGTCCAGTGGACAGGAGGAATTAGCACTTTGATAAGTCAGTCTGCACTCCCTTAGTCCTTCCCCTACAGTTCCGCAGCCCAGCAGCCCCGCGCCCCCACCTCCGCAAAGCCGAGCTGGAAGGCCTGTACTTGTGCGGCTCTGCGCTCCCACTCCTATCAGCCGGGAGCCTGCTTCCCACGCCCCAGCGTGCCCGGCTGCAGTGGGCGTGGCTGGGCGTGGCGGGGTCGGGAAAGGCCAATGGGAGCCAAGGCTGCGGGCGGGGCGGGGCTGCGCGTGGGCTTTTGGGCCGCCCCCGGCCGCTCCGCAGCGGTTCCTTCAGCTTCGGGGCAGCTGCCGGCGCCTGCCACCTTGCGTGGCCCGGGGTAGGATAGTGTGCAGCGCCGTCGCTGCCCGGTAAGTCTCTAGCCACCCGGCTGTGGCCGCACTGGCACCTCAGCGCGTGCTCAGGCCCGTCCCCCTTCCCGGCGGCGCGGGAACTTGCCGGCGCTGCGCACTGGGAGGCCGGGGCTCGGGGCTGGGACGGTGGTTCGGGCTGCGGTTCCCGGAGAGACCCGGCGCGGCCAGGCGTGCTCCGGGGCTGCCTCTGCCCTCCGGTTCGCGTGCAAGACCCGGCTTGTTCCGGAGTTGGGCCCCGCTGCTTTGGCTGCCGCTGCTCGCGGTTAGGCGGGTTCCTGCGGAGCGGCGGCTCGCCGCCTCATCACTTGGCGGTGGGGGTTACTTCGGTTCCCGCGACGCTGAGAGCCGAGTGTGAGGCCCGCCTGGCCTGGCCTGGCCCCGCCTGGCCCGCGCCTGCTTCCGAGCTTCTGTCTGCGAAACGCTGCGCTTTGCGTGGCTCTGGGAACACGCCGGGTTGCCTAGCGTTTGCCGGGACGGGTTAATTTCCTCGGGAAGTTAGTGTAGCCCGGGATTTTGGTGTTTGCCTGGGTATCAGTAATTTCGTGTGAAGCAGTTGCAATGATCAGCATTATTGTGCCTGCGCAAGAATCGCAGAAACGGTTTCGGAACCTCCAGCAGATTCTATATTCATCCTATTCAAGTAGTGAGAAAAGCTGGGTTTTGGTTTTGGCTTTGTGGCTGCCACGTGTTGTGACCATGGGGTCAGTTAATGAGTGCGAAGTGAATGAAACATGATTTCTAAGATTCCTTTTAAATCTCACATTTCTAAGTCTGTGATGAGCTTATTTCCCACCCTGTACCCTTAAAAAGAGTGGGAAATAGGAAAGTTTGTGAAAGGTTAGTAGTACTGCTGGGAACAAAGATTTATGAGCGCGTTGAACTTTAGGGCAGTTGGTTACACTTTAGGACTGCACACTGAGAAGAGAACACAAATAAAACAGAAAACTTATCCAGAATTAATTGCGTTAGAGAGACTTGGAAGGCTTTCAGAAGTTCCTGTACCATTTGCTGTATTTAATTACCTCTCTGCAGCTGTACAAATATGGTAAAGAGAAAATAAGTGCTAAGTAGGAGAAAAGATAGTTGAGAGGATAAGTAACAGCATATTTCCTAAGTGTTGGGAGAATCCGTTGGAATTCATAATTTACATAGACATTTCCACTCAGGAAACACTTTTTTTTTTTTAAATAGAGAGTTTTGTATTTTCCCTGAAGAAAATCTTATACTCATTGGGAAGGTTCAGAATTCCCTAGCCTCCCACGTGCCAATATTTTTTAACTGCCTTTGGAAAATAGCATTTGGCTTTGTAGTAAGTAAAAGAAGGACTGTGAGTTCCTTTGAAAACTTTGTAGCTCTGTAACTAGGAAAATCTTTCTTCTTCTCCTCTCTGAGTCTTTATTTCTTCATTTGTGAAATGTGGAGCTGTGATGATTAAATAAAGTTCCTTAAGTGGGAAACATACAGCAATGCCTGATGTATCATATTCAGTACTAATACTTATTGTTGGTACTGTATTCAGAAGAAGAGAAGTGATCTCTGAGTGTTAGGCCTAAAGGGAAGTGCAAAATGGGAAGTGATTGACAGTCACTGGAATTTTGACCAAATTGTCATCCCTTTGCTGAATCTCAGGCTGAGATGTGGCCCACACACTAGTGATTGTAAGGACACACTAATCTCCCTGACTGGGTTGGCCTGTTTTGCCGCTGCATTAGAGTTGAGATTTTCCCCAAGAATTGTGCTAGGGAAGCTAAAGAATGTGTGTGACAGAAAACCCCTTCAAGAAGAGCTCAAAAACAAATGTCGTGGTTGACTGAACAGAGATTTCAACCTAAGATAACTGAAGCCCTGTCACAGCTGACTGAGGTCAGTATAGCTTACTGGACAATTCCTGTCTTTGCCAGAACCTTTTCTTGTTTGAATGTTTGACCAACTATTGATGCTCTCTGGGTGTTAGTTAAGCCAAATTATTCCTTTTCAACATAACAAACAATTTTGGAAGGCACAGTGGTCTTAACTGTTCAGGGATCTGGTCTTAGTTAGCATTTGGAAAGGAAAGGAGAAGAATCCAGAAGTTTTTTCCCCTCTCAGCTAATTTTTAAAAATTGTTTTTGAACAGAGGTGTTTTCTTAGAATTTAACTCAGCATGCAGGAGTGTACACTCATTTGTGGAAGACCCCTTCATTGTGGCGCTCTATCTGAATAGGAACTAATTGGTGCACCTTCTCACGTGATTTAAAACCATGGGGAGGAATGCCACAACAATTTTAAGCTCTAGTTGAGTGTTTACTGATGAGTATAACCTAGACCCTCTGAACTGTAATCTCACTAAAAACTTAATATCGAAACCAACAGAAGAAAAAGTAGCCAAATCTCATTAAAACTGAACTAGCAAAACAAAAAACGTAGTGGCAGGAAACCAGGCAGTTAATAAGTAAGATGGCATGAGGTCATATGACACTGTAGTCTTTTAAACATGTTCTGTTTTTAAATTAGAAATTAGTTTAATCCCATTTCTCATAAATTTTTACTGACATTTCAGAGGATATCTTTTGTGTATGTGTATGTGTGTGTGTATGGCCATATAAATGAATTCAGAGACACGTTCACTGTAGAAAAAAAATCATTTCTTAATAAGATGAATGAAAAGAATGAACTATTGTCATCTTCAAGAATTAACTACTTAAAACAGGAATTTAAGTGATAAATATTTCAGGGTGTGAATTGGCCATAAGTTATTTGACCCACTGATTTTCAGCAACAGCACAGATGCTTAGGATGTCCCTGAGGTCCTCATTCTGTAGGTGAGGGCCTGGTGCCTGCGTTTTTAAGAAGCTCTGCAGCCAGGTTAGGAACTGCTAATAAGCAGTGCTTTATGTTCCACAGATGCTTGATGCATATGTAGTATTACAGCCAAGAAAATAATCACATAGAAGCCAGGGAAATGGTGTACTGGGGAGCAACTGCTTAATGGTCTTCTTGTGGGGTGATGAAATATTTTGGAACTAGATAAAGGTAGTGGTTGACACTATCTTTGTTGTGTTGGAAAAATAAATTATCCCTGTTTAGATTGACTACCTTCTGAATATTGTATTTTCTCTTAAGGTTTTTCTCTTAAATTAAGCACATTTTTATTGTTTATAAGATGCATCCTGGTAATATTTTCTCCTTACTCAAAATGCCACCACTCCTCTTGATCATGTACAGCCTCAGGTGGCAGTAGACAGGATATTCACTGCACTTGAAGTCAGGATCCTTGGGGTTGGAAGCCCAGCCCTGTCCCCTCAGCTGAGGCTTGGCTTCCTGGCCTGTTTACCTGTCTCCCTGTTCCAAACGTGTTGGGGGGGGGGGGGCCACTGAAATCATGTAGATTAAATGATTAAACACTTCCATATGTCCCTGTTACGTAGTTATCATTTTGTTTATTTAATTCGGGTTCAGCAAAATCTATTAATAGGTTGAAGAAGGTTCTACTAGACAGTAACTGAATTATTAGATTTATTATTAATGTGTTCTTACAGTCTACCACTTACAGTGTTAATCGTTTTATTAGTTATGAATTTATTAAGGCTAAGAATTAGTTAAGTACAGATATTATTAAATGTTTTCAAGGGTAATAATTTTTAGGGACACGCCTTGTTCTTAGTATTAAAATACATAAAGCAGAGGATGATTTTCTAGTTTCATGCTTAGGTAGCCTTCTGCCTCACTTGTTTGTAGCCATTCTAAATTTGCTTAACATCATAAATGAGGAATAGCTATTAGATCTCTTTAGGGTCCCCTTTGCGTTCCTTGTGTTTCTTTTAGTTTAAGCAAGCTGCTTGACTTTCTTGAGAATTGACAATCTTGTCAATAGTGACTGAACAGTAGACCTCTCTTGGGAAATGTACAACATGCGACGTGGAAACATTGGACATATTGCTTGCTAGCAAAGATTCTAATTAGAAATTTTATTTTAAACCAACAATAATTGTACTTGATAGTATGTACACAAAAGTGTGTTAACTTGCATGTGTTTCCTGTTAATGGACATGAGGGCATATTTACTGAAACTGCATAAAACTGCAGATCTATAATGAATGTGGGGACCTGTCTGGCAGGCATGTGATAGATGTCACAGTGCACCAGAACCTATTAAGGGAAAGGAGAATGGGAGTCAGCATTTGCTGAGTATCTTTTGTGCTAGTTTAAAATACATATATATATGTATTTAATCTCCACAGTAGGCCTGAAAGCTAAGTATTTTATTTAGCTTAGTGAATAAAAGTATGGGCTCTAGCTCTAATTTTGTTGGCGGCTGTGATGCTGCTGCTGCTGCTGCTGATACTGTTTTTAGTGAAGAGCAAAAGATAGAGGTTAACAGCAACTTCCCTCTAAAGAAAGTGGTGTTGCTCTGACCCTAGAGTCTGTCTCTTTTCTTCACACCAAGTTGCCTCCCAGCTGTTACATAATGCAGGTAAGAGAAGAGAGTTCACATTTATACAGTGTAAACTAGAAGTATAGTTTGGTAATTGTCATTTTACCTTGTGACAGTGGCTGGCATTTTTAAATTTTTTTGCATTACTGCACCTGAGGGACTTCAGTGCCTCCCTTAGGAGGGACTCACTAAGGCAGGGACAAATAGCTAATACAGAAGAACAGATTTAAGATAAACTAGAGTACCCAGAAAATAGCCTCCTTTGTACTACACTGAATACATATACACAAATTAAGGTATCAGTATATTGGATTACTTAAGACCGGAATGAGAATTAGGCAACTGAAAAGTAAGAATAATAGTTACTGATTTGGGGTTTAATAGATAGGGATGCTTTGCTTTATTGAGGCAAGGTTCCTATACCAGACCTGTTGGAAATTGTTGCAGGGCGGTTTCAGTAATAGCATCTGATAGCACTCTTCAGATGAAACATAAGTTTAAAGAAGAAACTACCTGTGCGAGAAGTTTCAATTTTGAAATATCTTTGTTTTAGCCCCAGGAAAAACCCTTTTGGAGGCTGTGTTTCTGTGAATCACAGGAGAACGGACAATAGTGAGAATGTCGGCCCTCAACTGGAAGCCCTTTGTGTACGGAGGCTTGGCCTCCGTCACAGCCGAATGCGGTAAGGAACCTGGGTGCTGGAGTCAGGTCATTTTACCTGTTTCCCTACTTTGCCCCTACCCTTAACACATTACTCTCACGACGATTAAAATCTAGGGTCATGACCTGGCCAGATCGCTCTGTTGGTTAGAACAGTGGTCCTCATGCCCCGGGCTGTGGACCGGTACCGGTCTGTGGGCCATTTGGTACCGGTCCGCAGAGAAAGAATAAATAACTTACATTATTTCTGTTTTATTTATATTTAAGTCTGAACGATATTTTATTTTTAAAAAATGACCAGATTCCCTCTGTTACATCCGTCTAAGACTCACTCTTGAAGCTTGTCTCGGTCACGTGATACATTTATCCATCCCATCCTAAAGGCCAGTCTCTGAAAGTATTTTCTGACATTAAACCAGTCCGTGGCCCAAAAAAGGTTGGGGACCACTGGCTTAGAGCATAGTCCCAATATGCAGAGGTTGCTGTTCGGTTCCCAGGCAGGGCACATACAGAAACAGATCAATGTTTCTGTCTCTCTTCCTCTCGCTCTAAAATCAGTAAATTCAAAACAAAATTAAAAACCCAAGGTCACGATTGGTATTTGATGTGTGCAAGCAAAGGATGTGAGATTATGAAGCATGAATCTCAGAATTCAAAATTTCCTGCTTTTGGTATGCCTTTTTAGACAAAATGGTCACTTTGGCTACTTACTGGCAGTTTAGACTTAAAAGTTTAGTGGGGATAAAATTGAACCTGTTGACCAAACAGAAGTTTTAGGAATCATTTTTTAATTACATCAGTCCCTACTTTCCTGGTCTGTTTCCCTACTTTGCCCCTACCCTTAACACATTTACTCTCAAGAAGTCTCAGAGGGCTTCCCTGAGCCAGATTTGGTTGACTGTCATGCCGTCACTTTTTGGTTATGCACGTGATCCATATCCTATTTGCAACTTCTTCATTAGTTGAGGTCCATATAGTCCTGGTTATTCCTTTGTTTATTACCCGTAATCCTTTATTCAACAAATAGTGACTGAGGAGCTCCCAGCGCCAGGTGCTGGGCCAGATCTTTTATTTGCTTTCAAGGCTCAGTCACTGCTCTCCTGGGATGAAGGTGGCCCCTGTGGAGACTGTGAGGACTAGTGACCTGGGGTTGAGGCTCATTAACCCACCCCCCAGGTTCCTGTACAGTGGGCTTTCCAACTGACACAGTAGATCACCTTTACTGAGTATGAGTTTCACATATTTGGGTGGACTGTTAGGTACTATTTTAAACTTTTTACTTGAATTAACAGATTTGCTTTTAGACTATAAAACACAAAGTGAGGAACTTCTTAGAAAAGAACTTACCTTCATTCATAATGAACTCAATTTTAGCCTTGATATTTGTAAAAAGTAACATTTTAAAATGGATTTCCTGGTTGTCTAAATCATTCCAGGTATCTACTTTTTACAGCAATGCAGCGTCTTCAAATCCTATGTAGAATAAAATGGAACATTTAAAAAAAAAAAAAAGGGAAGGCCCTAGCTGGTTGGCTCAGTGGTAGAGCATCAGCCAGGCATGTGAGCGTCTCAGGTTCGGTTCCCAGTCAGGGCACACAGGAGAAGCAGCCATCTCCTTTTCCACCCCTCCCCCTCCTCTTACTCTCTTTCTCTCTCTCTTCCCCTTCTGCAGCCATGGCTCAATTGGTTCGAGCTATTGGCCCAGACGCTGAGGACGGCTCTGTGAAGCCTTCGCTTCAGGCACTAAAAATATGTAGCTCATTTGTGAGCATGGCCCCAGATGGGCAGAGCATTGGCCTCAGGTCGGGGTTGTTGGGTGGATCCAGCTTGAGGCACATGTAGGAGTCTTATTCATTTATTCATTTATTTATTTATTTATTTATTTTGATGGACAGAGAAAGTCAGAGATAGGGCCAGAGAGGGACAGACAGGAAGGAAGAGAGATGAGAAGCATCATTTCTTTATTGCGGCACCTTAGATGTTCACTGATTGCTTTCTCATATGTGCCTTGACTGGGGGGCTACAGCTGAGTCAGTGACCCTTTGCTCAAGCCAACAACTTTAGGCTCAAGCCAGAGACTTTGGGCTTCAAGCAAGTGACCTTTGGGCTCAAGCTAGCAACCATTCGGTCACGTCTATGACCCCATGCTCAAGCCAGCCACTTCGCGCTCAAGCTGGTGAGCCCACACTCAAGCTGGCGACCTCAGGGTTTTGAACCTGGGTCTTCCGTGTCCCAGTCCGACGTTCTGTCTGCTGTGCCACCACCTGGTCAGGCTGGGAGTCTTTCTATCTCCTCTCTCCTGTTCCTTAAAAAGAAGAAAATAATAAAAGGGAAAATAAATGTATGCCTTTTTGTTTTTTTGCTTTTTTGGCATTTTTTTTAATAGAAAAAAATTATAAAGTATCTGTTTCTGTTTCTTAGTTGGTATTAGTCTAAATTTTTTTCTAGTAATATGGCACTCGTATCTATTACTTGGTGGAATTTCTTTTTGTTACATAAAATATTTCTTTCTTTAAAATTTTAAGGTACGTTTCCAATTGATTTAACCAAGACGCGGCTCCAGATTCAAGGCCAGATAAACGATGCGAACTGTAAGGAAGTCAGGTACCGAGGAATGCTGCACGCGTTAGTGAGGATAGGCAGAGAGGAAGGCCCGAAAGCGCTGTACTCGGGGTAAGTGACCTTTGTATGTTCATGTTCTACTGCTCACTTTTCAAATGAAATTCTTCCAGACTCAGACTTTATAGAGAAAAAGAAGAAGTATGAAGTACATTTAAAAAAATCAAGTAACATGGTAGATTTTTCATATTTAGTATCAACTTTACAGTATTTATATGTATTTTATGTATTGAATGTTGTGATGAAATGTTTTTATTATATTCAAATACAGATAATATAATTACATTTGTCTTAAATAACATCCTGTAATTTAGTTTTTTACTTTGTTATGTATTACCAAGGTTTTTGCAATAATGAAAATGATATAGTGTTTCCCATGGGTAAGAGTTGCAGTGAACTACTTCTCTTTAATCCAGCATCTAATAAACAGTGTGCAGTAGGCACTAGGTAAGAAAGTGAGTAAGACAGCATCCTGCCTATGTCAGCCAGAGTCACTACAGGAAACAACTCATTTGTGGGGTTTATGCGAGCAGAGATTAGTGAAGGGACTCTCTAAGAGTTAAGGGAACAAGTGAAGGATATTGAGGTACCCAAAAACTAGGAAAGTGAAAAATTGTTACCAACCCAAAGACAGGAATAGTTCAGCAGAGCCTACCAGTGCTGGAGCCTTGAAGGAACACCATAGTGCTCAAGGGATGCTATGCATGTCCAGGGAGAGGAGGAAGTGCCTCTACTTCTGCCTCTCTCTTGCCTTCCTGTTTTCTACTGGCTGAATCTGTGTGAAAGTCCACGGCAGAGGTGACTGGGCGATGTATCCCGTAGGCATCAGCCTCTCAGGGCACAGAGCAGAACAGAGAAGGTGAGAATGGAGCTAGGAAGACAAATACGGACCAGCAACAGCACATTGTCCTGAAGGAACTGTTGTTCACTGGAGGCTGGAGATGAGTACATACCAGACACGGTGGAGGTTGGTAGAGATATTATATTAGACTGTGGCTATAAGGGAGGGTAAGGGTTTTTGGAGGTGAGTTTTTGGGAAAGCTGCTCAAGTCAGGGACACCAGTTCTAATCTTGAAGTCAAGAAGAGTTAGCCAGGCAAAGTTAGAGAGGAACTATTCCTGCAGAACCAGTAGTACTTGCAAGAGAGCATAGTACATTCTGAAAAGTACAAGTAAGTCAGCATAGATAAAGAGTGGGAGTTGGTGATTAGCAAGAGATGGAGCTGGAGTACTAGTTGGGGGTTGGACACGGACAACCTCAGGTCAGCTAAGCACCTTGATTTTGCCTCATATACCACAGATCCCAAACTGGTGCACTGTAGCCCTCCCACCCTCCAGCCTCTGAAGGGTTTCGCTTTTCAATTGAACCACTACTTGAAATATGGGAAATTACACAGAAAGACCTGAGATTCCATCTTCCCTAGAGACGTTTGGGCCCACGTTCATTCACTTAGATAATAGTGACTGCAGTTAATACTTTCTCTGATTGACCAAAACCTCTGCCACAGTGTACGTGTGTGCAGTTAGATTAGGCCACTTCACTCCCTATGCCTTTTATCTCATACCTGTAAGTACTTGAGTTTGCCGCACCTGTGACATACAGGACCACTAAAGGGTTTTGTGGGGGGCACTGCCATGATTAGGTGCCATTGTAAAAAGATGCTGGCTTGCCGTGGGGAGAGTAGTGACTAGTAACCCTGGAAGCTGGTTGTCAGGTAGGAAGCAGACAACAGGGGTGATCTGAGGGGCTGTCTTGGGGATCGAGAAAAAGAAGACAGTCTAGAAAGCTATTTAGGGCCTAGGATTAACATTTTATTTTACCTCATATATGAGGGGGTTCGTGGGGAAGGAGGAGTCACAGCCAGTGTTTGGATTTGTGACTTTGGCCATTGTTTGGATGGAAGTTTCATTCCCTGGTCTAGGAAACACAAAAGGAGAGGTGATTGTTTAGACATGGGAGATGCTTGGTTCAGTATGGCTCACTTGATCTGGAGGTGGGTGTAGTACATGTGAATTGAGAAATTATGAAGGAGTTGGAAATGTATCTTTGGATCAGTGTTGGAAACATGAATTTAGAAGTCATCAGTTAAAGCCACGGGAATACATGAGCTCACCCAGCAGTGTGTGAAGCAAGGGGAAATGGAAGGGAAGGGCAGATTCTTGAAGCTGCAGAGGAAAGAAAAGAAATAGGAGAAGGCAATGTTATGAAGGAATGGCTGCAATAGCTCAGGGAGGACATAGCTGCAAGTAGGACAAAGGGTGGACAGTAACAAACTCTGCAAGGTGTTATATAAGGTGGCAATTGAAAAGCATCATTTAATTTAGCAACAGAGATGTCAGTCGGCCACCTGTTTTGATGGAGAAGGTGGAAGGAAGCCAGATTGCAATTCGAGGAGGAAGTGAGAAGTGCAGAGAGCTGAGGAGTGCAAATGCCACAGGGTGGTTCTGGGTCACCGAGGGTGGAGGGAGGGGGATACCTGAAACTCCCCCCCCCCCCCCCCCCCCCCCCCCCCCGGAGGTCAGAGGTGAGCTCCAGGGCACCATGCAAGAATGATAGATGCCTCCAGAGGCCAGATTCACCAGGCGCTTCTTTTGGGAAAGGAAAAACTTTTCATTTAAATGTGAACGGGAAAACTGAACCACATGCTCACTCACAGTTTCATTGAGAATAAGTATGAGGGGCTGAACATTCCTTGAGTGAACTAATAATTTGCTCAAGTATTTATATCCTTTTTGGATTACAACTGTTTATTTTTTAAAACCTATGTTTTCGTTGGGTTTTTAATTGTAAGATATCTGTTTTAGTGTGGTTTGTGGAAGGCAGATGGGTGATTGTGTCTGTGCTTGTGGGCTTTCTAGAGGATTTTCAGTGATTTTTAGAATTCTTTGGTCCCTTTGTACATTGGTTTGACAGGATTGCCCCTGCGATGTTACGCCAGGCTTCCTATGGCACCATCAAGATAGGCACTTACCAGAGCTTGAAGCGATTATTTGTGGAGCGCCCAGAAGGTCAGTGGGGAATCTTTTTTCCACTTGTAGACAGGAGGTGAGTTGTTTGTCTTTTTATTCAAGTGGTTTTGTATCAGATTTTCTTTAGTTTACTTGTGACTTTACTGCCGGTGTGGAGAACTCTTAAGTGTAAAGTATAAATGAATTGTGCTTATAGCAAGTCAGTTTTCAGCTGAATTTAGGGGAGTAACAGTTAAAAGGTGCAAACATTTTTTTCCCCCCCGAAGCTGGAAACGGGGAGAGACAGTCAGACAGACTCCCGCAAGCGCCCGACCGGGATCCACCCGGCACGCCCACCAGGGGTGACGCTCTGCCCACCAGGGGGCGATGCTCTGCCCCTCTGGGGCATCACTCTGTTGTGACCAGAGCCACTCTAGCGCCTGGGGCAGAGGCCAAGGAGCCATCCCCAGCGCCCGGGCCATCTTTGCTCCAATGGAGCCTTGGCTGCGGGAGGGGAAGAGAGAGACAGAGAGGAAGGAGAGGGGGAGGGGTGGAGAAGCAGATGGGCGCTTCTCCTGTGTGCCCTGGCCAGGAATCGAACTCGGGACTTCTGCACGCCAGGCTGACGCTCTACCACTGAGCCAACTGGCCAGGGCAAAAGGTGCAAACATTTTAATTACTTTTCTTTATCTCTAAAATGCCTAGACTAGAGGATATGTTCTAGTCAACTTAAATATTTCTGAAATCATAGGAATTGTCACCTGTATTTCAGAAAAAGTGAGTACATTCCTTCATTATAAGAACTGAGTTATACTCTACTGCTGGCTGACTTTGTGACTTTGCTTTAATCCATAGACCCTCATCCCTTCTTACAAAGGCAAGCAGGAGCTAACTGTTCTGTGAAAGTGGTGAATGGGAGTAAGATGCTCTGACAGTACTTCATTACACTTCAAATTAAATATATAAGATGTGGTTTAAAACTTTGTCTCGGTGTTATCTCATAGGTGTATGTCCTTTTTATTCTCCTGCCAGATAGACCTCATCTTAATTGCTACAATGGTCTCCATTTATACACAGAAATGAATTAGTAGATGCTTACTCAGTTTGCATGATAATTCATTCCTTTTTAGAATGCAAGAAATTTTGCTAAGTAAATCTTTTTAGTCAGCAAAATTCCTAATTCTTTTAAAATTGATCTGTAAAGCATAAATTTTCTTACTCTTTTGAAAGGAACAAGTGGTATGTAAATAAATTACACTTGTATTTGACTTATTCACCTGAAGAGCTCTGTATATCTGAAAAGTCAAATGATGTCTTTGTTTATAGATGAAACCCTTCCGATAAATGTGGTCTGTGGAATTCTCTCTGGAGTCGTATCCTCAACTATTGCCAATCCAGCTGATGTTTTAAAAGTAAGCAGTACTCCCCATATCTTCTAGATACAATCCACACACAATTTTTTTTTTTTTTCGTAGCCCGGCACTCTGCCACAATTTTCTTATTGAAAACAATGTTCAGATAATGAAAATCTGTGAATATAACATATGCTATATATGTGTGAATATGTTTAGAATTTAAGTGTTGTGCAGGTTCTAACTTATAAATCTCCATTAGGTGGATTTCCCGCTAATGGAGTGGGAAATCATCTGATGAGCTCAAAAGTAGAGCTCACTTTAGAGACAATTTTTTTGGTGATTAAGTAGAAAAACAAGTTAGGTTTGGATGCTTTTTTATTGAAAATCTCCCTTGTTTTATTGGTTCATTAAAAATACATGGACTTGCTTGACCAGTGGTGGTGCCATGGATAGAACATTGACCGGGAATGCTGAGGTCCCTGGTTCGAAACACCCAAGGTCTCCACCTTGAGCATGGGATTGACAGCTTGAATGCAGGACCATTAACATGACCCTAAGGTCGCTGGCTTGAATCTATAGGTTGCTGACTTGAAACTCAAGGCTGCTGGCTTGATCTCAAGGTTGCTGGCTTGAGCCTCCTCCCCACCCTGCTGCCACATCCGCCATCAAGGCACGTATAAGAAGCAATCAATGAACAACTAAAGTGAAGCAACTATGAGTTGATGCTTCTCATCTCTCTCCCTGTCTCTCTCTCTTTCTCTCTCTCTCAAAAAAAAAACAAAAACAAAAACAACAAAAAAAACAAAAAAACAAAAAAACATGGGCTTTGCCCTGGCTGGGTAGCTTATTTGATTAGTGTTGTCCCTGTATGCCAAAGTTACAGGTTCAATCCCTGTTCAGGGTACATAAAAAAATCAACTAACATGCATAAATTAAGTGGACCAACAATCAATGTTTCTCTTTCTCTCTCTGTCTTTCCCTCCCTCCCAGTCTTGAGAGGATATTCTTTTTTCTTATTTTTTTTTAGTGAGAAAGACAGGGACAGAGAAGCAGGAAGGGAGAGAGATGAGGAGCATCAATTCTTTGTTGCGGCACCTTAGTTGTTCATTGATTGCTTTCTCATACATGCCTTGCCGGGGGTGGGAGGCTCCAAGGCAGCAACTTGGGCTCAAGCCAGGGACAGTGGGGTCAATTCTGTGATCTCACACTCAAGCCAGTGAGCCCGTAGTCAAGCTGGTGAGCCTGTGCTCAAGCCGGCGACCTTGGGGATTTGAACCTGGGTCCTCTGCATCCCAGTCCGACGCTCTGAGTACTCACTGCGCTGCTGCCTGGTCAGGCTCAGAGGAGGGAGATTCTGACAAGCATCCTAACTTTATTCAGTAGCGTGAGTACACACAGTTATGCCTGGTGAAAGTACAACATGTGGGAAGGCACTTTTACTGTAATTTTACCCAGTGTTGGGTAAGATTGCTAGAGGGAAATATCCATACTTCTGTTAATCTCTTAAATGTATCTCAAGGCTACAGAAAGACAGTTCTGAATTTTGGTTTATTTTTCCATGTTAATATAGCAAGAGCAGGTTCCTTTAAGAAGTCTGAGCTCCCTAAACCAAAATAAGATAATATTTTTTAGTGAGAAATATCTTTTCACTCTTAAAAATGCAGAGAGCGACGTCAAACATTATTTTTATGTTGGAATCGGGCATGTGAATACGGTGGCTGTTGTAAAGTTCATTTGTAAGTTCAAGTGTAACAGAGTGTGACAGGCATCATGTGGCTGTCCTGTGACTAACTGGCCTGCATACCTTTTGGTTCAGCTGATTGGAAAGAATAGTGAATTGGAGAAACTGATTAAAGGAATGCTTATTCATGCTTAGTGTTGCCAAGTACACTGGATGCTCTCATTAATTATGTTAAATTTTTAGAACTACCATCACATTCTCTTTTCTGCTTAGTAACCTATAAGGGAAAATGCCATTTTCTTTCCTTTTCAAGACATTTTTTAAAAATTAATTTCTTCTTGACACTTAATGAGCTATTATATGTAAGATGTTCTAGACTCTACTAGATGCTTTTTGTTGAATCCAAAATGCCTAAGAACCAATTATATATTTTTAGTCTCCAGAAGATATTTTAAACTAGCATTGTAGTAATATTTATAATTACAGTTTTTTTTCTTTTAATAGTTAATTAAACAATAAATAGAATGATTTTCAGAGATCTATATTTGGGGAGAAATATGCTAGTTTTCTTCTCATGTTAGTTTTTAAAATCATCACTAGATACGAATGCAAGCACAAAGCAACACCATTCAAGGAGGAATGATCGGCAACTTCATTAACATTTACCAGCAAGAGGGAACCAGGGGGCTGTGGAAGGTAAGTTTGAAAATGGATCCAGCTGACTTAGTTCTTTCCTTTTGTTTTCCTTTTTGAATTTATTTTTCTTATGTTCATAATTTTATTTAATCCAAGTGGTATAATAAAGAAAAAAGTGACATCTGCCCTTGAAGATATTTTATCTGTTAAATGGAAGTATAGGAATATGTCATGATTTGAAAGTATCTTTTGAATAATTCATATATAAGAAATTTTGTGAAGTTTGAGCACTTTTTGTGAGTTGTTTTTTTTTTTTTTACAGAGTGAGGGGCAGATAGGGACAGATAGGAAAGGAGAGAGATGAGAAAGATCAATTCTTCGTTGTGGTACCTTAGTTGTTCATTGATTGCTTTTTCATATGTGCCTTGACCAGGGCTGGGGCTCCAGCAGACCAGGTGACCCTTTGCTCAAGCCAGCAACCTTGGGCTCAAGCTGGTGAGCCTTGCTCAAACCAGATGAGCCGCACCCAAGCTGGTGACCTCGGGGTCTCGAACCTGGGTCCTCCACATTCCAGTCCGATGCTCTATCCACTGCCCCACCACCTGGTCAGGCTGTTTGCTTTTAAAAAAAAAATATTATGGAGAAGTATTTCTAGGTCACAGTTACGAATTTTTTGATATATGTGATTTCCTACCTTTTAAGTGAAGGCTGTTACTAGTACTTTTTTTTAGTATTGTAATGACTTGTCAGTTCATAGAATAGACCCTAAAGGTCACCCAGTACAATCCTCTCTGTGTGTACAAGGAATCTGGAGTCTCTGAGAGGTTACTTGTCCTGGCCAAGGTCTTGCCAAGGTCACAGTTAGTAGCAAAATCAGAATTTGACTTTGGAGCTTCTGACCTTTTTTTGGAGCTTCTGACTTTAGGGTCTTTTCTACTCTGTCAGTGTGTGTTTCTACCTCCCATCAGGAAAACATAAGTAGTGGCCATCGTTGTGGAGTAGACCCTTTGCACATATGCAAGCCTTGTTCTGTGGAGAGAGACCTGAATCTTTGTTAATGTTTTTTACCCAGGGCGTGTCCCTTACTGCTCAGAGGGCTGCTATCGTTGTTGGCGTGGAGCTCCCGGTCTATGACCTCACCAAGAAGCACCTGATTCTCTCAGGCCTCATGGGAGACACTGTGTATACCCATTTTCTGTATGTTTATGGCTTTTTAATTAATATTTTAGGTATACATGAGTTTTAGGTATAAATTTACTACAAATTTATAGAAATAATAATATAAAATACTATATTTTCATATTTGAAAAATTACAATACAGATGTGAACCAGGAAAAAATAAAAGTCCATATCTCTGTATATAGGTAGCATTTGTTAACAGTTTGATAAGTACCTTCCAGGTGTTTTCTGTACAGGTATGTCTACGAAAGTATACTGCATGTATTTTATTACACAAAGATCATGCTTTGCATTCCCTTCCTTTTATTATTATTTTTATTTTTAGCTTTGTTGAGGTACAGTTGACGAGTAAAACTGAAAGATATTAAAGTGTACAACATAATTTGATACTTATACATTGTGAAAGGATTTGTCCCATCAAGTTAAATTAACATATCTTATCACCTCGTGGTTCCTGTGTGTGTGTGTGTGTGTGTGTGTGTGTGTGTGAGAGAGAGAGAGAGAGAGAGAGAGAGAGAGAACATTAAGTTCTACTCTCTTAGCAGATTTCAGTTATACAATGCAGTGTTAGCAACTACAGTCACCATGTCATATGTCAGATCCTCAGATCTTACTCATCTTATAACCAAAAGTTTGTACCCTTTACTGTCTCCCTATTACCCCTACCTCCCAGCTCCTGGCAACCACTATTTTACTCTTTGTTTCTATGAGTTGGGCTACTTTTTGTTTTTAGATTCTGTATGTAAGTGATACATAGATATAAGTATTTGTCTTTCTTACTTGCTTTTTAACGTTTAATAATATATTCCAAATATCTTTCCATAGCAGTACAGACTTCATTTATTTATTTATTTATTTATTTATTTTTTTTTTTGCATTTTCTTTTCTGAAGCTGGAAACAGGGAGAGACAGTCAGACAGACTCCCGCATGCGCCTGACCGGGATCTACCTGGCACGCCCACCATGGGGCGACGCTCTGCCCCCCAGGGGGCAATGCTCGGCCCATCCTGGGCGTCGCCATGTTGCGACCAGAGCCACTCTAGCGCCTGGGGCAGAGGCCACAGAGCCATCCCCAGCGCCCGGGCCATCTTTGCTCCAATGGAGCCTCAGCTGTGGGAGGGGAAGAGAGAGACAGAGAGGAAGGCGCGGCGGAGGGGTGGAGAAGCAAATGAGCGCTTCTCCTATGTGCCCTGGCCGGGAATCGAACCCGGGTCCTCCGCATGCTAGGCCGATGCTCTACCGCTGAGCCAACCGGCCAGGGCCCAGACTTCATTTATTTTTGATAGTTGCAGATTAGTATAGATATATCATAGTTTAATCCATTGAGGAGTGGTTTTGCTCTTTGGGGACACTTGGCAATTTCTGGAGACTGTTCCTATAGTTATGTTTAGGGGGTATACTATTGGCATCTGCTTGGGTAGAGGCCAGGGGCTGCTAAACATCTTACAACAGGACAGGCCTATACAACAAAAAATGACTTCGCTCAAAATCTTAGTAGTGCTGACATTGAGAAATGCTGCTCTGAATTAATTGACACTGAGTGTGGTCTGTGGCAGTCTTGTGAGACTGAAGGTTTAGTAGAACCTAAGACCCCAGTGGGCATTGCAATGAGGACATCTTTTTCTGTGATCTTGAAGAGAAATATGATTATGATATGGCTAAAGTTACTCTCATCTCTACTTATAGGTGAATAGATAAACTAGTTTAGTGATATTTCAACCAGTGTGCTGCAAGAATTTTTAAAACATGCAAGACAGAGAGAGAAAGAGAAACACTGATTGTTGGTCCACTTAATTTATACATTTATTAGTTGAATTTTTTATGTACCCTGAACAGGGATTGAACCTGTAACCTTGGCATACAGGGACAACACTCTAAATATATACTAAATATATTTAGTCAGGGGCACTGACCTTTTTTCCCTTAAATTGTCAAATTAAAAAATGACAGCAGCCAACACAACAGTAGTTGTCTGGTGTGAATAAATCAAAATTATACCTATTTTCTTTTTTTGTTAGATCCATAAAACATATTTTTGGTTTGCTGCAGAATTTTAGTAATTAGTATATATGTACCATGAGATGAAAAAGGTTGAAAATCTCTGCAAATAGGTCATCCCTGGAGGACGTCCCTTTGTGTTTCCATGACTCTTACGTTCTAGAACTTCAAAGGTATTCTTAGCTGAGGTTGGACTTTATAAGCCAGTATAATCAGTGCTGGTATTTAAGAAGTCTGTGGCTTTCTAGGTATGGTATTCATTTTTGACACATTTTATCTTGTTACATATTAACATGACTTGGGAGGAGACTGTTTCCTACCTTTATTCGTGCTGGTCACCTTTTTGTTTTTCCAATGTTATCTTCATAGCTCAAGCTTCACCTGTGGTCTGGTGGGGGCTCTGGCCTCCAACCCTGTGGATGTTGTGAGGACACGTATGATGAATCAGAGAGTCCTTCGAGATGGCAGAGCCTCTGGGTACACAGGGACCCTGGATTGTTTGTTACAGGTGAGAGTGTCCATTTGTGTAGGGTTGGGAATGCCTTTCATTGCTCATTAGCTTCCTCCATCTGACCCTCTTATCATGAATTTCTTATCATGATTTAGGAACACAGGGTTTATAGCAAGATAGACCTGTGGATCTGTTGCTTATAATTGTGTGACTTTGATCAAGGTACACCTTCTGTATTTCAGTTTCCTCAGAAGCGAAATAGGACAATCCTATATTGTAAAAATAAGTGAGGTAATGCCTACAAAATAGCATAGTGTCTAGAATAATGTGGTAAGCCTTGTTAGTATAAATAATAAGGGACAGTATTGTGGAATAAGCAAATTTATTTTACTTAATCTTCAACATTCTAGTAGATTGCTTCAATCAATGAAAGTGCCCCCCAGATATATATATTATTTATTTAACCTAAAAAGTATCTAAATTTTGAGGTCAATTATAACTGAGTGATGCTTTAAAGCGTGAGGTTGGTACACAGTTTTTGCCACACTGGGGTTAACTTATAAGTACAAAGTCTGGAGAATGTTTAGAAATGAAAGCTTATTTCCTTTATACCTTTGCTCTGCTGTGAAAGGTGGGAAACTAGTATTTTCTGCGATCCTTCCTATTGAGTCAAACTGGAGTGAGTATCCTTCAGACATTTCACAAAGGAACACATCAATCTTACTGTAATTCTTAGTTTACATAATCGGGCTATTGCTCACAAGTAGATAAAAGTTTGCCATTGTCTCCCCTACTTGATTGCCAGCAACCTAAGATTAGGGACCCCTTATGGTTTCCATTTTCCGGCATGATGCTAGCATACCCTAGACTTTAAATAAGCTTTAATGAAGCAAAGGTACTTGTTTGTATTCATGCAGCAATGTGAAATAGCAGTGCTCTGAATGATATCTTTTCTGCCATTGCTTAGTTTCCTTTTTTTTCTTTTTCTTTTCCAAATGAGAGGAGGGGAGATAGAGAGACAGACTCTCCACATGCACCCCAACTGGGATCCACCCAGCAACTCCCGTCTGGGGCCGATTCTCTGCCCATCTGGGGCCATGCTCACAACTGAGCTATTTTTAGTGCCTGAGGTGGAGGCTCTGGGGAGCCATCCTCAGTGTTCAGGCTGATGTGCTTGAACCAGTTGAGCCATGGCTACTGGGGGGGGGGATGGTATAGAAGGAGAGGGGGAAGGAGTGGATAAGCAGATGGTCACATCTGTGTTCCCTGACCCGGGAATCAAACCTGGGACATCTACATGCCAGGCTGATGTTCTACCACTGAGCCAACCAGACAGGACCGCTTTGTTTCTTTATGTCTGAGTTATTTGTGGGCCCAAATGGAAAAGAGGCAAAAGGCTCTGGTTGGAATTAAATCTAATTTCTTATTCATTCCACTGCTGTTTGCCTGCTTTTGGTGTGGGATAGTTTGACACGGAGCCTTTCAAGACCAAAAAAGGGCAGAGGGCAATGAGTTCTTAGATTGCCCTTTCAAGCAGGATTTAATTTTTAAGAGGAATAGATTGGTTCAGTCCAGATACTATTATTAATGCATTCCACATAATTGGAAAGTTGGAAGTTAACTGTTTTCCCTTTTATAACAGACATGGAAGAGTGAAGGGTTTTTTGCTCTATACAAAGGGTTTTGGCCAAATTGGTTGCGACTTGGTCCTTGGAATATCATTGTATCCTTTTCTGTTGCAGTAGATCTGAAAAAAGATATAGTTAAAAGAATATTTGTAAAAACTGTCATATTATTAATTATAATTTAGAAGTTGATTTTTAGTCTTTTAAATTCCTTTGATTGAAGAAATAACTTCACTTTCTTTTTCAGGAGGTAAAGTCTCTGCACTAGGCACTATGAATTTGGTTTAATGATGGTGTTATTGAATGGTAATGCTATCAATAATTTTTTTTTTTTATTTTGACTGTTCTAAAAGCTGAGAGTGTTTATGATTTCAGAGAGAGGTGGGATTGGTGGGATTGACTTTAGAGCCCCAACCACCCTTGGGAAGGAAGTGGTTTGTTTAGCAGCAGTGTTCTAGAATGTTTATTTTAGAGAGTGCCTAAGGATGACCAGTAATTAGCTCTACAATTATTTGGCCAATCAGCACTATTTTCTGTAATCCAGAGTGGGAGGTAGGAAAGAAGTGGCAGTTTATTATACATGAAAGCGCAGAATTATAAGGCAGAGAATGCTGATTTCACTATCCTCTTGTTTCCCTGTCTGCGCCTCCTTCCTTTGGAAGCCTGCCTGGTGGAAACCTTTGAGGAGAGCTTCCCAGGGCTGTTGTGTTTCTCTGTCCCACAGAATTTGCTGCTCTGTAAAGTCTTCCACCATAGTAAAGTCACAAGAGCTAGGCAGTGTGGGCATAATTTTAGAAGAAGCTTTTGGAGCTAATTCTAGGGGATTTATATATCTTAGCTGTGATCTTCCTGTTCCAGGCTGCCGTTGGGAAGGCTGAGGGACGGATAGCTCTTTCAGGATGGATAGGGTGGACCCCTCCTATTTAATCACGTTCATGGCATGTGATCTGCCCAGATGTTTTTATTCGTAGATGTGTTTTATGAGTTTTTATATGTTGGGGTTAAGATGGTATTTAATTGTCAGCCTTAACTGATAACTGTAGTTCTTTGTGACATATGAGCAGTTGAAGAAATTGGATTTGTGACAAGTCCAGTCTGCATGAGACATCCCTCTGAAAATGCTAACTTTCAAACAGTAAAGCTTCCTGTGTTTCACGCTGCTTCTTACTGCTTGGCTCGTCACAGACTCTGAGGTGTGAGCCGCAGATGAAGACTGGGGTGGTTCAGACTACTGTGTGTTGGCATGAGACACTCTGCGTCCAACGTTAATGGCATAAACTGTAACATCTGAATACTAATCCTTATCATAAAAGTGCCCTTCCACATCAAAGATAACATGAAATGCATGTTCTCTGTTAAAGAAGACTTGCAGGAAGAAGAGAAACCACGGACTGTTTTCTTTAGAGGACAGTAGCGCGTGATGCATCTCAGCTCCTAGTCGAGAGTATGGACTGCTCTACGCAAGCTCGCTGAGACCATGGAGTAGCGCCCCAAGAGCGTCTTACTGTTCCTGAACTTGGGGGCTTCTGCTTCCTGTCAGCTGAAGAAATTTCACAGGTGGAGACCTGGACTCAACCCCAGCCATAAACAGTGCAGGAATAGATCCCTGGAATATTACACTGCTTTGTAATTCTTTTTTTGGCAGGATCTTTCACTTATAATAAGTGATTTTTAGCCTTTGAAGACTTGACCTTTTTGAGGAATTGTTACAAAGGATTAGTAACTACACTCATGACGGTGTGATATGTTGGTTATGAATGTGGCAAGGTCTGTGTTGATGGGAGGTGTTTCAAGCAGCTTGGGTTCTGTTTTAGGTCATGTTAGCAATTGGCTGTATGATTTTTTTTTTTTTGTATTTTTCTGAAGCTGGAAACGGGGAGAGACAGTTAGACAGACTCCCGCATGCGCCCGACCGGGATCCACCCGGGATCCACCCGGCACGCCCACCAGGGGGCGATGCTCTGCCCCTCCGGGGTGTCACTCTGTTGCGACCAGAGCCACTAGCACCTGGGGCAGAGGCCAAGGAGCCATCCCCAGTGCCGGGGCCAACTTTGCTCCAATGGAGCCTTGGCTGCGGGAGGGGAAGAGAGAGACAGAGAGGAAGGCGAGGGGGAGGGGTGGAGAAGCAGATGGGCGCTTCTCCTGTGTGCCCTGGCCAGGAATCGAACCCGGGACTTCTGCACGCCAGGCCAACGCTCTACCACTGAGCCAACCGGCCAGGGCCGGCTGTATGATTTTTAGCAAAGTTTATTTCCCAATCTGTAAATGGGGATAATAATGTCTGAAATTGAGGGTCAAATGAAGAAAATACCCGCTGCTACTCCTTTACTTGTTTGGGAAGGATATCTACATCATGCTGTCATACAGCTGCAATCTGAGAATAAGCAGTCTGTGCTGATGGTGGAGTCATTTTATCTGGACTGCTTGTTATAATTCTGAGTAAAGCCCTTTGTTAAATGACTCCTGAAAGGAAGAGCATTGTATTGGTTAAGATTTTATTGTTTTCCTTAACAAAATGTTGCAAATGAATCAGTTGTTTTTTCCAGAATTCCTAGCTTTTATTTTAGTTTTGGTTATGTTTGTTAAAATATTTTTTGTCTTGGACTTCCTAATTAGCTTAGATGGAAAATACTTGCTTGAAATTTTAGAAACTATTTTTTTAGTACTGCAGCTGCTTATCTAGGTTTTGATAAGAGGTATATATCTTCCTTTTCTTCTAAAGACAAGATAAATCATTCTTCCTTTTCTTTCTCCTCCTTTTTTTAAATTTTAGTCAGTGAGAGGAAGGGAGGCAGAGAGACAGACTCCTGCATGTGCCAGGACTGTGATCCACCCAGCAAGCCCACTATGGGGTGATGCTTTGTCCACCTGGGGCATTGCTCTGTTGCTCAGCAACTGAGCTCTTCCTAGCGCCTAAGGTGGAGGCCATGGAGCCATCTTCAGTGCCCCAGGCCAATTCACTCCAACTGTGCCATGGCCTCAGGAGGGGAAGAGAGAGAGAGAGAAGAGAAAGCAGGAGGGGTGGAGAAGCAGATGAGCGCTTTTCCTGTGTGCCCTGACCAGTAATTGAGCCTGGGACGTCCACATACCAGCCAACACTCTACCACTGAGCCAACTCGCCAGGGCTTCTTTCTGTTCATTTTATTCTTTTCAAAGTATTGTAAAAAGTGACTTTGATAGCACCAATAACTTTACATTCTAGAAGACAGCCCCAGGAAAGGGATGTGTGTATGTTACTGGATACCTTCCTTTCTACCCTTTGAGAACAGTAAATACGTGCTAAGTGGGGGCTGCAGGGGAGAAGCTTCTGCAGTTTCTACCCTGTCCCAGTGTGTGGCCCCTGGCTGCTTCCTCGAAGCTTCTGCAGTTTCTACCCTGTCCCAGTGTGTGGCCCCTGGCTGCTTCCTCAAAGCTTCTGCAGTTTCTACCCTGTCCTGTGTGTGGCCCCTGGCTGCTTCCTCCCTTGATGCACGAAAGAAGGAACACAGGTGTTTCTTGTGGATGGGGCAATTTCACTCCCAGTCACTTCCACCTGGCCTTCTTTATTAATGTTGACTTTAAAAAAGATTTTGTGAAGCAGAATTTTATTTCCAAAAGTAATGAGCTAAGAAAGAATTATTGAAAATAGAAGGGAAGAGCCCTGGCCAGATGGCTTGATTGGAGCATGTTCCCAAAGTGCAGAAGACTGCGGTTGGATCCCCAGTAGATCCCCATGAGGGCACATACAGGAATAGATTGATGTTCTTGTCTCTCTCTTCTCCCCTTTCCTTTCTCACTAAAATCAGTCAATAAAAATTTAAAAAATAATAAAGGCTTGATGGATTTCAATTAAACATTGGAAAAAAAGAGGGAAAAGAAGGGTGGTGGAGTGGCAAATGGGTGTGAATTGCTTAAAGACTAAAATAAACGTCCAGATCTCCCTGGCGCCCTCTAGATGTGACTCTGGAGAGCTAAACTCAGGCCTCACTCTTTTTACCAAAACATTCCATGATGTGGTAAGGGCTTTCTATGAAAGTTTTTCTCTTTTGAGTTCCTTAAGTTTAAAGAATTACTTCCTGTGAACCACTCTTTTTTATATAAATGTAGAAAGCATTTTATTTTTTAAGGATACATATCTTTTCTAAGAGTAAATGCCATACAATATTCACCATATCGATTTATTAAAATTATGTACATGTTCTTACCAGAATGAAAAGAAATTTAAACCCCACTTTAAAACCTAAGTATGTTTTGAAGACAAAAATATATACTGCTCACAAAAATTAGGAGATATTTCAAAATGAATATGAAGCGATAAAAAAAATAGCATTTGGGTTAGGGTTAGGGTTAGGGTTAGGAAAAAAAAATAAGAAAAAAATAGCATTTGATTTTTTTTTTAATTTTTATTTATTTTTTACAGAGACAGAGAGTGAGTCAGAGAGAGGAATAGACAGGGACAGACAGGAACGGAGAGAGATGAGAAGCATCAATCATTAGTTTTTCATTGCGCGTTGCAACACCTTAGTTGTTCATTGATTGCTTTCTCATACGTGCCTTGACTGTGGGCCTTCAGCAGACTGAGTAACCCCTTGTTGGAGCCAGCAACCTTGGGTCCAAGCTGGTGGGCTTTTGTTCAAACCAGGTGAGCCTGCGCTTAAGCTGGCGACCTCGGGGTCTCGAACCTGGGTCCTCTAGCATCCCAGTCCGATGCTCTATCCACTGCGCCACCGCCTGGTCAGGCTGATTTTTTTTATTAAACAAGAATATCAGAAAAGCAAATAAGTCAAAGAAAGTGGTTTGTTTATGCAGATCAGATGCAAAACCAACTCATTTCATTGGTGAAAAGACACTATACAAAAGGCTGAAAGTACTGGGATATCTACATGTTCCTTGATCCCCTAATTTTTGTGAGCAGTGTAGTATTCAGGGTAGATCTATTAAATACTTTATAGAACAGGATCTTAACCTGTTTTGTTTTCTCTGCTTTCTGAAAGAGTTGATGGGATTTGGAAGCTTCTAACCAGAAGAACATTAAGGACTTGGGAGACTTGGTCTCTTGTTCTCAGGGATGCTGCTGACAGTCTCCATGCCCCTGGATATTGCTTAAATGTGACAAGGTTATTTAGCTTTTATAACCAGAATGAAAAAAATGGGTATTTTTGTTTATGAATTTGTATAATCATTGATGCTAAATGTTGTTGATCCATGATATAAAAAAATGCCTCCTGTTTATTTATTCTTGGGCTTAGAAATAGTATATATTATATAAAATCTATAAAGTTTTCATTTCAAGCTCTTTGTATTTCAAGCCTTTGTATTTCAAGCTCTTTATTTAAACATTGTTGGAATATGTGGCATAAACCTTGATTCATTATTTAATAAACGGGAGTAATACATGACTATAAAAATGACTTGTGATTATTTCAGATAAATGGAAACATTTAAGACAGGCTCCAAAGAGCCCAGCAGGCTGGAGGAGAAATAGCTTCTGTGGAAATGGCTGCAGACAGCTCTCTGCCTAGGCAAGGTGTTGGGATCACCTGATTGCTTGGCTACCTGTGTGACTTCCCATTATCTGAAATATTCTGCACCCCACCAGAGGCCAGTGAATTTGCTTCATGGGCCGGATTGGCAAGACACCCTGGAGATTGAGAACACCAATGTGATGACTTCAGTGCCCTGAACTTTCAGGTTCCCTCAGTCCTTCCAGCATTAGATGTTAGCCTGAGGCAGTAGCTGGATTCTTTGGTTAAATGTGGACCAGGCAGCTATACCTCTGGTTGGCATACAATAGACAATGGATGAAATACACAAATGTGATTCAGTAACTTTTTTTTTTTACTCAAAAAGTATTTTCTAGGTGCCTTTTTATTTTGATGACAGGGACAGATAGGGACAGACAGAAAGGGAGAGAGATGAGAAGCATCAGTTATTCATTGTGGCACCTTAGTTGTTCATTGATTGCTTTTTTCATATGTGTCTTGACCGGAGGGCTACAGCAGAGCAAGTGACCCCTTGCTCAAGCCAGCAACCTTGGGCTCAAGCCAGTGACCTTGGTCTTCAAGCCAGTGACCTTTGGACTCAAGCCAGAAACCATGGAGTCATGTCTATGATCGCATGCTCAAGCCAGCGATCCTGCACTAACGTTGGTGAGCACACACACAAGCCAGTGACGTCAGGGTTTTGAACCTGGATACTCTGTGTCCCAATCTGATGCTCTATCCACTGCACCACCACCTGGTCAGGCTAGGTGCCTGTTTTCTTAACATTTGAATTAAACAGGAATTTATTGAAGAAATAGAACTGGAAAAAGGAGGGAGACTGTTTCAACTCTCTACCAAAGAGATTAGATGGCATACCCATACATGACTTTGTATGAAGGTATGTGAGAACAGCTGGCTGCAGGTGTGTCTCAAATGCCTGAACAGTAGTACTACTTTTCACTTGGAGCATTACACCTGTGAGACACATTTGGCTTTAAATCCAGGCTGTTGTTAAAGCGGCAGCTAGGAAGTCTATAGGGTAAATTTTCAGTAGATTATAAATAGATTATTTGGAAGCAAAGCATGGGAGCAAAAGACAAGGGCAGAATGTAAATCTGTTTTTTGAAAGCTTGATGCAAATAATGGAACCAAAAGCACCACGAGCAAAAAGCAGGCAACCTCTCTGTCAATACGTCCCTTCCTTAAATAAACCAGTCTGTCCATATAATGGCTTATTGTGTGGCACATGGGAAGAATGAGTTAGATTTCAGCCTGTTGACCTGGAAAGATGCCCATGATAAGTAGGAAGAAGTTGAGTTGTAGACTCCTATCCATACCATAAACTCATTTCTTAGGGAAAAAAGTATAAACTTACATAAGCAGGGAATGGACTTAAAGGGTGTACATTAGAGTTCTCCAGAGAACAGAGCTTGTAGGGTGCGTGTATATGCATGTTTATGTGTGTGTGCATGTATGAGTGTGTGTATATACACACCTATTTTAAGGATTAAGATCATGTGATTGTGGACTGGTAAGTATGAAATCTGTAGGTTAGCAGACTGGAAACTGAGGCAGGATATCTTTTTTTTTAAATTTAATCATTTTAGAGAGGAGAGAAAGAAGGAGAAGGGAGAGGAGCAGGAAGCATCAATCCTATATGTGCCTTGACCAGGCAAGCCCAGGGTTTCAAAACGGCAACCTCAGCATTCAAGGTTGATGCTTTATCCACTGCACCAGCATAGGTCAGGCTGAGGCAGGATTTCTATGTTACAGTCTTGAGTCGGAGTTCCTTCTCTGGGAAACCTTGATTTTTTCCCCTTAAGTTTTTTAACTGATTGGATGAGGTCCACCCATATTATGAGAGAGAGAGAGAGAGAGAGAGAGAAGGACAGACAGGAGGGGAGAGAGATGAGACACATCAACTCATAGTTGTGGCACCTTAGTTGTTCATTGATTGCTTCCCATATGTGCTTTG
The DNA here is from genome assembly GCF_036850765.1 of Saccopteryx bilineata. Taxonomy (NCBI): domain Eukaryota; kingdom Metazoa; phylum Chordata; class Mammalia; order Chiroptera; family Emballonuridae; genus Saccopteryx; species Saccopteryx bilineata. The sequence goes on from NC_089495.1 coordinate 104,844,512, forward strand.
ACATTGGTGGAGTGGGGCTCCAGCCAAGCCAGTGATCCCTTGCTTAAACCAGCAACCTTGGGCTCAAGCCAGTGACCATGGAGTCATATCTATGATCCCATGCTCAAGCTGGCAACCCTGTGCTCAAGCTGGCCACCTCGGAATTTTGAACCTGGGTCCTCAGCATCCCAGGTCGATGCTCTATCCACTGTGCCACCGCCTGGTCAGGCAGGAGTACAATTTTTTTTGTTTTTGTTTATTCAGTGAGAGGAGAGGAAGCAGAGACAGACTCCTGCATGCACCCCAACTGGGATCCACTAGACAAGCCCACTAGGGGGCAATGCTCTGCCCATCTGGGGCATTGTTCTGTTGCTCAGCACCGAGCTCTTCTTAGCACCTGAGGTGGAGGCTGTGGAGCCATCCTCAGTGCTCAGGCCAACTCTCTCCTGATCAAGCTATGGCTGCAGGAGGGGAAGACAGAGATAGATAAGTAGAGAGAGAGAGAGAGAGAGAGAAGTGAGAAAGGGAGGGGTAGAGAAGCAGATAGGTACTTTTCCTCTTTGCCCTGACTGTGAATTGAACCTGGGACATCCACACGCTGGGCTGGCACTCTATCACTGAGCCAACTGGCCAGGGCCCAGGCTGGAGTAAAATCTTAAAGTCAACTGATTGCAGATGTTATTCAGCATCTAAAGAATACTTTCACAATAACATCTAGACTAGTATTTGCTGTATAACAGGGCACAATAGCCTGGCCAAGTTGGCACAAATTAACCATCACAGAGTAAAAATTATTAATATTTTCTGGAGGCAGAATTTTATTATGTTAGTTTTAAAAGCTAATATTTTTTTTATTTATTTGTTATTTTTGTAAGAGAGACAGAAAGGGAGAGAGATGAGGAGCATCAACTGGTAATTGTGTCACTTTAGTTGTTCATTGATTGCTTTCTCATGGGCGCTCAAGCTGCTGACCTAAGAGTTTCAAACCTGGGACCTCAGCATCCAAGGTTGGCGCTCCCTCCACTACACCACAACCGATCGGCGGAAGTGTTTTAGAATTTAAAACAAAAAGGCATGGCCTGGAATATAGATGTCTAAGTTATGGTAAGTGGGTGGAAATGGGGATTGCAGAAATATAATATATTATTTATATTTTAATGATATAATATTTCTAAAAACATATTTTGTCTATCAAAGTTAAAATTTAGCTGGTAGAATAAATGGGAAACACTATTTCAGTTTTTTTAAATTTCAGTTTTTAACTTTTTGGTTTTTATTCAATGAACTTAATATATTATAATTAAAATTTTTAGGCCCTGGCTGGTTGGCTCAGCGGTAGAGCGTCGGCCTGGCGTGTGGGGGACCCGGGTTCGATTCCCGGCCAGGCACATAGGAGAGGCATCCATTTGCTTCTCCACCCCCCCCCCTTCCTCTCTGTCTCTCTCTTCCCCTCCCGCGGCCGGGGCTCCATTGGAGCGAGGATGGCCCGGGCGCTGGGGATGGCTCCTTGGCCTCTGCCCCAGGCGCTAGAGTGGCTCTGGTCGTGGCAGAGCGACACCCCGGAGGGGCAGAGCATCGCCCCTGGTGGGCGTGCCGGGTGGATCCCGGTCGGGCGCATGCAGGAGTCTGTCTGGCTGTCTCTCCCCGTTTCCAGCTTCGGAGAGGTACAAAAAAAAAAATTTTTTTTTTTAGCCTTTTTTTTTTTTACAATATGGGAAACCTCTAGACATGTACATCATGTGAACTATGTACCTACCCTGTAAACTTCTGGAGTGTTTTACACAATTCATAGTCTCCCTCTGACCATACTACTTTCAAATTATACTGTTTGTTGCATTATATAGCAGAGAGATCTACATTTTTTTCTTATGAGGTTTTGCTTCATTATTTGTAGTCTTGCAAAATGTATTTCTGAAACACTCCGCCTTTCTTTATGGATAGAGAAGCTATTACAGATCTTTCCTGAATATATGTGTGAGAGTTCTGATGATTCTAGACTTAAAAGAAATCCACATCATAGAGCCAGGCTTACAAGTATCAAGAACTGCTGAAGGCCATTGGCAGACTTCATCTTGAATTGAATCAAATAGTATATTTTTGAATCAAATAGTAATTTACTGTACTATTTTGTGCTTTAAAAAAAATAATACATAGTAGATAATGCAATAAATACTTGTTGCATTAAATAAAAGCAACCTACTAAGATTTGATCATTACTTCTGGGATTCTTGTGAGAGGGAGAGAGAGAGAGAGAGAAACATTGAACCTATAACCTTGGCATGTTGGGACGATCTCTAACTGAGCTACCCAGCCAGGGCTCCATCTTACCCATTTCTAAGAGTACAGTTTAGTGGTATTAAATACATGTACATATTTGTGCAATCATCACCACCATCCATTCCTATAACTCTTCATCTTGTAGAATTGACACTCAGTACCCAGTAAACAATAACTCCTCATTCTCTCCTTTCCACAGCTCCTGGCAACTACCAGTACAGTTTCTGCCTTTATGATTTTTGACTAATTTAGGTACCTCATATATGTAGATTCATTCAGCATTTGTGCTTTAGTGACTGGCTTATTTTACTCAGCATAATGCCATATAGATTCATCCATGTTGTATATGACAGAATTTCCTGCCCCCCCCTTTTTTTTTACAGAGACAGAGTCAGAGAGAGGGATAGATAGGGACAGACAGACAGGAACGGAGAGAGATGAGAAGCATCAATCATCAGTTTTTCTTTGCGACACCTTAGTTGTTCATTGATTGCTTTTCATATGTGCCTTGACTGCGGGCCTTCAGTAGACCAAGTAACCCCTTGCTCAAGCCAGTGACCTGGTGAGCTTTGCTCAAACCAGATGAACCCGCGCTCAAGCTGGCGACCTCGGGGTCTCGAACCTGGGTCCTCGACATCCCAGTCTGACGCTCTATCCACTGCGCCACCGCCTGGTCAGGCTTGTTTTGTTTTTGACAGAGACAGAGAGAGAGAGAGAGAGAGAGAGGCAGACAGACAGGAAGGGAGAGAGATGAGAAGCATCATTTTTTTTGTTGCGGCACCTTATTTGTTCATTGATTGCTTTCTCATATGTGCCTTGACCAGGGGGCAACAGCAGAGCAAGGACCCCTTGCTCAAGCCAACAACCTTGGGCTCAAGCCAGAAACCTTGGACTTCAAGCCAGCGACCTTTGGGCTCAAGCCAGCAACCATGGGGTCATGTCTATGATTCCACACTCAAGCCAGTGACCCTGCACTCAAGCTGGTGCGCCTGTGCTCATGCCAGATGAACCCCTACTCAAGCCAGCAACCTTGGGGTTTTGAACCTGGGTCCTCTGCATCCCAGTCAGACACATATCCACTGTGCTACCGCCTGGTCAGGCCAGAATTTCCTGCCTTTTTGAGGCTGAATAATATTCCATTATATATACAGACCATATTTTGCTTATCCATTTACTGTTGATGGACACTGAGTTGCTTATACAGTTCAGCTACTGTGAATAATGCGGTTATGAAACATGGGTGTACAAATATCTCTTCAAGACCCTGCTTTTACTTCTTTGTGTATATACCCAGATGGGGAATTTCTGGAACATAGGGTAATTTTACTTTTAAACTTTTGAGGAATTGCATACTGTTCCACAGTGACTGTACCATATAACAATCACAGCAACAGTGCTCATGGTTCTACTTTCTCTACATCCTCGTCAACACTTGTATTGTGTGTGTGTGTTTTATATAGTAGCCATCCTACTGGGTATGATGTATAGTATCTCATTATAGGTTTGGTTTGTATTCCCCTAATGATTGGTGATGAGCATCTTTTCATGGGCTTATTGGCCATTTGTATATCTTCTTTGGAGATATACAATTCCTTTACCAATTTTTGAATTGGGTTTTTTTTTGTTGTTGTTATAGAGTTTTAGTTGTTTTCTCTATTTTCTGGATATTAAACCATTGTTAGGTATATATGATTTACAAATATTTTCTCCCATTCTGTGGTTGCCTTTTTACTTTGCTGATAACATTTTGATGTACAAAATTTAAAATTTTTATGGTGTGTAGTCTGTCTACTCTTTTGCTACTAGTGTCATGTCCAAGAAACATTACAAAATTCAATATTGTGAAGATTTCTTTTTCATTTAAAAATTTTTTTCTGTGAAGATTTTATTCTATTTTTTTTTTAAGAGTTTTATTGTTTTGGTCACACACGATATGAATATGTGTGTGTATCTTATATGTACATATGCTTGGGTACATGCAATATGAGTGTTTACTATATCAGTTTGAATTGACTTATGCCAACAATTACTAAAACTTGAATTAAATAAATATATTGTAAGAATTACAATAGAAAATTAAAACTGCAGTTGTATTTGTTACGTAGTCTGGTGCCTCTGAAAATAAGCTAATCACCAGCTGGAAACAGGAAGAAATTTGACTTGTCATATGGAGTATAAATGTGGGTCCATTATAGGAAATTTGTACTTCTTTGGTGGGGGTATGGGGCACTAGATAATATTTGTCCATACAGAAAAGAGCATTAGAGTCTAAAGCAGAAAATTCAGTATATTGTATACTACACTTTCTACTATATTGTGAGCAACCACTGCATTGTTTAAAAGTATATACTTTTAGCCTGATCAGGTGGTGGCACAGTGGATAAAGCATCGGACTGGGATGTGGAGGACCCAGGTTCAAGACCCCGAAGGTTGCCTGCTTGAACGTGGGCTCATCTGGTTTGAGCAAAGCTCACCAGCTTGGACCCAAGGTCTCTGGCTCGAGCAAGAGGTTACTCAGTCTGCTGAAGGCCCATGGTCAAGGCACATATGAGAAAGCAATCAATGAACAACTAAGGTGTCGCAATGAGAAACTGATGATTGATGCTTCTCATCTCTCTCCATTCCTGTCTGTCTGTCTCTATCTATTCCTCTGTCTCTGTAAAAAATAAAAATTAAAAATAAATAAATAAAAAATGCTAGTATTCTGCAAAATTAAAACACCCCATTAAAACTGCTACCATTGTTTCACTGCTCTTGTCTTTTGTTCACCCCTACAGAGCCAGCTGGTAGCTAGGCATAGCTGACCTTCCTTATCTCCCTCAATTTTTCAAGAACAATTCAAGCATTATTGTGTTGCATATCTACCATCCTCTTCCCTTGTTTGACCTCACAGTAGCTCATTAAACATTCAGCCTTGGCCCAAGTTTTTTCCATGAGTACCATGACCTTTATTGCAAACCTTTAGCAGCATGAATGAATCACAAGTTGGTAAAAATATTTTACGGAATTTGACCTAACATTGAGAAGAAAGCACAGTGATTGTGGATTTGGAAAAATCTGTAATAGAAATGCATTTGAGAGAGACAATGTTTATATTCGTTCCTTGAAGGATGATGTTTGGTGAAGAATTGTCATCACAACACTCAACAGGGTTACCTTCATTTCTGAGATTTTTGGAACTAGCGATTATTCTGGTCTGAGAAAGAGAAAGTGTCTTTTAGGTACTTAGATAGATAGATCTACATATCTGTATATATCTACAAGATGCCTTTCTTTAGGAAATTGTGGTGGATTGATGTGATGGGGAAACAGTGCTCTGAAGCTGGGTTAAATAACTAAAATGAAAACCTTACTCTTAATGCAGAATACATTGCAAAAGGAGGAGGAGGAGAAGGGGGAGGAGGAAAAGGAGAAGAAGAAGATAGTTACTTATTGGTAATCTCAAATGTTTTGGGTAGGATTATATACTATATCATACTTTTTAATTATATCACAACCATTTTTCCAAAGAGATACATATATTCTACAACATTAGAGTTTTTAACTCTTGATTTTGAGATCATTTTAAACTTCAGGATAGTTGCAAAAGTACTTCAGAGTTCAAATGTGCCTTTCCTTCAGCTTCCCCTAACTATGAACATAACTATGAACAATAATCAAATCTAGGAAATTAACATTGGCATAATTCTATTGCCTAAACTACAGAACTTAATGGAATATCTATATTTTATTCTATTGTTTTCCCTTTTCTATCCCAGGATCCAATCCAGGTAACAACACTGCATCTCCAATTTCCCTTATCTCCTCCAGTATGTAACAGTTCCTTGGTCTTTCCTAATCTTTTATGACCTTGACATTTTTGAAGAATAATGGTGAGTTGTTTTGTAGGACATCCCTCAGTTTGAGTTTGCCTAATGTTTTCACATGTTTAGAATGTGATTTTGCATTTTTTGGCAAGAATACCACACATGTGATATTGTATTCTCTAGCTATCATGTTAGTGATGGATAAAATGGCTACTCAGCTGCCATCTTGAGAACAACACAGGCCCAGAGAAGGAAGGACTGGCTTACTTAGTAACCTTGCCCAAACTGCCCCCACCCTTCTTGCAGCCATTTGCTCATAGGGGATGGTTGAGCCAGAGTACATACAGATTATTTATTTATTTTTTTGTATTTTTTTGTATTTTTCTGAAGTGAGAAGTGGGGAGGCAGTTAGACTCCTGCATGCGCCCAACTGGGATCCACCTGGCATGCCCACCAGGGGGTGATGCTCTGCCCATCTGGGGCATTGCTCCATTGCCACCGGAGCCATTTTAGCGTCTGAGGTGGAGGCCAAGGAGCTGTCCTCAGCGCTGGGGTCAACTTTGCTCCAATGGAGCCTTGGCTGCAGAGGGTAAGAGAGAGCTAGAGAGAAAGGAGAGGGGGAGGGGTGGAGAAGCAGACAGGAGCTTCTCCTGTGTGCCCTGGCTGGGAATTGAATCTGGGACTTCCACATGCTGGGCCAACGCTCTACCACTGAGCCAACCAGCCAGGGCTACATACAGATTTTTTAAAATTCATTTTTAGAGAGGAGAGAGAGGGGGAGAGAGAGACAGAGAAGAGAGAAGGCGGGAGGAACTGGAAGCATCAACTCCCATATGTGCCTTGACCAGGGAAACCCAGGGTTTCGAACCTGCAACCTCAGCATTTCCAGGTTGATGCTTTATCCACTGTGCCACCACAGGTCAGGCAGATTTTTTTTTTTTTAAGTCTGCTGGATACATAGTCTCTTATCTACTCCTTTTTTTTCCTTTAAATGTTTGTATTTATTTATTTATTTTTATTTATTTATTTATTTTTACAGGGACAGAGAGAGAGTCAGAGAGAGGGATAGACAGGGACAGACAGACAGGAGAGATGAGAAACATCAATCATCAGTTTTCCATTGTGAGACCTTAGTTGTTCATTGATTGCTTTCTCATATGTGCCTTGACTGCGGGCCTTCAGCAGACTGAGTAACCCCTTGCTCGAGCCAGTGACCTTGGGTCCAAGCTGGTGAGCTTTTGCTCAAACCAGATGAGCCCTCGCTCAAGCTGGCAACCTCGGGGTCTCGAACCTGGGTCCTCAGCATCCCAGTCCAATGCTCTATCCACTGCACCACCGCCTGCTCAGGCTACATACAGATTTTGAGGAGCTGTGGTGCTACTTCAATCCAAAAACAGAGGAAACTGTCTTGCACCAGCAGATACAGCAATGTCAGCCGGTTTTGCCCCTGGCACTTTGATTATCCTATATAACCCCTGCCTTATTCCTCCCTCGGGGCTGACACTCCTTGTTGGTCTCAGCCTGCTTGCACCCAGGTGCTTTTTAAAATAAATTGACCTCTTTGAACACACTATCCCTGTGTTTTAGGTTCTGCCGTGGTTTCTGCCTTTCAGTTAGGAATTTTAGGATGATGATGTTGACTTTGATCACTTGGTTAAGGTGATGTCTGCCAGGTGTTTCCACTGTAAAAGTTAATAGAATCCTTGCTATTTACATATATCTTGGGGAGATCATTTGGTACAATGCAAGTTTTTGTTTCTCCTCAAACTTTCACTCACTAATTTTAACACCCACTCCTAGATCTTGCCTATTACAATTTTTGCTATTTCCCTCATTCTTTCCACATTTATATTTTGGACTTCTGGAAGGTAGAGTTGTCCCTTCTCCTCCACTTACTAATTCAATTGTTTATTTATATCAGTATGGAATCACGAGTATTTATATTTATTTATGATCTAATACTATCAATATTTGGTTTCTTTCTCAAGTCTACAACATAATTTAAATGGAAGAATAGTATTCCAAGTACATGTCTGAACCATGAATTATTAATGGAATTCTTAAATGTTGGGTATTTAGGTTGTTTTCGGTTGACAGTACTATACTGCTCACAAAAATTAGGGGATATTTTAAAATGAATATGAAGCGATTAAAAAAGAGCCATTTTCTTTTTTTTCTTTTTTTTTTAAATATTTTACTTATTGATTTTTTTAGAGAGAGAGGAGTGAGAGAGAGAGAGAGAGAGAGAGAGAGAGAAGGGGGAGGAGCAGGAAGCTTCGACTCCCATATGTGCCTTGACCAGGCAAGCCCAAGGTTTCAAACCGACGACCTCAGTATTCCAGGTCGACGCTTTATCCCACTGTGCCACCACAGGTCAGGCCTGCTTTTCTTTTTTATTAAATAAGAACATCAGCAAAACAAACAAGAAGTTAAAGAAAGTTGTTCAATTATGCAAATTAGATGCAAACCTAACTTTTATTTCATTGGTGAAAGTGCACTATACAAAAGGCTGAAAGTACTGTAGTATCTACATGTTCACTGATCTAATTTTTGTGAGCACTTATTAATGATGTTTGATGCACAGAAATCTTGCATTGGTGGTTTTGATCCAGGCAGCCAAAACTAGCAACAGGTCAGCAAGACAATCAACCAGTACACACACTCCACCCACACTACCCAGTTGTAATCAGAATAGATCCGGGAGCTCAGGAAAGCCCTGCTTGCAGTCACTTAGCACAATTGTCGTGTACAATACTTAATGATAAAGTTGTTGATGTTGAGGAAAAGACTTCCGGTAGGGGCATGTCTATTTCCGGAAGGGTCTTTATCCTTCCGCCTGTACGTTTTACATTGCCACCGGAAGTGTCTGTACCCGTTTAAAGCCACGTCTGTTCTGACCTCAGTCCCGCCCACACCGTGTGAAAGCGTTTCCGGGTTCAGGTTATTCCTGCTCGGTCTGCTCCGCCCCGCTGTCGGTGCCTTGCTGGAGACCCCAGCTCTCCTGGTAGTGGTCCAGGCCTGTCTGTTCGGGTCCCCACCGCCCCGCTGGAGCTGAGGGCCGTGGGGGCGGCGGCAATGGCGGAGGCGGCGCTGCTGCTGCCGGAGGCGGCGGCTGAGCGGGACGCTCGGGAGAGGCTGGCTCTCTGGGATCGGAGACCCGACACCAAGGCGCCGCTTACCGAGAGACAGACGGACTCGGTGCTGGAGCTGAAGGCGGCTGCGGAGAACCTTCCGGTGCCTGCCGAGGTGCAGTGACAGGCGGGATCTGGGCTGGGGTGTTCCTCCGGCGCGCGGGTGGACCCTGGCCTTGCAGACCCCTGTCCAGGGGTCTCTGTTCCCTCCTCCCTGATCACGGTGGCGGCTCGGGTGGGAGAGGCCCCTCACCAACCGGTTGATCGGTCCTCTCTCTGCCGGCGCCCGCCGACTCTCCCGAGGACGACTGCTAGGGCGTCCAGTGGCCGGTGGCCACCGGCTCCCAGTCCTCTTACAGCACGGGGCGTTGGTGAGGAGCCCTGCCCTAGGAGCCTTGCCCTGGGCTTACTGCCCCGGGGGGTCCTTGACGTGAACCAAGGCGTAATCGTACTGGCCACCATCTCTGGAGAGGCACCGAATCCGAGTGTTTGCTTCAGGACAGCCTCCTGTTGGTATTCGTTTACCACCTTAATGAATAACCCAGTGTCCTTTTCCGTGGGGCAGATGAAAACTTGATCCCGAGTGATAGTTTCATTCATCGCACCTAGAACAGTGAGCTCTCCGTCAAACGCAGGTTGTGGGAGATAGACTTATGCGACCTATTTATTGCAAAACAATGAAAATGAATTTTCTTTGAAAGCTGGGTCAGTACATTATGAGATAAGGCTGGTTTTTGGTTTTAGTGTCAACTTTTCTAGTCTTGATTACCATTGGGATATTATGCCTGTTTCTGCTTGTGTGATTCAGTTCAGTTATGATAGCAAGAAGTACATTTTATGAATTGTCAGATGTTCCGCCATCTTTTTCTACTTATGAGGTCAGGCTTAATTTTTATTTTTTTTTCATAGTTCTTTGAAAAATTTGTTTAAACTCAGAGAGAGAAGAGAGAGAGAGAGAGAGAAAGGAGGGGAGCAGGAAGCATCAACTCCCATATGTGCCTTGACCAGGCAAGTTCAGGGTTTTGAACCAGTGACCTCAGCGTTCCAGGTCAATGCTTTATTATCCATTGCGCCACCACAGATTGTGCCATCACAGGTCAGGTGTGAGGCCAGGTTTAGGAGGATTATTTTACTAGGGATGATAGTTACTTTTGACATTCAAAGCACTTTTTAGAACTTTAAACAGTGTTATTACACAAAAGTGTCACATAATAGGATATTTCCCTACTTTGTACACAATTGTTCGTACTCTCCACAAAAAGGCAACTTCTTAGTTTTTCATTTGGATGATGGCAAGCATCCTGGTAAACTTGCCTCAGTGATTTAAATTGAAAACAGTGGTACATGGCTTTTGCACTTAGTTATCAGCGATGTACAAATGTATTGTATTTTCCTTTCAAGATACAAAAAAAATTATGCGTAGTATGGACAACGACAGCAGTAAACCATTATATGTTGTCAACTAAAACCAGTAACTGATGGTTATAGTAATTTTCTTAAACATTAGCCATCTTTTTCTTCAGTCATCTCCTTCAAGTGACTTTTCTGAAGTTATAGATGAGGAGTGCTGCCTTCAGCTTTCTCACACTGTTCTTGTTAATAATGGTAAAGCACTGTTCTAGGATTAGAATGTGCTACCGCCTCCCCTTCCATCTCCTCCACCACGTCCCATACTACCTCCTCTACCACCTCCCTGTCCACCTCCCCTTCCACCTCCTATACTCACTGTGCTCCTCCCCCTCCCCCGCCCCTCCCCTTCCACCTCCCTCCACCCCCTTCCATCTCCCCCATCACCTCCCCTTCCACCTCCTATACCCCCTCTCCCCTCTCCTCCCCTCCCCACCCCTCCCCTTCCATCTCCCCCATCACCTCCGCTTCCCCATCACCTCCCCTTCCCCATCCTATACCACCTCCGCTTCCCCATCACCTCCCCTTCCCCATCCTATACCACCTCTCCTCCCCCTCCCCACCCCTCCCCTCCCACCTCCCTTCCACCCCCTTCCATCTCCCCCATCACCTCCCCTTCCTCCTCCTATACCACCTCTCCTCCCCTCCCCCACCCCTCCCCTTCCACCTCCCTTCCACCCCCTTCCATCTCCCCCATCACCTCCCCTTCCTCCTCCTATACCACCTCTCCTCCCCTCCCCCACCCCTCCCCTTCCACCTCCCTTCCACCCCCTTCCATCTCCCCCATCACCTCCCCTTCCCCATCCTATACCACCTCTCCTCCCCTTCCCACCCCTCCCTTTCTACCTCCCTTCCACCCCCTTCCATCTCCCCCATCACCTCCCCTTCCCCATCCTATACCACCTCTCCTTCCCCTCCCCCCCTTCTACCCCCTTCCATCTCCCCCATCACCTCCCCTTCCCCATCCTATACCACCTCTCCCCTCTCCTCCCCTCCCCACTCCTCCCCTTCCACCTCCCTTCCACCCCCTTCCATCTTCCCTACCCCTCCCCTTCCCCCTCCTATACCACCTCTCCTCCCCCTCCCCCACCCCTCCCCTTCCACTTCCCTTCCACTCCCCTTCCATCTCCCCCATCACCTCCCCATCCACCTCCTACACCACCTTTCCCTTCTCCTCCATTTCTCCTTCCCTTTCCACTTCCCCTTCCCCTTCCACTTCCACCTCCCCACTCACCTCTTTGTCCCCCTCCCCATCTACCTCCTACAGCCCCCTTCCCATCCATCTCCCCTCCGCCTCCCTTCCCCACCCCCCCACCTCCCCTTCTACCTCCCACTCTATCTCCACCACCTCCCAGTCAACCTCCTCTTCCTCCCCTTCCCCTCCCCCTCCTTGTCCAACTCCCCTTCTACCTCCCTTTCACCCTCCCCCTCCTCCCCTTTACCCTCCATTCCACCCTCCATTCTACTCATCTGCCCATTCTAGGGTCTTTCTCTCCTTTAGGAATTTCTAGGACTACAGCTTCTGCTGCCGTTAACAGAGTCCACTCAAGCAGCATCCACTAAAGCAGTTCATACAACCTTAGTTGGGTCAATGATTCCTTTTTATACCACATTCTCAAAATCTCCAAGCATAGTGTCATTTCTACCTTCTGAAGAACTTTGCATAATTTTCTCAACTATTTTTTTTTTCTCAACTATTGATGATCCCTCTACACCTGCATTCTTAGCAGTGCTCATTGCAGGAATATTGAGTGGTTTTAAAACAAATTCTATACCAATTTTTTTATCTTCATTAATTGGATTTAATGAGTCCAAGGCTGGAATGCACCAAAGCAGGGCACAGCCCCCTCACAGAACAATTATTTCTTCAACAGCAGCTTGTGTGGCATTGTGGTTGTCCGTTCCTCTGTCTTTCTTTTTTTGTATGTGTGACAGGGTCAGAGAGAGGGACAGATAGGGACAGACAGACAGGAAGGGTTGGAGATGAAAAGCATCAATTCTTTGTTGTGGCACCTAAGTTCATTGATTGCTTTCTCAGATGTGCCTTGACCCCAGGGCTACAGCAGAGTGAGTGACCCTTTGGACAAGCCAGAGAACTTTGGCTTCAAGCCTGTGACCTTTGGGCTCAAGCCAGCGACCATGGGGTCATTTCTATAATCCCATACTCAAGCCAGCGACCCCACGCTCAAGCTGGTGCCTGCGCTCAAGCCTGATGAGCCTGCACTCAAGCTGGCGATCTCCGGGTTTCGAACCGGGGTCCTCTGTGTCCCAGTTTGACACTCTATTCACTGTGCCACCGCCTAGTCAGGCACCAGGGTAATTTTTTTTTAGTAGTGAGGACCATTTTCTTTCTGTTGGATTTAGTAATTTGTGTGTGTGTGTGAGTGTGCACACGCACGTGAGTGTGTGTGAGAGAGAGAGAGAAAGAAAAAGAGGAGAAACATCAACTCATAGTTGTGGCCCATTAGTTGTTTATTGATTGCTTCTCATGCATGCCTTGATGGGGTGGAGGGTGGTTCTGGCCAAGCCAGTGACCCCTTGCTCAAGTCGACAACCTTGGGCTTCAAGCCAGCGATCATGTCGATGATCCGACACATAAGCTGGTGACCTCGGGGTTTTAAACCTGGGCCTCAGTGTCTCAGGTTGATGCTCTGTTTGCTGTGCTATCACTGTGGACTTATTAATTCTTGATAAAATGCTAAAATAATTTGCCCTGAAATTTACTTATAATTTACTGTTACAGTTTTCTTAAAGGTTACGTGACCTTAAGACATGATATTTAATTTTTCTGAGTCTGTCTTAGTCTTTATAAAATGGTGGTCATAATAGTTCCTATGTGGGAGTTGTAAGAATTGAAATGTATGTCGAGTGCCCATGGCAGGCTTCCTGCTAGTATTTTTTATGTGCGTTTTCCCTCCCCAGTGTTAAAAGAATAGATTAGAATCTTATGATCCTCAGCTCGTATGGTTGTCACTCAGACCAAAGGTAAGAAAAAAAGAGATTAGGTGCCTCAAGGAAGGTTCGAAGACTTAATTTATACCTCTTCAATGATATGCTGCAAACAGAGAAAGTAATACAAAGTTTGATTTTGGGAATAAATTGATTGAATTTATTATAAAAGGGATGTTCTTCAACTCAGAACTGTGGAAGAAGTAAAGTTTGGGAGAGAAAGGTGTATTTGCTTGTTTTTCCTGTTCAGCTGGTCAAGCAAGGCTTGACAGTTTATTGTAATAAATATTTAATATATTAGTGTTCTTATTGCATAAACTATGTAGTAGCATTCTAGGACTGTCAGTCAGGAACCTAGATCTGTGCTCTTCTCTTTCCAGTGGTAAATGTCTGCTCCATTGGAAGCCAGGGCAGTATAAGTGAGTCAGAGGCATTCAGTCATCTCCACTTGAGGAGTGATTGAGAGGTCAGAACAGGAAAGTTTGTGACAATACTACCCTATTTCCTGATTTGCCATTCTATTCCAGGTGTTTGGAGAAAGGAAGATAGCTTAGTAAATGTGCCTAATGGGAGATTTTTTTCATATGCTCTTAAAAAGCAACTTTAAAAATTATTTCTTGGTCCTGGCCATTTGGCTCAGTGGATAGAGTGTTGGCCTGGTGTATAGATGTCCTGAGTTCACTTCTGGTCAGGGCACACAGGAGAAACGGCCATCTTGCTTTTCTCACCCTCCCTCTCCTCTTTCTCTCCTTCTTCCTCCCCCCATAGCACCTGGCTCGATTGGTTTGAGCGAGTTGATCCTGGGCACTGAGGATGGCTCCAGGGCCTCTACCTCAGGTGCTAAAAATAGCTCTATTGCTGAGCAATGGAGCAATGGCCCAGATGGCCCCCTTGCAGGGGCTTGCTGGGTGGATCCCAGTTGGGGTGCAATGGGAGTCTGTCTGTCTGACTCCCCTTCTCTCACTTAGTAAAAATTAAAAGAAGAAAAAATATCATTTCTCTCTCAAAACAACTGAGTTGTAAAACCAATCTTAAGAGAATTTTCAAGTTATTTAAATATCTTTGTGGGTTTTTTTTTCAAGCTCCCAATTGAAGACTTGTGCAGTTTAACCTCCCAGTCTCTGCCCATTGCACAGACTTCAATAGTACCCGAATCTACAGAAGACATTCTCTTGAATGGTTTCATTTCATTAGAGATGGAAGAAGAAAAAATTGAAACTGCACAGCAGGTGAGTGGCAGTATTGTTTTTAAGGATGCTTGATTATTTCAAATGTCTCGAGACAGGGCTAATAAAAAGGTCCTAATTAAAAGTTCTGAACATTTGAAAGAATAGTAGTTAACATAAAATCTTTTTAGAACATTCTTGATTTTGTGTTAGTTGTGGCTATTAAGTATTTTAAATGAACCTATTGTCCTATTATATTTGCAATACAGATAAAATATGATATTTCAAGTTTGGGTGTTGATAGGTTATTATATTTATAAAAGATTTTAATATTTTATGTACTTTTGACTTCCCCAGTGTATGTCTGTGTTAACCCCCCCTCCAGCATACCATGTGTATATGCACGTGCACACACACAGACACACTCTGCATATTGCTAGGTAATTTCTTTTCTTTTTTCTGGTTGATTGATTTTAGAGAGACAGAGAGAGAGAAGCAAGAGAGAGAGAAATGAGAGAGAGAAGCAAGAGAGAGGAAAAACGAGAGAGAAAGAGAGAGAGAGAGAAAGAAAGAAGCACTCATTTGTTGTTCCACTTAGTTCTGCACTCATTGGTTGCTTCCTATCTGTGTCCTGACTGGGAATTGAGCCTCCAGCCATGTGTTTCAGAATGATGCTCTCACATACTGAGCTAACTGGCCAGGCCAGTAATTTCCTTTTTAAAGTCCTAAATATTCTTTTTAGATGAACCTTATAACTATTTTTAGTAATGTAGCATATATGATCTCTTGATTTTTACTTACTCCTGATGATAAACCTAAATGTACAATAGCTTCTTCTGCCATTCCTCTGCTCCTCTCTCTGTCCTGTGTGGAATTAGGGCTGAGGCATGCACTGAGTGAATCGTCAAGCCAGTGCTCTGACTGCGTAGATAGCAAGTTGAGAGAAGTGGTGCTACCAAGTGATTAAGAGGTCTCCTCTGGAGTCAGGTGAGGGTCTGAAAGGCACCTATATCACTTAGTATCTTTGTGAGCTTAGGAAAGTTATATCTTCTTAGGTCTTTAGTTTCTTTATGAGTAAAACACTGATAATTCGATATCTATGTCATAGGATTTTTGCGAAGATTAAGTAAGCTAATGGATGTAAATGCAGTGTATGTCAGGTGCACTGTGTTCAGTAAACAGTAGCCAACGTACTTGTCAAGTGTAGTGTCTTGGGGAGAATAAAGCATACATTCACTTCAAATCCAACGTGCAAATTACAGAAGATAATCTTGCACCAGGTCTGAGACTTATTTGGACTATTAAAATATCTTCTGGATTAAATTTGCACCTATATATCTCTCTTTAAATTTAAAAGATCTATATTGAATTACAATTTATGTACATTACCACATTCAGCGTGCAGCTTGATGAGTTTTGACAAGTGTATATACCTCTCTAACTACCACTATGATCAATATATAAATATTTCCATTGGGGCCCTGGCCTGTTGGCTCAGCGGTAGAGCGTCGGCCTGGCGTGCAGGGGACCCGGGTTCGATTCCCGGCCAGGGCACATAGGAGAAGCGCCCATTTGCTTCTCCACCCTCACCCCCTCCTTCCTCTCTGTCTCTCTCTTCCCCTCCCGCAGCCAAGGCTCCATTGGAGCAAAGATGGCCCAGGCGCTGGGGATGGCTCCTTGGCCTCTGCCCCAGGCGCTAGAGTGGCTCTGGTCGCGGCAGAGCGACGCCCCGGAGGGGCAGAGCATTGCCCCCTGGTGGGCAGAGCGTTGCCCCTGGTGGGCGTGCCGGGGGGGATCCCGGTCGGGCGCATGCGGGAGTCTGTCTGACTGTCTCTCTCCGTTTCCAGCTTCAGAAAAATACAAAAAAAAAAAAAAAAAAAAAAAAAAAAAATTCCATTGGCCCAAAAAGTTCCCTCATGCTTATTTAAGGTCAGCCTCTCCCATCTCTTGTTAATGATAGATATTTTCAAAATATAGGGCCAGAATTCAAACCTAGGTTTAGCTGATAAAAAAGTCTGTATTCTTAAACCAGTCTGTTATATTATTTATGAGTTTGTATTCTCACAATTCCTACTAGAAAATACTTATATTTACTCAGACCCCTATGTTACCTACTCAGATCTGGCAAATCAGCAATAGGCTTTAGCCTCTCAGGAAGAAATATTTCTTAAGTATTATATCAGGGGTCAGGAACCTATGGCTCGTGAGCCAGATGTGGCTCTTTTGATGGCTGCATCTGGCTCACAGACAAATCTTTAATAAAAAAAAAATTAAAATGTTAAAAATATAAAACATTCTCATGTATTACAATTCATTCATTTCCTACCACTCATGTTCATGGTTGTGGGTGGCTGGAGCCAATCACAGCTGTCCTCCAGGACACCAAATTTTTATTGGATAATGCGTAACATACACGGGTCGTTGTATGGCTCTCATGGAATTACATTTTAAAATATGTGGCGTTCATGGCTCTCTCAGCCAAAAAGGTTCCTGACCTGTGTATTATATCTTTAATACTCTTTCTTCCTTAACTCTGAAAATAGCCCATTGTTTTTAATGTCCTTTGGTTTTCCTAACATGTAGGTATTGATTGTGCAATTAAATTATTTCTTGGTTTAAAACTAACTATTAATGTTTGAGCCCCAAACAATAAGAATTAGTGTTATCCTTTTGACTTGCTATTTAGCATATAGCAACTTCTCATTTTGCCTGTTTTAGTTCTGTTGATAGTATAATAATCTTTATTTTTCCAGTTTTTCTCATGGTTTGCAAAATTACAAACTCAGATGGATCAGGATGAAGGAACTAAATACAGGTACGTGGCTCTTGCATTTGTTGACTGTCCTAATTTCTAGGTCACAGTCATCTGAAGCATTTTGTAATCTGTGTCTCTAAACAAAATTAATATACAAAGAAAACTCCCCACAGCAATATTTTCTTTAAAAATAGCCAGGGAGAAGATTTGGGTCAACTTGTATTAGAAGTTGTGTGATTAAAAAAAGTTTTTTTTAATTAGTAAGTTGTGGGTGGAGACATTGGTTTTAAGATAACTCTAGAAAGGTTTGGGTACAAGTGGGAATTTTATAGGAACTCTAAAAGGTGCTTGTTGCTTTTCCTGAGATGGAGAGACCCAAGAGACGTTCAGGATGGCCACCTAGGTTCTAGAATGTACCCATGTCATTCTGTTTGTGTATATCGATAGCATGGGAGAAATGATGGTGTACAGTTTCTGGCTGATGTGGGGACTGCGGCTTGAGCATTTGCATTCACTGAACATTTATTAAGTGATTATAACTGCTAAGCATTGTGTTAGGTTATTTGATGTATGATTCCGTTTAATCTTCATAGCAGCTCTGTGAGGACAGGCAATATTATTTCCACTTTATGAATGAGCAAACTGAGGCTTGGAAATATTAAGTAACTTGCTTAATGTCATGGATACTTGGGGCAGAGCTGAGATTTGGACTTAGGTGTTCTAATTCCAAGTCCAGACTTCTTCCTGTGACATCACACTCTCAAGGGTAAAAGTGACCTGAAACATTGACTACTTGATACCTTAGGATGGCCCTGGTGTCCCAGTCTTTGAAAATTGAGCTGGGGATTTATTGAGCCTTACATGTGACAAGCCATTGCTAGCTTCAAGGCTGATTTCTTTCATTGCTCCTTTTAGTTTTAGTAATTTTCTTTCTTAAGCATAGAAACTGTTTGTATCATAGCTTTTGGTACATTTCTGATTGTAATTAACTATAGTGAATAGGTCTGCCTTTCCTCATGAAATTCAACTATTTAGGGAAAAGTGAGACTTTGTGATTTATTTTCTATGCTTATTGGGGGAATAGTATTATTGCCAATCCCCTTTTGGTTCTGTTTTCTAGACAGATGAGGGATTACTTGTCTGGGTTTCAGGAGCAGTGTGATGCTATACTGAATGATGTAAACAATGCTCTTCAGCATCTGGAATCATTGCAGAAGCAGTACCTTTTTGTGTCCAATAAGACAGGAACCCTACATGAAGCCTGTGAACAACTCCTAAAAGAACAGGTAATTTAAAAAAACAAAACAACAACAACAACAAAAAACCCCCCAGGTAATTTGGAGTAGGACAGGGTCAGTGATTATATTTACTGCTTTATTTTAAAATAAATGAATACAATTCTAAGTTTCCCTAATTTCTCCAGCTATATATTGAGCACTGCTCTATTTGAGGCCCTGTGCTAAGCATGCAGAATATTACATTGACAACCTGCTTTCATTCTAAATAAATATGTGAACACATACAAGGCCAAACTTTACTATGTTTTGAGCTACTAGGTCTCAGTACAGTTTCAGAGTGAAGAGGAGATACTAGTTTGCTCTGTCCACACTTTATCGTTGATACTTTTGGAGTGAGCATAGTGATTGTGCTAATGGTGGAGTTTAAGGAAAGATGAACTGATTGTGCTAGGTTGTGCTTAAATTGTGACTTAAAGATAGAATATTTAAATTACTATGTCTCTTTTTTTTCTATGTGTGTTCTGTTTTTAAAAGGTAATCATTATTTTATAAAATTATATATAATTTGCTATACTAATCATTGCTTGTTTTAGTCCATGACTGCAGAAATCTTTTAGCATTATTCTGAAATCCTGTGTCATGTATATCAATTCAATGTAATTTTGAGACAGGAGTGTTGATTTTTATGTTCTTATAATAACTGATTTTTCTGTTTTTATAAAATGCAAGTCGGAACTTGTTGATCTGGCTGAAAATATTCAACAAAAGCTTTCCTACTTTAATGAATTGGAAAATATTAACACAGTAAGCATGTTTTTTACTTTTTGTAAAATTAGTGATTTTATTTTATATTTCCCTGTTTGAGTATGATCTTGAAACCTGTAAATTGGCCTAAGTGACATTTTAACTTAATAGTTTGCATGCCAAAAGTTTTCGTATTTGTGGCTGATGGACATGCCATTTACCAGTTCAGATTTTTTTCAAATTTGATATAAGTAATATTTGTTTAAATTGTATTATTGTTATTAAAAATCTCTTTGTTGCTTAACTCTTAAGTATCTTATTTGTAAGCTGTGAAGATTATAAGAAGAAATATTAAATTTAAAATTTTTCTGTGGTTGAACTGCTATAATAATAATAAAAACATTAAAAAATTAATCTCATATTTAGTGTGAGGAAAAGTATAGTCCTCATAATGCATGCTTGTACCCAAAGTAATAGTTTCATAAAAGACTGCTGTGTAAATGATATTTCTGGTTCATAAATTAATCATAACTATATGTACATCATTATATTAAAATATTAAGTTAGTCATAATTATAATTTACTAAAGAGATAGAAGTAAAACTAGTAGCCAATTAACAATGGAATACAGTAAGAAATAGTTAATTCCGAAACTATTTGTATATCGAGATAAATAATTGGCTGGTTTTACTTATATTTTATATATATGATATTAAATATTAAGTGTTTATAGCTTTATATTTTAATGTATTTTAGCTGTTATATTAAGTGTTAGATATCACACATATCTATTACCTATATTTATACTTTTACTGTTATTATTACTTACATGCTTACTCTTACTTTACTTCAGTAATATGATTGCTAAACATAGTATGACCGACTTCTAGTCAGTCCTTTAACTTTGGAAAAATAGCCAGTGTTTGAAAGTAGAAAGTTTATGTATATTATAAAGTGCTAATAAATGGGAAGCTTAGGTACTTGATGTATTATTTTAATATAACATTGTACAATGGAGTAATATATATAAAATGTTTGCCAGTTCATCAAGAGCCCCATTAAAGTTCATAGCAATAAACTGAATTAAATCAGTGATCCTTTTTAGTTGTCCTTTATGTTACAGATAGGCTAATTTGAGGGTGTTTTGGTTACTCAGAATGTAAAGACATTAGTATAACTGTGTTATATCCTAAAGGGAAATATGCTAATTCTAATACATAATTATCAACTTTTACATATATATATATTTTTTTTACAAATTAATATATTTTTTTTCTCTTAAAGAAACTGAATTCTCCTACATTGTCTGTAAATAGTGAAGGATTTATACCTATGCTGGCCAAGTTAGATGATTGTATAACATATATCTCATCTCATGTAAGTCTTGATATTTCTGTATGTTTTTAAGAAATCTTAACATGTTTCTTAATTTGCTTCTTAGGCTGTAAAGTAATTATTTATTCTGAAGGGAAAAATATATCTGTAATATATGTGAAGAAAATCTGTGGTAAATTCTTAGCCATTGTTGATAGTGATGTATAAAGTACTCCTGGCTGCTGAGGCAGCCCCTGAAGTAGAATGAGGTCCTGACTTACACAGTTTTATCCCATCTAAAAGGATGAGTGAGTTTTAGGTTGTGAATTACCGTTGTGCTAGACATTATTCCCCAGGGATTTATAGCTGTGTTTATTTCCCCTAGCTCATATTCTTTTCCTAGTTGAGCCAGATATGTTGGCTTTGAAATCTATGGGGTACTGAAAATATATTTTGTTAGCTGCTGCAAATATTTATTGAGCCCCTACTTTATGCCAGACACAGGGGACTTGGCTGTGACCAGGGCAGTCACAATATTTGTCTTTGTGGCACTTTCAGTCTTTTATATATAGCTTTAAGTAAAGGACATCGTGCTTTTCATTAAAAGTTTGCTTTGTAAACATCTGTTTCCTTTTTGTAATTCTTTCCTTTACAGCCAAATTTTAAAGATTACCCTGTATATATACTGAAGTTTAAGCAATGTCTTTCTAAAGCTTTGCACCTCATGAAGACATACACTGTGAACACACTACAGAACCTCACAAATCAGTTATTAAAAAGGGTGAGTTGACTGATGAGGTTTTTTTTCATTCATTTATCTATTATAATCTTAGTCTGAAAGTAGTATTAGTAACTCCAGTTTTATTTTTACCTTTTGTTAGATAAGAATATGCATTGCAGTTCTATTTACAATAGGAAAAGTGGTTGTACTGTATCTGTCCATGGGTCTTATTTTTAGACTATATGACAGTGTGGGAAGTATTTAGTACTAATGATAAATAATAAAGTAAGATTCAAACTATTTGTCACTTGAAGCATTTATTTGTCTTTTTCATGAAAATATTGGAAGGAGATACATCAAAATAATAGAAGTGCTTCTTTCTGAGTGGTGGGATTACATATGATGGATAATTAAAGTTTCTATGTTTAGCAAATACATTTATATTGAGTGCCTCCTAAATGCTGGGCATTGTATTAGGAATTATACAGTAGTGAAAAGCAGCTAGCAAAGTTTCCTGCCCTCATGGAGAAATAATTCATTAGAAATAGTCAGTTGAAATATTCAGGAGAAATAATCAGTAAAGAAGAAAACAGATTAATCAATTGCAGATTGTAGTAGATGATAGGTGGGAAATGAGGAGAGTGTCAGGTTAGAAATAAGAGTGGAAAGGATGTCATCGAGCACATTTCTTTGCTAAGAAAATAACACTTGAAAATTATGCATTTATTTTTTAAGTTTATTTTCTAAAGAACGTGGAATATATTCTCTGAGCTTTAAGTTCAAAGCCACTAATTTTTGGGTTGCATTTTTACCATTCACATTGCTCTTAGCTGACATAACAGCCAGACTATATATTTTTCTAATTTGTAAAATTTTTAATAAGTTTAGGAAACTAATACCTAATAAGTACTACTACCTACTATGTATAGTGCTTTACTGTTGAGCTGCGTAACGACTTTATGAGTGTATGTTACTACCGTTTAATGGATGCTCTGAATCCCAGAGAGATTAAGTAACTTGGCCAGTGTCCTGCTCTCAGTAAGTGACTGAATTCAGGTCTGATGATTGCCAAAATTCATGTAACATAGGGTAAATTTTAATTATAAAGAGGAAAGAGATGATGGTTGCTCATAATGATTTCTCATTTGTAGCAATATTAACATTTATCTTTCTCTGAGCTTTTTTTCTCTAATCCCTTGGTTAGTGTCTACACCAAGTGGTAGCTATTTGAAGTGATGTGCTTCACATTTTCTGAATACTTGTTTTCTAATTATCTTCCTTCCCTATCCTTTCCCATGTTTCTTTAGGATCCTTCTTCTGTACCTAATGCAGACAATGCCTTCACACTGTTTTATGTGAAATTTCGAGCTGCTGCCCCCAAAGTCAGAGTAAGTCTGTTGACGTAAATAGGATGTTGCTGTGAAATTTATTTAGCCTGCCCTTTTGAAGTCCTACTGTATGTTAGGCCCGTTGCTTGTACCACGAGTGAAAGAAAGGCGGGCATTGTCCCTCCGCATTGCATTGCGTTGTCTTGCAGGTGCCTTGAGACCAGAAGCTCGTTCTCATATGCTTAGGAAATGTATCTAGATGAAACTGACATTTGAGCTTAAACTACTCAGATTCATAGTGGACTTGAGGGGATTGCCAACTTAAGAAAATAGAAATGGTTAATAAATAGGAGCTCATGTTTAGCTTCAATGCAGAATACAGTCAATTTAAGGTTAGGTGGCATTTTTTTTTTGTCTGTTAGAAACTGACAGATTAAGGTATAATAGTGCTTTTGAAGATTTAGAGAGACAGGCAATACTGCTGATAGGGGTGTAAAGCAATTTCACAAAAACATTTTAGGAGTATGAGTCAAAGGCCTATAAAAATATTTTTCAGGCCCTGGCCAATTGGCTCAGCAGTAGAGCATCGGCCCGGTGTGTGGAAGTCTCAGGTTCGATTCCCAGCCAGGCACACAGGAGAAGTCTCATATGCTTCTCCACCCTTCCCCCTCTCCTTTCTCTGTATTTCTCTCTTCCCCTCCTGCAGCCAAGGCTCCATTAGAGCAAAGTTGGCCCGAGTGCTGAGGATGACTCCATGGCCTCTGCCTCAGGCTCTAGAATGGCTTCACTTGCAACGGAGCAATGCCCCAGATGGGCAGAGCATTGTCCCTTGGTGGGCATGCCGGGTGGATCTCAGTTGGGCACATGTGGGAGTCTGTCTGTCTGCCGACCCCTGCTTCTCACTTTGGGGAAAAAAAACAAACATATATATATATATTTTTTTTTTTAGTTACTGACTGGGAAGTAAGTAACTATTATTATATCAGCTTTACATGGTAGAAAGTGGAATTTCAGAGAAGTGAACAGGCTCTCCTGGTCTCAAAACAGCTACTGGGGAGCTGGCACTCAAACCTCCATATTTGCTCCTAGCCCAGAGCTTAAGATTTTATTTATTGATTTTAGAGAAGAGAGAGAGATAGAAAGGGAGAGGGGAGGAGCAGGAAGCATCAACTCCCATATGTGCCTTGACCAGGCAAGCCCAGGGTTTCGAACTAGTGACCTCCGCATTCCACATCAATGCTTTATCCCCTGCGCCACCGCAGGTCAGGCTGGGCAGTTATTCTTAAGAAATAGCCAAGATGTCTAGCAGAAGAAGAATGGTTGATTTATGGTACATCTACCCAAGGCGATATTATGTAGCTATTTAAAAAATGTTTTAAGTAATATTTGTAATGATGATTCATTGAGTGTTTACCAGATGCCCAGGCATTATGCTAAGGCTTTCTCTTTACATTTTCATCTGATATTGAGAATTATTTAATAATAGAAAAATGTTTGGAAATAATGTTAATTTTTTTTTTTTTTTTTTTAGAGGCAGAGATAGACAGGGACAGACAGACAGGAACAGAGAGAGATGAGAAGCATCAATCATCAGTTTCTCGTTGCGCCTTGCGACTTCTTAGTTGTTCATTGATTACTTTCTCACACGTGCCTTGACCACGGGCCTTCAGCAGACCGAGTAACCCCCTGCTGGAGCCAGGGACCTTGGGTCCAAGCGGGCGAGCTCTTTGCTCAAGCCAGATGAGCCCGCACGCGACCTCTGGGGTCTCGAACCTGGGTACTTCCGCATCCCAGTCCGACGCTCTATCCACTGCGCCACCGCCTGGTCAGGCAATGTTAATTTTTAAAAGCAGATTATAAAGGTGAATATGTAGTATAATTCCAATTTTGTTTGAAAAGAAAAATATAGTAACTCTAGTTTGTGTATACAGAAAAACTGAAAGAATATTCTTTTTTTTTTAGATGAAAAAAAATTCATTTTAGAGAGAAGGGGGAGAGTGAGAGAGAGAGAGAGAGAGAGAGAGAGGAGAGAAAGAAGTAGGGGAGGAGCAGGAAGCATCAGCTCCCATATGTGCCTTGACCAGGCAAGCCTGGGGTTTCTTTTTTTTTTTTTTTTTTTTTTTTTTTGTATTTTTCCAAAGCTGGAAACGGGGAGAGACAGTCAGACAGACTCCCGCATGCGCCCGACCGGGATCCACCTGGCACGCCCACCAGGGGGTGACGCTCTGCCCACCAGGGGGGGGTGCTCTGCCCCTCCGGGGCGTCGCTCTTTTGCGACCAGAGCCACTATAGCGCCTGGGGCAGAGGCCAAGGAGCCATCCCCAGCGCCAGGGCCAGGCGTCTTTGCTCCAGTGGAGCCTCGCTGCGGGAAGAGAGAGACAGAGAGGAAGGAGAGGGGGAGGGGTGGAGAAGCAGATGGGCGCTTCTCCTGTGTGCCCTGGCCGGGAATCGAACCCGGGACCCCTTGCACGCCAGGCCGACGCTCTACCACTGAGCCAACCGGCCAGGGCAAACCTGGGGTTTCAAACTGATGACTTCAGTGTTCCAGGTTGACGCCTTATCCACTGTGCCACCACAGGGCAGGCTGAAAGAATATTCTTGGCCAGACCAGTGGTGGTGCAGTGGATAGAGTGTTGACCTGGGATGCTGAGGACCCAAGTTTGAAACCCCAAGGTTGCCAGCTTGAGCGTCAGCTCGCCAGCTTGAGCTCGGGGTCACCTGCTTGAGGGTGGGATCATAGACATGATCCCATAGTTGCTGACTTGAAGCCCGTGGTCACTGGCTTGAGCAATGGGTCACTGGCTCAGCTTGAGCCCCCCTCTTAATCAAGGCATATATGAGATGCAATCAATGAACAACTCAGGTGCTGCAACTACGAGTTGATGCTTCTCATCTCTCTCCCTTCCTGCCTCTGTCTTTCAATAAAAAAGCAAAAACAAAAAAGCCCTGAAAAAAAATTCTAAAATATTAACTGTGATTGTTTTGTGACACTACTGGTTATTTTTATGTTTCAACATTTTTGTATTTACAGATTTTCTAATAGCATGTGCTATAATCAAAAAGTCATTAAAATTATACCTAAAATAGATGCCTTTTTAATGTGTTTTTCTTTATTCTGCAGACTCTTATTGAACAAATAGAACAGCGATCTGAAAAAATACCTGAGTAAGTACCTAGAAGTTCTGTTTCGAAATGACTTCCTTCTTGAAGTGCTATTTGCCTCAATCTGTTGTGTCCCAGATATTTTCTGGGCAATTACCTTGTATACTAGCGAAGCTTTTTCTTGTAGCACATAACTTATTTTGGGGAGCAAGGTTGTAGATCTGACATGGTGAGTGTGCAAGGCATCTGTTTGTTTATTTACTTAGTTTTATTGAGGTATAATGACATACAACTTATTAGTTTCAGGTACACAACATAGTGATTCAGTCTGATCACTGTAAGTCTCGGTAACATCCATTACCATGCATAGTTACAGAATTCTGTTTTTCTTGTGATGGAAACTTTTAAGATTTACTCTCTTAGCAACTTATAAATATGCAGTGTAGCATCATTAACTATCATCGCCATGCTGTGCGTTTTAGCATCTCCTTTCCCCACAGCCAGGTTTTCTTTTCATTTGGGTAGGTATGAGATGTCTACTCTTTTTTTCTTTTGACGGAGACATAGAGGGAGTCAGAGAGGGACAGATAGGGACAGACAGGAAGGGAGAGAGATGAGAAGCATCAGTTCTACGTTGCAGCTCCTGAGTTTTTCATTGATTGCATTCTCATATGTGCCTTGACAAGGGGGATGGGCTATAGCAGAGCGAGTGACCCCTTGCTCAAGCCAGTGACCTTTGGGCTCAAGCCACTGACCCTGTGCTCAAGCTGGTGAGCCCCCTCTCAAGCCGGCGACCTTGAGGTTTCAAACCTAGATTCTCCGCTGAGCCACCACTTGTCAGGCAAGATGTCTACTCTTGGAAGACAAATCTTTCTTTTATTAAAAGATAGAGGTTATGGCACTATAGTTCATTATATATGTGTCTTTATATATATATATATATATACACACATACATAAATATTTATTGTATTTAATGTAGACAACTGAGAGGTGACTGTATAACTTTAGAGGTTTGGCAACCTATTCTGGGATTTAAAAAAATATATTTTTTTAAAATTGATTTTGGCAAGAGAGGAAGGGAAGGAGAGAGAGAGAGAGACAGGAACATTGATCTGTTCCTGCATGTGCCCTGACCGGGGATCTAACTGGGAACCTCTGTACTTTGGGACGATGCTCTAACCAACTGAGCTGTCTGGCCAGGGCTATTCTGGGATTTAAGATCAGATTTAATTTATATATATGAAATAAGTTTATAGATCATCTCCTTTCCTTTTCATCAGGTACCAACAACTGCTAAATGACATCCACCAGTGTTACCTTGATCAGCGGGAGCTCCTTTTGGGCCCTAGTATTACTTGTACCGTAACAGAGTTGACCAGCCAGAATAATAGAGATCATTGTGCCTTGGTAAGTTTCTGCTTGTTGAAGGTTAATGTTAAATCTTCCTCTGAAATATTTTAATATCCTAGAACCTATACTTGGCTAAATAAGTTTTGGTTTCCATATCAACAAACTTAAAGAATTTTTCTTTCAGGTACGACAAATCTAGTTTAGTAATTAGCATTCTATTTGGCAAAATATTCTCATGTCAATATATATTTTGAGGTATAAAAATTCACAAATAAGTATTTCTTAAAAGGTGAAGTTTTCAAAGTTTGTGGATTTATCTAGCTTTGCTGAAGTGCTTTATTGTTTAGTGTGATTTTAACTTATAATATAGAAAAGTACATAAAGATTTTTACTATCCCATTCAAGTAAAGTAATTTATTTTTATTGTCAAAAGTTTAGAAAGTAGGCCCTGGCCGGTTGGCTCAGTGGTAGAGCGTTGGCCTGGCGTGCAGAAGTCCTGGGTTTGATTCCCAGCCAGGGCACACAGGAGAAGCGCCCATCTGCTTCTCCACCCCTCCCCCTCTCCTTCCTCTCTGTCTCTCTCTTCCCCTCCCGCAGCCGAGGCTCCATTGGAGCAAAGATGGCCCGGGGCGCTGGGGATGGCTCCTTGGCCTCTGCCCCAGGCGCTAGAGTGGCTCTGGTCGCAGCAGAGCGACGCCCCAGATGGGCAGAGCATCGCCCCCTGGTGGGCATGCCAGGTGGATCCCGGTCGGGCGCATGCAGGAGTCTGTCTGACTGTCTCTCCCTGTTTCCAGCTTCAGAAAAATACAAAAAAAAAAAAAAAAAAAGTTTAGAAAGTAAAGCATAAAGAAGAAAATAAAAATCACCCATATTAACATTATTCAGTGAACCATTGAAAACCAACCACGTTCTGTGCTTTATTTTAGTAAGTTGTTTTATGAATATATATGCACAATTTCTTTGCAAATGAAGTATTTGCTTTATTTAATAAATGCTGAAATTGTTTTGTGTCTCTAACTGTAGGTTGTGTGTGTTTATTCTCTGCAGATTCGCAGTGGCTGTGCCTTTATGGTCCACGTATGCCAGGATGAACACCAACTTTACAACGAATTTTTCACAAAACCAACATCAAAATTAGAGTAGGTAGTACGCAGAGTTTAACTGTTGTTTTTAAGATTTAGTTTGTTAATGATTGTAATGGCATATTATGGGACTGTTCTTTTTGTTTGTTTTTGTGACAGAGAGACAGAGAGGGACAGATAGGAAGGGAGAGAGATGAGAAGCATCAGTTCTTTGTTGCGGCACTTTAGTTGTTCATTGATTGCTTTCTTATATGTGCCTTGACTGGGGTTTGGGGGGGCTACAGCAGAGCAGGTGACCCCTTGCTCAAGCCAGCAACCTTGGGCTTCAAGCCAGTGACCTTTGGACTGAAACCAGTGACCATGGGGTCATGTCTATGATCCCATGCTCAAGCCGGCGACCCGCACTCAAGCTAGTGACCTCAGGGTTTCGAACCTGTGTCCTCTGCGTCTAAGTCCGATGCACCACTGCCTGGTCAGGCATATGGGGGTATTCTTAAATTAACTGCAGAGTGTTTTAACTTTTGTGGTTGTGTGAATGGAAAGAATATTGTTGAAGTGAAACTGTTTATTTTAGGATAAATGTGCAATTTAAAGGTTGATATGCTTTCATATTGTTTATAATTATGGAGACACTATGCTATGACAGTAAAAATCCTATATAGTGTACTAAGGCTTAATAACTAGATCCCTTTACCCACCAAATATAATAAATCCTTGCAGCTAAAAAATTTTGTGATTCTAATTAATGAAAGACATTTAATGCAGACACTATTTAATATCCTTTTAAAATATTTTTCTCAAAGTGTCTTTCAGATCCACTGTTAGTCACTTTTAGTTTCTTCATATTGGCAATTTGGACTGTTACAAATATGATCTTTGTAATGGGAAAGAGACATATATTTTACAGTTTTGATTGGGTTGATCACTTTTGATGAAATAGTGCATACAGAAGAATACCATTAACAATATGAAGAATATAGACAATATAATTTTTTCTTTTCAAATGTTTTTGTCAAAATCCTTGTATATCCAGAGTAGTTTGAGTTTTGTTAGTTTAAATCTGTAAGTATTAAAGAATTTTGAATGTGTCTTGGGGAAAATGCACCATTTGATTCACAATGATATAGAATATAAAAGGATAATAAAGTCGACTGAAATATTTTTGAAATACTTTTTATTGTTTTTGAAAGGACATATACAAAATTATTACTGAAATAAGTAAAAGTTGTAATAAATTGACATTTGGCTAGGGGCAGTTTATTATTATTATTTTTTTTGA
Organism: Saccopteryx bilineata; assembly: GCF_036850765.1. NCBI lineage: Eukaryota > Metazoa > Chordata > Mammalia > Chiroptera > Emballonuridae > Saccopteryx > Saccopteryx bilineata. The sequence goes on from NC_089495.1 coordinate 104,874,142, forward strand.
GAGAGAGGGAGGGAGGAGGGAGAGAGATGAGAAGCATCAACTTGTAGTTGCGTCACTTGAGTTGTTCATTGATTGCCTTAACCTGGGGCTCAAGCTCAGCCAGTGACCCCTTGCTTAAGTCAGTGACCATGGGATCATGTTGATGATCCCATGCTCAATCCAGCAGCCCCATCCTCAAGCTAGTGACCTTGGGTTTTCGAACCCAGAACCTTAGTGTTCCAGGTTGGTGCTCTATCCACTCATTGTGTCACCACTGGTCAGGCTTTATTTGAATTGATTGCTGATTGTTTATTGATTCTTGGCTTTTAAAGCAACATTTTACAGAATTACTTTCAGCCTTTCATTTCTCATTATATAATGTTCCCCATACTATTTTCCAGTAGATTTTTATTGCGTTTGTTGGCCAGAAGAAATCAGTGATCTCTTTTAAACTGAAAAGATTGCTACTAAGCCATATTTTATTTCTTTATTTTAGTGAACTTTTGGAGAAACTGTGTGTGTCATTGTATGATGTCTTCAGGCCATTGATCATTCATGTTATTCACTTAGAGACTCTTTCGGAACTTTGTGGGATTCTCAAAAATGAAGTGCTTGAAGATCATGTACAGAACAACGGTAAGTGATAAGTAGAAGTGATCATTTCAAAGACCTTTTAAATTATATCTATGGCTCAATGAATTTGAAAAAGACTAGCTCTTTCTTCCTCTAACTCTCCACCTTATAAATTTAATATTTTTGAAGCCTGATACCTTGTCCTTTTTTAAATCAGTTTGCACCTTATTAAAAAATCTTATCCTGTGACTACATGTACAGAATTAAATGAGGAAGGCATTTTAAAATGTGGGCAAAATTAGTAGTAAAATAATTATAGTTACTTTTCTTTCTGGCTTCTGCAATTCAGAGAGAACTAACCATCAGTTTTGGTTTAGGCATTTCTAAATACAGTGTTACCAGAACACATAGAATAATTGACTATATATGTATACTCTTGATTAAAAACAGGAGTTATTTCAGCATATATGCATAGTAATAATTCATCTTTTTGAAATTATGAATAAAGAATATTACTGAAACAGTTTTTGCTTTGTTCATGTGATACATTCCTTAGTATTTGATTTGTCATAGAAAACGATTTTCCTAATGATACTTAGGTACCTTTAAAAATTCCCTTTTAGTGATCATTTTACTGACAGAGATTATTTGACTTTCCTCAGCAGGGTCTATAGGTTTGTTACTCTTCCAGAGTTTCTTTTTCTACATTTGGTAAATTCAAAGATGTGCCATTTTCTTTCTCTTTCTTTCTCTTTTTAAAAACTTTTAGAAGAGCTTACTTGAGCCAAACTGACGACATATGCCGGGGAGCAAGATCTCAAATGCTCCAGAAAACAACAGTTTTGCAGCTTTTTTATGCATTTGAAATTAAGGAGGGCATTTTCTCACATTTTTATGCTTCTGAATTAAATATGATTTTTAAAAATAATGTGAATATTTATGTGATTTTTGCAGTGTCTTCAACGCTCCAGCTTTTGAGAAACTGTTAATGAATTTCTAGGGTGTCTTAACATGGATGGCATCTCAGAAATGAAAAAATTCTATATAAAATCATATTTTATGTTTTAATCATTTTTCTTTATGAAAATGTTAACAAGTCATTCAATATCTGTGGGATTCCATGTATCTGTAAAATGGGGATGATAACCCAGTTAATAAGCTGCTTTAGTGTGCTCTCAGGATTGGTCTGACTCTGAGGTAACTAAAAAAGCACAAAGCACTTCAAAGGTCAGATTTTTTTCTTCTTTTTTTTTTCCTTTCTCCTTTGCACTCCTCTGAAGTCAGAAGTGGGAGGCAGCCAGACAGATTCCCACATGCGCCCGACCGGGATCTACCGGCATGCCCACCAAGGGGTGATGCTCTGCCCATCTGGGGCACTGCTTCTTTGTAATCAGAGCCATCCTGGCGCCTGAGGCAGAGGCCCTGGAGCCATCCTCAGCGCCAGGCCAACTTTGCTTCAATGGAGCCTTGGCTGTGAGAGGGGAAGAGAGAGACAGAGAGGAAGGAGAGGGGAAAGGGTGGAGAAGCAGATGGGCGCTCTCCTTTGTGCCCTGACCGGGAATCAAACCCAGGACCCCACATGCTGGGCTGACGCTTCACTGCTGAGCCAACCAGTCAGGGCCAATTTTATTATTAATACATATCAATAATAGAAATAATTTCCCAGAGTCCCAGGAAGAAGGTGTAAAGGCAAATTTATTTCCCAGTTTTAAATTTGAGGAATTTGAAAGAAATTTTCTAAGGTCATTTTTTTTCTCTAAGGTAACATTGAGTCATACTGAAATAGAATACATATAAACACAATCTGTGAAGCAGAGTGGTTTGTACTATTATTAGACAGTTCAGTAATATTTTTGCTTGTTTAAAGAAAGTCTGTCTAAATCTAAAGGAATGGATGATTGCACTTTATTTCATCAGCTGAACAACTGGGGGCATTTGCAGCTGGAGTGAAGCAGATGTTGGAGGATGTACAAGAGCGGCTCGTCTACCGAACCCACATCTACATTCAGACAGACATCACCGGCTACAAGCCAGCCCCTGGAGATCTGGCATATCCTGACAAGTTAGAAATGATGGAGGTGGGTTCTCCTGCTGATCTCGCCCCTACTCCCTCACAACTTTTGGATGTTTTACACTAGTTAAAATAGGATTTTTCTTTTTAATTCTCATTCAAACTGTAAAATCAAGATAAACTTGCCACAAAATGGTAGGAAATTAAATGTAAAAAAATTGAACAGAAACAATTTGTTAGGTTGTGGCTCCTTCAAGTTGTATTTTATAAACATTCTATTCAGTTCTCTGCCCTTTTCCAGGAAATGTGCATTCTCAGTTTTTAAATTGAATTAGTGCTTCCTATGATTTCTTTTTCCTTTGTAAGTGGCATAGAAGAGGGTTGATAACACAGGAGCCACCATAGATAATGATCGCGTAGTAGTAACCACATGTCATGCTCTCATAAAAACCCTGGAGATCGTCTCCTCACAGTAATACAGTTCTGGTGTGTAATTTATGGTTTGAAGATGTAGCTTTGGCCCTGGCCGGTTGGCTCAGTGGTAGAGCGTTGGCCTGGCGTGCGGGGGACCCGGGTTCGATTCCCGGCCAGGGCACATAGGAGAGGCGCCCATTTGCTTCTCCACCCCCCCTTCCTCTCTGTCTCTCTCTTCCCCTCCCGCAGCCAAGGCTCCATTGGAGCAAAGATGGCCCGGGCGCTGGGGATGGCTCCTTGGCCTCTGCCCCAGGCGCTAGAGTGGCTCTGGTAGTGGCAGAGCATCGCCCCCTGGTGGGCAGAGCATCGCCCCTGGTGGGCGTGCTGGGTGGATCCCGGTCCTGTGCATGCGGGAGTCTGTCTGACTGTCTCTCCCCGTTTCCAGCTTCAGAAAAATACAAAAAAAAAAAAAAAAAAAAGAAGATGTAGCTTTACCTCACTGATCTTTCTTTGATTGCTGGTCAGAGTTTAAAAATGCCTAGGATATTAGTGCTAAAACAGAATTAGAACCCAGAACATTTTAAATGGAATTTTCAAATATAAGCAAAAGTAAAGAGAATAACATAATGAACTCCTCTGTATCATTACTCCAGTTTCAATGTGGTCAGTTTTGTTTTATTCCGACCTTTCTTACTTCTCCTCCCCACCATTAGTTATTTTAGAGCAAATTCTAACCATAATTTCATTAGTAAATACTTTAGTATGTAACTATATGGTAGGGGTACTTTTATTTTTTTATTTTTATTTATTTTTTTTAATTATTTATTTATTTTTTTTTTAGATTTTATTCATTTTTATTAGAGAGGGGAGAGAGAGAGAGATAGAGAGAGAGAACAGGGGGAGGAGCAGGAAGCATCAACTCCCATATGTGCCTTGACCAGGCAAGCCCAGGGTTTTGAACCGGCGACCTCAGCATTCCAGGTCGACACTTTATCCACTGCGCCACCACAGGTCAGGCATACTTTTATTTTTTTATTATTTATGTACAGTCTATATTCAGATTTCCCTTATTGTCCTTCTAACTGGATCAAAAAATAAAAAAGGTAGGATCCAGTCAAGGTTACTGAATTGCATTTGTTTTTTTTAAAAAATATTTTAAAGCACTTTTTTAAAAATTTATTTAATTTTTACAGAGACAGAGAGTGAGTCAGAGAGAGGGATAGACAGGGACAGACAGACAGGAACGGAGAGAGATGAGAAGCATCAATCATTAGTTTTTCATTGCACGTTGCAACACCTTAGTAAAGTTGTTCATTGATTGCTTTCTCATATGTGCCTTGACCGTGGGCCTTCAGCAGGCCGAGTAACCCCTTGCTGGAGCCAGCGACCTTGGGTTCAAGCTGATGGGATTTTGCTTAAACCAGATGAGCCCGCGCTCAAGCTGGCGACCTCGGGGTCTCGAACCTGGGTCCTCTGCATCCCAGTCCAACGCTCTATCTACTGTGCCACCGCCTGGTCAGGCTGCATTTGGTTTTTATGTCTCTTTAATCAAGCTCATACTCTTTCCCCTCCTTTTTTCCCCTGTGACATTGGCTTTTTTGAAGAGATGAAGCCAGTTTTATTGTAAATTATACCATATTCCGGATTTGTCTGTTTTCCTCCTGTTTAGAATTGGGTTGTTTAACCACCTTTTTTTTTGGGGGGGGTAAGAATACTACATAGTTGATGTTGTATACTCCTGACTTTGTTACACACTAAAGGCATATAATCTCAGGTTGTTCCACTATTAATTAAGGTAGTGAATGTTACCCTCCCTATTATAAAAGTAATTAGTAAGGCATATGCTGGGTAATTAGTAAGAAATGATGGGTTCATACTTTGAGATTAAGTATGAACATCTTTTCACCCAGTGGTTTTTCAACTTCTTGCCTGAAGCAGTTGTTATGTTGACAGGAGCAAATGGTGGTTTTCATCTCTGCAATTTCTTGTACACTTATTAGTTGGACTTCTGCTGTAAAGATGAACTTTCCTTTTTCCCTACCTCCATCTCTTACCCCTGTTTCTGTACACTAGTGCATTTTAAAAAAGAGTCATTATATTATAACTCATTACCACCATTATTCCTTTTTTTAAAATTTTTGTAACAGAGACAGAGAGAGAGAGACAGAGAGAGGGACAGATAGGGATGGACAGACAGGAAGGGAGAGAGATGAGAAGAATCCGTTCTTCATTGCGACACCTTAATTGTTCATTGATTGCTTTCTCATATGTGCCTTGACCGAGGGGCTACAGCAGACTGAGTAACCCCTTGCTCAAGTCAGTGACCTTGGGTTCAAGCTGGTGTGAGCTGTGCTCAAACCAGATGAGCCTGTGCTCAAGCTGGTGACGTCGGGGTTTCAAACCTGGGTCCTCCGCGTCCCAGTCTGACAGTCTATCCACTGTGCCACCGTCTGGTCAGGCTCATTATTCTTTTTTTTTTAAATTATATCTATTTATTGATTTTAGAAAGGAAAGGAGAGAGGGAAACATTGGTTTGTTATTCCACTTACTTATGCATTCATTGGTTGACTCTTGTATGTGCCCCACCTGGAGATCGAACTATCAACCTTGGCATATTGGGACAATGCCTAACCAGTTGAGCTACTGGACTAGGGCTGCCATCACAATTTTTTTTGATGCTTAACATTGTCCCAGATTTGACAAATGGAAAACCCTTAAATTGGTTTCTTTGTCCTTTTGACGTGTTCTCGTTATCTTTGAGTATCTTTTTTTGTAAGCAGCTTTATAGAAGTATAGTTTACAGTTATACAGTTCACTCATTTAGAGTTTATAATTCAGTAGTTTTTTTAATATGTTCACAGATATGTGCAACCATCACCACTTTTAGACCATTTTAATCATTTCAGAAAAAAAACCCTGTACCCTTTAGCTATTGTGCTCCTGTGCCAGCCCTTGGCAAACAATAATTTCTGTCTCTATAGATTGCCCTGTTCTGGATATTTTATATGAATAGGATCATATACAGCTAGTGCTCGACTTACGACCACGATTGGTTCCGACAGACTGGTTGTAACACGATTTGGTCGTAAGTTGAGTAGGCTATATGTACAGTACTGTGAAATGATGTTATAAAAATCTTTAAGTCATATTTTATCATAATTTTCTTTCATTATTGTTATATATCATAATTTTCTTTGTTCATTTTATGCCATTTGTATCATCTCTACACCATTTTGTTATTTTTACATTCGTCAGGTTTAAGTAAAACACTGCATTACCAGTACAACTGGTTTAATATTTGCAAAACATACAAAATTATAAAATACAGGTGCATACAAAAATACAAAGTACAGGTATAAAAAATAGCATAGGAAACATTTTGCCAATTGCAAAACATAACAAAATATATAAACATGTACGAAACATTTTATTGGCCTCTGGTGCTTGGCTGCGGATCGTTGATGTCATCATCTGAGGCAGCAGTTGGGGTTACTGGAGTTGGTTTTTTCATAAACATGTGTGATCACATTCACTTTCTTTCCTCCTTCGTACTTGTTCATTGATTGCTTTCTCATATGTGCCTTGACCAGGGGGTTACAGCAGAGCAAATGGCCCCTTACTCAAGCCTGTGACCTTGGGCTGAAACCAGAGACCATGGGGTCATGTCTTGGATCCCATGCTTAAGCCAGCACCCCTGCACTCAAGCTGGTGAACCCATGTTCAAGTCGGATGAGCCTGCGCTCATTTTCATGTCAAGATGGATGGCCTTTCTTTCCTTCTTGGCAGGCTGAGGTGTAGACAAAGACAATTTTCTCTTGGTAGACATCTTGGGAGGGGTTTGATGAAAAATATCCAAGACACAAAACACAAATTGCTGTACCAAGTCTGGGTTAACAGTTGAAATGGTGCACGCGGAGATGGTAGTGCTGCTGGAAACTGGTCCACACTGTCATACATGCTGCTGGGCAACGCTTGCGCTGCCAGACGCGGAGCTGTCATGGCTAGCAATTGTGGTCATAAAGTTGAATGGTCATAAGTTGCATAGGTCGTAAGTCGATCAATATCTGTATGGTCTTTTGTGATGTCTTTCTTTTAGCATAATGTCCTTATGGTTCATCCATGTTGTAGCATGTATTAGTACTTCATTTCTTTTTATGGCTGGATATATATTTCATTGTATGGATATGTTACATTTTTATCCATTTGTCCATTGATGGACACTTGAGTAGCTTCCACCTGCTCGCTATTATAAATAATACTGCTGTAGACATTCATATATACATTGTTGTGTGGACACCTATTTTTATTTCTCTTGTATATGTACATAGGGGTGGAATTACTGTGTCATATAGTAACTTGGTGTTTTATCATTTGCTAGGCTGTTTTCCAAAGTGGCTGTAACATGTTACCTTTCCATTAGCAATGCATGAGGGTTCTGATTTCTCTACATATTTGCCAACTCTTGTTAGGATTTGATTTCTTTTTTTTTTTTTTGTGACAGAGAGAGAGAGAGACAGAGAGAGGGATACATAGGGACAGACAGGAAGGGAGAGAGATGAGAAGCATCAATTCTTCATTGCAGCTCTTTAGTCTCCTTAGTTGTTTATTGATTGCTTTCTCAATACGTGCCTTGACCAGGGTGCTACAGTAGAGCGAGTGACCCCTTGCCCAAGCCAGCAACCTTGGGCTTCAAGCCAGTGACCTTTGGGCTCAAGCCAGCAACCATGAGGTCATGTCTATTATCCCAAGATCAAGCCAGCGACCCCACGCTCAAGTCAGTGACTGTGCTGAAGCTGGTGAGCCTGTGCTCAAGCCGGATGACCCCACACTCAAGCTGGCAACCTCGGGATTTCAAACCTGGGTCCCCGTGTCCTAGTGTGATGCTCTATCCTCTGTGCCACTGCCTAGTCAGGCAGCATTTGACTTTTTGATTCTAGCCATCTTAGTAGGTATGAAGTAATAGCTCATTGTGGTTTTTATTTGCATGTTGTCCCAGTAGCCTTTGTTGATGTCCCCAAATCATATTTTGTCCCAGAATTCTGTCCAGTTGTCCCAGCACACTTTTTGAAAAGACTATTCTTTTACTATTGGCTAATTGTTGCACCTCTGTTGAAAGTCAGTTAATCCTAGATTTATGGGTTTGTTTCTGGACTCTCAATTCTAGTTCGTTGATCTTTATGTCTTATTGTGTCAGTTTTTAGAAGTGTGAGTTCTCCTATTTTGTTCTTTTTCAAGAATGTTTTGGATATTTTTGGTCCCTTGTAGTCCTTATGAATTTTAGAATCAGCTTTTTGGTGTTATAAAGAAGTTATCTAAGATTTGTTAGAGCCTGACCAGGTGGTGGCACGGTGGAGAGAGCGTCGGACTGGGATGCAGAGGACCCAGGTTCGAGACCCCGAGGTAACCAGCTTGAGCGCAGGCTCATCTGGTTTGAGCAAAAGCTCACCAGCTTGGACCCAAGGTCGCTGGCTTGAGGAAGGGGTTACTTGGTCTGCTGAGGGCCCGCGGTCAAGGCACATATGAGAAAGCAATCAATGAACAACTAAGGTGTCGCAGCGAAAAACTGATGATTGATGCTTCTCATCTCTCTCAGTTCCTGTCTGTCTGTCCTTCTCTCTGTCTCTGTAAAAAAAAAAAAAAAAAAAAAAAAAAAAGATTTGTTAGAGATTGCATTGCATCTGTAGATCAATTTGGGGAGTAGATTAAGGCTTCCAACTCAGGAACATGGGATATTACTCAATTATTTAGATCTTTAATTTCTTTCAACAGTGTTTTATAGTTTTTAGGGCCTAAATTCTGTACTTATTTTGTTAAATTTATTCTTAAGTATTTTATTCTTTTTGATGCTATTGTAAATGAAATTATTGTCTTAATTCCATTTTTGGATTGCTCATTGCAGGTATATAGAAACATATTTGATTTTTGCATATTGATCTTGTATCTTACAACCTTGCTGGACTAGCTTATCAGTTCTAATAGTGTTTTAGTAGATTCCTTAGTAGAATACACACACACACACACACACACACTTATTTATTTATGTTGTCAGTAAATAGAGATAATTTTACTTCTTCCTTTCCAATCTTGATGCCTTTTATTTCTTTTTCTTGCCGAATTGACCTGAGTAAAACCTCTAGTACAATGTTGAATAGAAGTGGCAAGAACAAACCATTCTTGTCTTATTTCTGATCTTAGGACAAAGCATTAGTTTTCACCACTAATTATGATGTTAGCTTTGGGTTTTTCATGGAGGCCCTTCATCAGGTTGAGGAAGTTCCCTCTTTTTCCTAGTTTGTTGAGTGTTTATGAAAACACTCAGCAAACTGTGGTTTTTTACTAAATGCTTTTTCTGCATCTATTGGGATGATCTGGTGATTTTATTCTGTTGATATGATATATTAATGGACTTTTGGAAGTTAAACCAACTTTGCATTCCTGGGATAAATCCCATTTGTTGTGGTATATAATTCTTTTTGTTACTAGATTCGGTTTGCTAGTATTTGTTGAAAACTTTTGCATTCATATTTATGAGATATAGGTTAGTAGTTCTCTTTTAATGGTTTTGAGGAGAACTTGAGTATTCTGTAGGTGCCTCTCTATTGGAATTTGATGTTTTCCTCATGATTAGACTGCTGTTGTGGTTTGTTTAGAGGAAAACTATAGATGTAAAGTTCCGTTTTCAACACATTATGTCAAGAGTAGGTGCTATCAATATGACTGATCACTGTTGATACTGATGGTGATCACATAGCTGAGGTAGTGTTAGTTCCACTGGAGAGTTGCTTTTCCCCCTCCTTTTCCATACTGTCCTCTTTGGAAGGACATTTGATGTGCAGGCCCTACTGAAGGAGTGGGGAGATATGCTCTACTTCTTTGAGGGCTAAGTATCTATAATCATTATTTGGAATTTTGAATTTTTCTGCCAGGGAGATTTGTATTTATTTATTTATTCAGTTAATCACTTGATATCATTATGGACTCATGGATATTTATTTTATATTTGGATGTAGTCTGCTGTTACTTTATTTTGTTGCTCAAATAGTTCCACCTTTGGTCATTGGAAGCTCTTCCAGTGGTTCCTGTGTCGCTTTGGCATATCCCTTCAATGTGGTACTTCTTTTCCTTTCTTTTGAGTACTTTCTTATTTCCTGGTAGTATAAGATGCACCAGGCTTCTCTTTACTGTTTCCTGCCTCAGCCCTAGATAAACCATTTCTTCAAGGAGTCCTGACTCCTTTTACTGGAGAAACCATGATCTGGGTGCTGGATGTGCTCATTGCTGTGGGGTATTGGTGCTTCCAGCAACTCCCAGCTGACATCCCAAAGAAATATATATGTATGTGTAGCAGCCCGTTCCTGTCACTGCTCATGCTCGCCAGCATTTTAACTCAACCTGTTCAGTGCCTAGACTGATAAATATGTGGTAATAGGTATGTTTTTCTCTTTTTTTCTTTTTTTTTTTTTTGAGAGAGAGGGGGGGGGGGAGAGAGAGCGAGACAAGGAGAGAGATGAGAAGGATCAATTCGTAGTTGTGGCACCTTAGTTGTTCATTGATTGCTTCTCATTCATGCCTTGACCCAGGGCCTCCAGCCAAGCCAGTGACCTCTTGCTTAAGCCAGTGGCCTTGGGCTCAAGCCAGCGACCTTTGGGCTCAAGCCAGCAATCATAGCATCATGTCTATGATTCTATACTCAAGCCAGTGACCCTATGCTTAAGTCAGATGAGCCTGTACTCAAGCTGGTGATCTCAGGGTTTCAAACCTGGGACTTCAGCATCCCAGATCAAGGCTGTGTCTACTGTGCCACCACTAGTCAGACTATGTATGTTTTTCTTATTTTTTTTTCTTTTTTCTTTTTATTCATTTTAGAGAGGAGAGGGAGAGACAGAAAGAGAGAGAGGAGAGAGAGAGAGAAGGGGGGGAGGGGCTGGAAGCATCAACTCCCATATGTGCCTTGACCAGGCAAGCCCAGGGTTTCGATCCGGCGACCTCAGCATTTCCAGGTCGACGCTTTATCCCCTGTGCCACCACAAGTCAGGTCCTATGTATGTTTTTCTTAAAGCTAACAGGCTTGAATATGCCAGGCTGTTTTGTTTAACACCCTTATTGTTTTAAGAATGTTTTCCTGAACTTTCATTCTTTCTCCTGACTTCTACTTAAATTTATTATATTTTGGGTAGTTGTAGTTATATTATTTTTATACTACTTTTTTATAATATGTAAAATCAGCCTTGCAGAGATCAGGTGTATGGTAGATTAGGGACTATAGTATTGGGACTGTTTGGCTTTTGTCCAATTTTATTATTCTGTTGGCTTGTATTAGGAATTACCTTTGGTGTCTGAGTATTGCTATTAATAACTCCAGGGAGCAGGTAGATGATCTGCCTTGATTCTGAAGGCCACACAGTGGATGTGATGAGAACTAGGTCTGTTTCTCAGCCTGATCTAGGAAACTGCGCCCTCTCTTGTTCCTCTTTCCCTTTCTTATTTTCTTTATGAAATTTAAAATTTGAATACTTTGTTCCTAAACTTAAAGTTGACAATTTTGCTTCTTAATATGACTCATATATTTGAATTCTCAGTTAATACCTTGTAGTGGTTCTGAAATTAGTGGTTCAGAAAGGGTTGTGTATGTGCTTATGAGAATAGAGACACTTGGTACTGATTTAATTTCTTCATTTCAGTGTGTTTTAGCATAGTTCTCTTAATTAGTCCATTTATTTATTAACGAGTATTTTTTTATTTTATAGAAAGAATATGTTCAAATTACCAAAAAGCTGAAAACTACACTTTAATATTCTATCTGATTTCTTTATCTAGCAAATTGCACAGAGTTTAAAAGATGAACAGAAAAAGATACCTCCAGAATCTTCGTTTTCAGACGTTCGGTTAGAAGAAACAGAGTCTAACAATCTGACAAAATCTGGTATGTTATAATGTTTTAACTTAAAGTTTTTGTTTATTCATTTAAAAAACTTATTGAGAACCTAGCAAACCATGGGCATGATAAACAGCTGTGCTTTTGTGGAGCCCACGCTTTAGTGGGGGGAGATTGACAACCGACAGATGTGATCATTGGTGACATGCTAAAGGTATATACACAGGGCACTTTTGGACCATGGAAGAGGGTCATCATAATTATAAAGGGAGGTGAGTTTGAATGCAGGAAGGTAGGTTCAGTGAGAGGTGTGGTGTCTGAAAGCTGCAGTGGTTATGGAGATGAGTATGAGAAAGCTGGGTGAAGCCAGTTTTTACGATAGAGTAGCATGGAGGAGGGTGTGCAGGATTGGAAGACGGTGGTTGCTTTGGGGAGGGTGTGCAGGATTGGAAGACAGTGGCTAATATGTGCTGGGCATAGGTTGCTTCTGGGAGGAGCAGGTAAAACAGGCCACACTCTGATAGGGTGTTAGGTGTCTCTTGGACTTTGAACTTCTGGCTAATGTAATGTATCAGGGTAACTGCACCATCAGATTTGCACTTAGCAAATGTATTGAGTGCCTGGGACTGGGGTAAAAAAAAAATTAGCAGATATGTATGGGATCTCTTGGACTGGGTTTTATGTTATGTAGGGAGCAAACTCGTTCAAGAATAACCCTGGATACTCCTGAGTTACCTAGACAACTAGCTATTTGGGAAGCAGGGCATCTTTTTTCCCCATCTTCTAGCTGTAAAGGTCACACTAAAGCTCAACTTCACATAGTGGCTGGGAGTGGGAGGTACTGAAACTCCATGGACTTTAAAGAGCCCCAGCTGCTCCCAAATCCCCAAGTTTAGGGCATCATCAGGTATCTGAGTCAACTCTGTAAACAGTTGATATCCCATATTCAAATTGCCACGCAGCCTGGGTATTCCTCATCTCACAAAATCATTTTATTATGCTTGCTAGGATTAGAGACTCACGGGGGTTGAAATTTTGTCCTTTGAAACAGAATCCATGCCACGTTCTACTGTACCTGTTGATGCAATTATATGTCTTGGTTCTAGCATAAATTTGAGTCCTAGTGTATACTTCAATCCTAGTCAACCTCTTCAGGAGTTACTGGAAAAACTACAGTACGTTTCTGTCTTACCAGCCCTGGCCTGTACATTTTCCCTTCCCCCCCAAAGGCCTGTTCTTTAACTGGTACCTGGCTTTACAATGTGATATTATTGGCAGAACTATAGAGACTGGTTAGTAGATTGTTTCTTTTGAAAGGAAGGTGGTTAGAACCGGGGTGTGACGGGGATGGAGAGAAGTGAATAGAGGAAGGATATGGTTGAAGTTTGAGTCAACAAAATTTGATGACACACTAGGTGTGGAGGCTGATGAAGAAGATTGAGTAAGGTCCATCTGGAACAACAGAGTGCATCTGTGTCATATGGGTCCAGAGCTGTCTTGTTCAGTGTGATAGCCACCTGCCACTGAGTATGTGAAATGTGGCTAGTATGAATGTGCCTGAGTGTGTAAAACACACCAAATTTCAAAGATTTAATAACAAATAAAGAATGGAAACTATCTTATTAGTAATTTCTATGTTGACTACATGTTACAATGATGATATTTTGGATATATTGGATTAAGTATATTGAAATGAACCCTTTGAGTAGTGAGTTTTTTGTTAACCCTTTGAGTGAGGACGTACATGAATGTTTGAACTGCTCAAAGGTTTAATTCCACTTGTTTCTTTTTTTTTTTATGTGGCATTTTAATGTCACAGTTATGACTCACTTATTTCTCTTAGATAGCGCGGCTCTAGAGCTATAAAGAGGGGGATTGGCTGAGAGGTTAAAGAGTAGTTGATGCTTTGGGCTTATCTAAGATCACCCCAGGATGGAGAATAGAGTGATACTAGCAGAAATCTGGGGAGAGTGCCTCCGCAGACGCTGACATTAAGGAGCAGATGGAGGTAGAGGAATGTAGTGGGTTCCTGAGGAGAGTAGTCGGGGAGGTCAGAGAAGCAGGCAAGGGGATCGGGTGTGACTGAGCCACAGGAGGAGGAACTGGCAGTGTATTTTGGGTAACCAGGTGAGAAGTAGGAAATAACAAAGATACTGTGGTCAGAGAATAGGATTTTAAGATTTAATAGTTAAGAGGTGAGATAGTTTGGAGTAATAAGAAAGCAATTCGGAAAGAAAGCCATAAGAAAATCTGCAAGTTGGTAGGTGGTAAGGGAAGGAAATAGGAGCCTTTGAGGTTGGGAAGGCCTATATACATGATACAGCTCAGAGTATAGAAAGGAGGCTGTCAGACCAGCTTGATTAACCTTCCTGTTTAACATTCTGTTTGCGTGTCAGTCCCCAACTCCATTGGCTCCCACTTGCTTCCATGTGACTACATACAGGTCTGCCTCTATTTGATGGTTACACGGTATCCTGTAACATGTGTTGTATATTGTTCATTTATTTCATAAAGATTATTGATCACAGTTTCGAAAAGCAATTAGGTTGAGTATGTGAGAACACATGAATACATACAAAAACATGTTTTGTGTTAAATCTCACCTGTCACTGATTAAGATTTCTTATGGCATTCTTGATTACAGGTGAGGCTAGAGAAAGTGCATGCCTCCAGCAAATGGTAGCTAATGAGAACAGTTTATAGCTGCTATGCAAATAAGACAAATCTACATGTGTGTGAAAAGTGTTTTCTTTTCTGTGTGGGTTTTTAGGTTCAACAGAATCTCTCAATCCTAGACCACAGACCACAATTTCTCCAGCAGATCTTCATGGAATGTGGTATCCTACAGTTCGACGAACTCTTGTCTGTCTCTCCAAGTTGTACAGATGCATAGATGTATGTGTGTAAATTCTTGTATCTACTCTAAATTGCTTGCTCTTTCATTTGAAATATTTTTAAATTTAAATTTTATTTGAGGATCTTGATACAATATTTTGTTTGGTATCAGATTAGAATTGTATGATTTTTAGGTAATTTTAGAAGCAGTTTAATTTAGGAATTCTTAATTTGTAGAGCTTTAGAATCCATTAATGGGCTCTGGGTAGTCTGTGAATACTTTGACGTTGTGGGTCAAATTGTGTATGTATGCTGGTACTTGTGTCTTTCTGAGGAAAAGGTCTATAGCTTGTATTCTCACAGGGGTCTGTGATCACAGATAACTTTAAAACTATGGATTAATTCATTTGTCTTAGTTTATAGGTTAAGAAAAAGAGGTACAGAAGGTTAAGTGATATGTCCATTGTCACATAATAAACATTTAGTATTTAAATTTACTATTAAATGCAACTACTTTAGTTTTACACTCAGTTTAAGTCAGCAAGTAGTATTAAGATTACATGTGTTTCTAACCATTTTAGTTATTTGCTAAAATTAGCACCCCTGCCCCCCTTTTAAAGCACCAATTTATACTGTGTAGTGATTTCAGGTAACAGTTATTTGAGTGTTCCAGTCTTGATTATCAATTCTGAAAGATCAGATTTGTCTACATTTATTTATGGTTAGTGGTTTGCTGCTGAACCAAAATAGTTTGTAAAAATCTTAGGTTTTAATTCACTTTAAAAAATTAATTTGATTGTTATAACCCAAATACCATAAAAAGAGAGAAGTGATTAAATCCAAGTCATGTAATTAATTGTCTGGATGTCACTGTTTCTTAGGAGTATGGCTCACAGGGGTATGTGTGTCCCATCTCACTGTAGAGATTCTCTGACTGAGTCCCAGGGCCTGAGCAGGGTTGTTTCATTGGCTCAGTAGAGTGCACACTACTTGATACCTATTTTAAACTGTAGTTACTAGATTTTGTGCTTTTAGGTTTGAAATTCAACCAAAAAGTGCCTTTTGCCCAATTTTGGGACTTTTAGAGGTGAGGCTAGATCACTTCTACAGAGTTTGATGTCTTAGCCTTTTGCCCAGTGGAGAGATCTCTTCCAGGGGGACGTTTGGACATGGCATTCCTTTCCCCCAGGTTCCCCAGTAGGGGTATTAAATTAATGGTATTATGCTGTGATTCGGAAACTTCCTACAGCAGAGCCAGGATCCCAAGGGAAATATGCAGGGGCATATTCCACCTAGAACCCACTGTCATCACAGACCCTAGTGAATCCTCTCAGGTTCTTAACAGGGATTTTAGCTAACACTAGGTAGGCCTAAGGACGTCACTATGCCTATATTTATTTTATGCCCTAGGCTGGCCTTTTATTTTTCACCTAAATTACATTCAACTTTTATCCTTCTCTTTCTTACCCATCGAAGGTGAGAAAGGACAAATCCAGTGAAAGCCCCATTAAGGCTAAGCAGGAGAGAGAGAGGGTTTAGTCTAAGCTGCCATGTTCAGTCTTTCTAAAGTAAGCTCAGTGACCTAGCCAGAGGCAACCCTAATCTCTTACTACAGTAACCTCATGGGAAACAAAACAGAGGGAACTGAAAGAAAATAGCATTGTGTATGAGACCAGGCCCAGGACTGTGGCCTAATAATAAATATTTTGCTCTTATTCATCCATATCGACTCCATGCTGGGTGGAATAGATGTAGGGAGGAAGCAAGGGGACCAACATGTCCCTGCCCAGACCAACATGCACACCTCTGGGAAGACAGAGGAATGACAGGGTTAATTTAAGAATCATACTTAATATATTACTTTGTAATGTGATTTGTTTTCACTTAATTATATTTTGTAAGATTTCACCACCACCTCTAGCATGTTTTTTTTTTCTTTTTTGTGTGTGTTTTTCTGAAGCTGGAAACAGGGAGGCAGTCAGACAGACTCCTGCATGCGCCCGACCGGGATCCACCCGGCATGCCCACCAGGGGGCGATGCTCTGCCCATCCTGGGCGTCGCTCTGTTGCGACCAGAGCCACTCTAGCGCCTGTGGCAGAGGCCACAGAGCCATCCCCAGCGCCCGGGCCATCTTTTTGCTCCAGTGGAGCCTCGGCTGCGGGAGGGGAAGAGAGAGACAGAGAGGAAGGAGAGGGGAAGGGGTGGAGAAGCAGATGGGCGCCTCTCCTGTGTGCCCTGGCTGGGAATCGAACCCGGGACCTCCGCACGCCAGGCCGACGCTCTACCACTGAGCCAACTGGCCAGGGCCTCTAGCATGTCTTTGATTTCAGGCACAGTGCTCTGTGATTTAGATTCACTAGTATTTTGTCAGCCCCTTCATCATTAAAAATTTAAGTGATTTCCAGTTTTTTTGCTGTTTTAAATAATTCTGTGATGAAGAGTCACATGCATGAATCTTATAATACACTACTGATTGAATACTTGGGATAAATTTTTAGAAGTAGATTTACTGAGGGTTTGTTGTAAAGTTGGTTTTATATATTTTAAAAACAGCCTGCACCATGAAATATTATTGGAGTGAGAGCTCTATGAGGTCAGACCCACATCAGCCTGGTCTACCCACCACTGTACTTCCAGCATCTAGCACAGAGCTTGGCATGAAATAGTGCCCAGGAAATATTGTTAAAGGATCCATGAGTGTTTCGAGAGATGCAAATTATGAAACTATGCGTTAGTCTAGAAAGGTTGCATTGGAACAGGAAGTTTGAGGAGGAAAATACCAGTAGTATAAATTAATCCAGTAGATGAAGGTAAGCAGTCTGTCCTTGTACTCAGCCTACGATCTTTTCTTTGTTTGTGAAGTGCTACAGGGTGATGTTTCTCTTTTATTTCACCAGAGGGCAGTGTTCCAAGGATTATCACAGGAAGCCTTGTCTGCCTGCATTCAGTCACTACTTGGAGCATCAGAATGTATCAGCAAAAACAAGGTTTGATGAAGTGTTAGGTGAAATCTTGTTACCCATAATAATATTGTGCAATATAGCATTTATTTATAGGCACATAAATTTAAAGCCATTTTGGCAGGAGGATTTGTTTGTTTAATGACTTAATTTTGAGACCCTTTGAGAGAAGCTAGTATTTCATTGTAGTGATAAATAAAGACTACTCTATGTAAGAGAGCTCCACGTTTGCTAAATAGTAGTTAGGTGATAAATTCTAGGATAAGGGTTTCTTGTTACAGCCTTAGCAGCTGGGAGGTGTAGACTGCCTGTTTCCTTGGATTGGAATATCAAAACAAGGTTTTTTAGGGAAACGTGGCAAATTGTTGTCATCCCTACAATGAGGTTTTGTTTTATTTTATAATGATGTTTTAAATAGTAGTTGAATGGCTCACTTGGAGGAAATCAGCCAGTCAGTTTGGGAACAGGCAGTTGTGGCCCATTGATGTTTTCTTGTTGACCACTAGGTTCTATGACCGGAAGTAGTTGCCATGACTTCGTGCCTACTGTTTTCTAGCTGCTGGCCTGCGCTTCTCCCCTGTCCCCTGAGGTTTTCTTCCTGAAGTGCAGCGTGGTTGAAAGTGTTGCCCTGCTGACTCTGCACTTAAATACCTGCCGCCTGCCTACAGGGAGGGTGTGGGGGGCTGTTCCCAGCAGAGGCTTCTTTTCTGCTTGGAGTGTTCACACCTTGTTAACCTTTCCGGGCTTCCAGCTTTACACACTGATTTCTAATTTAAAGGCGTTAGACAAACTAAAAAACCCCCTCAAAAGAATTTGGAGTCCTGGCGCTAAAATGCAACATGGAAAGCTTTTGGGTGACTGTGGATAATTTTCCTCCTTTTTCTTACACTTTAATTTGCCAGGTTTTCTACAGTGAGCATGTGTTTCTCTTTCTTTCTTTCTCTCTTTATTTTTTAATAATTTTATTTTTTTAATGGGGCGACATCAATAAATCAGGATACATATATTCAAAGATAACAAGTCCAGGTTATCTTGTCGTTCAATTATGTTGCATACCCATCACCTAAAGTCAGATTATCCTCTGTCACCTTCTATCTAGTTTTCTTTGTGCCCCTCCCCCTCCCCCTTTCCCTCTCCCTCTCCCCCCTCCCCCCGTAACCACCACACTCTTATCAATGTCTCTTAGTCTCACTTTTATGTCCCACCTACGTATGGAATAATGCAGTTCCTGTTTTTTTCTGATTTACTTATTTCACTTCGTTTAATGTTATCAAGATTCCACCATTTTGCTGTAAATGATCCGATGTCATCATTTCTTATGGCTGAGTAGTATTCCATAGTGTATATGTGCCACATCTTCTTTATCTAGTCATCTATTGACGGGCTTTTTGGTTGTTTCCATGTCCTGGCCACTGTGAACAATGCTGCAATAAACATGGGGCTGCATGTGTCTTTACGTATCAATGTTTCTGAGTTTTTGGGGTTATATATATACCCAGTAGAGGGATTGCTGGGTCATAAGGTAGTTCTATTTTCAGTTTTTTGAGGAACCACCATACTTTCTTCCTAATGGTTGTACTACTTTACATTCCCACCAACAGTGTATGAGGGTTCCTTTTTCTCCACAGCCTCTCCAACATTTGCTATTACCTGTCTTGTTAATAATAGCTAATCTAACAGGTGTGAGGTGGTATCTCATTTCAGTTTTGATTTGCATTTCTCTAATAACTAAAGAAGATGAACATCTTTTCATATATCTGTTGGCCATTTGTATTTCTTCCTGGGAGAAGTGTCTGTTCAGAGCATGTGTTTCTTGTTCCTTCTCATCAAGAGGAAAAGCAGTGTCCTAATTAAAAATTCATATGCTTATGTCCTCTTGTAAGGGAGCAGCCAAAGAGCCTTTTGATTATTCAGTCTTTGCCCTCATTGCCTTCTTTATCTAATTCTGTTTCCTACATATTATGTTTAAGTATGTGTTTAAGTATTAGGTTTAAGGATGTGTGAGGAAGCCCTTAATTTGTTAAGTATCAACAAATTTACTTCATGGCTGAGTTTGTATACTTTTAGCTTTTTTCTTTTTTTTAAATAAGAGTTTATTTGAACCAAATTGGTGACATATATTAGGTAGTAAGTTCTCAAATGCTCTACACTGTAACAGTATGCAGTTTCTCTTATGCATTTGAAATGAAGGAGTGTATGCAAGGAAGATTACATGAAGGTGGGAGAGACCAAGGTGGGGAGTGGACTATAGGATAGTTACGATTATTAGCGCTCTTGAGGGCGGTTACATCTTAGAGGAGTTGGAAAAGAGGCATTTTAAAGGTGTGTTAACCTGTATTCACAGAAACAATGGACAGGGATTTCTAAAGCAAAGATAACTTATTTTGTAAAGATGTAGTATTGCTGGGGCATGACTACCCATCGTGACCTGCCTAGTTAGGAATTTATGATCAAATGACCCTGAGTTTACTTTCAATACAATCCCTTTTTTCGTCCATAGTTCCTTCTCTTGGTCATGCGCCAGTCCAAAGGATACATTGATGACTAACCTTTTGGTCAGATAGTGTAGTCTCACAGTGCTAGGAAGGCTCATTCCCAGGCAGGCTTAGTATGATGTTTTCTTGTTGATCACTGGGGATAAGGCAATACTGTAACTGGGATCTGAGTGGAGGCTAATTTTTTTGTAAAAAGGGAAGGGCAGTTAAATGAAAGACAGTTAGCTCTTATGGCCTTCGTTGCAAATAAAGCACCGAATCATTTCTATCCTGTGAACTGTCACATTTGAGTTTTGTCTAATTGCCAAGTTCTATTTTTCTTTGGCATCTAGTATAATATTTACATAAACCATGAAAAGAGTATTAACAGTTATCTAATACTGTATTTCCCCATGTATAAGATGCACCCTTTTTTGAAAAATTTGGGGTCTAAAAACTGGGTGTGTCTTATACAGTCGTTGTAGATTTTTTTACTTGCATTTCCTGCTTTTTTGAGCTTCTTTTTGCGTTCATTGTTGAAGACAGTGATTTGTCAGCAGACACACATGAGGACAAACTAATGAATGGGAGTTTTGACAGTGATGAGGAGTTGTTGAATTTTATGATGAATAAAACTGGAGTTCAGTAACTTTATATAATACTTTTTTTTTTCAAATTTTGGGCCCCAAAATTAAGGTGTGTCTCATACACTGGAGTGTCTTATACACGGGGAAATATGGTACATGTTTAATAATCATTAACAGTTATACTGTATTCTATACAAAAAGCCAATATAAAAGGTTATACTAATAATAGTATAACTATTACTATGACTGATATTATCAAACAGATGAAGACAAAGACGAGCAGAATGCATCCTGAGTTCAGTATTACTCAGTAGGTGTACAGACCTTGCGAGGTCTTGGATGGCTGTCTGCCTCTGATACTGGCAGCCTTGTGTCCTCGAGGAGTCTCTGCTGTCGTTGTAGGGGAGGCGAGTGTCAGAGATGAGTCCAGGTTCATTTGTGGTGGTGTGCCTGATCAGTTCCCTTCCAGTAGAATTGGAGAGTGTCTTTTATTTGATGTTCTTTCCAAAAAACAATATCTAGAGTCTTTGTTTCCTGGGAGCTCACTGTGGCATTTTCTTTAAGTGACTCTATCAAATCTTGGCAATAGTATAAGTAAGATAACTCCTTTTGATAATGTTAGTTCATAAGATCCTTCATCTAAGTTCAGCTTAAACACACTGATGCATACAGAGGAATGCAAAAACCAAAAAATGGGTTCGCCAGGGAACCAGGAAAAGAACCAAGCAGCCATTGTGGGTTTCCCATAGCCCCGACTATTTAAGTGACAGTCATTGTTTACCCTAGGAGATTTTCATTGGTTGTTTTACACGTTTCTCATGCAATTTAACATAAAAAATCCTTTGATGTGTTCCAGGGCCCTTCTGGAACCCTCCAAGTTATTCCTGCACATACTGAGATTTTTAATCCTTAAAACCTCAATTTCTCATAAAAATGAAGAAATAAGCAATTTGTGTTCTTTAGCTTGGCAGATTTACAAGTGCATTTTATAACCTCTAGAAACAGATTTCATAGACATCAGTGTCAAATGTTAACATGGACTTATTTTTGTAAAACCCGGGTGAAATAAAGACATGTTTTACTTAAACCAATAAACATAAATTAGCTTTTATTTACTAAGGATTAATCGTAGATCGTGTGAACTTGAAAAGCATTTGAATTAGTGCCTATATTTCTGAGAACAGAAGTACATCTTTAAATTAATTTTAACAGTACCATCTGGAGGTTGAAAATTATCTCACATTTACAACATATCTATATAGACATACACAGACAGAGTTATAGAACAGTTGGACCTAAATTTTGTTTTGGAGAAATTTACAATTTATATCTGTTCTTGACAAATCAAGGCCCAAATGACCTTCCCCTTTTAAAACAGGACAGCCGTTTTTAATATCTCAAAGGGCTGGACTGACACCTGAATAGCGTATAGGTTGATCCACTTACGTCAATCCTCCTTCTGAAGCTCCGAGAGACCAATAAATACGCTTTTTATTCTTTCTCCCTAATTTTAAAGTCAATTTTTCTAATTGTGTGCACAAAAGATTAATTTAGAAATATTACAGGATTCTTATCTTGGTCATCTTAGTATTAATGAGAGGCTGACTGTCGGGCTTGTTGGACTTGGAGGCATGTTAATGTTGAGATCTGTAGAGTCTAAACCAGGCATCCCCAAACTACGGCTCGCGGGCCACATGCAGCCACCTGAGGCCATTTATCCGGCCCCCTGCCACACTTCTGGAAGGGGCACCTCTTTCATTGGTGGTCAGTGAGAGAAGCACTGTATGTGGCGGCCCTCCAACGGTCTGAAGGACAGTGAACTGGCCCCCTGTGTAAAAAGTTTGGGGACCCCTGGTCTAAACAAACTTCTAGGATGAACCAGGCCTTATGTGCATGTCACCAGATGAGCCAAATTCAGTAAATATCCCTGCAGGACTGCTTTACACCCCAGAGCAGCAGTTTTCAACTGGTGTGCAGCAAGAATGTTTAAAACATGCAATCCCTAACTATTAGTCAGGGGCACTGACCTCTTTTCCCTTAGATTGTCAAATAAAAAATGACAACAGCCAATACAACAATAGCTATTCAGTGTGGATGAATCACAATTACATCTATTTTTTTTTTGTCAGATTGGCAAAACATATTTTTTGGCTGTCCACAGAATTTTAGAAAGTATGAAAACTGCTGCCCTAGAGGAAATTTTTCTCAGGCGACCCCACTAAGTTTCTTAGTCACCTGAGAATATCTGAGCAAGGGTCAGAGAGAGTTTACCAGATGCCTCTAGAACTGTGACTCTTTCCAAGGTACAGGCCTCTTTCTCGGGCCCCTCTCTGGAGTGAACCGTTGCAGGGAGCCTGCCCTTCCCCCGGGCTCACTGGCTTCCTCAGGCCCGGCCACGCGGCTGCCGTGGACGGCTCTGCGGCCTGTCTCCACCACTCCCTCCAGGTTCAGAGGTCTCAGCACCCACCATCACTTCAGGGGCTGTTGGGATTAGGGAAGCAAATGTCCTTTCTCTTTTGGAGTTAGAAAGAGTTCAATCTCTTATGTAACCAGGAAAGATTTTATTTAGATTGTCAGTAAGCAATTCAGTTAAAAAGATTAAAAGCAGCTGCCCATTTTTTCCCCCTTTTCTTAAGTTATCTCAACCCTTACCACCTCACGGGTTTTCTAAGAACAGCTCAAATAAAGTCATGGCCTGCTACTAAGGAGGCCCAGAGTCTGAGAGAAACTTGCCCAAGTGGGGAGCTGGTGGGGCACATGGGCCCTTATTTGTTTATAGTACTGGATTCGGTGTGCAGGGTGGTCCTGGGTGGCCTTCTTCAGAGTCCTGCTAACTATGTCAAATACATGTTTATGTAAAAATGTCCAAACCTATGGAGAATTTAAAATTTTAAAAAAATTTTATTGATTGATTTTAGAGTAAGGAGAGAGAGAAAGAGGTTGGGGAAGGAGCAGGAAGCATCAACTCATAGTAGTTGCTTCTCGTAAATGCCTTGACCCAGCAAACCCAAGGTTTCGAACCTGTGACCTCAGCATTCTGGGTCAGTGCTCTGTCCACTGTGCCACCCCAGGTCAGGCATGTGGAGAAGTTTTATAAGAGTTTATTTGAACCAGCTGATGGCATGTGCTGGAGAACTAGATCTCAAATTCTTCCTCAATTTAAAAAAAAAAAGATAAGTGAAAATGATTTTAGAGAGTTTTTTAAGGCAAGAAATTGTTCTTTCATACTTAAATTGAGCACCTCGTATATCAGTAAACTAAAATGGTACTATTTGCTGGATCACAACAGCTTTACTAAAGTAAATTGAATCTATAGTATACTATTTTCACCATTGGAGTTACTGGTTCTTTTAAAAGTAGAGCACGTATTCAAAATATGTATGTAGCATTCCCTCCTTATCTAATGTTGTATTCCAGAGTGCAGCATTAGTTTCCATCAGTCATGCTTGCATATTGATTCTGTGTTTATACAGAACAGGGGTCCCCAAACTACAGCCCACAGGCCACATACGGCCCCCTAAGGCCATTTATCCAGCCCCTGCTGCACTTCCGGAAGGGGCACCTCTTTCATTGGTAGTCAGTGAGAGGAGCATAGTTCCCATTGAAATACTGGTCAGTTTGTTGATTTAAATTTACTTGTTCTTTATTTTAAATATTGTATTTGTTCCTGTTTTGTTTTTTACTTTAAAATAAGATGTGTGCAGTGTGCATAGGGATTTGTTCATAGTTTTTTTTATAGTCTGGCCCTCCAACAGTCTGAGGGTCAGTGTACTGGCCCCCTGTGTAAAAAGTTTGGGGACCCCTGGTGTAGAAGGTGTGGAGAGACCAGAGAGGAGTTGCTTTGTTTCCTAGCCCCCTTATTCTTTTCCTAAGTTAGTAAAATTTCATTAGAAATATTTTCAAAGTAGGATACTAATCTGAATAGCAGCAAGAAGAAGCAAACAGCCTTCCTCTTGTTAATATAAACTCTTTTCTGAAATGAGAGCTATGATTATTCACTATTTGGGTAAGAGCTTTGTGAACTGAACTGGAATCACAAGACGCCTTTGGATGGGTCCTGAGAGGGAAAAGGAAATGCAGAGACTCGCAGGGCTAGAGGCACTGTTGGTGGCAGGATAATCCAAAATGGCAAGCTCAGACCACTGTATGTTTGGAGGCCTCTCTGGTACTTTTGTAGAAAGATGAGTATTTTAGATGCTCTGGATTTTGAAGCCACTGTGATCCATCAGTGAAAGCTGCGTTACTGAAGCAAAACTGGAAAGGCACAAGGAGTCAGAATGGCGCTCACACTTCGAACTTTTGTGTTACTTCCTGCTCTGTGCTGAGGTTGTTAGGCTGCATGCTCTCTTCAACCTTTGTGCCAGGTTAAAATAGATTTGACTTCCCTTTCTAAATGTGTGCTTTATATCCTTTGTCTGATTTACCTTCTTAGATTTACTAAGTAGAGCAGGTGACAGTGTTTGTAAGAGGTTGAAGCAAGATTTTTCCAGATAATTCTAATCTGGATAGTGTGGGGAGAGTTCATTGCACAGCAAAGGGGAGTGTTGGTGCCATAAAGTTATAAAGTGAAAGGAGGTCAGGCACCATAAACTTAGATTGATGTTGATTAATAATGTATGTATGTGTTCTGTGTGTTCAGACTTTTATTTAATATGTGATAATATCCATTTTTCTGCCTTATCATTCAGACTCAGATTGATGGACAACTTTTCTTAATAAAGCATCTTTTGATTCTTCGTGAACAAATTGCTCCATTTCACACTGAATTCACCATTAAGGAAATTTCCCTGGACCTCAAGAAAACTAGAGGTACTTTATCGTCCTGGCTGCACAGTGGGGTGTGTTTGGCCTGTCCCAATGTGTCAGCACAGGTTATAGGTTTATTTTATGTTCATCTGCAATTCTTTGCATGCTGTGCTTGCTGGGCATGTTACTTGTTCACACTAAGCTGAGCTGTCAACATCCTAATTACACCTATACTTGCTGTATTTTCTCTATGAAAGGAGCTATATCTGAGCATTGCAGTTTGTAAGATAGTATTACCTCTCTTAGACTCTGCTGCGAATTACCATAACCAGTTAAAAAATGAAAAACCAGTATAACAGCTACTTACAGTGTCAGCTAATTGGTTGGTTTTAAACACTGAGTTTGTCAGTTCATTAAAATTCTGGAAGCCAGCTGGGTAAAAGGGGAACTGTACTTATCTGAGTCTGAGAAGTTGAGTTCTGTCCCTGGTTCAGCGTTTCCTGGCTCTTGTGTGATGGATGGGTGTTGTAGCTTTCATGTGCCCGGTAAAATGAGCATAATCAACTTGTCATGATACCTTTACCAGGTTATCAAGATCAATTAAGGTCATTAAGAATGAAAATATATATTAAAGTGCTTTGTAAGCTTAAGGTTTTCAAATGAACGTAAGTGGTATTATTGTTAAAGCAGTTGGTTTTTAAGTCATGTTCTAGAGCCATGATGGCAAACCTTTTTATAAAAACCACCCACTTTTGCAGTGCTGGTCAACCTGTCCTCTAGGGCGGGAGGGACCAGGTTGACCAGCACTGCAAAAGTGGGCAGTTTTTATAAAAAGATTCGCCATCACGGCTCTAGTGCTAGGGTGTTTGAGTTGGTAGTAGTAACTGAGTTATCTTGGGAGAGATGCTTCATCTGTCCTAACGATTTGTCTCGGAATTAATAAGCGATGATCTAAGATGTTGATCTTAGGCAGTGAAGAATATACTGCAAATACTTCTTATTTTTCTTAATTACTTAAAAATTACCTAAACTTTATCTTTTCTTAACCATTTTCAAGAGAATTGAGCTCTAATGACTTAAGTCATTCCTTTATGTAATGAATGAGCTTTCTTATGTCTTGGGGGGAATTGAGAAAATTCATAGTCACTCAGTTATTTTCTATGTTCTGTGGTTCACTGGAGCTCCAGATACAGGATTTCCAAGGGTAGTAGGTTATTCCCGAATGATTGTGCCTATAAATTAGTCGAGTTTATTTAACTCACCTGAGATCCAACGTGGTCTCTTCTTTCCACTGCAGAGAATGCTTTTTGGTTCTGTTGGAATTTGGATAGTGACCTTGCGTGTCATTTGTATACTTTGTGTTTTTGGTTTTTTTTTTTTATAACGGCCAGTTTTCTTGGCTTTTGTCCTGAGAGAATGCGTAATTTTTTTTCAGTTTATTCTCATCAGAAGCTTCTGTCTCTCAACCATTCTAGTTGATTTTCTTCTTTTCAGTGAGAGATGTGGAAATGGTGCTCTTAACCTTGAAGCATGCCAGGCACTGATAGTCTTTATTTTAGTGATAGGATAAAGCAGAGCTGATCTACTTTCTTTCATTTTTTAAAAAAATTCATAATTTGTTGCTGCTGGGTCCTATTATAGATCCACTCAGGTGTGAGAAAATGAAGTACCCTAAAGTTTTGGCGAATACCGGCTTAAAATATATTTTCTCTAAAACATTATGAAGTTTATGTAATCTTCCATAAGTTGATCTGATTCTGTTTATTAAAGCCTCACTCTGAACACTGTCTAATAGTGAGATCAGGGTTAGGGCAGTAAGGGCCCTTGTGGAAAACCAGGATTGGAACCTTTATATGCTTTGCTTTCTCTAGTCTGGCAAAGCAAAGATATGCCTTTTACTGACTACCCCTTAATAATACTTACTATCTTTACTTTTAAGCCTCTAACCTCTCATGACTAATGCTGTATCTTATTGCATTTGAACATCAATGAGACCTCGATTAATACTTTACATAGATTCTAGTTAGTCTGGAGGTTAAGGGGTAAATATGTCCTTTTGGTGTTTTCTTTCTGGCTGACACATTAACTTATTCACTCCGTTTCAAATGAATAAATTTCTGTGCCAGCCAGGATCTTAACAAAAGAAGCTGGGTAAGTATATGAATATTTTTTTCAAACACTTATTTGTCATCATAAAAGTAAAGCAGTGAAATTTAAGGTATCAATTACCATTTATCATTTTTCTTTTTTTCAATAAATGAATAATTAAGTTTGATAGTCATCTTACATTTCTAACTTCTAGAAAATAACTGTGTGTGGGTGCTGTGGCCATCTTGATGCTAACTGCACTGTTGTGGAGCTGGTTTGATGAAAATGAAACTGTTCTCACTTTGTGGTAATAAAGAACGAATATATGTTAACACACTGAACAGTAATCAGCTTTTCTGTTGAAACTGTACATATTTACTGGATGAGTAATTCTGTTTCACAGATGCAGCATTTAAAATCCTGAACCCTATGACCGTTCCAAGATTTTTTAGGCTGAATAGCAACAATGCCTTGATAGAGTTCTTGTTGGAGGTGAGGAGGACTCTGCTTCATTGGTGGTGGGAGATAAATGACATTCTTTACATGCCTGGTAACTTTTAGGCACTTCAAAACAGGAGGGATTGATTGTCATCTTTTTTAGGGTACTCCTGAGATAAGAGAACACTATCTTGACTCTAAAAAAGACGTGGACCGTCACCTGAAGTCGGCCTGTGAGCAGTTTATTCAGCAGCAGACCAAGCAGTTTGTGGAGCAGCTGGAGGAGTTCATGACAAAGGTACCAACCTGAGTGCAGGTTCCAGAAAGTCACTGTGAATTCCTCTCTAGGTTTCCTTTTCCGATAGTTCCTCTCTTGTGAAAGTTCTGGCAGAAAGAGATAGTGAGGCCACGTCTTCAGGATTTTGTCTAGGAAATCATGCTGTTTCTTTTTATGGAAGTGTATTGTTTTGAACTTTGAGATAAAAACTGCTTGTAGGGTTTTCAGTGTCTAAGAGAAGAATGCTGCTATTGCAGAGCTAGTGATAGCGGACCTCTGGTTAGCTGTGTTCTGTTGGTCCACATTGGGAGTGTGTGCCTGTGTGTGGTCTGGGCGCCCGCTGTTCTGGGTCAGGACCTGCGTGACAGTATTCACCATCCTGCTCATTGGGGGTTCCTGTTACTTAAATGGATGAATTATTTTCCTCTGTTCTACATGCTTTTTCTCCTTTGCATTTGCAAGGATAATCAAAAATTGAAGATTTTATATCACTTCATTGTTAATCACCAGATACATGAGTTTGTACCCATCTGTCTATCTTTCTGTCTCCTAGCTAAAATCTATTATTAACTGGTTAATACCACAATGAAAAATTCAGATCATGGCTATTTTGAATTTCCTGTTCAACCTAATCATTAAGTGTTGTTACTAAGGACTTTTCTTATAGCTATTTTTAAAGTCTTGAGATTAACTTTTATTTAATTTATTAAGACTCTACTGCTTGTCCAGACTTGTAATTAGAAAACATAAAAAGAATAGCAATACCATCGACCTTTCTCTCAAATTTGCTTATCTAAGTCTTGGGAGACATGTGTATCTGTGACATGGCCAGGAGAGAGCTGAGCAGATTTTTCAGAAGAAACTAACTGTTGCTGGTTCCACAAACACTTAATACCTGAAGCCTGTGATAACAACAGAATGTGTTAGTTTTAAAAAATAATAAAAACCAAAAAAGCAAATACAGCAATGTTTAACCACCCCACTCTTTGTTCGTCGTTGGAGGGTATTAATCATCCGGTGGATTTTAGTCCATGCAGGTCAAGTATTTGCAGTGTGTTTATGTGTTTTTCCCCGCCACATAAATTTAAAAAGAGAGATGGTGGAAAAGTTTTATCCCAGGTTTTAATTTTAAAAAGTGGTACAAGTATTGATACTTTGTAATTTATTGATAAGATATCATAGTTTTTACTGATGGAAAGCCAGCTTATAGATTATAGTTTATACTGTTTTTGGGAAAACATCCACATTAACATCGGTGGGAAATATTGTAGATGAGTATTTTGCAATAACAGAGCAGCAGAGTGAAATGTTCCATAGGAACAAGTTGATTAAAGCATTTTTCTAGAAAAGCACAGTTTCCTTGAAATAAGAGAATGAAAATTTACTGGTGCAGTTGTCCAAGCTGACCTTAGGATAGTCTGATAAACCTGGCAGAACTGTCCAGCTGTATATTTTGGAAGACTCTGGAGAGTATGAGCATTTTAAAAAAATTAGAGATTTATGTAGAAAATATATATTCCAAGTCTGAGTTATATAAAGGCTCTCCATGCACATGCTCTGTGTCCATAGTGGGGACATATATATAGCTAAGCTGTTCATGCATCTCTTTGTATACATCTCTCTGCAGGGTTGGTGAGGGAAGGGCCCTCCTCTAATCGTCATTGAGAAGCCAGTCCCACCCCTTCTCAACCTGTGGTACCCTTGCTTAGATCGTTCACAGTTGCCTCAGTTTTCCTTTTCCAGCCCTGGTCCTTCACTGCTCCTTATGAGTTTCCAGTCAGAATATTTAGCAGTGGACTGAGCATCACTTTTATGGTGTCTTATTCCAAATTCAGGTCCCTTCCCCTGTCCTGTTGGCATAGAATGAGTCAGACACAAAGACACACACTGTATGCACGTGTGTGCATGCACAGGTGCACAGCTACATGTGGTCATTTAAGACTTGGCTTCCTAGAGTTTGTGGACCACACGTTTTTATGTTGTCCTGGTGAGTGTTAGTACTATTCTGAATAGCAGAGACAGAATAAAGGATTTAAAAACTTAAAAATGATTTTTTGAAGGTAAATCTGCAAAAGCAGAATCTTCTGTCTCTGGCAAGCAGTGCTTCTACCTTGATAAATGATTGTAGGAAAAACAGCATCCACAGGTACAGAAAGGAAGTAGTATTTCATCTTTCACTTGGATGGATGCTTGTAGGTCTCAGTATTTACCATTTAGATGTAAGTTTCATGGAAATAAAGTGTCCTCAGCTTGCTTCTATGTTTGGACTGATTTTATAAATATATATGGGTTTGCATTATAAAACAAATTGTGTGAGTATGTAGAGAACACTCTTAGGTTGTCAGAAAACTTGTTTTTGAGCCTAAAGACTTGGGGTTTGGTTTTGATCCCCTGTCACCTGCTGCCGATTGACTTTTTTGTCTATGTAGCTCCTTCTTGGGCTGTTCTTGTTGAGATGCTTCCTTTTCATTTATTCCCATCACACTCTTGGCACCTGAAGTAAAAACAACAACTTCACAGACTGAGAACCTAAAGTTTTACAGATGTAGAAATGTTTATCTCGTGACCAACATACACGAGATAAACGTTTCTACATCTTACTAAGTCTAGTATAAACGTCCTGATTTGGGGGCACAATTCATGAAATTTATTTAGAAAAGTAAAGTAAGTTCTAGAAGACCATACATGCTCTATGATCTTATGCCCAAGCCAGTGACCCTGCGCTCAAGCGGGATGAACCAGTGCTCAAGCCAGATGAACCTGCGATCAAGCTGGCGACTGTGGGGTTTCGAACCAGGGTCCTCAACATCCCAGGTGGACACTATTAACTGCGCTACCACCTGAGCAGGCTCAAATTTTTCTAATGAGACTATTTTTTTATTATTAAATTTAATGCAGTGACATTGATAAATCAGGGTACATATGTTGAGAGAAAACATCTCCAGATTATTTTGACATTTGATTGTGCTATATACCCCTACCCCAAAGTCAAATTGTCTTCTGTCACCTTCCATCTGGTTTTCTTTGTGCCCCTCCCCTCCCCCACTCCCTCTCTCCATCCTCGCCCCATCCCTCCTCCCCCCACCCACCCACCCCCGTTGCCATCACATTCTTGTTCATGTCTCTGAGTGTCATTTTTATGTCCCATCTATGTATGGATTCATATAGTTCTTAGTTTTTTCTGATTTACTTATTTCACTCTGTATAATGTTATCGAGGTCCATCCATGTTATTGTAAATGATCCGATGTCATCATTTCTTATGGCTGAGTAGTATTCCATAGTATATATGTACCAAAGCTTTTTAATCCACTCATTCTCTGACGAACACTTGCGCTGTTTCCAGATCTTCGCTATTGTGAACAATGCTGCCACAAACATGGGGGTGCATTTCTCCTTTTGGAGCCGTTCTATGGTGTTCTTGGGGTATATTCCTAAAAGTAGGATAGCTTGCTCAAAAGGCAGTTCGATTTTCAGTTTTTTGAGGAATCTCCATACTGTTTTCCACAGTGGCTGCATCAGTCTGCATTCCCACCAGCAGTGCAGGAGGGTTCCCTTTTCTCCATATCCTCGCCAGCACTTATTCTGTGTTGTTTTGTTGATGAGCGCCATTCTGGCTGGTGTGAGGTGATATCTCATTGTGGTTTTAATTTGCCTTTCTCTAATGATTAGTGATGTTGAGCATTTTTTCATATGCCTATTGGCTATCTGTATGTCCTCTTTGGAGAAGTGTCTATTCATTTCTTTTTCCCATTTTTTGATTGGATTGTTTGTCTTCCTGGTGTTGAGATTTACAAGTTCTTTATAAATTTTTGGTTATTAACCCCTTATCAGACGTATTGTCAAATATGTTCTCCCATTGTGTAGTTTGTCTTTTTATTCTGTTCTTGTTGTCTTTAGCTGTGCAAAAGCTTTTTAGTTTGATAAAGTCCCATTTGTTTATCCTTTTATTTCACTTCCCCGTGGAGATAAATCAGCAAATATATTGCTCCGAGAGATGTCTGAGAGCTTACTGCCTATGTTTTCTTCTAAGATGCTTATGGTTTCACGGCCTACATTTAAGTCTTTTATCCATTTTGAGTTTATTTTTGTGAGTGGTGTAAGCTGGTGATCTAGTTTCATTTTTTTGCAGGTAGCTGTCCAATTTTTCCAACACCATTTGTTAAAGAGGCTGACTTTACTCCATTGTATTTCCTTACCTCCTTTGTCAAATATCAGTTGTACATAGAGCTGTGGGTTTATTTCTGGGTTCTCTGTTCTGTTCCATTGATCTAGATGCCTGTTATTATGCCAGTACCAGGCTGTTTTGAGTACAATGGCTTTGTAGTATAATTTGATATCAGGAAGTGTGATACCTCCCACTTTATTCTGCTTTTTTAAGATTGCTGAGGCTATTTGTGTTCTTTTTTGGTTCCATATAAATTTTTGGAATATGTGGTCTATATCTTTGAAGTTTGTCATTGGTATTTTAATTGGTATTGCATTGAATTTATAGATTGCTTTGGGTAATATAGACATTTTAATGATGTTTGTTCTTCCTAACCATGAGCACAGTATATGCTTCCACTTGTTTGTATCTTCCTTGCTTTCTTTTATCAATGCTTTGTAATTTTCCGAGTACAAGTCTTTTTTTTTTTTAATTTTTATTTTATTTATTCATTTTAGAGAGGAGAGAGAGAGACAGAGAGAGGAGAGAGAGACAGGGGGGAGGAGCTGGAAGCATCAACTCCCATATGTGCCTTGACCAGGCAAACCCAGGGTTTCGAACTGGCGACCTCAGCATTTCCAGGTCGACGCTTTATCCACTGCGCCACCACAGATCAGGCCCGAGTACAAGTCTTTAGTCTCCTTGGTTAAGTTTACTCCTAGGCACTTTACTTTTTGGTTGTAATAGTGAAGGGGATTGTTTTCTTAATTTCTCTTTCTGACTGTTCATTGTTGGCGTATAAAAATGCCTCTGATTTTTGAGTATTGATTTTATATCCTGCCACTTTGTTAAATTTATTTATCAGGTCCAGTAGTTTTTTGACTGAGACTTTAAGGTTTTCTATATACAATATCATATCATCTGCAAATAATGATAGTTTTACTTCTTCTTTTCCAACTTGAATGCCTTTTATTTCTTCTTCTTGTCTGATTGGTGTGGCTAGGACTTCAGGACTATGTTGAATAAGAGTGGTGAAAGGGGCACCCCTGCCTTGTTCCTGATCTTAAGGGGATTGCTTTTATTTTTGCCCATTGAGTATGATGTTGGCTGTGGGTTTCTCATAGATGGCTTTTATTATGTTGAGGTATATTCCCTGTATTCCCACTTTGCTGAGAGTTTTGATCATGAATGGGTGCTGGATTTTATCAAATGCTTTTTCTGCATCTATTGAAATTATCATATGGTTTTTCTCCTTTTTTTTGTTTATGTGATGAATCACATTGACTGATTTATGAATATTGTACCAGCCTTGCCTCCCCAGAATAAATCTCACTTGATCATGGTGTATGATTTTTTCCATATATTGTTGGATCCGGTTTGCTAATATTTTGTTGAGGATTTTAGCATCTATATTCATCAGAGATACTGGCCTATAATTTTCTTTCTTTGTGTTGTCTTTGCCTGGTTTTGGAATCAGAATTATGCTCGCCTCATAAAAGGAGCTTTGGAAGTCTTCCTTCCTCTTGAATTTTTAAAAATAGTTTGAGAAGGAAAGGAGTTAGTTCTTCTTTGAATATTTGGTAGAATTCACTTGTGAAGCCATCAGGCCCAGTACTTTTTTTTGTTGGGAGTTTTATGATAACTGTTTCGATCTCATTTGTTGTAATTGGTCTGTTTAGGTTTTCTGATTCTTCCAGATTGATTTTTGGAAGATTGTATGTTTCAAGGAACTTATCTTTTTCATATAGGTTGTCTGGTTTTTTGGCATACAGTTCTTCATAGTATTTTCTTACAATATTTTGTATTTCTGTTGTGTCAGTTGTTATTTCTCCACTCTCATTTCTAATTGTATTTATTTGAGTCCTCTCTTTTTCTTGATGATTCTAGTTAAAGGTTAATCAATCTTGTTTACCTTTTCAAAGAACCAGCTCCTAGTTTCATTGATCCTCTGTATTGTTTTTTTAGCCTCTATGTCATTTATTTCTGCTCTGATCTTTATTATTTCCTTCCTTCTACTACATTTGGGCTTTACTTGCTGTTCTTTTTCTAGTTCTTTTAGATGCATGGTTAAGTTGTTTATTTGAGCTTTTTCTAGCTTCTTAAAGTGTGCCTGTAGTGCTATGAACTTCCCTCTCAGGACTGCTTTTGCTGTGTCCCATAAATTTTGAGTTGTTGTATGCTCATTGTTATTCGTTTCTAGGAATTTTTTTATTTCTTCTTTGATCTCATTCTTAATCCATTCGTTATTTAACAACCTGCTATTTAGTTTCCATGTGTTTGAGAATTTTTGAGCTTTTCTGTTGTGGTTCATTTCTAGTTTCATGCCGTTGTGATTGGAGAAAGTGCTTGATATGATTTCAATCTTCTTAAATTTGTTGAGACCACTTTTGTGCCCTAACATGTGGTCTGTCCTAGAGAATGTACCATGAGCACTTGAAAAGAATGTATATTATGCTGCTTTAGGGTGAAAGGTTCTGAAGATATCTATTAAATCGAGTTGATCTAGTGTGTCCAAGAAGTCTGCTGTTTCTTTGTTAATTTTCTTTCTTGAGGATCTATCTTGTGATGTTAGTGGGGTATTGAAATCCCCTACTATTATAGTATTGCTGTTGATCTCGCCCTTTAAATCCATCAAGGTCTGCTTTATATATTTAGGTGCTTCTATATTAGGTGCATAGATAATAGTTATATCTTCCTGTTGGATTACTCCCTTTATCATTACGTAGTGGCCTTCTTTATCTCTTACTATATCCTTTGTTTTAAAGTCCAATTTGTCTGATATAAGTATTGCTACCCTAGCTTTTTTTTCATTTCCATTTGCATGAAGTGTTTTTTTTTCATTCTTTTACCTTCAGTCTATGTGCATCTTTTGATTTTAGGTGTGTGTCTTGTAGACAGCATATGTATGCGTCCTGTTTTTTTATCCATGCAGCTACCCTATGTCTTTTGATTGGATCATTTAATCCATTTACATTTAAGGTTATTATTGATATGTAGTTGTTTATTGTCATTTTATTCTTTAAAGCTGTATTCCTTTTTTGCTATATTCTTTTCCCACTTTGATCTGTTTATAACAGGCCCCTTAACATTTCCTGCAGCATTGGTTTGGTTGTAATGAATTCCTTGAGTTGCTTTTTGTCTGGGAAGCTTTTTATTTCTCCTTCGATTTTAAATGATAGCCTTGCTGGATAAAGTAGTCTTGGTTGTACGTTCTTGTTCTGCATTACTTTGAATATTTCTTGCCATTCCCTTCTGGCCTCAAGTGTTTCTGTTGAGAAGTTGGATGTCATCCTTATGGGGGCTCCTTTGTAGGTGATAGCTTTTTTTTCTCTTGCAGCTTTTAATATTTTCTCTTTATCGCTTAGCTTTGGTATTTTAATTAAGATGTGCCTTGGTGTAGGTTTCTTTGGGTTTCTCTTTAATGGAGTCCTCTGTGCTTCTTGAACTTGTGAGAGTTTCTCCTGCCTTAATTGAGGGAAGTTTTCAGCTATGATATGATTGAACAAAGACTCTATCCCATGTTTTTTTTCTTCTTCTTCAGGAACCCCTATGATGCGGTTGTTATTTCTCTTCATGTTGTCACAGAGCTCTCTAAGAGTTTCCTCAGTCTTTTTGAGTCTCTTTTCTTTTTTCTTCTCTGCTTTCATGCCTTCATTCCAGTTGTCCTCGAACTCACTGATTCGATCCTCAGCTCTATCTATCCTGTTTTTAATTCCTTCCATTGTGGCCTTTATTTCTGATATTGTATTTGTCATCTCCGACTGGTTCTTTTTTATACTTGCTATTTCTTTATTTAGGTGTTCATAATGACCATCCATTGTTGTTCTAAGATCCCTAAGCATCCTTACAA
Organism: Saccopteryx bilineata; assembly: GCF_036850765.1. Taxonomy (NCBI): domain Eukaryota; kingdom Metazoa; phylum Chordata; class Mammalia; order Chiroptera; family Emballonuridae; genus Saccopteryx; species Saccopteryx bilineata. The sequence continues at coordinate 104,910,396 of NC_089495.1, forward strand.
TCATTATTTTGAACTCCGCATCTGGAAGTTTGATTATTTCCATATCACTGAGTTCATCTCCTGAAGGTGTCTCTTGTGGTTTCATTTGGATTGCACTTCTTTGTCTTCTCATTGTCTGTTTTTGGGGTTTTTATTTGTAGAGTTGGTTGAGTCTAGGCTTGGTGTTGTCTGCCACCAGTTTTCAGTTGTGTTATTTCTAGGTCTTCTTGGGTTGGTATCAGCTATTATTTGTAATCCACTTTCAGATTTGGGCAGCTTTGAAGTCCTGATTTGTTTGTTTTCTTAACAGGTGATAGTCTTGTTTACTGATCTCAGCAGGGGGCTTCCTTGAAACTGTATCCAGGAATGAGATGGGTGTAACTTGAGACTCTGAAGGCCTCTTCCACCAACTAATCTCCCTAGGGGCAGGGTGTTTTCTCAGCTTCAGTAGGGGGAGGTGTATCTCAGATCTCCATGGAGACCTGAGTTGCTGCCCCACCTCCCCACTTCTTGTTTTCAGCTGTGTCTTGTTGCGCTGATTGGAGCTGGAGAGATGTCTGGAGATCTCTGATCCGGAAGCAGTTCAGTACTGTTTTGTGGGGAAGAATCAGTCCCTCCCCCAGCTATGGCCGCCTTCAGCACGGATGAGTCAGCTTTTTTTAGGTCATCTCCTGCATTCCTTAGCCCCTCACAGTTTGTCCCTTTCTCTTTCCTTTCCACTTGGGAGATAAGCTGGTCTTTTCAACACACCTCGCTCCCTAGTCGCCAGGCAAGTGGCTGTGAGCAGTATTTTCTGCTCTTTTCCCTGGAGTGAGATCCCCTCTGGGCTCTCAGCCTCACTCCCCTCCATTCCTGTAAGCAGAGGAGATTCAGGTGCTACTTACCAGGTTTGTTGTGACTTCTTCTTTGCTCCTTGGTTTTTGAGAGCTGTTCTTGTAGTCCAGAGTTGGTTTTTCATGCTGATTTTTCCTAAATTGATTTGTATTCCAGTTTGGTGGTGAGAGCTGGGTGTCTGTGCATCCGCCTACTCCACTGCCATCTTTAGGTCCATATTGCTTCTTGCTTGATGTCTTCACTTGCAATTTTTTTCACGTAGGACTTAGTATGTGTCGGCACAGTTCAAAGGGCGTTCCATGCATGAATTTACTCAATCATCACAACTCCACTTTGAGATGCTGTTAACCTTGACCAACATCAGGTTACTACATCCATGCTGGGAGGTTGGGCTGGGAATCTCTAATGAGACTATTTAGTGAGGTTGAGGTCATGGCATGGACCTTTGGTACCTAACAATCTATTTTAGAAAAACATTTTTTGCAGTTTCTGCCCTTCACCCTTCCCAGCTACACCTCAGCCCCACCACAATTTGCCATCTGAACAGTCTTGTCTAAAAAGTTAACTGTACTTTCTTGTTTACTTCTCTGTACTGATGGTGAGGAATGAAAAGAGAGGTGAATAGAAGGTGGACATCCAAGTCTGTACCAGTTGCACTGGTTGGTCAAGGGTGCCTTTTGATACTACTACTTGAAATCTTATTTTTTAAAATAACATTCTTTTTGCCTATGATATAATAAAGAAAATGGACCTCTTGGTATATAAAGAAGATTTTGTCCAGCTGGTGATATTTTTCTAACAACATGTGATGATAATTTTATATTAACATAACAGTCCACTTAGAGAGAGGCCTGTTTTGTGTTAACATTTCTCCACATCCCCATTTTTGTCTCAGGTAGAGTGTCAGGTAGAATGCCTCAGGACATTGGTTTGGTTTATGCAAGATAAAATATGCCTTGTTATCTCAAGAAGTTTTACTAAAATACTAGTTTTAAAGGACTATAAGATATGATGCATTTTCTTCTAGGGCTGTACACTTGATTATCATTATGTTTTAATAGGTTCAAATGGTGGTATGTATATTTTGAGAGAAGTACAAGTTTAATTTGTCAAAAATGAAATTAAACTCTTTTTGTCTCTTCTACTAGGTTTCAGCGTTAAAAACAATGGCCAGTCAAGGAGGACCCAAGTACACCCTCTCACAGCAGCCTTGGGCACAGCCAGGTAGTCACATTGTACTATTTGGGATTTCTTTTTTTTATATATATAAAAATTTACTGGACAGCTGCAATGTATTGTAGCTAACTGTATTCTTTTTTTTTTCTTTTTTTTACAGAGACAGAGAGTGAGTCAGAGAGAGGGATAGACAGGGACAGACAGACAGGAATGGAGAGAGATGAGAAGCATCAATCATTAGTTTTTCATTGCGCATTGCAACACCTTAATTGTTCATTGATTGCTTTCTCATATGTGCCTTGACCATGGGCCTTCAGCTTCAGCAGACCAAGTAACCCCTTGCTGGAGCCAGCGACCTTGGGCTTAAGCTAGTGAGCTTTTGCTCAAACCAGATGAGTCCTCGCTCAAGCTAGCGACCTCGGGGTCTCGAACCTGGGTCTTCTGTATCCCAGTCCGATGCTCTATCCACTGCGCCACTGCCCGGTTAGGCTGGGATTTCTTTTTTTAGGATATTAATTAATTCCCATTTATGTAGTCCTTGCTCTGACGGCTTGGAATTGGTTTCCTACTCGTCCTGTGGTTTGGGCTAATACAGGATGTAGTTTGGAGCTGACAGGTCTTTACTGGCCAACACACTTGCATTTCAACAAGCATTTCAAGAATGGAAGAATTTTAAAACTGCACACACACACGCATAGAGTTAAAAATAAAATGTGGCTTAGATGGAAACACTTTGAGGCTGCTGGTTTCTGTATACCCACTTTCATTGTGTTGTGCAACTTTTATGGAAATACTGTAGACGATAGTATGAAAATATGACGATAACGCCACTGTTTTCAAGTATTATATGAAGGAATGCTGTACATTATTTTGTTTCTTATATTATTCAGGTTACACCCTCTGTTTACAAAGTTTTAGAGTGTTTGAAAAAAATTATAAAAACTAGGGTGTCAGTTGGCAGTGGGCCACTGTCTCATTGCAAATATGTTTGAGATGTTCCCAGTCTTACTCTTTCCTAAATGTACATTTTTTTGTGTGTGCTAGAAGGTTTTTTTCCCCCTTGTTGTTAGCATTAGACATTAGACATTTAAAATCATGACTAACTTTGTGGGTTAGTTTAGGTACATTTTGTGACATTTTAAATTGCCATTAAACCAGAATAAATTATTTTGTTAGACTGGTATTTTTGGCCATCCTTTGGCCCATATTGTGATAGAGATTGCTTGCAATTAGAAAGGGCAAAATGGCCAAAGAATCAGTGTTTTAATTTGGGGGAAGCTGTGTCAAAGTGAGTAGGGAAGCTTTTTGATCATAGTGAGGGAGCTTCCAAGAATGATTCTGGCTTAGCATCTATAAAAAATTGTCAACAGGCATATCGTCTGGAATTAGGTTTTTGATGTGATTTTTTTCCCATATGAAAGAATGTTATGTCTGTTAGAAAGAATGTTATTTCTTTTGGGAAAAAGTTTGGAGGCCATTCTAAAATTTTCAGTAATTCTTTAATGCCTTATATTAATTTGAAGTTGAACAGGAACTAAGAAGTTGAAGGAGTAGGTCTGTTTCTCTTATGAAGATTTATAAGTGTAGACAATAATCAGTTGTATTTGAAAGGAAGGCAGGATTTTATTTAAAGAATTTGTCATGTGAACTTTTGTTGATGTCATCAGTATGGGTTTGCAAATAAATTTGGTGACATGCTTTAGGCCTTCTGTTTGCTGTGTGTGATTGGAATCTGCCAGAAAGAGCATACTTGATGCTGGTAGTACATTCTCCTGGAAGACAGAAACCAGATTCTTTTACTGGAAATTCTAAGCATGGTTGGCCGGTGGTCACCACCCGTTTTGACCCTCGCAGTCAGGAGCAGACTTGTTAGTCCATTGCTCAGCACCATGCCAGAAGGAATTCTGATCGTCTTTGGAGGAGTCGGGCCTTGGGCTCAAGGTTTCAGTCACTCTGTGGCATTTATTTAGAATAGGAGCTGATTTGATTTTGAACTTTTATGTAAATGAAACTCTTGGGTGACATATTTCCTAAAATAGGTAGAAACCAATGCACAGGCATAGGCGTGTTTATATGTAATGCAGCAAAGCTCAGGCCTTGATGCATACATAGTGCCCATTTGGAAAGACCCTGTCACTCAAAATAGAGGCTGTCATTTTCTCAAGTGGAACCCTGATAGAACCCCTGATGTTAGGTCTGCTATGTTCTTAAGTGTTACTAGAATTGTCATTAGTAAAAATGAAAGGAAACTGATGAAAGGACAGATAGAAATAGGGCTTGCTGTTTTGTCATTTAACCCAGTTTGTTTTTTCCTAAGTGAGATCTTGGCGAATAAAATGATGGCACTTCAGATTACCTACAGTGTGTCCGTAAAGTCATGGTGCACTTTTGACTGGTCACAGGAAAGCAACAAAAGATGATAGAAATGTGAAATCTGCACCAAATAAAAGGAAAACTCTCCCAGTTTCATACCTATTCAGTGCAGTTCGATGTGGGCTCACACACAGATTTTTTAGGGCTCCTTATGTAGCTATCCCGTATAGCCTCTACAGACTCATCACTGACTAATGGCCTACCAGAACGGGGTTTCTCCACCAAACTGCCGGTTTCCTTTAACTGCTTATCCCACCAAGTAATGTTATTCCTATGTGGTGGCACTTCGTTATAAATGCACCGATATTCACGTTGCACTTTGGTCATGGAATTGAATTTAGCGAGCCACAGAACACACTGAACTTTCCTCTGTACCGTCCACATCTCGACTGGCATGGCTGTGGGCTGCTCCACTGTATACACGGTGTTACGTCATCATCTGCGCATGCGCACATGCTGCCACATCATCCTACAGAAACTGGGAGGGTTTTCTTTTTATTTGGTGCAGATTTCACATTTTATTGTCTTTTGTTGCTTTCCTGTGACCGGTCAAAAGTGCACCATAACTTTACGGACACACTATATTTGTGTCTTCTGTAGCACATGGGCCGTGGAATTGCTTTTTCTTGATCTGTAATATGCATAGCACACACTTAGATGTCAAAGAGAGATTTTTGGGTTTTTGAGATGGGAACATTGAAAACAGTTGAGGGACTTGTCTTGGGCCTCCAGAAACTCAGAGTTATTGATTCATGCAGATTTGATTAGGTTCCTGGGGGTCATTTTGTGATAAATTTACAGGAGATCAGGTTGTAAATTAGGATGCCATTTTGTTAATGTACTCTGGGAAATAATACTTTTCAGGAATGAGAAGATACATTAGTCCGCTTATCTACAGGGAATACAATGCAGGACCCCCCATGAGGAGTCTGAAACCAAGGGAAGTAGTCCTGGGGCCTATAAATACCGTGCTTTTTCCTGCACATACACGCACTTCTTGGCTTCTCTTTGGCATGTCCGAATTGCCAGCGTCACTGCTCTTCACTTTGGAGCTGTTGTTAGGTGAAATAAGGGTTACTTGAACACAAACATTTTAATACTACAATAGTCTGATGATCAAGATGGCTTCTAAGTGACTAACAAGCAGTTACAGTGTGGACACAGCGGACAATGGGATGGTTCTTGCCGTGGCCACGGTGCAGTTTATTACACTACTCAAAACGGTGTACAGTTGGAAACTTAATGAATTATTATTTATTTTTGGAATTTTCCATTTAATATTTTTGCACCGTGGTTGACTGAGGATAACTGAAACCCTGGAAAGTGAAACCTCAGATAAGGGATGCTTATTGTATTTTATTTCTAGGCTCAGCGCACACCTTTTGGTGCTTGAGGGTTCCAAAACTGTCTCAGTGTCCTTGAAGTGTGGTAGTGATGACGGAACCCAGCCTGTGGGGTTAATTGTTTTACAGGAGCTTTCATCGATGTTGTGAAAAATGAGCAATTCTGTATTATTTGTTCTTTTTTCTTGAGAGCATTGGCACTTTCTTACTCTGCTCTATTTACCACAGCTATGCTCAATTAAAAAAAAGGGTTTTTTTGAGTTGTGAAAAACTATGAAATAAAAAGTAATTCTGTTTTCCACCTCTAAACCAGTCCTCTCATAGGTAACCACTAGTAATGGTTTCTCTCTCCAAATTATTCATGTATGAACAGCACATATGGGCTTACCACATGTGCAAGTCTGATTATGATTATACTGTGCTCCTTGCTTGTTCAGTTTATTCTGTGTCTTAGAGTCCGTTCTGTACCAGCCTGTTCAGCTCTGCCCATTCTGTTTACCGGGTACATAGACTGCATCCCTAGCGCACAATTTCTTTAATAATTTTATTAGTGGCATTTAAATTATTTTGGTTTTTTTCCCATATACTCTTTAGTAAATGTCCCTATACACACATATTTTTGGTATTTTGTGAATAATACCCAAGGTAAATTTCTAGCAGTAGAAATGTCAAGTGGAAGAGCATGTGTGTTTCCGGTTTGACTAGACATTGCCTAATATCCTTCCAAGGAGGTGGAGCCAGTTCGTACTCCCGTCAACAGGGATAAGGGTGCCTGTTTCCCCACACCCCTGCCAGATGTGCTATTTACAATCTTCATCATTTTTACCAATCTGAAAATATCTTAATATGCATTTTTCAATTACGAGTGAGGTTGAGTACCTTTGGAATTATTAATCAGTCTTTTACTTTTTAGCTTTCTAGAAAGCTTTCTCTTTTAAATACTTTATACAAATCACTACTCTTATTTTCCACTTTAACTTCTTTTCAGACACTACACTTGAGCTACATAATTATTTCAGTTATAATTTTGTAGAATTCTGTTCTCTTCCTGATAATACAGTACAAAAATGTAACAATGAATTTTTAGTTCCCATTAAATATGTGTGTATATTTTCTGAATAGTCTTGTAAGGCAGAGAGCATCTCTTACTGTGAGTGAATTCTGCAGATGAATAAGCTCATTCATTATGAAGTAATTCTAACTAATGTCTCTGCAAGTGCTGTTTTAGTGTACCTTAACACATCTCCAGACTCCAAAGGCACCAAGCATGTTACAGCCCCAGTGAGTGTCCTGAAGCATGCTGGGGAATTCTTTTTGCTGCCTTAGCCCTAGGGATTAGAATTTTGTATTTTGAAGACAATGTTTTTAGGGTTTGGGATTAAACTAACAAAATAACCAACAAAAATGAAAAAAATTCTTTGGGAAATAGTCTTTTCTTTTGCTATTTTTCTCTGCTGTTATTCCCTTCTTAAATTAAAATGGAAACATTTCTTCTCTTTTTCTTTATGATGCTAATGAGGTTAATTTCTTTCCAGCAAAGGTCAGTGACCTTGTGACAAGTGTCTATAAGACAATAAAAGCAAAGCTACCTCTGATCTTGAGAAGTATGTCATTGTACCTGTCCAATAAAGACACCGAGTTTATCTTATTTAAACCTGTTAGGGTAAGTATCATGATAATTTATTTGAACATTGTCCAGTCTTTTCAGATGTTCTTGCCTTGTCTACCATTTTCCTCTTTCTGTATTTTAAAATAATATACTTCTTCCTGTTGGTGTACTATTCTAGTGAAATTGAGTAGTAATAAATCATTGTGATTCTTGAAAGGCTTACAAAGCCTGAATTTGTCTGATTATACCTTTTTCCCATCCTTGCTTTATCTTAAGTACCATTGGCACTAAGGTACTTTCTACCTAAAGGTAGAAATTAGTAAATAAACAAACAAACAAATAAATAAATACTTAGACCCTCACATTAGATGTGTGACCCAACCCTTGAGAGCAGCGTTTCCCAAGTCGTGTGCCATGTTACTGGTAAGGAGTGGGAACAAATGGCTTGCAGCTGCCACTTCGGTATTAGACGTCAGAGAAAATTCTGAACTCACATAACTTCCAGCTCTGTGTTGCGTTCACATCCTTACCCAAGGCACTGGTTAATTTTTAAAGTATATTTTATGTGTCTGGGAACTTGATTATCTTTTGTGTAAGAAATGGCTACTGAAGACTCTGGGGGGACAGGGCTTGCTGTGGTTTGGTTTTTCCAGGAAGTATTTATATGATGTCTTAGTTGTGTTGTGCTAGCATGTGAAATATTAAGTGCTAACTGTACATGTCTTTGGTAATCTCATGAAAGATACCTCTTCTCTACTTGTTTTGGCAGTTGTCATTACGATTTAACATTCTCAGTGCTTCATGTGTGAGACAACTGCATATGTTCTTAGTGACTCATTTAATATGATTGCCTCTTCTCTTTCTAAGAATAATGTTCAGCAAGTCTTCCAGAAGTTCCACGTTTTGTTAAAGGAAGAGTTCAGTCCTGAAGATGTTCACATCATTGCTTGTCCTACTATGGAACAGGTAACCTATAGTCCGAAGAGCCTTGTTACTTTGAACTTCTCAGTTACTTTACTTGAGTAATGTCTTTGAGGAACTATGTTTTTAGTTTTAATTTAAAAGAATTGTACAATATTTTCTGATGAGCAAGAGTTCAAATTTTGTCAAAGTTTTGGTGATGATTTTAGAATTTTCAGTTGCTTTTTAATCCTTTCTAATATTGAAAGGCGTTGTGTTTAAGACAAATGGACTATTTGTGAAAGATTCAAATATTAATGGTATTTAGGTTGCTGAATAATTTTGTTTGCAGCATGCATGCTAAGAGGCCCACATTAAAAAAAAAAGTTGTTATGGAAATAAGATGTTAGAAGGGTTTGTTTTCTCTCTTCTTCCTAAATTTACAGAGTTGAATGGAGAGCTCAGTTTGTGTCTACTGATTCATTCAATTCTGTCAGCAGGTTTTTACTGAGAACTTATTATGTATTGGGAGCAGGCCAGCGCTGTGCATATTTAAGTTTAGTATAGTTTAGAAGTTTAGAATTTTTCTGTATGTGGAGAGAAAAGATGGGGTGGTAGCTGGAGGGGAAGTGGGTCATGTTTTTATTGAGATATAATTCATATACCATAAAATTCACCCTTGCCTGACCAGGTGGTGGCACAGTGGGTAGAGCGTCGGACTGGGATGGCAAGGACCCAGGTTTGAGACCTGGAGGTCGCCAGCTTGAGCACGGGCTCATCTGGCTTGAGCGAAAAGTTCACCAGCTTGGACCCAAGGTCGCTGGCTTGAGCAAGGGGTTACTCGGTCTGCTGAAGGCCCACGGTCAAGGCACATATGAGAAAGCAATCAATGAACAACTAAAATGTCAAAACGAAAAACTAATAATTGATGCTTCTCATCTCTCTTCGTTTCTGTCTGTCTGTCCCTATCTATCTCTCTCTCTGACTCTCTCTCTGTCCCTGTAAGAAAAAATAAATAAAAAAAAAATTCACCCTTAAGAGAGGACAGTTCATTTGTTTTTAGTATATTCACTAAATTATGCAACCATCACCACCATCGAATTCCAGAACATTTTTATCCCCCCAAAAGAAATCCCACACCCATTAGCACATCCCCCCTTCTCCACTCTTCTACTAGTTTACTTTTTGTCTCTGTGGATTTGCCTGTTCTGGATATTTCACTAAATGGAATCATGTACTCCGTGGCCTTTCTGGCTGTTACTCTTAGTGTGATGTTTTCAAGGCTGATCCATGTTGTGGCAAGTATTAGAACTGTGTTCTTTTTTATGGCTGCATATATGGCTAAATGGGTCATATTTTAAAAAGATATCTCTTATAGTTGTAGGGTTGTACAGTAATAGACTTTTAATAAATTATTTGAAGTAATTATATTCTGTGATTATATTATAAACTATAATATAGTTTTGTTTTCAATATTTAGAGATATTTTCCTCATTTTGATTTACTTTTGTTTTTTAATTAGAAAAAATACTAACATGGACTCTAAGTCAGAATTATAGACAGGGTCAGTTTGGAGCTGTCTGGTGTCCCCCTCCAGTCCCTCCAGCCTTTTCCTTTCTCCCTGCATAGTTAACTTTTTATTTGTGATCATTATTAACCTTCCTTTTTTATTTTTAAAGATAGGGGAAATGCATTTTTGTTCATGGGAAAGATCCAAACAGAGGGAAAAATTGATGCTGGAACGTGCCCTTGAGTAGAGAAGGGGGTCCCAGGAGCAGCTGGAGGATGAAGCCTGTGTTAGGTGCATGGGGGTTCTGTTGTGGAAAGGAGAGACAGCTGAGTGGGGTGCGAACATGTGGGTGTGATGGAGCTCCTGGAGGCTGCCTTGTGGCTGCTCCGCACTGGGAGTGAAACAGGAGGGGTCGTCACTGCGAGTGCAGAGGTGTTACAGACAGGAGGAGGAAGGCTCAGCTGAGTTCAGTGGTTGCATATCCAAGAGAGACCATTCAACATAATTGTCTGATTTTTAATTCAGTCCTCATCAGTTGCATGAATATGAATGGGTTGTGGCAAGGTGGGGCTTACCAAGAGCACAGAATTCCTGCGCTCCCACCTGACCCTTGGCAGTGAGATGTGTTTTAGTGTGTGTGTGTGTGTATCTGTAATTTAAATGATACTTACATTATGTGCAGCTCAGTTGCTTTGCTTTGCCTCTTTCTGTTCCTGTTTTGAACCACTAAATTATTCTCATGATGTACCAGTGAAATTACAGTTCGAAAAACACTGTAGAGACCATTCTCTCTATGCCTTGATCCTCTTTCAGAACTGTGAACATTTTCTAGATAATAGTAATAGCTGGTATTACTTATTGCCTACTGCCCAGCACTGTTCTAAGCATTTGACATGTATCATCCCTTTAACCTTCACTTGACCTTCCTATGTTTGCCCCATTTTACTGATGGAGCAGCTGTGGCCTTGAGAGATCAAGTCATTTGGCCGAGAGCCGCATGGTGGGAACCAGAAACCTGTGCTTCCATTCTGTAGATTGTTCCTAGAGGGAACCCCTCTGCACTCACATTCTCTCTAATTTTACATTTCCCTGGAAATTGAATTTTTATGACCCATTTCCTTAAGATCCAATATATGGCAGCACAGATGGTCTCTGACTTATAGATGATTCAACTTATGATTTTTCAACTTTACAGTAGTGTGAAAGTGATACGCATTCAGTAGAAACTGTACTTGTGGATTTTTTTTTTTTTTTTTTTTGTATTTTTCTGAAGTTGGAAACGGGGAGGCAGACAGACTCCCGCATGCGCCCGACCGGGATCCACCCGGCATGCCCACCAGGGGGTGATGCTCTGCCCATCTGGGGTGTTGCTCTGTTGCAACCAGAGCCATTCTAGCTCCTGAGGCAGAGGCTATAGAGCCATCCTCAGCGCCCGGGCCAACTTTGCTCCAATGGAGCCTTGACTGAAGGAGGGGAAGAGAGAGACAGAGAGGAAAGAGAAGGGGAAGAGTGGAGAAGCAGATAGACGTTTCTCCTGTGTGCCTTGGGGAGGAATCAAGCCTGGGACTCCTGCACGCCAGGCTGACGCTCTACCACTGAGCCAACTGGCCAGGGCCTGGAATTTTGAATTGAGGTCTTTCCCGGGCTGGCACTGTGTGGTACAGTCCTCTCTCCCGATGCTGGTCGGGGCAGTGAGCCACAATTCCCAGAACACGAGGGTGCTTAAAAGTCTGGGACTGTTCCTCTCATTCTGTTTCTGAGGATGTACACAACTTCTCTTATGGTACTGCACAGCAGAACTAACGTAGCTTTCCCTCTGCTTTTCAGCTGAACCTCCTCCTGTCAGTTGCTAACTAGCAGGCCAGCCTGGCTGCGGTTCATACGAACAGTGTCTCGGTGGGAGCGGCTGCGACGGCACGTGGTCTGCAGGACTCCTGCAGAAGTGTCTGTTGGAATGTCCCCGAGGACCACACCTGCGTGCTACTCGTTGCTGATTGCAGACTGAAGCATAAGCGGAGGGTTAAATAACTGGTGTTTCCCTTTTAAAAAGTTAAATGCCAAAGATGAATCTATGAGCAGTGGTGACTCCCTCATTTAATTGGCCTCAAGAAATGTAAGTTTAAGAGGTGACTGTGGTGGGCACACGGTGAGGTGGCTCTCAGGGAAAGGTGTGCAGTGAGACTGGGTTCCGTGGGTAGTGCAGGGGAGAACTGTATGGAAACACGGCTGACTAGAGAGCGACGAAGAGCAAGGTCTGCTGAGTGTCAAACCTGCAACACTTACCCACCGCGCATTCCACAGTGACTGTTTCTTCCAGAAGTGGCATTTCTACACTGAATATAATGTCTCTCCTATCACTTTGAAGTTTAGTTGGGAGTAGATTAGATGCTTCTGAGAACGCATTCTGCTTTCCTGGGGATTCAGGGAGTTATATCTTCCTGTGTTTCATAAAATTTTTATTATTTTTTTAGCGAATTTATTGGGGTGACTGGTTAGTAAAACCATACAAGTTTCAAGTGTACAACTCTGTAACGCGTCATCTGCGTACTGCACCGTGCGTTCACCACTCAAAGTCGTCTCCTTCCACCACCATTTATCTCCTCTTTGCCACTTCCCCCTCCCCCTCTCCCTTTTTCTGTGTTTTTGATTTGAATTAGTTCAGCAACGCCAGGATCTCATGTAAGGCCCCACTGTTGGTGCTCCGGGATTGCTCAGGTACAGAATGTTCAAGAGCAGGGAGCTGCAGCCTGCTCGTGTGCAGTCTCCTTAGCGAGAATCTTCCTGGGCAGCAGTCCGTGGTTGGGAAGTCAGCGAAGGTGTTAAATCTGGTCCACAGAGGAGAGAAGGACACCTGATGAATTGCATGGCTCATGCATGAAGGTCAGGCTTGCCAGCCTTCTGTACACTGCCTTTGGTTTTAGTGGTTCTTGGAAAGCAAACACTGTCATGTGCTGTGTTCAGTGGCCTTGCTGTGTGCTTGCTACAGTGAATATGTGATACTGACGAACGCAAGGAGGAGGACGGTGCCCACCCCTTAAACCCGCCACACCGTGTCAGGGATCAGCAGATAGCTTTTGCACTTCTGAGGGTTTTCCTACAAATGCTATTTCCTGATTGGGTTGGTTTTGCCTCTGATGTCAGAGTAAATATAGCCTGCTTTTTGGTTCAGAAGGAATTTTGAGTTATTCACACACGAGCCTGGAGGTGGAGCCCTGATGAATGTTCTGGGCTGTGGCCACAGTCCTCATTCTACGTGATGGGTTTCTCACCCCTCCAGCTGGACTCCACAGTGTGCAGGTAGCTTACATGTCTGTCAATTTAAACAGGTCACTTTCTTTTCAATTCAGTTTAAATTGGTGATGGATGTTGCTTGATAGAACTTTGAATCCTTTCTGCTTTGGGAAGGTGGACGGTCAGGAGGGTCCATACTCATCTTTGACATGAAACGAGGGAAAGAGGAAGACCAAATTCACTTCCACTTACTATTTAAAATACACGTTTAATGAGGTAAATTGTAAAATACCCAGTTTTGTGTATTATATTGTATATTTGGTTTTTTAAAAGTCTTTCCAAAGAAATGAAGGCATGATTATTGTACTATATTATGGCTGATTTAATGTGATGTACAGAGCAGAGTGTGTTCTTAGGGATAGGAGTATTTGACAGCACCTGTTCTCGTGGTGAATCTTATTTCTGAACAGTCAAACCTTTGCAAAGTGCTGAGTAGGTGATAGCGGTCCAATTTGTTTGCTGAATGAATTTTGTTTAAATCTGTACAGTTTCAGGAGTTTACTTATAAAAGATATTGTATATACTTTCAAATAATTAATTTAAAAGGCTTTATATTATTTGGCTAGAAATTGCTGTTTTTAATAAATGTGAATTTTTAAAAAAATAAAAATTTTCTACTTTGTCCTCATATGTTTGTTATATGTGGATTCTTTTATAAAATTTTTAATTGAAGTTTTTATTGTACTAACTTGTAAATTCATATACAGTTGCAAGAAATAATAGAGAGAGATCCGATATTGACATTGGTGCACTCCACCAACCTCACTCCGATTTCCCGTTTTACTTGCACTGTGTGGATTCCTTTGGCAAAATAATAATCATGTAAAGATATTTCTGAAGCATTGTAATGCTTCATTAGTTGAATTTAATTTTTTCTTTGTGCACAAAACTGCCAGTTTCCAGAGTACTTTCAGCACAAATAGCTATGTTGAAATTTAGTAATTACTGAAGTAGGAATAAAAACAAATTTGTATTTCCCCCCTGGTTGAACAACCCCATATCTTTAAGTTCTCTTGGGCCATTACCTTACCAGTGAGAAAGAACCGTCAACTGTAGTTTGTCACAAGGGGCCGTGTGTTTAACATGGGGACGGTGATGAATGAGTATTTCTCAGAGGCACAAGTAGCCTGACCAGGTGGTGGTGCAGTGGATAGACCGTCGGCTTCTACCCATCACATAGAATGAGGACTGTGCCTACAGCCCAGAACATTCTGTTTTGGGAAGGTGGACGGTCAAGAGAGTCCATACGGAGGACCCAAGTCCTTGGGATGCGGAGGACCCAAGTTCGAAACCCCAGGGTCACCAGCTTGAGCACATAGACATGACCCCATGGTCGCTGGCTTGAAGCCCAAGGTCACTGGCTTGAGCTCAAGATCGTTGACTCGAGCAAGGGATCACTCGCTCTGCTGCAGCCCCCGGTCAAGGCACATACGAGAAAGCAATTGATGAATAAGCAATCAGTGAACAACTAAGATGCCGCAATGAAGAATTGATTCTTCTCATCTCTTTCCCTTCCTGTCTGTCTGTCCCTATCTGTCCCTCTGTCTGACTCTCTGTCTCTGTCAAGGAAAAAAAAAAAAAGAGGTACAAGCTTCCCCACCACCTGGAGTGCTCCTGAAGGCTCTTCCACCAGTATGTCCAGCTTCTTTCCTTTGTTACAGCCCTGTAAGCAAACCGATCCTGAGGGTGGGGGTCTGAATTTTTTTAGATCCTGGCCATCCAGTTGATCACTTGAATTCTCTTTCACATTCTGGGAAGTGTGTCGCTTTTCCTTGTGAATTTAGTCCATGAGTTTGTGTTGCTGACAGGCTTTGAGAACACTAGCCTGGAGCAGCAGTTATAAGAGAAACCGGAAACCTCCCAAGTATGAAATGTTTGCAAAAATTTTAAAAAGGGGCTGGCCAAACAGAAGCCTCTGTGAGGCTACCTGTTTACCATCTCTGTAATAATGGAATCACGTGCTCAGGTTTTGTGAAAGGACAAAGACGAGGGAAGGGTTCGGCTGATCAGGACAGGATCCCATGTCTACTAAGCACCATGCTGAGTGCTTTACTGATGCCATCTCCTTTCATCTTCACTGTAACCCCTACTATTAGAGATGAGGACACTGAGTCGCAGAGGGACTCCTTACCTTGCTGAAAGTCCTACAGCGAGCAAACGGTGCCAAGTCTCCACATGTGTCTGATTCCAGGGCACACATGCCTTCAAGCCCGTGGCCTTCAGTCCTGGGAGAAACATCTGGTCTGGCCCTGAGACAAGGCTGCAAGCAGGGAAGGCCTTGTTTGTTGCCAAGTGCGAGCCCGGAGCTCTGTCTCTAGTGCCTGGTGAGACAGGGCTTCATGCACGGGGAGCAGAGGTGCAGAACTAAGGCACACTAACCGACAGGTCGAGTTTGGCTGTAAAGGTACACTTCTCCAGTGGTCATCTGGGTCATCAGTGTTAGTAACTGCAGTGTTAGCTGATTCACCAACAAGGTGTGCGAGTCAAAGAGTGCAAGTGACTGTGTGACCGGTTGGCCTCACCGCCCCATCCCACCCACTGCCTGGGGTGCTGACAAGATGCTCTGAAGCAGACGTTGTGAGGTCAGCAGGAGATCCGGGCCACAAAGGTGGGGCTCAGGTTGACTGTTCACAGCAGGAAATGGCTGATTGCTAGTGGGGTTTCCTGTCTCGGTTGAGGCTGCAGTTGAGAGCACCCTGGGAAGTTCGCTGTGTCCCAGGGACTTAAAAGGCACTCAGCCGTGCTCCTGAGTCCCTCTTTTCTAGAAACTGCCGCCCCTCTCCAAGCTCAGGCATCTACTAGGAGCTATGTTTACGAGACATAACCCCGCCCTCTCTGATCAGCCAGGCCAATCAGAGAACATGGTGTTCTGAGAGAGATCAGGAGACAGTCACGTGAACTGAGGTGCATAGAAAATATGTCTTCATAACAAGAGTGAGACCCACTGTATCTTCCATCCAGGTCACACAGTTCCCATTTTGCTTTACCTACTTGAGTTGGTGGCTTTCACCAGTGACCAAAAGGGTCCCAGCTATTGGAGGGGGATTAGTGTGGGTCCTTTCAGGCTTCAGTTGACTCCTGGTTTGGGGAACCTGCTGCAAGTTGGTGCTGGTTTGCTGTCTGGGTTCCCCTCGGCCCTGGTTTGTGATGAGGTCAGAGTTAGTGAGGCAGCTGCTATTCTAGACCCATTTTATGGGTGAGGAAACAGGTATAAAGCTACTTGCCCAAGGTCACACAGCCAACACTTGGCAGAGCTAGACTTTGAGACAGTCTTCGTTCTGAGTCAACCCGAGTACAGGAAGGTCACAGAAGAACTTGTGCATTCAAGTGGCCAGTAGAAACAAGCAGGACAGGTGTGGACATAGATTACTACTGAAACAACTCACCTCCACGGCCCTCAGTTCAGGACTGATCAGTACGTTTTCTGTCCCCAGCCACTGATTCTGTCAGAACCCCATAAACCTTTTTCTTCCCGAACCTGGCTGCTGTGATTGGTCTCAAATTATAAAACAACTTTCAAAGACATGAACTAGGCGCTGGGGTTTTCCTCAGTGCTCCTGACGACTTCGCCTTCTGGGGACACGCGGCAGGCGCTGGAGAAGCCCTGGAGCATGTGGTGACTGCTGTAGTCTGAGATGTGAAATTGTTGCTTCAGACTGTTGGCCACCAGCAAGATCTTGGTGTCCTCTATGAATTTTTCCAAATTGCAGGTGGTCAGGAAATTTAGGATCTTACTCATTTTCCTGAGAAGGATGTGGACCTTCTGAACAGTTGGACTGAATTCCACCTCCAGGAGTGCTTTGTTCTTCATTTCAGTCAGCATCTCCGGGTTAGGAACTGTGGGGACTCGCGGGAGGCCAGGTGAGAAGGTGTGCTGCCCCAACCCAGGGTCAGGCGCCTGCGGCCGGGACTGAGCCTTCTCCAGAAACGTCACTGTGCAGGGCAAGTCTCTGCTCCCAGCCCTTCCTCTGGCCGCCCTGCTGCTGCTTCCCACGCACACTCCCTGGGCACGGGCACATTGGGGTGCCTGGTCACCCTACACCCACTTGTTCCCTTCCCTCTTTTCAAATAATATTCATACGGCGTAATTTTGCTAGAGTTAGCTGTTTGTCTGCTTCCTCCATCAACCTACTTCTCCATCTGGCTTATAGCCCAGGAGACATGTCCACCTGTCTGTCTCCCCAGGCAGTCCTGCTTTCGGAGGCTCTCTGCGCCTGTAAGCTGAGCCTTCTGTGGAATGGGGAAGCAGAGCTGGAGCAGGACCAGGGGCTTATGCGGCTCTCAGGGGCAGCCAAGGAGACAGGCTGGAGGGACGGGTGGGTGGAGAGGGTCAGGTTCCACCGGTTCCAGGCCCTCTGGGTTTGCCCTCTGGGTTTGCCTCCTTCCTCCCCTGACCCTGGTCCTCGGGGAGGGTCTCAATCCCCCACCTCCTTGCCCTCTCACAGGGAGAATTCGAGGGTCCAGACTCACCATTTGTGGGTTGACTTGTGACCCACATGCCCAGATCCTAATCCCCATTAACCTGTGAATGTGACCGTATTCAGAAATAGAATTTTTTTTATAAATACATTTTCATTTTAATGGGGTGACATCAATAAATCAGGGTACATATATTCAAAGAAAACATGTCCAGGTTATCTTGTCATTCAATTCTGTTGCATACCCATCACCCAAAGAGAGATTGTCCTCTGTCACCTTCTATCTAGTTTTCCTTGTGCCCCTCCCCCTCCCCTTCCCCCTCTCCCTCCTTCCCTCCCCCCGTAACCACCATACTCTTGTCCATGTCTCTTAGTCTCGTTTTTATGTCCCACCAATGTATGGAATCCTGCAGTTCTTGTTTTATTCTGATTTACTTATTTCACTCCGTATAATGTTATCAAGATCCCACCATTTTGTTGTAAGTGATCCGATGTCATCATTTCTTATGGCTGAATAGTATACCATGGTGTATATGTGCCACATCTTCTTTATCTAGTCTTCTATTTTTTTTACAATGATTAAAAGCCTTTAAGCAAAGTCTTGGCCACTACAGCAAGAATCCATAAAAGAGTAGTGTCCTTAGCATGTTCACCAAGTCCAAGTTGGCCCCAACACCATGCCAAACCCCTGAAAAATGCAACCCAACCCCAGTTCAGTCTGTTAGGAGCTGTCACAGGGAGCAGGAGTCCAGGAAAAGTCCCAGAAATAGAATCTTTGCAGATGTAATTAAGTTAAGGATCTTGGATGAGGACATAGGGAGGGCCCTAAAAACCAATGTCTGGAGTCCTGAGGAGAGAAAAGAGGGAGGGATTTGACATACAGAGAGACGCAGAGAAAGCCATGTGAGGACAAAGGCAGAGTTTGGAGCGAGGCCGCCCCAGGCCAGGGAATGCCTGGAGCCACCAGGAGCTGGGAGAGATGAAGCAGGACCCTCCCCTAGAGGCTCTGCAGGGAGTGTGGCCCTGCTGACACCTTGATTTCAAACTTGTCACCTCCAGAACTCTGAGAGAAAAAAATTGTTGTTTTAAGCCCTGTTTGTGGTAATTTGTTATAGCAGCTAACTCCCCCTCTGTGACTCCCTGTCTGGCCTTGGCAGGGGCCTTGAATGTCCAGGTGGTCTCTTAACATGTTTGGGGAAGAGAAGAGGACACCGATGGCAGGGTTGGGGACACAGCTTTCCCCTTTGTTTCTGGCTCTGACATCTGACAAGGTTGTGGTGAATGTCAGGCAAGATAACATGTTGATATCTTTTTGTTTGTTTGGTTTAAAAAATTTTTTTGGATTGGCTTATGGCTGAGCAATTTGAGGAGGTCAGTTTTGTCCAAGCAAAATCTCATTGTGTTTGGAAGTGAAAAGAATGCCTTTCTGAATGGTCATGCGTCAGATCAAGGGAGGCAGCCTTATTTTTCTAAGGGTTGGAGTCATGCAGGATGTGGCCCGGGGCCCGGGGCACAGACCAGTCCAAGCCCACAGTGGCCTGCATGCAGGTAGGCAGAGGTGGGGGAGTGGAGACTTTACCTTGTACCTGGTCCCCAGGTTTAAGTGAATGCCCTTTGTTTGGTGGATGAAGCAGAGGATGATCTGGGTTTGGCCCCTGCTCTGCACCGTGCTATACTGGCTGATGTTTAAGGCGATGTACTGCACCAGGGCGTGTGGGCGTGGAGGCTCAGATTCCACCAGTTCCAGCCTTCTGGGGTTTGCCTTTGGCCAAGTAGTAGCCTAGGTTTGGGCTCAGGTTCAACTTAGATCAAGAAGTGCCATCAGGCAGTCAGGGCACTTGGTCCTGGGATGAAGGGCCCAGCCTCTCCTGCAGCAACGTAGGCCTGTGCCCTCCGTCTCTCTCCTCCGTTCTTGTTTCAACCTTCACCCACACACAGGACACAGGCTCCCACAGGCCTCGGCTTGGGGAAGCTCCAACCAGGAAGGCATGCTCAAGATCACGTGCAGCCTTTGAGCCGCTGCGTGTCAGACGCCAGTCGTGTCCTGTGCCTGGCCCCAGACTCCTGCCCTCTCCTGGGCCTGTGTTCTCTCCACCTCCTCGGCGCTTTGCTACCTGGTCCTCCGCCTGGAACAGGCTTTCCCCTCAGCCTGGCCGGCCTGGCTCCTGCTCATCCTTCAGGCTCTGCTCATGTATCTCCTCCTCAGAGGGGCCCTGTCTGACCAGCCCCTTTGGTTCCTTGTATCACTCTTCATCTTCACCCCTTGTTGTTTCCTGCATACAACTTACTAATACATCCAGTTGATTCTAGTTATTTGCGGTGTGCAGTTAGGTTCTATAAAGCTACCTTGGACACAGTGAATACTGAGCCCATTGTTCCTAGAACTCTCTCTCTCCATCTCTATCTCTGACTCTCTGTCTTTAGCTCTGTCTCTGTCTATATCTCTCTCATCTCTGTCTATAATCTCACATAGATAATCTTAAAAGCAACCCATCCTAGGAGATTCCCCGGGGCCCCAGAGTTGGTGTTCCCTGTGCCATGGTGCCCTGCCCTCCCCTCTCCATCCTCTGGTAGGCAGTCACCTTGTCCAGCCTCAGCTGAGAACGTGCGCATCAGATGATCGACTATTTCTCCGCTCTGCTCACGTTCATGATTTTATGCGAAGCACGTGCGTGGGTGCGCGCGGACACACACACACACACACACACCCCCCTCAGAGTGTGAACACAGAGCAATGAGTTCTGTGTTCACTAATTCAGCGTCCATGGAGACTCTATAGAACAAAACTATCTTGAATAACAAGAATCAACTGCACTTGTTTATCATCTGTTTTTCCCCATTGAACTATAAAATGTAGTCTTGGAGGGCAAAGCGCAGCCTGTCCTGTTCCCCAATGAGTTCCTGCTGCCCCGCCCACATAACTGGTATTGGGTGAGTGAGGGGTGAGGGGCTTCTCCCTCACCCTGCCCAGGTCCCACACATCTAAGATCTATCCCTTCTCGGCATTTAAAACCCACCATATCCCTCCATCCTTGGCTTCTGCTTTTCGAATTCCACCAGGCCTGTCCCTGGAGTCTATACTGTTGGGGCAGCAACTTTCCTAGAGCATTGAGTGCAGAGTGGAGGGAGTCTGAGACCTGAGTTCACGCAGCATGCAGGATTCGGAAGCCTGGATTCCTCAGGCTGCATGCTGACCTCCTCCAGGCTGTCCAGGGGCCGTGTAGGTCAGCCCAGGGGGAGAGGCCAGCGGAGGGCAGCCTTGCTCATCTCAGCAGGAGGACTTCTCACCGTCAGTACTAGATTCTCCTGTTGCTTCCCATTGGTCATCGAACAAAACGCAAAAGTCCTACGTCCCTCGCCATCGGACCCCAGCCTGACCAGCCTCATTTGTTTGTCCTTAGACAAGAGGTTGTATGCATGTAAAGAATTAGAAATGTGGACTCTGGAGTCAGAGAGTCCAGGTTCAAAGCCTGAATCTGCCACTTGCAAGCTGCGTGGTCTTGGGCCAGTTACTTGACTTCTCTATGCCTGTTTCAACTGCAAAATGCAGATAATAACAGTACTTGACTCAAAAGGTCATTGTGCAGATTGAAATGCCTCTACACAGCAATAACTCAGTCAATGTTAGAATTTCCTTATTGTCATCGACGGAGAAGAAGGCAGAGAGGGCGGTTTTCTTTCACCCTGCCAGGGAGCAGATCCTTCTAGCGCTAGCCCTGTAGATGGCTCCTGTCAGCATTCCCTCTCTCAGCCTTCCCGGCTCCCTGGGTTTAGAGTTCTGCCCCTGCCTGGGGTACCATGCTCTGGGCTTAGGCTCCCTCAGGAAAATGGGGCTGAGAACATCCAGAGATGTCTGAATCTGGAGGTCCTCCTCAGGGGTGCAAAGAAGCCAATCTGTGGAGTGTGTAGACTCACCCACCAGGGCTCCTGAGGTCAGGCAGGTCTGGGGCGCGGGGTGGCAGTCTGGCCCGAGAGACCTCAAGCTCAGGGCCTGGAGGTTGGGGGCGACGCTGGGGTTTAGTCTCCATACACCCAGCCAATTACAACTACGCCATCTGCGTTTCCCAGGGAAACAGAAATAAAACATGACCAGAGGAGATATTTAGTCCTTAAAATAGCTTGGCTCTGACCCCGTCCAGTGCCTGGGGTGCAATGGCGAGGCTGGAACCTGGGAGCAGCTAGGGAAGTTTCTAGCAATGATTAAGATCGGTGGGCCTGGCTGAGGAGCGCTGTGTTCCCAAATGACTCAGTGGGTCTCTCCCAAAACTTGTCTCCCTGTGACAGTGGTGCTGCAGCGTGACACCGAGTTCCCAGGGACCTCCGGCTGTGGGCTCACAGTCTTTCTTGGTGCCGTTGCCTTGGGGAGGGAACCAGCGTGGGGATGGGGCCCATTTTACCCTGTGTGTGACCTTTCAGGGGTGATGGGTGTGTGGGGGGTGTGCAGGGGGACAGTTCTTCTCTCATCCAGGTCTCTGAAGCCTGCAATGGACCCTGCTTTGCTTTGGTTTAAGCCAAACTAGAGCTGACCCAGAAAAGATGTCACTCCCCTTGGAGGCAACAGAACAGAGAGGCTGAGTGCAGCAGAGCTGGGACCTGTTGAAGTCAGGAGGGCTGGGAACTCTTGCCTCCCTGTACTGGCCAGCTCCTCCAGCACCAAAAAGAAAGGACAAGAACAATGACAGTGACCCTATGGGGGGGGGTGCTCTGCTGCTGTGGGGGCAGCTGGGGAGCAAGGAGAGAGGCAGAGCTGCCTGGTGGGTGGGCAGACGGGCCTGGCCAAGGCGGGTGAGAGTGAAGGGCCCTGGGGTCTCCTAGGCCTCGGCCTGTGGCCCGGTGGGCAGGATGCTGCACAGCCATTCACCACGGAGGAGGAGGCCCCTGGGCCTGCCTGAGTCAACAATGTAATTTCAGGCTGAGTCAAAATGGCGTAAAACCTCTTGCCTGTAATTTTATGTGTGGTTCAGGGCAAATGACTTATTGGCTCCTCTGAGCCCCCGTTTTCTCATCAAGAAAGTGAAGTACACTTCGCCAAGTGTACTTTGGCTCCCAGAATAAGCATCATTAGAGAGAAGAGGCCCACTTCTCTGTACCCAGATGCCATTTGGGATAATTAAGATGTTTCTTGCCCCTACTACTTGGCACTTCTTGTGTCCAGACAGTACTTTTTATACAGAGGGCCTCCAGGGAGGGTGACATCTCTGAGAACAAAGCAGTAAACTAGGAAATGGT
Organism: Saccopteryx bilineata; assembly: GCF_036850765.1. NCBI lineage: Eukaryota > Metazoa > Chordata > Mammalia > Chiroptera > Emballonuridae > Saccopteryx > Saccopteryx bilineata. The sequence goes on from NC_089495.1 coordinate 104,933,058, forward strand.
TTTGAAAAAAACTCAAAGCAGGAAAAATAGTCTTTAAAGCTATGCTTAGAGAGAAAAAACAGTCTTTTTTTCTGGGGGTGGGGATTAGAAAAATATTTGGCTTTGACTATCAGTAAGAAAGAAAGTATAACATTGATCTAAGATAATATGCCTTTCCCACTACGTGTCTACTTAGAATGCAAGGGGAGCAGGAAGTCCTGAAAAGAGGAAGTCCTTACCCCAAAGAGATGGGGAAACATTGTGAAGTGCCTGAATTACTTCGAACTGGTAAGATGGAGTTTTCCATCATTGCCGGAAATGGGAACTCAAGAACGAAGTGAAGCTACAATGAAGTATTTAGAAGTTATAGTTTGAATACAATGCACACACCTCCAGAGCGCTCACCACACCCTCCTTTCTGGGGCCTCCAGACACCGGGGCCTCAGATCTTCCTAGGATAATTCTCATGACGTTCACTCTCAGGAGGTGCAGAGATGAAGGGGCTGCACTGAGTCTGTGATTGCTGTTCCGCCCTTGGAGAAAGCAGTAGTGGGACAGGACTGCACCTTGTCTGAGGTCAGGGACCTGTCTCACTGGTCCATAATGATGCCCATCTGCCCATTCCAACATGTGGGAGTTGGATGAATGATTCATAAGTGAATGAGAGAGAGAGAGAGAGAGAAAATGAAGCCTTAACCACACTGATTCTCCATTGGGAGAAGTGTTTAAGATACATGACCTAAACTTACCAGATTTCTCTGTTTTTATCACAGAAGGTGGCGTGGCCAGTGTTGTTGATAAGAGCCCGAACATATGCTTTTTCCCTGTCTTCACTTGTTCTCTTTGGTAATGAGGATGAGCACAGCCAGGTGTCCTGACGGGTAACTGGAAGATGGTTAAGGCCATTGGCAGTCCCTTGGGATCCCCTTAAAAAAGTAGAGCCCTGCAAAGGGTGCAGGCCTTGTAAAATCCATGCCCGAGCCCCAAATCACAAGCTTTGTAGGTGCCATCGGTGTCAGTGTAAGTGTCCTTGTGCTCCAGTGGATACTGTATCTGGCTCCATCCATCAGGAAAGAGAATTTGGAAGATACTGTCATTGGAGTAGAGAATTATTTTTACATCACCTTGTTGCACCTGGGAAGAAAAGACAAGCTCTTGAAAAGTGTGCAGGAGCTGACTGTCCCAATTCAGAGCACGGGTTGTCACCCGAGTAAAAGTGCAGGGTTATTTGTGATAACCCACATATTCAGATGTGCTTCTGTGTATTGAACACATTTTTCTTGTTGGTATTCACACTGTGTATTGCTTCTGATAGCTTCCTGAGTGTGTGTGTATCTCACCTGTGTAGTGGAATAATCCATTACATGACCTTTGGATGGGAACACAGCCAACAAGAAAAGAATGTTTTTCCAAGAGGATTGTTTTGTGACTCGAAGGCGGGTCACTGAAACAGGTCTATGTGACTGAAAGTGGTTGCTGGGCTTTCTTCTTGGTAAAACATTCTCATACAATTTCTGTTCCTTTCAAGGCTATTTCTTGAGATAAAGAGAGAAATGTTTGGGAACCATAGAAGCAATAGCAGTTAATGCCTTTTGGTATTTTATTGTTATTAAGCTATCATACAGATGTATTCCATGTATCTTTAAGTAAAGGTTTGCTTGATACTATGCCAATTTCTTTTTTTTAAAATTAATTTTAATGGGGTGACATTGATAAATCAGGGTACATATGTTCAGAGAAAACATCTCTAGGTTATTTTGACATTTGATTATGCTGCATACTCATCACCCAAAGTCCAATTGTCCTCTGTCACCTTCTAACTGGTTTTCTTTGTGCCCCTCCTCTCCCCCAACCCCCTCCCTCTCCTCCCTCCCACCCCATAACCCCCACACTCTTGTCCATGTCTCTGAGTCTCATTTTTATGTCCCACCTATGTATGGAATCATATAGTTCTCAGTTTTTTCGAATTTACTTATTTTGCTCAGTATAATGTTATCAAGGTCCATCCATGTTGTTGTAAATGATCCGATGTCATCATTTCTTATGGCTGAGTAGTATTCCATAGTATATATGTACCAAAGCTTTTTAATCCACTCGTCCACTGAGGGACCCTTGAGCTGTTTCCAGATCTTCACTATTGTGAACAATGCTGCCATAAACACGGGGGTGCATTTCTTCTTTTCAAACAGCACTATGGTGTTCTTGGGGTATATTCCTAAAAGTCGTATAGCTGGGTCAAAAGGCAGTTCGATTTTTAATTTCTTGAGGAATCTCCATACTGTTTTCCACATTGGCTGCAGCAGTCTGCATTCCCACCAGCAGTGCAGGAGGGTTCCCTTTTCTCCACATCCTCACCAGCACTTATTCTGTGTTGTTTTGTTGATGGTTTTAATTTGCATTTCTCTAATGATTAATGATGGTGAGCATTTTTTCATATGCCTATTGGCCATCTGTATGTCCTCTATGGAGAAGTGTCTATTCATTTCTTTTGCCCATTTTTTGATTGGATTATTTGTCTTCCTGGTATTGAGTTTTACAAGTTCTTTATAAATTTTGGTTATTAACTTTTTGTCAGACGTATTGTCAAATATATTCTCCCATTGTGTAGTTTGTCTTTTTATTCTGTTCTTATTGTCTTTAGCTGTGCAGAAGCTTTTTAGTTTGATAAAGTCCCATTTGTTTATCCTGTCTTTTATTTCACTTGCCTGTGGAGATAAATCAGCAAATATATTGCTGTGAGAGATGTCAGAGAGCTTACTGCCTGTGTTTTCTTCTAAGATGCTTATGGTTTTACAGCTTACATTTAAGTCTTTTATCCATTTTGAGTTTTTTTTTGTGAATGGTGTAAGTTGGTGGTCTAGTTTCATTTTTTGCAGGTAGCTGTCCAATTTTCCCAACACCATTTGTTGAAGAGGCTGTCTTTACTCCAATGTATGCTCTTACCTCCTTTGTTAGATATCAGTTGTCCATAGAGCTGTGGGTTTATTTCTGGGTTCTCTGTTCTGTTCCATTGAACTATATGCCTGTTCTTATACCAGTACCAGGCTGTTTTGAGTACAATGGCCTTGTAGTATAACTTGATATCTGGAAGTGTGATACCTCCCACTTTATTCTTCCTTTTCAAGATTGCTGAGGCTAATCGCGTTCTCTTTTGGTTCCATATAAAGTTTGGAATATGTGTTCTATATCTTTAAAGTAAGTCATTGGTATTTTAATCGGTATTGCATTGAATTTATAAATGCTTTGGGTAATATAGACATTTTAATGATGTTTATTCTTCCTAACCATGAGCATGGTATATGCTTTTATTTGTTTGTATCTTCCCTAATTTCTTTTATCAATGTTTTATAATTTTCCGAGTACAAGTCTTTAATCTCCCTGGTTAAATTTATTTCTAGGTACTTAATTTTTTTGGTTGCAATGGTAAAGGGGATTGCTTCCTTAATTTCTCTTTCTGACAGTTCATTGTTAGTGTACAAAAATGCCTCTGATTTCTGAGTATTAATTTTATATCCTGCCACCTTGCTAAATTTATTTATCAGGTCTAGTAGTTTTTTGACTGAGACTTAAGGGTTTTCTATATACAATATCATATCATCTACAAATAATGATAGTTTTACTTCTTCTTTTCCAATTTGGATGCCTTTTATTTCTTTTTCTTGTCTGATTGCTGTGGCTAGGACTTCCAGGACTATGTTGAATAAGAGTGGTGAAAGGGGCATCCTTGCCTTGTTCCTGATCTTAAGGGGATTGCTTTTAATTTTTGCCCATTGAGTATGACGTTGGCTGTGGGTTTGTCATTGATAAAATGCTGGCTTTTACATTGAAAAAATAGTTTCATCTATATATTTTTTGCTTTAAAATTAGAAATTATAAGGAGCTCTCATTTAAATTTACATTGTAAGGTGTACTCAAAGTTTGAAATCAAATAAGAATTCAAGTATTAGAATTAATTAGTTATATGTTATCCTTGTGTTTCTGTGTTGAAAATTGTCTTGTTTGTATGTAAAAATATGCTCAAATCTGTAAAATTAAGGAATTAAGTAAAATTAAGTCATTTTAAGAATTTTTCTCAAGCTGTTTCAGGCAGTTGGCTGCTTGTAAGGCCACATCCTGAAAAAGGAGGCACCAAGGAAAGTGGGAATTTAGTTCTTCTGATGCCCTATAATAGACTTAACATACAAAAGACTTTTAGTATAGAAGCCGATGCATCTCTTATTACTAAGCAACATTAGTTTTCTCTTTAGCCCACTTAGGCAGTAGTCACTAAGCTGCAAGGCTTAGGGAAAGTCCCTAACAAAGCTCTAAGATTTTTTTTTACAATAGGAAAATAACAAGGGTCATTGGCCTCTGATAAAGAAAAACATTTATATTATAAATAATTAAAAGAGCAACTTTTTAATTTACAGTTTAAACTTTCTGACAAGGAGTTTTTATACTCACTACCAAATTTCTGTCAAAGCTCTTAAAGAGTTAAAAACGGCTTGCTCCCAGTATAAAACTAACTGTCCTTATACGCAGGAACTGTTATCCTTCTTCATGGACTCTGAATATTTTATCTTAAAAAATTTAGAAATGGTAGCTCAGACTGTTTTTCAAAAGCGAAAGTTATAATTTATGACTTAGTAGGAGAATCAGGCTTGTATTCAAGCTAATCGAAATGCTAATGCTAACCTTCTTATTAATATTACACAAGATGAACTTTTTAGATAGACAGTTTACTAATTTACAACAGCAATGTAGGCAAAATGTAGGGGTGAGGATTTGCTCTTATCTCCACAGATACAGGAGACCAGTAGATGCCTTCCAGAAGATTGAAGCCTCGGCATAAGTCAGAAATAGAAAAAAGGGAGATTTGACATTAAATAAACTTACCCAGGAGTCAAAAAATGTTTTAATTAAGACTAAGGCTTCAAAAAACATCTTTGACTCTGTTTCTAACAATGCCAGCTGTTGTGTCTATAACAATAAGCAGAACTAACTATTCTTATTAAGTTTATATTACTTCCACAAGCAATGTTGAATAGCCCGACATTGTATCAAAATTATGTAAATCAACCTTTAGAAAAAATTTGTCAGAAATATCCTCAATCTTTAATAATCCATTATATAAATGACATATTAATAGCTTGTAAAAATAATGCTGAACTTTCAGTCATCCTTAAAAATGCTTCTGAAACCTTAAATCAGTATAGTTTAATTATAGCTGAAGACAAAACTCAAACATCCTGTCCTATTAACATTGTTACTGATTCACAATATGTAGAACATACAGTTAAACTTATAGAAACTGTCAATATTTCAAATAATAGTTCTAGATTGCACAAATTGTTTCAAGAGTTACATCTTTTATTGTAGGAATGAAATTCGCCTGTCTATATAACTCACATTCGTTCTCATACAGCTTTACCAGGACCTATGTCTACTACAAATAATAAAGTTAATCAATTACTCATTGGATCAATAGAAATAGCTATTAAGTTTCATGCAAAGACTCATACAAATAGAAAAGGTTTAATGCAAAAATTTAAAATGACCAGGCAAGAAGCTCGGAATATTGTTAGAAACTGTCCTCAGTATAGTATTATAAATGCTCCTCCATTACCGAGAGGAATGAATCATAGAGGACAACACAGTAATAACCTGTAGCAAATAGATATTGCTCATATTTCTTCTTTAAGAAAACTTTTTTTAAAGAAAACTATCTTATGTACAGTTCTATTAATATTTATTCTTTCTTTCGAGAGGCCACACTTTTGCCTAGAGAAAAGGCTGATTGTGTCATTCAACATCTTACTGAAGCTTTTAATGTTATAGGCATTCCTAAAGCAATTAAAACTGACAATAGTCCTGCCTATACATCTGCTAAGTTTCAACAATTCTTAGCATTTTAGAATATTAAACATACTACTAGAATTCCATATAATCCACAAGGACAAGGGATTATTGAATGCAGTAATTGCACTCTGAAAAATATTTTACTTAAACAAAAAGGAGAGAGAAGGAAGATTATCCCCTAGAATTATGTTACACAAAGCTTTATTTACTTTAAATTTCTTAAATACAGGAGAAGATAATTTAACTGCTGCAGACAGACATTGGACAAAAAATAACAGTTCTAAGATTAATCAACCTATACATTATAAAAGTGAGTTGAATCAATAGGTACCTAGTGTAGTGCAACATTGGGGAAGGGGGTTTGCTTGTGTCATTGCAGAATCCAGTGAAGTCCTTTGGAGTCCTGCTCATAGAATTAAACTAACAACATGAATAAGAACGATAGATTCTTTCCATATCTGCCCATTGCTGAGATGGAAGAAATGAATTTCAAAAGAAGAATCTTAAAGGTGCTGCTGCTTGGTATTGAAAAGGCTAAAATACCAAGTTGAGGTCAACTTAAAAAACTGACCTTTAATGGTAAAAAAGTGCTACAAGCTACTAGAAAAGAAGAAAATGCTACCAACCTGTTTTTAGCAATGATTGCTTTGGTAACAATTCTGTAAGTAGAGCTGAAAATTTTAGTTATTAGGCATATGTCCCTAATCCTCCATTAAGTAGAGCTATTCATTAGGAAAACAGTGCCTTTCCTATTTTTGTTAATGACTCTAATTGGCTTCCAGGACCTTTTAATGATAGAGGTCCCTTAGCACCTTTGGAAGAAGGCATGAAATTAGAAAATTATACAACAGGAGTTGAGGGATTACCTATAGGTATAGGACATGAGCCACATTGTTTAAACATAGAAGCTCAAGCTTGGATCTCTATTGTCAAAGATAACAGTAAAGGAGATAAAAAAATGTTTGTTACAAGGATATAGATTTAAAAGTAATATATCTGTACATAAAACGTCTTAGTTTAAAGCCCTCATGGTTCCGTCCAAGTTAAAGGGCAGGTTGCTGATTTAAGGTGGCATAAGAACAATGGTTTAATTACAGCTGGTGGTCAAGCTATCATATGGCATAGAGGAGGGATGTCACCTTGAGCTCCTCATATAAAATTTGGTCCTATACAATATTATTTGTGGAAAGTAGCCATGGCACTTAAACATATATCAGTGTGGAAAGGAAAAATCTGGAGAAATTATCCTTCTAATCATATTATGTTAATCTTAAAGAAGAATGAAACACATTTCATATCTGCTTGTGTTAGATTGCTTATATGTTTTTATAGGTGAAACCAAATAGACAGCTGAAAATTATTCAATAACTTGCAATAAGTGTGCTTTTTGTACATGTATTAACTCTTCTATTCTTTTTAATGAAAATAGTCAAAGTCTTTACATTTTAAGAACCCGAACAGGAGTCTGGATTCCAGTACAGATGCATCAGATGTGGCAGGGTTCCTCTTTCATGATGCTGTTACAACATCTTGTTAAGTCCTTGAAGCAAACCAAGAGACTGGTTAGACTGATCATCGCCATCATTATAGGACTAATAGCTGTAACCACCATGGCTGCTGTGTCTGGAGTTACATTACATCAAAGTATACAGACTGTGCACTTTGTACAAAAATGGCATGAAGATTCTGAACAACTGTGGACTTCTCAATAATGTATAGATAGTAACATTAATACTAAAGTTAATGATTTAGAACAGACTATGATTGTGTTAAGAGATCAAATTGTTAGCCTGCAAAGACAAATTAAGCTAAGATGTGATTAGAATGTAATTACTTTTTGTGTTACCCCTATTCCTTAAAATCATACTTATTTCCCTTAGGAAAATGTTAAAAAGCATTTGTTAAATCATGATAATATGACTAAAGAAATCATCAATTTTTTTTTTTTTTACAGAGACAGAAAGAGAGAGTGAGGGATAGACAGGGACAGACAGACAGGAACGGAGAGATGAAAAGCATCAATCATTAGTTTTTTGTTGCGTGTTGTGACTTCTTAGTTGTTCATTGATTGCTTTCTCATATGTGCCTTGACCGTGGGCCTTCAGCAGACCCAGTAACCCCTTGCTGGAGGCAGCGACCCTGGGTCCAAGCTGGTGAGCTTTTTTTTTTTGCTCAAGCCAGATGAGCCCATGCTCAAGCTGGCGACCTCGGGGTCTCGAACCTGGGTCCTTCCACATCCCAGTCCAATGTTCTATCCACTGCACCACCACCTGGTCAGGCAAGAAATCATTAAATTTGAAAGACATATTCATAAAACTTTTCAAAGATAATTAGAAATTCTGACAGGTCAACCTATATTGAAGGGGTTAATGGTTAATTTATTGCAATTAAATCCTATTGAACATATTAAAGGATTTTTAGGATCCACTGTGGGACTTTGTACAATATAATAGAATTAATTCTATGTTTTCTTTTATATATAGTCTGTCGACGAATCAAAGCAAAAGAAATAAGGGATGAATGACAGAAGGCTGTGTTTTCTATGGTGCTTCATAACATTCAGCATAAACAAAAAAGGAGAAATGTAGTGGAATAATCCATTGCATGATCTTGGATGGGAATACAGCCAACAAGAAAAGAATGACTTTCCAAGAGAATTGTTTTGTGACTCGAAGGCGGCTCACTGAAACAGGTCTATGTGATTGAAAGTGGTTGCTGGGCTTTCTTCTTGGTAAAACATTCTCATAATATTTCTGTTCCTTTCAAGGCTATTTCTTGAGATAAAGAGAGGAATGTTGTGGGAACCATAGAAGCAATAGCAGTTAATGCCTTTTGATACTGTATTGTTATTAAGCTATCATGCAGATGTATTCTATGTATCTTTAAGTAAAGCTTATGCTTGATACTATGCCAATTTCTAAGTAAACAAGCTTTTTGAAATCTTGTGAATAAAAATAGGACACAGCGCAAACTCGGTGCCATTTGCCTGAGCGAGTGGTGGTCCTTTGCTAGTCCATGATGATTTCTTCTGCTGATCTCTCTCTCTGTGCCCCCGATTCACAACAACACACCTGAGCCTATAAAACAAACAAACAAACAAACAAACAAACAAAAACCCAACCCCCCCAAATAAAACCCAAAACCATTCCCCAAAACAAACAAAAAAACCCCACCCTGCACCAAGTAAAAATGCCAAAACCCCATTGCACTTACGTCAATGTTCACAATGTTGCTCTTCATGCATTTTGTATCTATTTCTAATGGAATACCCTTCTTACAACAACTATGAACAGTAGGACAAGGTTTTTTGACTTCTTCTATCTCAGGCTCCTTGATTTTTGGTGATTGATACCATACATGAAATATGTAAGTCTCTGGAGTTTTGAGGTGGTGTAAGTCTTTGGTAGAAGAGAAAGAAAACTCAGATCTATTTTCCGGAAGGCACCAAAGAGAGTTTAAAGGTTTGGGCCATGGGCCATATTCCCCTCTAGTAAGAAAGGCTGACAGGAAAGAGCAAATCTTTAAATAGAGAAATGTAGGGCTTGAATTTACAGCTCTTTTTTTTAATTCATTCACTGAACACATATTGACTAAGGGCCTACAATGCACCACCCCAATGCTAGATGCCGGATAGCACGGTGGAGACTACCCAGCCTGGCTTGAGGATGTGAGGAACGACACACCAGCCACAGGCCAATAACAAGCGTGGCTGCTAACTCAGTTGAAAAAAAGAGGCTAAAGTGGGGAGTTAAAAAAAGAAAACATACTTTAAACATACCATTTGAACTTAAAACATAAATGTGTATTAACAACACCACTGTAAATGTTGGGTGAGGGCTTTCCTTTGTGTGTGAGTCTGACAATGGGCTCTGTGATCATTCATAATTTATTACTTATAATTTTCAGTTTTGGCAATTTCTAAATAGCCTGAGCACAGAATTATAGAATTTTAAAAAGTTTTCTATGTATCACCCAATCTTTTATGTATGTTTGGTGCACGTCTAGATCTAAGCACTTTTTCCTTAAAGCTCTTTTCTTGTTAGGTCTTATTATGTTTATACAAAGCATAATTTAAATTCTTAAAGCGTTCATTTTCTTAGCAACAAGTTTTTCTTTTTTAAAATTTTCAGTTTTGTGCATTTTTTTTTTAAAACTGAAAAAGGGAACTATACTAGTGAGGACAACAGAAGAACAATCCCTGTTCTCAGTGACCCTTGGTTGATGTCTGACAACCGGTGGGAACAGCAGTGGCCAGAACAATGGGGAGATGCTTCTAGCACTTATATCAGCTGGGAAGCTACTTCACTGGAAGGGGCTACCTGTTCCCTCAGCAACTAAACTAGGAGGAGGTCACTTAAGAGAGCTTAGTTATCCCTTGGGGTCAACCCAGTGTTGGAGTCGAGCATCACAAAGACGTGACTCCTGGCTGCCTTGAGGGCTGGACGCAGGCAATCAGAGGTTCCTCTCTTGTCCTTGGAATGTACTCTCTTCCCACTGTTCCCGCATCTGAGCTGTTTGGCTTGAGAGTGCAGTGGTTGTGAGACCATCTGGGCTGAATAGTGGCTGAACCTAGGTAAGGCCTCTATGCAGTGGTACCTTGAGATACGAGTTTAATTAGTTCTGTAACCGAGCTTGTAAGTCAGTCAACTCGTATATCAAACAAATTTCTCCCATTTAAAATAACTGAAATAGATTTAATCTGCTCCAACCCTGTGAAACATCCCCAAACCATCCTAAATTATGAAAAAAAACATGTTTTTAATTAAGAAACACACATATATATTTTACCAATGTGTAACAAAATATATAAAATAAAAGAAAAAAGTGTTATTTAGTACTATATTCTTACCTAGGAGACAGACGAGTGAGGCTAACAGAGGTGAATGGTGGAGGAGGAAGGAGGGAGGAAGGGAAGCAGGCACTGTAGACACGTAAACTAAAACTGCACTTTCTTAACACTAAATGTATACTAAAACTGCATTTTCTTTACTTTAAACACAACTAAAACTGCACTTTTTTTTTTACTAAAAATGAAACCACAAAAACTTAATTGTAAAATAATGCACTTTCTTAACTTTAAACTTAACCTAAGTTTAACATTACGTATTTTTCATTTAATCATCACCTGTCTTTGCCTTTTTGGCTGCACTTTTGGCACTTTCACTTGCAGGACTTTTGAATAAAAATCTATCCAAAGAGGTTTGCTTTTGCCTGCCTTTTAAAATGTTACGGAAATGTGACAAACAAGTGTCATTAAAAAGTGCTGAAGCAGAATCAGTTGAAACTTTTTCTGAGTGTTTCTTTTCAATGAAACTTGAAAGCTTCTCCCACATTGCCAGCACGTCTTTAGTTTCACTTGTAGAAATCACTTCCTCCGACTCTATCTCCTCCTCACTACTAATCTCTTGCAGAAGCTCCTTCAACTCCTCGTTGAGAGTTCCTTCTCATGTTCCTCGACAAGCTCATTTACGTCACCCTCATCTACCTCCAGACCCATTGACTTTCCGAGGGACACAATCTCCTCCAACGCTTCTACCTTGGTCTTGGTCTCTGGTTCGAATCCTTCAAAGTCCCTGTCTGCAACAACATCAGGCCATAACTTTTTCCATGCTGAGTTCAAGGTTCTTCTTGTAACCTCTTGTCATGCCAAGTCAATAATGCGTAAACATATCACAATGTTGTAGTGATCTTTCCAAAACTCTTGAAGAGTTAGATTTGTATTCTCAGTTACCTCAAAGCAGCAGTGGAACAAGTGCTTTGTGTAAAGCTTTTTAAAGTTAGAAATGACCTACTGATCCATAGGTTGCAAGATTGAAGTCATGCTGGGTGGGAGGTAGAGGACTTTCATGAATTTGAACTCATTGAGAATGTCATCTTCAAGACCAGGTGGGTGGGCTGGAGCATTTTCAAGGATTAGTAATGCTTTCATCAGGAGTTTATTTTCTTGAAGATATTTCTTCACTGCAGGACCAAAGACAAGATTTACCCATTCAATAAAAAATTGTTGCATAACCCATGCCCTAGCACTGGCGTGCCACATAACCTGCAGTTTTTCTTTAAGAATCTTGTGAGTCTTAAAGGCTCAAGGATTTTCAGAATGATACACTAGCAGTGGCTTTACTTTACAGTCACCACTAGCATTTGCACACAATGCAAGGGTCAGACGGTCCTTCATGGGTTTATGGCCTGGCAGCTTCTTCTCCTCTGCGGTGATGAAAGTCTTCTAAGGCATTTTTTTCCGAAACAATCCTGTTTTGTCACAGTTGAATACCTGCTGGGGGATGTAGCCTTCCTTTGTGATAAGCGCAGCAAAACGCGCGATGTACTCCTCAGCTGCCTCAACGTCAGCACTCGCAGATTCACCATGCCTTACCACCGAGTGAATGCCAGATCTCTTCTTGAAATTTCCAAACCAGCCATGACTTGCCTTAAACATATCTTCTGCTGCCTCTTTTGAGGTTGATATTTTTTCTTCTTCAAGTCACCGTAAATAATACGTGCCTTTTCACATATTACAGTCTCCGTCACTGTATCTCCTGCCAGCTCTTTCTCTTTCACCCACACCAGCAAAAGCTTCTTCATTTCTTCATGGATATTTGCGCTTAACTGGGTCAGAATTGTAGTTCTTTTTGCTGGATTTGCACTTTTGATGGCATCCTTTTGTTTAAGGATGGTACAAATTGTAGATGTATTGCGGTCGTACAGCCTGGCCAGTTCAATCACTGGTACACCACTCTCATGTGTTTCTATTATTTCTTGCTTCTATTGACATCATTCTCTTCTTCTCACCTCTGTCCTTTACACTCACTTTCTTTGGCCCCATGATGGCACACAAAAAAAGTTAGTAAAAAATGCAAAAATGATGCAAGAATGAGTACAGCGCACGAGATTTGACTTCATTCTGTGGGTAACATGTGAGAAATAATGAGATGCTGGTGTTGTGCTGCTGATATTGGACCCATGCACCAACTAGTGGCAGCTTCCCAAATCACGACTCGTATCTCGGAATTTCACTCAGATCTCGAATAAAAATACGGACTGAGTCTCAGCTCGTATCTTAAAAATTTGTATGTTGGTCTGCTCGTATTTCAAGGTACCACTGTACAAATTTCAAGATTCATGGGTGGATGCCGAGATCTAATCATCTTACTGCTGCCTAATACAAGCCTTGCAAGTAAATTCCCTTGTTTACTGAACACGACTTCCAGCAATCTGAAGTGGTCTGCCTCTTTCTTCAGTCTCCTCCTGCCTTCTGTGTACTGGGGCCAGTTTCTAATTTCACCCAGAAAGCTCCAATTTGCAAACTGACACTGCTTTCTTGTCTATCTTCACATTCCCACGACACCCCCATCCAACACCAAAGCATGATCCTGTTGAGATCTGTGACTTTATCCATCTTGCTCCATATTTGATCCCTGGCAGCTAAGCCCTTACTAGACGAGCAGGTGCGTAAGTAAGGGCACAGGAATTTCTGCCTCCTTTACGAACATGGCAGAAGGTAAGAGGCAGTGGGATGCACACAGGAGAGCCAGTCACGATGGAAGATGGTAGAACAGGTTTTACGTTCACGTTTCTTTATAATCCATTGAATTGTTTCCTTGTAATGTTCTAAATCGGTCTTCAACCTAAAAAAAAGTGAATTACCTTTAAAAGCTGAGACTAAATTCATGTTTGTTTGTTTGTTTGTTTATTTATTTATTTATTTTACAGGGACAGAAAGAGAGTCAGAGAGAGAGCTAGATAGGGACAGACAGACAGGAATGGAGAGAGATGAGAAGCATCAATTATCAGTTTTTCATTGTAAGACCTTAGTTGTTCATTGATTGCTTTCTCATATGTGCCTTGACCATGTGGCTACAGTAGACCAAGTAACCCCTTGCTTGAGCCAGTGACCTTGGGTCCAAGCTGGTGAGCTTTGTTCAAACCAGATGAGCCAGTGACCTTGGGTCCAAGCTGGTGAGCTTTGTTCAAACCACTCAAGCTGGTGACCTCGGGGTCTTGAACCTGGGTCTTCTACATCCCAGTCCGATGCTCTATCCACTGCGTCACCGCCCGGTCAGGCTAAATTCATGTTTAGATGTCATGCTACACCATGTAGAGTCTACACTGTAGACAGTGCAAGAACCTGCTGGGTCCTTTCCATAAGTGGACAGTTGGGCTGATGGCTCTTTCAGAACCACCTTCTCTTTGGGTCAGAGCTCAGGAATAAAGCACCTGCTATTGACTTAGGACCCCCCCCCTGGCCTCTAACTGGCCTTCAACCTTGACACCTGGGCTGACCTCCAAACTTTTAAAGTTAATTTAATGAGAGTCATCTTGTGGGCTAGGACAGGTCTGAAAACTCCAGATGCAGGGCTGGCTCTATGAATTTAGCTCACGCAGCTTGACTTTTCTATGACTTGTTACGTATCCCAATAAGGGTTACACTTGCAAATAGCCTGGAAAACCAGCATTGTTTGTGGACTGGACAGAACCATCTGAAACCCCTTTGCATTTAGTAGGAACATTTTCAATAATCCCGTTTAGAATACCATGAAAGCCACACTAAGGCACAGCTTTTTAAAGCACACAAGCTCTTAACACCCTCTCACATCAATATACAAAGCAAGTCATCCTGGCATCACAGTGGCTTGGACTGTTGTCCTTCCAAGTAAAGGTGGTCTCCATGGGTAGTCGTGTTTCCTGATGCTCAGGTCAGAGCACTTCGGAAGGGAATGTGCCAGAAAGAGTGAGCTTCCTAGCTTACTTATATCTGAGAAGAAGGCCTTGGACATGACAGGTTTTATGTTCTCAGTTCAGATTCCTTACAGGGAGTGTAATAATTCAAGCCCTGGGAAGAAAATACCCTTTGATAAAAAGGGCTGATGTTGTTCACCTGGCAGAGAGCCACAGTTTCCTGTCCGTGCTTTGGAAGTGATCACAAAACTTGAGTATGAACTCTGCATGGCTCATTTGTACCAAATGTTATTTGTTTCATGTTCTAGCACTTTGAATGAAGGGAAGCAGTTACCTAGCCTACCATTACCTGTGAAAGGGTGAGAGGCCTGCCCCACAGGCCAAGAGAGGATGCCAGATATATGCGAGGGTTAAAACTGCAGTGAGGGGCCCTGCCAGAGGCGCCCAACGCCCTTTTGGGAAGGTCTCTCCCGTTGGCTTTTTGCCTACCTCTGCAAGCTAGTGGAACCTTACCAGGCAGCCCCTCAATGACAGGGACTCTACTCTAAAGATGGGCACACAGACCAGCACTGAATAGATAGATGTTCAGGAAGTAGGTGTTGATTGCAATCAGGTTAGTATGAGCCTCGGTAACAGGCTTAAATGGGAAGGAGTGGGGGAGAGACATGTCATCTACAAGGCAGAATAACTTACTGGGATGCTTCCCAGAATTCATTTGGCAGCTGTAGAAGGATCTGAAAGCTTGGATGTTTGCCTTCCCCTTTCCTAGAGAAACCTTAGGACTCTCTGGCCTCTGGATGCTACTGAGCCCACAGCTGAAGTTGCTGGCAGCCAGTCTCCCTGATTTCCGTAAAAGACTCAACTCACCAAGGAGATTATTCAGCACACCCCATCCTTGTGTGCCTGTGCCACTGCCTGAGTTTTGTGATAGACTCATGGGAGGCCAAATAATGCATCTTGCTCACCAAGGTTTTGGACAGCTGGATGAATGGAAATGCAGCACAGAGTAGATATATAAATGGGGTTCTGGAACATTTTGTGACTGGGGTCATGCCAACCAGAAAGGTTTAGTGCCAGTCACAGTCTGCAATAACCTTGTCATTCTCCACTTCAAATACAGACTCTGGCCATTCCTCCCAGGTCAGTGAAGCGCTTGACTTCCCCACTCCAGGAGCACGAGAAAGCATTAGCTTAGTCTGGGATAAGGCTAGGGAATTTCTTGGGTGGATACCCAGGACCTTGATTCCCCCTCTGACTGCTCTTTTAGAAGACCCAGGGTTCTGAGCCTTGCTTCCCAGACTTTTGTACAAGTTCATGGCCCCACAAGACTTTTCTTGCCCTGAATTTGCAGCCTCTGCCATTGCTGGCCTCTGATCCTATCCGGGATCTCCCATGCTCGTCAATTTCCTTGCCCTTGTGCCTTGCTTGTGCCTGCTCTTTGGCTCAGGGGACCTGCCTGGCCCTGGCCTTCCTCTTTCCTCTGCTGACCCAATTTACACTTTCTCTACTGCTACCTCTGCCCTACCTGAACCCACCGACCAATATCTCCATCTCTTCAGTCACTTACAGAATTCTCAGCTTCCTTTAGGTTTCAGTCTCCAGATGGCCAGTCAGGGGAATGTTAACATTCTCTTTTAGTTCATGGTGAGTGGCCATTTCTTTGATAATGGCACTGAATACTGATTGACAGGAGCTATCAAAAAGCTACAAGAGAAACACAGAATATAATATCCAGAAAATGGGAATTAATGACTTACTAATTAATTACTTTTCTTACTCCCAAAGGTACCAGGTGAGATTTCAACATATTATTCAAAAGCCACGAAGAGTGGGAACAGTAGGGTGGCTAACAAGATTTGTTTTAAAGAACGTTTTCATTCTTATCATATCGTCTACTCACTTCCTAATTCCTTCAAGATTATTTTTTAACAGCAGCATACCAAGAAATCTTTTGAGAGTATAAAATTACACTCTTTTTCCAAATGTGGAGATGGCTATAGAAAGTAAAAATGCTTTCATGCATTAAGAGCTTAACAGATTTTCTGAGTTGCAGAAACGGCCAACCTCCCAGAGGTTGCTTATTTATTTCAATGTGAAGAATGTCCTCAGGAAAGCAGTGTAGCACCTGGAACATCATTGTAGTAGATAATTCTGTGTTTAATGATTCTTCTAAAGTAATGACATTACACACTGCCTTTTTTTGTTTTATAAAATCAGTCATTCTATTCTAAGTCCATGAGACTAACCAGCACTGACCCATAGGTGGATTCTCATGAGTTTTGGAAGTTGGCTTGCTGTTGGGGAAATACACAAATCTCTCATGTTGCCCTGCATGCCTACAGGCTGAGGTTGCCGTGGATAGAGCGTCAGCCTGGGACACTGAGTACCCAGGTTCGAAACTCCATGGTTGCCGGTATAGGACCAGTAGCTGTGACCACCATCACAGCCACCTGGCTTTTGCAGGTTTGCATTTGATTCAGGCAGACGGTAATGAAACTGCAGAGCCAAGAACTGGTGGGCCATTCCTTTATTCCTAGCTTGCACTGGGCAAGCGAGTAAACACAAACACACTGGGCTCCAAAACCCACTCATTCAGTGCTCACAAAGCTACTGACACATCCGAGTTTTCCTAGAATCAAAGGCCCCCACCAGTTTTTTTTTTATCTTAAATATCAGTTTTATTGTTTTTGTCAGATATTATTTAATATTTTTTTATAAATAAGTTTTTATTAATTTTAATGGGGTGACATCAATAAATCAGGGTACATATATTCAAAGAAAACATGTCCAGGTTATTTTGTCATTCAATTATGTTGCATACCCATCACCCAAAGTCAGATTGTCCTCTGTCACCTTCTATCTAGTTTTCTTTGTGCCCTCCCCCTCCTTCTCCCTCTCCCCCCCCCCCCGTAACCACCACACTCCCGTCCATGTCTTTTAGTCTTGTCCTTATGTCCCACCAATGTATGGAATCCTGCAGTTCCTGTTTTTTTCTGACCCACCCACCTCACTCCGTACAATTTTATCAAGATCCCACCATTTTGTTGTAAATGATCCGATGTCATCATTTCTTATGGCTGAACAGTACACCACGGTGTACATGTGCCACATCCTCTCCATTCAGTCTTCTTTTTTTTTTTACAGTGATTAAAGCCTTTAAGCAAACTCTTGGCCAATACAGCAAGAATCTGTAGTATTGTGGACACTACAAAGAGTAGTGTCCTTAACATGTTCATCAAGTCCAAGTTGGCACCAACACCATTCCAAATCCCTCAAATGCAACACAACCCCAGTTCAGTCTGTTAGGAGCTGTCACAAGAAGCAGGAGTCCAGGAAAATTCCACATCCAGAAAAAGTCCGCATGGCACTGAAATTGTCACAATTCTATACTTTATAGCTCATGTCCAAGTCTCAATGACTGCTGCTTCTAGCTGGTAATGATTCAGGTAGACTGGAAAAGCAATCTGCAGCATGTGTGGAGATGGAGCTTCTGTTCTCCTCTGCCTGGAGAGATGAGACCAGGTTGCTTTTCCCTGGAGCTCTGCGACTGTGGCGTGGTAAAGAGAACCTTGGGATACACTAAGCTGAGTGGCAAAGGTAAATTCATAATACAAGTTGGCAAAAGGGGGGAAGAGAGCTCTAAATTAGGAATAGGTCCCAGCCTGAAATATGAGTGGGGCATTGAGGTAGGAGGAATAAAGGAAACACTATATATTAAACAAAGCAGCAGAAAATAGGACTATCAACACCCACAACAGAGATCTTCGAGGGAAGAATAAGAAACCTGACTATTCAGGCAAGACATAGTTAAGTGGCCCTTGTGCAAATGAGATCAGTTTACCTGCATCTTAACAGAAATACCCTAGGCTCGTCCACAGTGTCATAGATGGGGCCGATGGCCCTGGGCACCTTCAGCCTTCAGTGGTAAACCCCAGCATTCTGGGCAAGGTTAGGTCATAGGTGGCTGGAGCAGGTCTGAAAGAGACTGAACCCTCCCTTAGAGGAGCGAGGGGGAAGCCTACCTTCCAATGTCCCTGTTTCCTCACAGCAAAGGCATGTAAGTCTGGCAGGCTTTAGCTCAATGACCTTCCTTTCTACTATTGAAGCAGGACAGGATGGCATCCTATGAGACCCCTTTGGGGTGCTGGAGTCTTTAAGGGTGTATCCTAAAAGCTGGTTGTTCACCTGATCTCTGTTGGGCTTTTTCTGCCTCTTGGTATCTTAAAAGCCATGCTCAGAAGATCTTGCTGAGGGGTTTGAGGATCCCCATTTGCCTATATAAACCTTTTCCGTATATCTGGAGCTATTTGGAAAAAGACAAAACAGTGTTATTAGCTGGGTCAAATAAAAGAAGGTAGAAGTTTGCAGGAGAAAAGGATTTGGCATCTCCTGTTCATCAGCATTCAAAAAAAATTTTTAAATTTTTAAGTAAAAAGCATGATATGGTAGACCCGTAGGAGTTCCAGGATATGACTCCCCTCTTTTAAGTTTTTTTAAATTGACCTTAAAATATTTTCTGGGTATACTTTAATAATACCTTGACTTTAAAGATTGTAAGAAATGCCTGACCAGGCAGTGGCGCAGTGGATAGAGCGTCGGACTGGGATGCGGAAGGACCCAGGTTCGAGACTCTAGGGTTGCCTGCTTGAGCGCGGGCTCATCTGGCTTGAGCAAAAAAGAAAAGCTCACTAGCATGGACCCAAGGTCACTGGCTCGAGCAAGGGGTTACTCAGTCTGCTGAAGGCCTGCAGTCAAGGCACATATGAGAAAGCAATCAATGAACAACTACGATGTCGCAATGAAAAACTGATGATTGATGTTTCTCATCTCTCTCCGTTCCTGTCTGTGTGTCCCTATCTATTCCTCTCTCTGTCCCTGTAAAAAAAAAAAAAAAGATTGTAAGAAATACCCATAATTCAAAAGATTTGACAAAATACAATAAATGCTTTTGCTACATATGCAGGAGCATTGTCAGTTTAACCAGTTTAGGAAATCCAATAATAGAAAAATTCATACAGACAATGAGCTATAACATGCTTAGCAGCCTCTCTTGTTCTGACAGAGGTTACTATAAATCCAGAATAGGTATCCACTGTAACATGGACATAGGACTGTTTGCCAAATGAAGGTACATGAGTAACATCCATTTGCCAAGGTTGTCCTGGTAGGGGTCCTTGAGGGTTAACTCCCAATGAGGGGACAGATTGTAGTATAGGACCCCTTGGACAGGATTTCCCAATCTGCCGTGCTGCTTCCCGAGAAAATTAAAAATGGTTACACAGGGCTGCAGCGTTATGGTGATGAATAGTATGAGACTGAATTGCTCGATCTGTTATGGTTGCTCCAAATAATTTTCTTTTGGGTAGCTTGATCAACAAGAGCATTCTCTTGTGCTAAAGCTCCAGGGAGCATGGAGTGAGCTTGAGTATGTCCTATAACACATGGAGCTCTATGTTGACATAAAAGTCTTTGAAATCCCCGATCAAGCATCTGAGTACTGACTAAACCATTAGGACTGACAAGCAACACTCCCATATTTTTCAAAACATTTCTACCCCACAAATTAACTGGCCATCCAGGGAGCACATAAAGCTTAAAAAAAATCCAGAATGACCTTCTTAATCTTCCCAATGTAGAAAACTAGAACTTTTTTGAGGGGATTTACTCTGCCCTATACCTTGTAATTCTGTGGCTGCTGCATGAGTGGGCCAGGAAGGAGGCCAATGTAGGTTAGCAATAACAGATACATCAGCTCCAGTATCTAAAATCCTTTAAATTTATGCCCATGTATTGTTAGTTCCATTTCAGGGCGTTCCTGACCTATTTTTTAAAATCCAATTGGCAAAATCAGAGGAGCCAAATCACCAATTTTCTTGGGGCCCCTTTTGCAGAATGTGGCCTGAGAAATGGAATTAGCATCCTTATACTATTCTTCTAACTGCCTGAACTAGCCGTGAGACAAATTCTTTTTTTTTTTTTTAATTTATTTTAGTGGGGTGACTTGATAAAATTGTCCTCCGTCACCTTCTAACTGGTTTTCTTTGTACCCCTCCCCTCCACCAACCCACTCCCTCTCCTCCTCCCCATCCTGTAACCCCCACACTCTTGTCCATGTCTCTGAGTCTCATTTTTATGTCCCACCTATGTATGGAATCATATAGCTCTCAGTTTTTTCTGATTTACTTATTTCACTCAGTATAATGTTATCAAGGTCCATCCATGTTGTTGTAAATGATCCGATGTCATCATTTCTTATGGCTGAGTAGTATTCCATAGTATATGTGTACCAAAGCTTTTCAATCCACTCGTCCTCTGATGGACACTTGGGCTGTTTCCAGATCTTTGCTATTGTGAACAATGCTGCCATAAACATGGGGGTGCATTTCTTCTTTTCAAACAGTGCTATGGTGTTCTTGGGGTATATTCCTAACAGTGGTATAGCTGGGTCAAAAGGCAGTTCGATTTTTAATTTCTTGAGGAATCTTCATACAGTTTTCCACAGTGGATGTACCAGTCTGCATTCCCACCAGCAGTGCAAGAGGGTTCTCTTTTCTCCACATCCTCACCAGCACTTATTCTGTGTTGTTTTGTTGATGAGTGCCATTCTGACTGGTGTGAGGTGATATCTCATTGTGGTTTTAATTTGCATTTCTCTAATGATTAGTGATGTTGAGCATTTTTTCATATGCCTATTGGCCATCTGTATGTCCTCTTTGGAGAAGTGTCTATTCATTTCTTTTGCCCATTTTTTATTGGATTGTTTGTCTTCCTGGTATTGAGTTTTACAAGTTCTTTATAAATTTTGGTTATTAACTTTTTGTCAGACGTATTGTCAAATATATTCTCCCATTGTGTAGTTTGTCTTTTTATTCTGTTTTTATTGTCTTTAGCTGTGCAGAAGCTTTTTAGTTTGATATAGTCCCATTTGTTTATCCTGTCTTTTATTTCACTTGCCTGTAGAGACAAATCGGCAAATATATTGCTGTGAGAGATGTCAGAGAGCTTACTGCCTATGTTTTCTTCTAAGATGCTTATGGTTTTACAGCTTACATTTAAGTCTTTTATCCATTTTGAGTTTTTTTTTGTGAATGGTGTAAGTTGGTGATCTAGTTTTCTTTTTTTGCAGGTAGCTGTCCAATTTTCCCAACACCATTTGTTAAAGAGGCTGACTTTACTCCATTGTATTTCCTTACCTCCTTTGTCAAATATCAGTTGTCCATAGAGCTGTGGGTTTATTTCTGGGTTCTCTGTTCTGTTCCATTGATCTATATGCCTGTTCTTATGCCAGTACCAGGCTGTTTTGAGTACAATGGCCTTGTAGTATAACTTGATATCCGGAAGTGTGATACCTCCCACTTTATTCTTCCTTTTCAAGATTGCTGAGGCTAATCGCGTTCTCTTTTGGTTCCATATAAAGTTTTGGAATATGTGTTCTATATCTTTAAAGTAAGTCATTGGTATTTTAATTGGTATTGCATTGAATTTATAGATTGTTTTGGGTAATATAGACATTTTAATGATGTTTATTCTTCCTAACCATGAGCATGGTATATGCTTTTATTTGTTTGTATCTTCCCTAATTTCTTTTATCAATGTGTTATAATTTTCCAAGTACAAGTCTTTAATCTCCCTGGTTAAATTTATTCCTAGGTACTTTATTTTTTTGGTTGCAATGGTAAAGGGGATTGCTTCCTTAATTTCTCTTTCTGACAGTTCATTGTTAGTGTATAAAAATGCCTCTGATTTCTGAATATTAATTTTATATCCTGCCACCTTGCTAAATTTATTTATCAGGTCTAGTAGTTTTTTGACTGAGACTTTAGGGTTTTCTATATACAATATCATATCATCTACAAATAATGATAGTTTTACTTCTTCTTTTCCAATTTGGATGCCTTTTATTTCTTTTTCTTGTCTGATTGCTGTGGCTAGGACTTCCAGAACTATGTTGAATAAGAGTGGTAAAAGGGGGAACCCCTGCCTTGTTCCTGATCTCAAGGGGATTGCTTTTAATTTTTGCCAATTGAGAATGATGTTGGCTGTGGGTTTGTCATAGATGGCCTTTATCATGTTGAGGTATGTTTTCTGAATTCTCACTTTGCTGAGAGTTTTGATCATGAATGGGTGCTGGATTTTATCAAATGCTTTTTCTGCATCTATTGAAATTATCATGTGGTTTTTCTCCTTCCTTTTGTTTATGTGATGAATCACATTGATTGATTTGAGAATATTGTACCAGCCTTGCCTCCCAAGAATAAATCCCACTTGATCATGATGTATGATTTTTTTCATATATTGCTGGATCCAGTTTGCTAATATTTTGTTGAGAATTTTAGCATCTAAATTCATCAGGGATATTGGCCTATAGTTTTCTTTTTTTGTATTGTCTTTGCCTGGTTTTGAAATCAGAATTATGCTTGCCTCATAAAAGGAGTTTGGAAGTCTTCCTTCCTCTTGAATTTTTTGAAATAGCTTGAGAAGGAAAGGAGTTAGTTCTTCTTTGAATATTTGGTAGAATTCACTTTTGAAGCCATCAGCCCCAAGACTTTTCTTTTTTGGGAGTTTTTTGATGACTGTTTCAATCTCATTTGTTGTAATTGGTCTGTTTAGGTTTTCTGATTCTTCCAGATTAATTTTTGGAAGATTATATGTTTCAAGGAATTTGTCCATTTCATCTAGGTTGTCTAGTTTTTTAGCATACAGTTCTTCATAGTATTTTCTTACAATATTTTGTATTTCTATTGTGTCAGATGTTATTTCTCCACTCTCGTTTCTGATTTTATTTATTTGATTCCTCTCTCTTTTTTTCTTGCTGAGTCTGGTTAAAGGTTCATCGATCTTGTTTACCTTTTCAAAGAACCAGCTCCTGGTTTCATTGATCCTCTGTATTGTTTCTTTAGCCTCTATGTCATTTATTTCTGCTCTGATCTTTATTATATTCTTCCTTCTACTACCTCTGGGCTTTACTTGCTGTTCTTTTTCTAGTTCTTTTAGATGTAGGGTCAAGTTGTTTATTTGAGCTTTTTCTAGCTTCTTGAGGTATGCCTGTAATGCTATGAACTTCCCTCTCAGGACTGCTTTTGCTGTGTCCCATAAATTTTGAGTTGATGTATGCTCATTATTGTTTGTTTCTAGGAATTTTTAAATTTCTTCTTTGATCTCATTGTTTACCCATTCATTATTTAAAACATGCTATTTAGTTTTCAAGTGTTTGAGTATTTTTCAGTTTTTCTATTGTGGTTGATTTCTAGTTAATGCCATTGTGATCAGAGAAAGTGCTCGATATGATTTTAATCTTCTTAAATTTGTTGAGACTGCTTTTGTGCCCTAACATGTGGTCTATTCTAGAGAATGTACCATAAGCACTTGAAAAGAATGTATATTCTGATGCTTTAGGGTGAAAGGTTCTGAAGATATCTATTAAATCGAGTTGATCTAGTGTGCCTTTAAGTCTGCTGTTTCCTTATTAATTTTCTTTCTTGAGGATCTATCTAGTGATGTTAGTGGGGTATTGAAATCCCCTACTATTATAGTATTGCTGTTGATCTCGCCCTTTAAATCCATCAAAGTCTGCTTTATATATTTAGGTGCTCCTGTATTAGGTGCGTAGATATTTATAATGGTTATGTCTTCCTTTTGGATTGCTCCCTTTATCATTATGTAGTGACCTTTATCTCTTACTATATAGTCTTTGTTTTGAAGTCCATTTTGTCTGACATAAGTATTACTACCCTAGCTTTTTTTTCATTTTCATTTTCATAAAATTTTTTTTTCATCCTTTTATCTTCAGTCTATGTGCATCTTTTGATTTTAGATGTGTCTCTTGTAGACAGCATATGTATGGGTCCTGTTTTCTTATCCACGCAGCTACCCTATGTTTTGATCGGATCATTTAATCCATTTACATTTAAGGTTATTATTGATATGTAATTTTTTATTGCCATTTTATTCTTTAAAACTGTATTCCTCTTTTGCTATATTTTTTTTCTCCTTTACTCTGTTTACAACAGGTCCTTTAGCATTTCTTGCAGCCTTGGTTTGGTTGTAGGGAATTCCTTGAGTTTTTTTTTTTTTTGTCTGGAAAGCTTTTTATTTCTTCTTCAATTTTAAATGATAGCCTTGCTGGATAAAGTAGTCTTGGCTGTAGGCTCTTGTTCTGCATTACTTTCAATATTTCTTGCCATTTCCTTCTGGCCTCAAGTGTTTCTGTTGAGAAGTCGAATGTCATCCTTATGGGGGCTCCTTTGTAGGTGATAGTCTTTTTTTCTCTAGTAGCTTTTAATATTTTCTCTTTATCACTTTGCTTTGGTATTTTAATTATGATGTGTCTTGGTGTTGGTTTCTTTGGGTTTCTCTTTAATGGAGTTCTCTGTGCTTCTTGAAGATGTGAGATGTTTTCCTGCCTTAATTGAGGGAAGTTTTCAGCTATGATATGCTTGAACAAAGTCTCTATCCCTTGTTCTTTCTCTTCTTCTTCAGGAACCCTTATGATGCGGATGTTATTTCTCTTCATGCTGTCACAGAGCTCTCTTAGAGTTTTCTCAGACTTTTTGAGTCTTTTTTCTGCTCTGCTTTGGTGCCTTTATTTATTGTGTCCTTTAACTTGCTGATTTGATTCTCCACTTCATACATCCTGCTTTTAATTCCTTCCATTGTGTTCTTTATTTCAGATATTATATTTGTCATTTCTGACTGATTCTTTTTTATTATTTCAATGTCCTTTTTTATATTTGCTATCTCTTTATTTAGGTGTTTGTAATTACCATCTATTGTTGTTTTTATATCTTTTAGCATCCTAACAATCATTATTTTAAACTCTGCATCTGGTAATTTGGTTATATCTGATTCATTCAGGTCCTTTTCTGGGGATTTCTTAATTCATTTGTGTTGCATTTCTCTGCCTTCTCATTTTCTCTGTGTAAAGAAGGTTTTGGCCTCTGGAGTCCACTGGGTATGGCCTCTGTTCCCTAGGTATGGTCTGTCTGCAGGCCTGCCACCCCCTCTTCTGTTGCTGCCTAGGGCTTATGGGTTTGGGCTTTGCCAGTGCCTGCCCACTGGGGCTGTTACTGTAGTTTCCACCTCCCCTTCATGGGGAGTGGCTGTGATCACATGTTTGGCTGTACAAGCCTTGGTGGCCTTGGCCTTTGCCCCGCCCCTGTGGGTGGCGTTATGCTCGGCCCTGAGGGCAGTGGGGAGGAGCACCTTTGCTCAGCTGCGGGTCTCCGTCTGTTTCCAGGTTTTCACCTGGCCCTTGCAGGAGGAGCCCACTTGTGGAATGGCTGCTAGCCTTCTCTCCACAGGCCAGGTGGGAATGCGTGCCCATGCTCAGTAGTGGGACTCTGCCTGTTCTGGGTTTTGGCTCTACCCCCCTGGGAGGAGCCGGCTCCCAAGTCAGGCCACAAGCCTCAGTTCTGTGGGTGGGGCAAGGCTGTGCTCCTGCACCCTTGCCCAAGGGCTCTTCTCCACCCCTTCTGGGGTTCCTGCCCTTCTCCCGCAGGCTGGATTGCAAGCTGCAGTCAGCTGGGCTTGACTGCTTTTGCACGCCCCTTCCTCCCTAGCCAGGCAAGACTGAGCTCACACCTGAGCCCAGTGGTGGCCAGCCAGCTTCTGCCCCTGCTGACAAAACCGTGCTTCCACATCCTGCCACAATCCGCCCTCTGGGCGAGTCCTCAGCTGTGTGGGTTGCGGGTGCTGCAGTTCCGACCCTAAGAGTAACTATTGTAGACCCGAAAGCTCCCTCCTTCTAAGCGACTCTGCTCTTAGTGCTGCGGGAAAGCTTGTTTGGCTGGTGTCCTGCTTCCCTTTGCTGATATTGCTGTTTCCGGGGGAGATATTCACTTCAGATTTGAGGAGTGACTCGTCCCAGGGGTTAGGGTGGCTGTCTCTCAAAATGATTCTCTCTGTGCTTCCTAGATTACACTCTCTTCCTGTTACTCCGGTCCTCTCCTCTCTCCCTGAGTGGTTGTGAGAGAGGTGTTCTGTGCAGTCCCTTTAAGAAGAATCCTGAGTCTGAGAAATCCTGGGTCTGAGAACTCTTTCTCACAAACAGTATCCTGTCTTGTTTCCACCTAAATACTGTCCATATGCCTCTTCTAGGCTCTGGGACTGCAGGCTGGGGCTTTGTTCCTGGGGCTCAGGACCCTCCCCTCTCTGCTAAACTCACTTCCCGCCATGTGAGTCTCTCCCAGCTGCCGTTTGGTCAGGGAGCTGGGCAGCCCTTTCCACGTTTCCACTTTTCCTACCAGTCTTGGTGTGGCTTCTTTAGTATTCCTCGGTTGAAGAGTTCTCTTAGTTTAGTCCAAAGTTGGTTTTTCCAGATGATAGTTCTTAAAATTAGTTTGTAATCCACTTTGGTTTATATCCGCCTACTCCAGCGCCATCTTGTCTCTCTCTCCCCCACCAGTCTTATTCACCTTTATTCCCCATCTCCTTCTCTCTGCAGGCCTCTGTCTTGGCTCCCTGCCTCCTATGCCACCACGTGGTCTCTCTCTCCCCCAAATGGCTTCCTAGTTCCTCCTTTAAAAAGTTTCTGGTGCAAAAGCCCTCCCCTAGCACACATTAACATAACCGAGTTCCTTCCCAAGCATAAAGGCAATCAGCCGTATCATGTGAGAGCATCATCACGTGAGCAGTGGCCATTTTTAACAATAAGAGTGAGAAAACCCAGAAAATACAGATTATACAAACTCATTTGCCCAACACTGGCTTGAGCATGGGATTGCTAGCTTGTATGTGGGATCATAGACATTCATTGTTTTGAGCCCAAAGGTCACTGGGTTGCTGGCTTGAACCCAAGGTCACTGGCTTGAGCAAGGGGTCACTGGCTCAGCTGGAGCTCCCCCCCTCATCAAGGCACAGACAAGAAAGCAAGCAATGAACAACTAAGATGCCACAACTATAAGTTGATGCTTCTCATCTCTGTCTGTCTGTCCCTGTCTCTCTCTCACACTAAAAAAAAAAAAAAAGAAAAGAAAGTAAGCAGAAGACTAATGTGTTTAGAGTTACCAGTGAGTTGAGACAGATATAAGAATGAACCTTGTGTTTGACCAGTTTTTCTAGATTGTAGAGAAAGCCAGGATGCCTCAGGCCCATCTTGTCTGATTCCCAGCCTCTGTTCTGCTCTTTGACCCATTACTGGTGTTTAATTAAACAAGGAAGCCTGACCTGTGGTGACACAGTGGATAAAGCATTGACCTGGAAATGCTGAGGTCGTCAGTTTAAAGCCCTGGGTTTGCCTGGTCAAGGCACATATGGGAGTTGATGCTTCCTGCTCCTCCCCCTTCTCTCTCTCTCTCTTGCTCTCTCTCTCTCTCCCCTCTCTAAAATGAATAAATAAAAAATATTAAAAGAATAATTTGCTTCTAATGGCAAATGTGTAATTAAACAAGGAGGCCATTAGCCTGAGGTAGCTCTAAGGCTGTGGTGGCCTTCAGAAACAGACCCTAATCTGAGCCTGTCAGAGCCTCAGAGTCACAAAATCAAAACCTAAGGACAACCAATCACAAGCAGCCAGTTAACTTGAAGCCAGCTAGCTTTGTTATGCTTCTGCCTTTTCTTTATAAAAGTATCTCCTAAGCTTTTGTCTGTGGAGCATTCTTAACCACTTCTGGTTTGATGGTGACCAGTTCCAACTGATGCATGCTCAGATAAACTCTTAAAAAGTTTAAAGGCCCCATACTATTCCATTGTATATATGTACCACAGCTTTTTAATCCACTCGTCCACTGACGGACACTTTCCAGATTTTCGCTATTGTGAACAATGCTGCCATAAACACGGGGGTGCATTTCTCCTTTTGAAACAGTGCTATGGTGTTCTTGGGGTATATTCCTAAAAGTGGGATAGCTGGGTCAAAAGGCATTTTGATTTTTAATTTTTTGAGGAATCTCCATACTGTTTTCCACAGTGGTTGCACCAGTCTGCATTCCCACCAGCAGCACTTCCTCTGTGTTGTTTTGTTGATGAGCGCCATTCTGACTGGTGTGAGGTGATATCTCATTGTGGTTTTAATTTGCATTTCTCTGATGATTAGTGATGTTGAGCATTTTTTCATATGCCTATTGGCCATCTGTATGCCTTTTGCGACAACATGGATGGACCTGTGTTGGTCAAATAAGTTTTTAAATATGATATATGTTTGCTCGTTTATAGTTTGCATTGGGTGCGGGGCACAGGCTGTAAGAAGGCAGAGTGGTTATAGCCTAAAGCTTAGTTTTAAGACTAAGCTTTCCCCCACACCATTGACTGACTGCATGATGTGGGGTGGTGCACTCTCATAAGGAATCCCATTATCCCTCAGATAAGTGACTTTGTATCAGAGACTTCCCTATTTTGTATATTGGATTAAAGGTTTTGATTTCTACACTATAAAATGGGAGCAGACCGGGAGCTTGCTCTCTCGGTTCCTGAGATTAGCATTAGAGAGGAGAGCAGAGAAGGCCACGTAGAGGAGGCCAGGAGAGGCAACCAAGATGGTGGAGTGCTGAGGGAGAAGCCAGTTTGTGAAGAGTTTGTGCAGAGAGAAGAAAGAAGATGGAGAACAGAGGTGAATAAGTCTGGTGAGCTAGAAACCTTTGATTCTAGGAAACTCAGATAAGCCAGTAGCTTTGTGAGCACTGCATGAGTGGGTTTTGGAGCCCAGTGTGTATTTTTATTTGCCCGCCAGATGCAAGCTAGGATTAAAGATGATGGCCCACCAGTTCTTGGCTCCGTTGTTTCATTACCGACTGTCCAAATTAAATGTGAACCTGCATGGGACAGGTGGCTGTGATGGTGGCCATGGCTACTGGGTTTACAACCTGGGAACTATTATGTTAAATGAAATAAGCCAGGCAGAAAAAGAAAAATATCATATGACCACACTCATTTGAGGAATCCAATGAACAATGTTAACTGAGGAACGAAATTGAGACAGAGGAGAGATCAAAGGGACCAGAGGAAAAGAGGACAGAGGGAAGAGGGATGATAGGATGGGATAAACCTGAAGGGAAGGGGGGAGGGAGCTCTGGGGAGGGGGACAAGGGAGATGTTGAGGGGAATACGGGGAAGGGAGGACGCATTTGGGATGACACTAGAATCTATGTAAACACAATTAAAATCAATAAAAAATAAATAAAAGACTTAAAAATAAGTTTAATGTACCTCAGTTTATCTTTACAGGGACAGAGAGAGAGTCAGAGAGAGGGATAGACAAGGACAGACAGACGGACAGAAGCAGAGAGAGATGAGAAGCATCAATCATCAGTTTTTCGTTGCGAGACCTTAGTTGTTCATTGATTGCTTTTTCATATGTGCCTTGACTGCGGGCCTTCAGCAGACCGAGTAACCCCTTGCTCGAGTCAGCGACCTTGGGTCCAAGCTGGTGAGCTTTTGCTCAAACCAAATGAGCCTGCGCTCAAACTGGCGACCTCGGGGTCTCGAACCTGGGTCCTCTGCATCCCAGACCAATGCTCTATCCACTGCGCCACCGCCTGGTCAGGCTCAGTTTATCTTTTAACACTAGAATCATTGCTTCGGGTCAGACTGAGATAAGGCCTGTGGTATCTTGCCTCTAAATTCCTCATTATTGACAATCCCACTCTTGGGTGAAGCAACTTCCTGTTCATCTAGGCCAGTGATCTTTCACCATCTTCTTTGGAGTCTATGCTTTGTTTACCAGAAAAGAAAATGCTCACTGTAGTCCACCAGACAACAGACCTACTGGGAGGGCTTTGTTGAAGTTCTTGTCCCATCAAGGCTGTAGCACCTACTTAATTTAGTCAGAACATATTCATCCAATGAGGTTGGTCTCATTTGCTTCCCCAGCCTATAGAGTAGAACAACCCTCATCGTCATGGTAGGTGTATTGAGCACCCCAGGGATGAGTTCTCTCATGCCCAGAGACTCCTCCTAGGTGAATCTCTGATTCTTGTAACCAAAAGAGATTTCCTGGCAGGGTTTGTGATGCACCAGTGTGTCATAGAAATAAAACAAGCAAAGTGAACTAAAAACAGCAAAGGAATTGAATTGTCAGAATAACCAAAGTATCGGTGGATAGCCCGGACCCAACTGGGAGGACGTCAACTCCTTCCCCTATCCCAGTGGTTTCTGGTAGTCTCCCCAAAGGAGCCTCAAGTCTGTCAGCTGTTGGTAGCCTGCGGCATTCATTCCACTCTTCTCGCCCTGCTCTGGCCCCATCCTCCGCACCTGCTGCTGAAGGCGTTGCTTGGAGAAGTACTGCTTCCCCTGTTTAGCTGCCTGTCACAGGAATGCCAGTATCTGGGACACGGCCTTAGCATCCTCCTAAGTTTCTAATCCTCGGGGGCAGAGCAGTATAGACAGCAGTAGGGATGTAGCCCCCAACTCAGCCGTACTCTGTCTCCAGGCAAAGCCCCTAAGATGAAAAGGCAAAGTGCTTGTGACTGGAGCTCGCCCGAACAGCCCCCCTGTCGTGTGGAGCCCTCACAGTGTGCTGTGCTCATCCGGGACCTTGCACAGCCTCGTGGGGCAGGCCTCACCTATGCCTGTGACCACAGCTCCACCTGGTACGGCAAAACCTCAACTGACAGGTGTGCTGAAGGTTTTTGAATAATTCAAGTTTCTAATTAAAACAATTCCTTTAGATTTCAACTCTTGCTGAAAAATCCTTCTAAAATGTCTGAGTTTACTTTTTCTGTCTTAGTAAATCCAATGCACTGAATCTACGCTCAGACAACCTTTTTTCCTCTCTTGGATGTGGTATTTCAGTATTTGGAAAGCAATTCTTATTAACATACTTGTAATATGTATAGAAGCAAGTGTGGAAAGGAAGGGGTTTAGGGCTAAATATGAACTGAGACTAGAAAATTTCCCAATTAAAAAATACCTAGCTGTTTTTTCTTTTCTTTTTTCTTTTGCCTTCTCTTTTGTAAGTTTAGAAATATATATCTGCTAAATATTGAGTTCCAGGGATACACGATTTCAGTCTTATGATGTAGTTGGTAACCACAGTCCTGAGAAGTTTCTTAGCCAGAGTGGAGAGGATGCTTCCTCCTGAATCGACATGTGCTGTAAGTTTTAGAGGTTTGACACAGGGAGTTAGAGTTACTAGGCTGTCCCAGCAGGGAAAGAATTCATGCAGTAAAGACAACACCACATGCCATAGGTGTAAGGCTTATTCAGACTACTATGACCTTCCATCTCATCTCTGGCTACTGGGTGTGGCTGGGGGAAGGATGCCTGTTGAATTGGCAGGGCTGCTTCCGTGCCCTCTGAAGGGTGGAGTTGGCAGAACTGCAGATCTGGGGAGGTGAGTCACTGCTATTTGTTGTGGTGTTTGCTTGCAGAGGTGGTTGTCTGAAGTTTCTGTCTTGCTGGGCTGCCCATTCCTGGTCCTTTGGTTACAGACAGCAGGCTTTTCTTGGAGTTTTGTTGTCTGTGTTTGTTAGGGTTTCTGGGTTGCTGTCCTTTCTAGCACCCAGCCAGGGACATCGGAAGCAAAGAGAAAACTCAGGACACTCACTGCTATGTTGTTCAGTAAGTCCCCAAGTCCCTAGCTGGTCTGCCTTCTTTGCTCTGCCTTTCAGAAGCTTCTTATGTTTGTTTTATATATATACTACTCACAAAAATTAGGGGATATTTCAAAATGAATATGAAGTGATAAACTATTCCCTAATTTTTGTGAGCAGTATATAATGGCTAGGGTTTTAAGCTGTACTTAGTGGGAAAAGCACATCTAGTTCTTTCCAGAATCTAACTTCATTTTTACATAGGGTTTCTACACAGAATGATCTAGATGACTTGCATGTTTTGTTTTGGGCTTTTCTGCTTTCAAAAGCAATCTTGAGGGCATTTGTTCATGTTACCAGCGGGGCACTCTGAAACTAGGGACTTGGAATGCCACATTTAGCTTTCTATGATGCTCTTTGATTAAATGTATGCCATTCAGATTTATTTCTGTTATAAGAAAAGCTCTTTTGGGCTATGAATCCCAGTGTTCATGAGGCAGTTGCTGGGAGCCTTGGGCCACTGGCCCCAACATTCAAAGCAAGGTGGTCTCAAGCTTTTATCCAACTTACATGGTTACCAAAGTCCTTGGTTTCCAGAGTCTCAATAGGCTCCTTTAATATTGTAAAGCCAGTGGTCCTGGCCACCATCACAGCCGCCTGGCCCATGCAGGTTCGCATTTGATTCAGACAGACGGTAATGAAACAACGGAGCCAAGAACTGGAGGGCCATTTTCTTTATTTCTAGCCTCGCACTTGGCCAGCGAGTAAAAACAAGCACACGGGCTCCAAAACCCACTCACTCAGCACTCACAAAGCTACCAACACATCCGAGTTTTCCTAGAATCAAAGGCCCCCACCAGCCTCAGCAGAGCTTACAAAACCCCTCACCTCTGTTCCCCTTCAGCACGCTTCCATCTTGCTGCTTTCTCTCCAACTACAACGTGGCCTCCCTGCCTGCAACAGCATGGTCTCCTCTCCCAAAATGGCCTTCTAGCTCCCCCTTTTAAAACATTTTTGGCACAAAAGACCTCCTCTAGCACACATTAGCATAACCAAGCCCCTTCCCAAGCAGGAAGGTAATCAGCTGCCCCACGTAGACAGCGTCATTATTAACAATAAAAGTGAGCAAACCCTCAAAATATAGATTTCACAAACTTATTTGCCCAACAAATATACCATCCTAAAAGTTATTTTGAGAGACAAACTTCATGGCTTTCAGTTTTGAAGGTACAATGAAAGAGGAGGCATTTAGTAAAGGAACCAAAACCAAAACAAAAGAAGAAATAGATTTTCAACATTTACTCTTGCCCTTTCAAATAAAAACACATATCTTGTCAATAAGACTTTAAATAAATTCACTGAATTTTCTAATAGTCAATTTGAGGATATCAATAAAATAGGAATAAAAGGGTAAGTTTTTTCAGTGGCTGACTTAAGAATGTGAGTGTGTGTTCCTAGTGGCTGGTGAAGGTTCATCTGACAAAGTGACATTTGAGCGAGTCCTGAATGAAGGAGGGGGCAAGCAGGCGGAGAACTGGGGAAGAGCAGTCCTGTCAGGAGGCCAGGAGGTGCAAAGGCCCTGAGGTGAGAGAGAGTGGGGAGCATGGCTGCCTGGGAAGGAATGAGCATGCAGGAGGGCAGCAGGAGGGCAGAAAGGGATGGGGCAGGGCCAGTGCACCCAGGACCTTGTAGACTGTGGGAACACCTTTACATTTTGTTCTGAGGATTTATTCTCAGTGTGATTTTTTTGTTGGAAATCCTGGGAAATATTCCTATCTCCTGTCAATTTTGTCAAAATTTTCTGGAATTGCATATGATTCATAATTTCAAATTAAAGTGTAAGAGATGAATCCCCAGGCAAATCCCCAAGACAGTGAACTAAAAAGAAAAAAAAAACTCTATTGGCGATAGTGAATAAATACTTTTGTTCTCAAGGTCAGCCACAGCCTGATGACTCTCTGGACACAGGCTTAAAGCGCCCAGTGTGGAAGGTGGGTGAACTGAAGCAAGGAATGGATAATTCCAACATGGGGCTCGTCTGTCTCCCTGCTCCTGGGAAGGTGTGCATCCTTGGCGGAGCTTGGGGGAAGGGCTCTCACACGATAATTGGGCCCCTGGGGAAATTATGGGGCCTCTTGTTTCAACATCTGAGTGACAACAGCCCCTTCAAGCTGGGCACCTAGGGAGGCCCGAACATCCACAAGGCTGGCACAGTACGGACTTATCTTGTCTGATTTTGTATCCCTATTATGACTTTAGGGGTGGAGAAGCGACAATTCTTTGTGATCTCCACACGTGTTATTTTTGTCTTTCTTCCCAATTTTGATTCAGTAATAAAAACTCTGACACCTTTGGGCTTTTGGTGGGATGGAGAATTCCACTCAGCTGACTGGACTGTCCCATACAAGGCCTGGGCACTTTCTGCCTGCAGACCCCCCTCCCAGCTTGGTTTATTCCTGTAGAAACTTGCCCACCTGCGTGGACCCCAGGCTAGGACAGCCCCCCACTCCCAGCAGTTTTTTTCTGACAGTCCCTGTTGGGCAAACAGTGTGTTAAAAGTGTGTTAAGTTTGCTCATTTACACTCTCCCTGATTGGTCAGGAGCCGGGGCTGTGCCATGTTTGTATAGTTTATGTAAGGCTGTGGGTGCTTGCCCTCAGGGTGGCAGATTGCAAATTGCAGATTGCCTGCCTGCTTGGGAGGGTCCCTCCTCCCCCCTCCCCCAGCCTGTTTGGCAAAACAGTCCAGAGAGAGAGGGAAGTGGTCTTCCCTGCCTACTTGCTCATCCACCATTGCGAGACTCTAATAATAAACGGAATGGCCCACCATCTTCTGGCTCCACAGTTCCTTTATCATCTGCCTGAATCCAATGAGAACCTGCATGGCCACGGTGCCCAGCCTTACAGTTCCCATAGTCACACACCATCCCACTGGGGTACTGACAACTGGCAAAGGCAAGGGCCCCTTTCAGCTCAAGTCCAAAAACACTGGGTGTCCCCAAACTGTCTGTCATGGATGTGGCTGAGAGAAGTTTTCAAAAGCCGTCCAGGAAAAGCCAATAAGAATCCATGAGAATTCAAGCAAGCACCCAGGAAGCTACTTTTGGTTGTCACTGGAGAGGAGACATGGAGAAACAGCAGCATCCGGGTGGCAGTGCCTCCAGGTGTCCCCGAGACTGAGGAGATGAGTTTGGCCCTGGCCCCGAGGGCCAGCAAATTCCCAGCATTTGTGATTGCCCTATTTTCATTGGCTTTATTGAATGATATACAGTTAACTAGAGGGGGAAAAAGTAGGTGTGTATCAAGGGAATAAGGTAGGTAGGCAGTCCTGAACACTGAAGAGCAGTGTTCAGAAGTGTCTGATTCAATGAAATAATTAACCTTATTAACATCAGTGGGCACTGGCTAGTTGTTGAGAAAGCACAGTAAATACATAGTAATGCAGGCATAACTGGGCCCAAATGAGAAGGAAAAGCTTTATTCCTAATTAACTTTCCCTTTGGGGATTTCTGTCAACCTCTGTCTTTGCTGGAGTGAGATCATTATCTTCTCCTGAAATTGCTCTATGGGAGGGTTGGTGAGGTAAAGGGACGGGAGTGACAGGCTTGTCATGGAGGACCTAGGCCACTCAGCATGTGCCGCAGCCTCTGTCTACTGTGCTCCCCTCATCTGTGTGATGGCGACCATAGACTCATCTTCAGGGTGGCTTGGAGCGGCAGTACTAATGTAAATGCATATAGGGTGCCCTACAGTGGAGTGTGTCTTCCCCACATCTGATTATGAACTAATCTAATTTCCCTCCATTCAGTCAATGCCTGTCCTCTCACGTTTATCTTGACAGAAATGCAGCTCCTGAGTTTGGGAGTGATGTTGGTGAACCTGTGTTTGACCAGAAGGGCAGGTCCCCAGCTGTAGAGGAGATAAGGGTGGGGAACAGCTGTTGACAGCTGGCCTCCCACCAGCTCTGAGGAGGAGCCGCCAGCTCTGTGACTCAGTGCTCTTCTCACTTCCCCGACCCACCCTTCAGCCCTTCGACTTTTCAGGTGGTGCATTCTCTGTGATTTTAGACATCAGGGACAGGGGCTGGGCAGGGCTGGTGGCTGCTAAAGGCACATATCTATAAGCTGTTCTAAAACCCCAGGGCTCGACCTGTGGTGGCGCAGTGGATAAAGCGTCGACCTGGTAATGCTGAGGTTGCCGGTTCGAAACCCTGGGCTTGCCTGGTCAAGGCACATATGGGAGTTGATGCTTCCAGCTCCTCCCCCCTTCTCTCTCTCTGTCTCTCTCTCCTCTCTCTTCCTCTCTGTCTCTCTCCTCTCTAAAAATGAATAAATAAAAAAAAAAAAAAAAAAAAAAAAAAAGCCTGACCTGTGGTGGCGCAGTGGATAAAGCGTCAACCTGGAAATGCTGAGGTCGCCGGTTCCAAACCCTGGGCTTGCCTGGTCAAGGCACATATGGGAGTTGATGCTTCCAGCTCCTCCCCCTTCTCTCTCTCTCTCTCTCTCTCTCTCTCTCTCCTCTCTCTCTCTCTCTGTCTCTCCCTCTCTCTCTCCTCTCTCTAAAAAAAAAGAATAAATAAATTAAAAAAAATTTCGCCTGACCTGTGGTGGCGCAGTGGATAAAGCGTCAACCTGGAAATGCTGAGGTTGCCGGTTCGAAACCCTGGGCTTGCCTGGTCAAGGCACATATGGGAGTTGATGCTTCCAGCTCCTCCCCCTTCTCTCTCTCTCTCTCTCTCTCTCCTCTCTCTCTCTCTCTGTCTCTCCCTCTCCTCTCTAAAATGAATAAATAAATAAAAAAAATAAATAAAACCTCAGGGCTCAGAGTGTGGACCATGGACCAGCAGCAGTAGCTGCTGCTGATGTTTATGAGAAATGCAGACTCCCAGACCTGTGGAGTCAGAATCTGCATTTTAACAAGATCCCTGGATTTCTCTCTACACATTAAAGTCTGAGCAGCACAGCACCTAACACCCTCCCCGACCTGAAATGGAAAAAAATACGTTCTGTTGATCTGTTCCCAGGTGGTGGGGTAGTGGATGGGATGCGTAGTCTAGATTCAAGAGAGTTAGTTTGATAAGCCACTTTTGTATCAGGATTAAAGCCCTAATCCTGCCCTAGCCCCCACCTTGCTGAAAGTCAACAGAACATAGTCCCTACGTTACTGTTTAATAGGATGGCCTGGTTAATTGCAGGGCTTCTGTTTTGTGAAGTGAGGTCCTAAAGTTGGATTCTTTTTTTTTTTTTTTTTTTTTTTTTTGCATTTTTCTGAAGCTAGAAACAGGGAGAGACAGTCAGACAGACTCCCGCATGCGCCCGACCGGGATCCACCCGGCACGCCCACCATGGGGCGATGCTCTGCCCACCAGGGAGCGATGCTCTGCCCATCCTGGGCGTCGCCATGTCGCGACCAGAGCCACTCTAGCGCCTGAGGCAGAGGCCACAGAGCCATGCCCAGCGCCCGGGCCATCTTTGCTCCAATGGAGCCTTGGCTGCGGGAGGGGAAGAGAGAGACAGAGAGGAAGGCGTGGCGGAGGGGTGGAGAAGCAAATGGGCGCTTCTCCTGTGTGCCCTGGCCGGGAATCGAATCCGGGTCCTCCGCACGCTAGGCCAACGCTCTACCACTGAGCCAACCGGCCAGGGCAAGTTGGATTCTAATACCGTAAGAATTCTTTCTTGTCCTTCCCCCTCATAAGATTCAACTAACCTCTCTTTAATAAAAATATAATGTCTTTAAGGGAGCCATTTGTAGGGTCTCCAATTTACTCCCTGCCAAAGTGTCATCAGGTGAACTCTAGGAAGGGGCCATGAATCCCAGGCAGTCCTGCTGCCTAGACCTCAGGGAACCCAGCAACCCACTGGACCCTCTTTAAATGTGGGTGTCCCATCCCAGAAATTGAGTATAGAGATGGACTTTTGCTACTATCCCAGGTCATTCTGCATTGCTCCGGAGCCCCTCTCTCTGTTTCTTGATCTATCTATCCCCCCTCTTTGGAAAGGACAGCGAAGTACGTCCAGGTTCTGAGGCTATGTGCCCAGCATGTCTCTGGGTCCTTTCTAGGGCTTGGTACAGTCTGGACTGGCAGACGTTCACTCACCCAGGCACCATCCCCACCTGCAGACACTCTGCAGGGAGCAGGGATCTTTGGGTATGTTATGTGGGATTTTTACCACTTTTTTCTTCTTCAGTATTAGCACACACTGCAAAAGAATAGGAAAAGCTATGACTAGAATATGGTATGGTGAACTAGTCTGGACTAGTTTTGGATCTCCAATGGAGTTATTTTAAAAATCACCTCTTAAATGGCTGGGGAGACAGCGTGGAGGTCATGTGTTTTGGGATAAGGAGCTTCCATGATCTTGAGCAGTTTGAAGCCTGTAGCTTATGCTCAATCAATATTGATTCCTCTTCCTTGTTCATATTTTATCTTGCCCACTAGAATTTAAGCTC
Organism: Saccopteryx bilineata; assembly: GCF_036850765.1. NCBI lineage: Eukaryota > Metazoa > Chordata > Mammalia > Chiroptera > Emballonuridae > Saccopteryx > Saccopteryx bilineata. Next base: position 104,971,464 of record NC_089495.1, read on the forward strand.
TGAGAGGGTATGATGGGTTTATTCATCACTGTATCCTATTCAATGTAGAGTAGGTGTACAATAAATGTCAGTAAGTATACAGTAAATGTCATGAAATAAACTGAGTATAGATACCCCATTATCTTCCCTCCTAAATCCACTAGTAAATGCTGTTTCTTCTTTCAAAATTTAATTTTTATTCAAATATAAAAGCACTTTACCCTTTGGCTCAGTTTCTTACCTGACCCTTGAACCTTGACACAAAGCCCCAGAAATAATGACCTGACCACTGGCCTAAAGTGGTCAAAAGAGGACTCTTTGATGATAATTCTATACCTCTTACCTTCCCATGGGTGAATTTGTAACTTTTGAAAGTCCTTTAAAATCACCATCAAATTATAAAATTAAAATGATACCTTCTGAATCCAGCCCTAAGGTAGATGGTGTCATTGAGGCTTCTTGCTCTGTCTTTACTTTCAATTTTGGATTCTGTTAAAAGATAGAAGAAGCTAGCCATTAATAATTTTAACCTCACACCTATCAGTGGGTTCATATTGGACATTTAGGGTCTGAGGTTCTTTCTTGGCACCCAAGGCTAATGGACAGAGAGAAAAATGGGCTGAGGGGACTGCTGGTGTCCTGGATGGTCCTTCTGCCCTGCTTTTTTCTAGGACTGCAGTGAACCAGTGGTCAGGAAATGTAGCCCCTTGGTGGCCTCTCCTCTGGTCACCATGAGGCCAGTTAGGGTCCCCAGGATAGATAGCATGACTAAGGTGGGAGAGCACCTTGGAGATATTTTTTCTTCTGTAGGAGGAATAGCTTTGGAACCACAGAGTCAAGCAGCTCCAAGACCATGTAGACCAGGGGTAGTCAACCTTTTTATACCTACTGCCCACTTTTGTATCTCTGTTAGTAGTCAAATTTTCTAACCGCCCACCGGTTCCACAGTAATGGTGATTTATAAAGTAAGGAAGTAACTTTACTTTATAAAATTTATAAATCAGAGTTATAGCAAGTTAAAGCATATAATAATAATTACTTACCAAGACCTTTATGTTGGATTTTCACTAGGTTTGGCAGAATAAATCTTTATAAAACAACTTACTATAGTTAAATCTATCTTTTTATTTATACTTTGGTTGCTCTGCCCACCATGAAAGCTAGAATGCCCACTAGTGGGTGGTAGGGACCAAGTTGACTACCACTGATGTAGATCAATAATGAGCTGTCACTGTGGGAAGAGGGCATTTCCGTTGTTTTTGCAGCCCAAGAAGTGCATAATCAGGTCTGGCTGGGAAACATGGGGCTGGCTAGTATAGATCCACTAAGACATGCAACGGAAGGCTACTGTAATTATTTTGGAGAACTTTTGTAAATTTTTGATGATGCTTACTTTATGTCTTCTAAAATTTTGTTATTCTCATTCCTTTTTTGCTTCCCCCACCCACACCTTTCCTCTTCCTATTCCTAACTGTATGTGTGCACACACACATGTGCACACACCCTCAGTTCCATTCCTGATAGCAGAGAAGAGCAGACTCATGAAGAAAGAGCAAAGGAAACTGCTTCATCTGCTCACGTGAGTGTCAGGGTTGGACCAGGTTTGCAGTGCCTCAGTGCCTCCGTACTCACTCAAGGTCATTGCCTATTAGCTCTTCTGCTGAGATCAGCCCTCTATGGATAAGGAACTCTCTAGCTTTTAAGAAAACTCAGTCCACTATGACATGGCTCTCATTGTTAGGAATAATTTCTCTTAACATTTTCTCCTAAAGTTAGTCCTACTCTGGCCCTCCGATGCAGGTGGAGAGGTCAGGTCTCAGTTTTGTACAGCAGATCTTCAGGAATTTGAGGCAGTTATGCTATTTCAGAGACACATGCCTTCCAGACTCGACACCTCCTCTGCTTCAATGGTTCTTTGAATGGCATAGTCTCCTCATCTGCCCAGCATCACCCTCTCCTCCATATCCCACTAGTCTGCTTCTAACCCTCACAGGGTGAGGACTAGAACAGCTGTCCCTGGGCTGACCCTCCATGCAGGTTAGAGGGAATGACTCCTTCCTTATAGAATTGTTTAACTATATTTGGTTGTATTTTACTTTTCTGGCAGTCAGATCACTCATGCCTTTGACTTATTGAGCTTATGGCTGAGTAAAGCATCTACAATAAACAGGGCTTCCCTACCTTGTACTTCTCCATCCTGTTGTTTTTGTGGGCCTAAGAATGGTATCTATATAAATTTCCATTATATATCATCTAACTCAGGGTCCCCAAACTTTTTATATAGAGGGCCAGTTCTCTGTCCCTCAGACCGTTGGAGGGCCGGAGTATTAAAAAAAACTATGAACAAATCCCTATGCACACTGCACATATCTTATTTTTAAGTAAAAAACAAAACAGGAACAAATACAATATTTAAAATAAAGAACAAGTAAATTTAAATCAACAAACTGACCAGTATTTCAATGGGAACTATGCTCCTCTCACTGACCACCAATGAAACAGGTGCCTCTTCCAGAAGTGCGGTGGGGGCTGGATAAATGGCCTCAGGGGGCCGCATGTGGCCCGCGGGCCGTAGTTTGGGGACCCCTGATCTAACTCATTCTGGCCCCATGTTTCTGCCTGTCAAGATCTTTTAGAATCTGATTACATTATTCCCATCACCCCACAGCTTCAGGCCATGTACAAACACAAATCTTCCTCCTACATCTGTATCCAAGTCTATGATAAAATGTGCTGGACAGAGCCCTGTGGCTCTCCACTGGAAACTGGGTTGACTCTGATCCTCACACAGCATCTCCGAGTGGTTATTCAACAGTTACTGCTCCATCATCTTACATTAACATCCACCTGACACTTCTTTATCTTGTCCACAGGAACATCGGGAAGGCTTTGAAAATAATCGCATTGTGGAATTTGGGTCTACTGGATTACCACCATTTCCTGACCCAATAACTATCAAAAAGTGACTTAAAAGCCAGTATGGTTTGCTTTATTCTTATTGAGCCTATGCTGATTGCTTTCAGTATTTGCCTTAGATTGGTTGTGGACTCATTTCCCCACTTATTCACAATTCCTTAAAAATCATAAATCTGATCAAGCTATTCTCTCTCTCTCTCTCTCTCTCTATATATATATATATATATGGGATGTATTTTATCTGGGGCAGGACACATCAGTGTTCTTCTCATTTTTTCATCAATCTTTGGTTTCTGTTATTTCTTGCCTAATTTTGTTGCACACTTTTCATATGGAGATCTTTTTCCTTCACAGTGAAGTCAAAATTAAATAGCAATGGAAGGACATGACTTTATCCGAATCATTGCTCCACGTTGCACTATACAGTGGCCATCTGCCTTGAGCTTCTTTTCTCCGCAATCATATTTTAAAAGGGTTCCTTTTTTAGTTGCTGCCTGCAGTATTATTGTTGTTATAGTTATTATTACTACCACTGCTCCGTTTTGGTAAGGATAAGTTTATCCTGGGCAGTCAGCTCTCCTGGAACTCTTAAAGTTTGAGCTGTTTTCCTATGTTTATCAATGGTAACATTCTCATCTTTTTAATCTTGGCATGCGATTTTTCGAAATCTGAGTCTACTGACGAGGACTCTGGGCAAACACTAGTTTGCACTTTTGGAAGCTTTCCAACCCTCATCTCCATCTGGCCAGGTGGCTTGAAGTTAATTACTCCACTGATAGCACTCCTCTCTTTCTATCCTCACCTACATTTTTCTAGACACAGCTCCCTTCCTGACAAGACTGTTTTTTGGGAGCAGGATATGCCCTTCCTACCATATGTGCTCTGAATCAGTGAGGATTCAACAATTTCACAAGGAATTAACAAATATTTCTAGGTGCTCACCAAGAGCCAGGCACTTAGTCTAGAGGATTTCTGCAAGCTTGGGGTATAGTGCTCTGTGTTGGAACTTTGGTGTGCTTTGTTTATGAGCCTGCTGTGTGCCTGGATTGGTGGGCGCCTGAGGCCATAAATAGCTTTTCTTGTCCTCCTTCAGAACGCTTTCTCACATGAGTCACAAGGCATTTCTCTGGTCCTTTAGCCTTTTTCCATGTCAGACCTGACACTCTCTGTAGTAGGGTTTCAAGGACCCGAACCTCCATGTTTGGTTCAAAGTCTAATTTGTCGCGGAGGGCTTTGCCATGTAACATACTGTTTTTGATTCACTGGGGTTGAACAATCCCATAGTAAAAAATGTTTTCAAAATAGGAACCTCTTGTGCCCATTATATTCATCCTACACTTGAGGTCTTGCTTCTCCAGTGTTCTAGCGCCTGAGAATCCTCTGGGGATCTTGTAGAGTGCAAGCAGGGACCTTGGGAAAGAAGGTGGGGAGCACGCATCGTTACAGGCACCAGCAGTGGGGACGCACAGTCTTGGACCTCGTGGATTGTCCCTGCTTGCTTCTGCTGGTCCTCGGCCTTGCATTTCTATCTCTTTGGATTGCTTTTGTCTTGATTGTCTGTGTTCCTCCAACAAGTGGATGGGTGGCTTCCACCATGAGTTGCAAGTAGATTCTTTTTTGAATCTGCCACTAGGGAACCGTTAGTGTCTGTACTCCACTCGCAGAGAGATTGACTTTCCATCTTTTTAAACATTTTTTTATTAATTTTAATTTATTGTGTTAACATGAATTCAAGTGTCCCATTCAATATAACTCCCTCACCCACACCTCCTTGTCCTCCATTACTCCCCCTTTGCCCCCCTCCCCCTAACTCCCTCCCCCCTTCCCTCTGGGATTTGTTGCCCAGTTATCTGTATCTCTGTGTTAGGTATATATAATTTCACTAATCCCTTCACCTTCTCTGATCCCATCCCCTCATCCCCCTTCCCTCTGACAGCTGTCCCTCTGCTCCCTGTGACCCTGCCTCTGCCTCTATTCTGTTTCGGCTTTCCATCTTGGCATGGGCCACATCTCCACTGCACATAGATTGTTTGTCCTGTGTCACTTTACTTACCTCTTTTTTATAAGGTTTTGAGCTCTCCTACCTTCCTGGAGCTCGTATTTCCTGGTTTCTACCTGCACATTTTTGTCACTTTCTCTTATATCTAGCCATCCTCTCAGAGAAACCCCTTTGTTATGTATTTGCTCCATTCCATTGGCCTGATATAATCATGTACTTATGACTGGCAGCTTTTCCTGATTATTTCCAAAGCTTTTCAGAAAGTTAGGTTGTAAAATATAGGCAGAAGAGAAAAGAAAAACGTCCATGAATTTTAGGGAATTGCTTTTCCTTGTGTTTCAATTTTTGCTCTAATGACCATCCCCTCACATAACTGCAGGAACCTGGAGTGAGTCATTGATCCTGAGTTTAGAGCAGGGGTCGGGAACCTATGGCTCGCGAGCAGATGTGGCTCTTTTAATGGCTGCATCTGGCTCGCAGACAAATCTTTAACAACAACAAAAATAATAACGTTAAAAATATAAAACATTCTCATGTATTACAATCCATTCATTTCCTACCACTCATGTTCATGGTTGCGGGTGGCTGGAGCCAATCACAGCTGTCCTCCAGGACAACACCAAATTTTTATTGGATAATGTGTAACGTACACGGGTCATTGTATGGCTCTCATGGAATTACATTTTAAAATATGTGGCATTCATGGCTCTCTCAGCCAAAAAGGTTCCCAACCCCTGGTTTAGAGGCTCTAGAGTCCACACCTTTGGTCCAGGCCACCAACGTCACTGTATTTGATCAGTAAGCATTTATGGTGGGTGACTAGACTTTCACTAAACACAAAGCATACGTTGGCATTAAAGAAACTCAGTACTGGAACTACAACTGCAAAACATGCCCCTAGAGACCAAACATGCATAAAACTTGAGTTAGATACAGACATGACTAGCTCTGTAAATTAAGCTTAGCAACCCAAAATGATCAGGAATGAACAAGTGAAATAAAGCAATAATTTCCATAGGGCTTCTTTCTGAGGTGGGTCTGCAAAGGTATAATAGTCCCTGGTGCCCCCTTCCATAACCCCAGCCGTATCCTAACTTCTTTTCTCTCCCACATCCTTTCAAGCTCAGCATTGTGACTATACAGGTAATTACCCAGTAAATTAGTTTCAGAATCCTGCTTATGAATATTTAGAAAAATGCTCAGATTTTTTCCAGCTGTCATGCTTACTGACTTTGAGATGGCTCCAGTTCTTGGGATGCCTTTAGAGCACACACACTGACAACCTAACACTAACTGATGTGGCCTATAAAACACTCCTGTGCCATCGAACTCCTGGCTGGGGTGGGCTGCCCTTTGTCCCTCCATTCTCCCTCATAGGGTTTCTGACTCCTATTGTCAGAAACCACATCTGAGCTACAGCATTTAGCAAAGCACAGACGGGGGCAGGGAGGTGAGGTGATGGGGAAATCTAATTTACTGCTGCCATGACTACAGATGTAAAACCAATCTGTGAATTGTGATGGATCAACCTCACCAAGGCTGGATTTAAATTATTAATAATGGTGAGAAATGCTGTTCAGTGTTCCATCCCCAGGATGCTAGAGTGAGAGGCCTTTGGGCTTAATTGGGTAAAGGAGTAAGCTGCCCACTGCAACCTTGACAGACTTTCTCTTGAATGTCTCCCAGGTGTGGCCACAAAAGTTCACATTAGGAGGGTTTTGGCTGGTCGTGAATCAGGACTGATTTTGACTGCATGCTGGGACAGAGAGTCTGGTCTGGGCCTGAGTTGCATTCACCACTGTCCACGTGATTATCTGACATGGCCTGTCATGTCGGGGCACTGGTCTGTAACTGGGGAAGCAAATGGCCTGTGTCTGCGAGGGAAATAGGGCTTGCGTTGATGTAGAACAAGAACAGGAAGACTAATGAAGAGACAGGGAAAGACTGAAGACAGGAATTGTCCCAGACTTTGCTGATTGATACTCTTTCTCCTGGGGAGTCTGGGATGGATGAAGGTTGTAGAGGAGGAGTTTAACTTCTGACCCCAATCCAACTTCAAGGGCACAGGAAGCAATATGTATCATCAGTGTGAACAATCACTGAGCCCCGATGTTGTGCACACGGAAGGCGCTCCCCTCCCCGGGCTCCCGAACCCGACCACTTACCCACGGTCTTGTAGATGCATCCCGTCTGCATGCCTGGTCCTGCCAGGACAGCGCCTCTTGAACATCCTTCATGGAGGATGTGGAATGTTTTGTGACATACTGAGAAGACCGTTTCAAAGACAGAATGAGGGACAGTGTGGAAGGTGGTCACCAGAGAGATGCCAGCAGCTGAGCTTCTGTCAGGAGGGAGCACAGGGTTCAGTCAACTTGGGAACTGGGGCCAGGCTAGGAGCCCAGTGCTACGCCCTGCTGGGAAGTTGGGGTGGTGGAGGCTCTTCAGCCTCTGCAGGCTCTGCCCATTCTGGGTGGGGGATGTCACAGGGTAGAAGGGACCAGATTGTGGCTCATGGAAAACAGGCTATGTGCCATTTGGGGCAGCAGAGCCCCATGTTGCCAGCTGCTTCAATTAGAGTGAAAGAATCTGTGGGTGCCTTCAAAGGCCAGTGGGCCAGGCTTCTGTAACTGACAGTCCAATGCTCCAGAACATTCTCTGTCCTTTCTGGCTCATTACTCTGATCATTCCAGTTGTCCTTCTTGCCTCACAGCTGCCTCAGGCACAGTGGGAAAAAATATCAAAGTAGGTGTCACAGTAGCTTAAAATCAAGTACAAAGGTCTGTCTCCTCTAGTCTGGCCACCACAAACACCACCGTCATTGAGAAAGGTTTCTGCAGGCCCCGAGGGCGAGGTGTAGGGAATGCGGTGCAGGCCCTGGGATCTGGTAGCTCGGGATGGAAAGGGACTGACCCATCGTACCGACCCACTCTGTGTCCTCCCTCAGGAATCTCTGACTTTTAACTGGGGGCAAGAAGCTGTCATTCAAAGGAATGAGAGGGGTCTTTGGGGTGCGTTGGCCCTGAAGTCATCTCATGTAAACCGGCCCAAGAGTTGTAAGGGAAAATGTCCAGCATATAAATGGGCATTAACTATGGTTAATAGAAAGACATAGACTTTGATCTGAGGTTAAATCTTGGCTCTTGGTGGATGTCCTGGGGTTGATTCCTGGTCAGGGCACACAGAAGAAGTGACCATCTGCTTCTTCAACCCTCATCACCCACCGACCTGGGCCAAACACCAGCGCCCTGCCCCATTCTTGACGCAGAGAGGACAAGCTCCCTAGATGCCGGGAGCTTTGACGGCTCCAGGCCTGCTTCTGCAGCTGCTTCAGCATAAGGGAGGTGCCTGGCACATGCTGGGGGACCTCCAGAGCATGCTTGTGAAGCGGGAGAGGGACCCTTCCTGTATATAAGGGATCCATTAAGTGCTTGACTTCAATCCACTCCCCTTTCTCACTCCCTACCTTAACAAATATGAGTGTAACACTTCTACCTAGAGGGGGTTTGTGCAGGGTTCATTCTTTCAGCAACCTTGTATCAGGGAAACCCAGGGTCTGTCTGAGCACGCCAAGGTCCAGACCTGGACTCTGAGGACCCCAGCCAAATAGCACATGGACAGACCCAAGTAGGCCCTAGGACTTCTCTGGTTTCCGTGTTTTCCTCAGGGCCCTGGGAACAGAAAACCCACTCAGCTAAAAGATAGGATGGGTGGTTGTGTTTGGAATAAAGCTGACCAGGAATCATAATTCTCATTCTGGGCGTGCCTGTGGGGAGCAGAATGGAGAACAGTGGCCCTCAGTGCTTACTCAGCATGTCCTGTGTGTTAACCGCTCTCCTAAGTGGGCTCTGTGAGTTAATACTTCTTTCATTCTCACCACAGCCCCGAGGTGAAACTACTGTTGCCATGTTACAGATAAGAACACCAAGGCCCAGGGATATTACGTGGTTGCCCCGTGGCACACAGCTGGCTGGTTGCAGGGCTGAGAGCCAAACCCAGGCAGTCTGGCTCTGGAATTCCTGTTCTCAGTCACAACCTTTCCAGTGGTCACTGCACTGTCAGGCTCCTTCACTGCCACATGGCTTAGCACCCTGGGCGTGTCAGTAACTGAGGTGATGGGGACCTTTGAAAAGCCATCCCTCTTACATATGGTCTTAATGGAAGCGATCCTGTCAGATCCAATTTCTGTGCCTCTGGAAGGGTGACGTATGGAATGGAGGGGCCAGGGGGGAGCGGGAGTGGGGGGCCCTGCCGTGCTATGCCTGTGTGGAGCCCTGTGCCCTCAGGTTGTAACCTGTTGCTTCCCAATGCAGCAGAGCTGAGATTGTATTCCTGCTTCTCGTCACAACCAAACTGGCCTCGTGCCTTCTTGTCTAAGCTTGAATCATCTCTACGCTTGAATCTCCACCTGATTGTATTTGGTGTCAACCCACTTCCCAGGTGGAGATAAATGGTCATCCTTTGGGAAGGGCTTGTAGGGGCCGAAGCTCAAGGACAAGGACTGTGAATCAGAAGTCTTGTCTTCCCCCCACACTGGTTTCTACAGAGCTGAGTCCATTTAATGCGCTTTACCATTTATTCCATAGGTGTGTTATTGACTGTCTAGCGTGTGCCAGGCTCTGTGGGAGTTTAACGGACACTCACTGAATGATCATTTAGACCTTGGAAATATGCCTGAGTGAGAAAGATTGCAACTTCCTTTTGGGCATCCATTCATTTGCTCACCATGAGCACTGCCTGTGGGCCCTTTTTTTTCTCTCCCCAGCTCAGACTCAGTTGTCCTGCCCTTTCTTTTCTTTTTTTTTTCTTCCATTTTTCCGAAGCTGGAAACGGGGAGGCAGTCTGACAGACTCCTGCATGCGCCCGACCGGGATCCACCCGGCATGCCCACCAGGGGGCGATGCTTTGCCCATCTGGGGTGTCGCTCTGTTGTGTCCAGAGCCATTCTAGTGCCTGAGGCAGAGGCCACAGAGCCATCCCCAGCGCCCGGGCCATCTTTGCTCCAATGGAGCCTCGGCTGTGGGAGGGGAAGAGAGAGACAGAGAGGAAGGAGGGGGGAGGGGTGGAGAAGCTAATGGGTGCCTCTCCTGTGTGCCCTGGCCAGGAATCGAACCCGGGACTCCTGCACGCCAGGCCGACGCTCTACCGCTGAGCCAACCGGCCAGGAGTTGCCCTGCCCTTTCATCTCTGTAGTTTGGGTGCCAGGACTCTGGTCTATGAGGGGCTGAGTGGTGTAGCATCCACCAGGTATGAGAACAAATGTCGGAGACTTTCAGGAGTTTAGATGTTACTTTATTGGCCAGTTTAACCTGCGCAGGGGCGAACTCCCAAGATGTCCGGTGACACCGTGCTCACGAGGAGCTGCAAACGGAAGCAGCGCCTGGTGCTTACAGCCAGGTCCTTATATATCCTAAGTGAGCAAGCATTATACAGAAGCAGATGTGGCAGTTTAGCTATTGGCTAGGGAGGTCACACGCAGCATAGCAACAGGGGCCGGCATAGCAACAGGGGCCGGTTTTAGCTTAGTGGCGAATTTCAAACATAAACTTCTGATAAGGGTCTCTGACCTTCTTTGTTCTCAGCCTCATGGGCCATATCAGTACTCTCTGTTCCTTTAATACAGGGGTCCCCAAACTTTTTACACAGGGGGCCAGTTCACTGTCCCTCAGACCGTTGGAGGGGCGGGCTATAAAAAAAACTATGAACAAATCCCTATGCACACTGCACATATCTTATTTTAAAATAAAAAAACAAAATGGGAACAAATACAATATTTAAAATAAAGAACAAGTAAATTTAAATCAACAAACTGACCAGTATTTCAATGGGAACTATGCTCCTCTCACTGACCACTAATGAAAGAGGTGCCCCTTCCAGAAGTGCAGCGGGGGCCGGATAAATGGCCTCAGGGGGCCGCATGCAGCCCGCGGGTCGTAGTTTGGGGACCCCTGCTTTAATAGTTACACTCTTTGGCAGCCCCAGTATATCAGTACTCCCTGAATCTAACAAGTGGCAGAGCGGAGCAGTACTGGGAGGTCCTCTGTGCGTGATTTCCAGGAGACCTCAGGCCGACTGAAGCCCTTCTTCCTCAGGGTACCTCTCCCGGCCACCCCTTCTCCACCCCCACTCCCATCTTTGGAAAGTTTAAGGCTTCTGAAGCATCGTCTCTAAGCTTGAATCTCCACCTGATTTACCCCAAAAGTAAAACTATTACCTTGCATTAAGATTAAGCAATTTTTGCAATGAATAAGTCGCCTTCAATTCTTTTGATAAAAAGAAGAGAAAGACAATATTGAGGAAAAAAAAGAAATCATCTTTCTTTTTATTTAAAAATGTATGTGATGCTGGAGTTGGGGTGGAGAGGCCCTGGGTTATAATTTTTTATTTTATTTTTCCTTAATGTTGTCTTCCTTTAGAAGTTATACAATGGCAGAATTCAAGAAGATAATTCTCATGAAATCATGATTTTGGAAATTTAAGTTTGCTGTGTTAATCTTTTGGGTTATCACAAGGATCCTTCTGTCCCAGGATGAAGGATACCCATACAGGAAAGGTGACGGGTTCAGAGAATATTGATTTTGTAAAAATTATTTTTAATTTTGAAGAACCTGTTTGTGTCATTTAATCACCTGACTCTTTTCCTTGAATGATATGACATCAAGAATTTCACGTACAATTGGAATAAAATATGCCATCAATTCTAGTAACAGAGAATGACACAGTGAAAATAGTAAAGAAATGAGAATCAGAAAATTTGAACCTGAAACTTTCATGTTCAATTTACTTGTTCATAGCTTACTAATGTGGCAGAACAGGGTTGAGAAATATTACTTGGCTATTAAAATGATGTCTCCAAAAATTAAGAACAGAGGCAAATATTGAAGTTACAATACCAAGTTACAAAAGTAAAATACAAACCTGTATATATAGTATGTTTAAAACAAGAAACAAAAGGATCATTACCATTCAATATGCAAAAACTAAGGATTGGAGGGATGGAATGAGAATCACTAAAATGTGAATCTGTTTTATTTATATTTTGATGTTGATAGGCTGGGTGATGTTTTTCTACTTTTCAAATTTTCCATTAAAAATGAACAAAAGTAGATTTTATTTCTCTTCATGTCACTTTTCTAAAATTAAAGTAAGCAGACAATTTATGAAAAAGCAGAAACAAAGGACAAAAGGAGGACGGAAAGGAAAAAAGAAAGGAAAGTGAACAGGCGAGGTAGAGGCTCAGGAGCCTGTCCTGGCTCTTTTAATTATTTCCCATGACCTTGGAGGAGTCACAGACCTTCTCTTCAATTCCAGGCTCCTTGTTTGTGAATAGGAGTAAACAATGGCTGGGAGGATTAAAGGAGACAGAAATTGTGAAATATACTCTCTACACCGTCTGCCATTGGACTGTGCTCCTGACCTGCACTGGGACAAGAAACACAGAAAATGGCGCTGTTTGTGTGGGAGCAGAGTGGAGGCTGGGGTGGCTGGTTCTGGGGTTCAGCATCTTCCTCCACCAGTTGCTGATTCCAGGCCCACTGGTTGGGAAGCTCTGCCACAATCTGTGAACTTCCTTGCTTGACAAGGTGGCTGGCTCTCCATCCCTTGTCAGTATATATTGTACCTTTCTTTTTAAATACACAGAATGTCTAGGTTTGCTGTTGGAAATGGTTGCCGGGAGACCAATTCCCACTTGGAAACAGTAACTGAATTGTAGCATCTAGGGCAAACAGCATTTGGAGCTGTTGAAGAGGAGTGATCAAAGAAAAATCAAATCAAATCCAGCCGATTCTGTGTATCACCATACTATTAAGCAAAAAACATGATGGGCAGAATTAATATTCTGTGGCATCTATATGGCATTATTTGCCACAGAACAGACTTTAATTCACTGTTAAGAAGGTCTTGGGTAACACAAAAGGGGCCTTGTTACAGCATGATTTCATGTTCTTTGATAGCATGATAGTCACGTAGGTCATGCTTCTTTCTTCCAGCACCTCCTGCACCTCATGAGATCAGAAGAGTAGTTTCCCCCCTTACGATTGATTATACAGTATGGGAGAGCTTTGACAGCATTTTCAGATATGTTCTTTCATTTAATTAGCAGTGACCTTTTTTCACACGTGGAAAAACTGATGCTTGGAGAACATACATGACATACATGCCAAGGTCAAAGGCCCTACCATGTGCTAGAGCTTCTGGCTCTGATGCCACAGCTGTTTACACATGTTTTACAAAAACGATTTGATACATTCTGGGGAGATCAGTCATACATACACAGTTATCAATTATTCAGTGGCAATTGATGCTGCATTCATTTTCAAGTTGCTCACCTAATTCTACTGGGTTTCCCCACAAATCATGGGGAAAAGCATTCCTTTGAAGAAGAGAGGGGGCGGGAGTAGTTTGCCGGACCCTACCAGATTTGTCTAGTGCAGTGGGAGTCTGAAATTGACCTGCCTGCACAATTCTTCCCACACCCTAGTTCATTGCATCTGCCCTGGTCTTTTTGTTATGTCCATTCTACAAAGTGGACACATGTGGCCAGGGAAGGAGGGTAAACTACCCTTCATAAGTTCATGGTAGGGGAAAATAAAATACAATATGATAATAATTAATAATGGGTTACACTCAAGGAGGCCTCAGACATTATGTGCCTGGTATAGCTTGTAATGCTTTCTGTAATTTAACTCCTTTAAGTCTCACAAACATCCTATAATAAAATGTAGGTCTATTGTTTTTCCTAATTATAGTTAAAAAAATTCCAAAACACAGAAAGGTTAAGTGACTTGCCCAACCTTGTGCAACTAATAAGTGGAAGAGAGTAGGCATTCAAACCTAGGCAGTGAAGCTCCTGAGAGAGGCGGAAAACAGCTTTCTGTGACTATATCTGCCACCAAATAGACAAATAAATGGCACTATGCTCCTCCCCACCCCTGATTCTGTGGCAGATATCTCTAGTTGATCATAGCATTCTTTCTGCTGAACCCAAATGGGGCCTCAGAATCCTTCTTAACCTAGTGCTCCACCACTAACCTCTAGTAACTAATCCATCAGCATGAGAGATGAAAGCCCATTTGTCATCTCTAGGGCTGATTTTATAGGCTCCAATTAATTTACAAAGTTGTTTTAAAAAATAAACGTGTGTGTGGCCCTGGCCGGTTGGCTCAGTGGTAGAGCGTCGGCCTGGCGTGTGGAAGTCCCGGGTTCGATTCCCGGCCAGGGCACACAGGAGAGGCGCCCATCTGCTTCTCCACCCCTCCCCCTCTCCTTCCTCTCTGTCTCTCTCTTCCCCTCCTGCAGCCGAGGCTCCATTGGAGCAAAGATGGCGCGGGCGCTGGGGATGTCTCCTTGGCCTCTGCCCCAGGCGCTGGAGTGGCTCTGGTCACGACAGAGCGACGCCCCAGAGGGGCAGAGCATCGCCCCCTGGTGGGCAGAGCGTCGCCCCCTGGTGGGCATGCCGGGTGGATCCTGGTCGGGCGCATGCGGGAATTTGTCTGACTGTCTCTCCCCATTTCTAGCTTCAGAAAAAATAAAATAAATAAATAAATAAATAAACGTGTGTGTGTGTGTGTGTGTGTGTGTGTGTGTGTGTGTGTGTGTGTATGCGTGCGTGCGTCTGCTTGACTTCATGAAACGAATTAACTTGAACTTGATTCAGTTTGCATTTACTGAACATGTGCTGTATGGATCAGGAAGACACCTTAGTTATGCACTAAGGCTTAAAACAAGAAATAAACAGAGTTATAATCAAGGAGATTATTCCACATAAAGAAATTTTGATGTAAATTCTCCTGAAAAGTTAAGAATCCTCTTGTAAATCTCTTATATAACGGATTTCCCCAGATCAAGATGTCTTCCATGTGCCTTTAGATACATTTCAGCCTTTCCCTACCTTTTTTTAGTGCCTTTCCAAGTTTTGCTAGCAAGACATTTGTTTTCAAAGCTCCTGCTCTATGTACAGTTCAATTCCTGACAATACTGTATTTGTTTACTCTAGTGAGTAATATATTTACAAATGTCTAGTGCTTAGAGGGGGCATATTAAAAATGCTAGCTTCATACTGTGCAAAAGAAATAGCTTGAATGCCATTTTTCAGTGTTAGAACTACTCTTGGTATGTGAGCAGCCGGGATGTTAGGATTCTGAGAAGCAGCTTAATGGTAGAGGCACATAGAGAAGAAGGTTTCCCCGTGATAGAGAAACGATCCCTTCCTGCCCCAACTAAACATCCGTGATGGTGTCAGGAGTAAGACTTGTGCATCTGACTTGCTGAAGAGACACAGAAAGATGAAACATCTGTGCGGCTACTAAGAATGTCCAGTGTTTAGGATGTAGGTTGTGTGTGATCAGAGGGAGATTTAGAATCCAAGCAGGCTGAGATGCTTGTAATTGGTAGCAGAACTGAGTCCAGAGACAATTTAGTTCTACTCCTAGGTCAACATTAAGATGCTGCATATGACCTGATGTTTTTTTTTTAACTTTCTGTACCCAGTTAGATATGGCCATGCAGTCATGATATCAAGGAAAGACACCACATGGGCCTATGAGTAAATGCATATCAATCATTTCTAACAGCATGAGGAGACCACAGCCAAATTACAAAACCCAACTGAAGCAAAGTTGCCAGTTGCAGTAAAAGTACTGGAAAAATGTCAGCCCAAGGATAAGAGAAATAACTCCGAAGTTCAATACTCACCAGCACGGTAAGATGATGCCTTCCAGGGGCTAAATAGGCGCCCTAAGAATAGAGATGGATTTGAAAGCAGGTGCACCGGGCACATGCCCTGGGCCCTGACTTCTGAAAGTCCCCGCAGAATCCAACTTTACACTTTTTTCTAATGACCCCAAGTTTGGTTTCATAGGTGCAATTTTAACATTAATAGTACATAATATTTTTTATTTATTTAAAAATATGGTTAACATGTATTTTTATTTTCCCTCTCTCTCTTTTCTTCTATGCCTGGGGTCTCAACCGACCTTAATCCACCTCTGCCTAAGAAGCAAAACAGTGTCTGTTAACCTAGTAAAAGATTGTGGGAATGTATTCTAGGAAATAATTAGAGGTCATTGATAACATTTAGCTATGAGAATATTTATTCAAGTGCTGTTTTAAAAAGTGACAAAAAATTGGCCCTGGCTAACCTCAACAGTAGAATGTTGGCCTGGCATGTAGATGTCCCAGGTCCGTTTCCTGGTCCGGGCACACAAAAGAAGTGATCATCTGCTTCTCCACCCCTCCCCCTCTCTCTTCTGTATATCTCTCTCTTCTCCTGCAGCATGGCTCAGTTGGAGCAAGTTGGCCCCCCGGCACTGAGAATGGCTCCATGGCCTCACCTCAGGCACTAAAATAGCTCAGTTGCTAAGTAATGGAACAATGGCATCAGATAGGCAGAGCATCACCTCATAGGGGGCTTGCCAGGTGAATCTGGGTCAGGTAGCATGTGGGAGTCTGTCTCTGTGCCTCACTGCTGCTCACTTAAGAAAAAAAAGTAGCCTGACCAGGTAGTGGCGCAGTGGATGGAGAATTGGACTGGGACGCAGAGGTCCCAGGTTCGAAGCTCCAAGGTCACCTGTTTGAGCGCGGGCTCATCTGGTTTGAGCATAGCTCACCAGCTTGAACCCAAGGTCACTGACTTGAGCAAGGGGTCACTCTGTCTGCTGTAATGTTCCTCCCCCACCCCCAGTCAAGGCACATATGAGAAAGCAATCAATGAACAACTAAGGAGCTGCAATGAAGAATTGGTGCTTCTCATCTCTCTCCCTTCCTGTCTGTCTGTCCCTATCTGTTCCTCTCTCTGTCTCTGCCACAAAAAAGAAGGAAAAAAAAGTAACAAAAAATCAGAAGCAATAAATAATAATAGGGGATTGATTAAAAAAATTTTATTTTGTATTATACAATTTTATTATACAAGGCAATGCAGCAATTAAAATGATTTTTACAGCCTGACCTGTGGTGGTGCAGTGGATAAAGCGTCGACCTGGAAATGCTGAGGTTGCCGGTTCGAGGCCCTGGGCTTGCCTGGTCAAGGCAGATATGGGAGTTGATGCATCCAGCTCCTCCCCCCTTCTCTCTCTCTGTCTCTCTCTCCTCTCTCTCCTTCTCTCTCTCCTCTCTAAAAATGAATAAATAAAAAAAAATGATTTTACATAATTTAATAAATGAAATGATATTCATATAATACATAATATTTATTTAAAACTATAATATATAAGTATATAAATAAACATACCTTAAAAAGCAGTTTACAAACACTCTATAAGTCTGGGAGAATATAATTTAAAGTATGAAAGAAATCATCATTTCTGGATGATAGTGATTTTTTCTTTTTTTCTTTTGCTTGTATATAGTTTCTCAAATATCCACAATGAACATGTATTACTTGCACAATAAGGAAAAGAAGAAATAAAAATTATTAATTATTATTATTATTTTTATGATCAGGAGCTTTATGTTCATCCCTGTCTGCTCTGTTGACATGGTACTGTGTGACGTGGCTATTAAAGCTGTGAGTAGAACTTGGTCAGTCATGAGTCTTGCTACTTGTCAACACCATGGGTAGGGTTGATAATTTGAGCTTTGGCTTGATCTCAATTTTTTTTTCCTGAACACTGTGGTGAATTAAGGCTCCTATCCTTTGGAAGGCTCTTCTCCAGAATACTCATACAAATATTCTTTTTCTTTCCGACCCTTTGTCTCCTTCAGATATTCCTGTTCATATAGATATTTCTTTCCTTTCAGATACTTTTCATCCCCCAGGAAGTCTTCTTTCTCTAGATACTTTTTCTCCTCCAGATACTCATTCTCCTCCAGAGACTCTGCCTCCTCAGAAAACGGAGATTCTTCCCTAGAACTCACCTCCTTTCCCTCAGCACCCCCTCCCCCTCAGCATCCCCTCTCTTTGAAGATAAGGCCGGTATGGTTGCGGGAAGTGGTGGGAAGATGAAGAGGTGATGGCTCTCCTGCTGACTGACTACTATCGGCAGACATGCTGGGGAAGCATTAAGCACATGAAACCATTCAGCAGCACATAAAGTCACTTCATCATCTTGGTAGCCAACAAAGGAATAGAAGTTCATCAGTTAGTAATTGCCTATTGCTATGATTAAAATCCATTTTTGTTTATTCATTTCATTCAGTAGTCTTTGGATGGCCCTTTGAATGCAGATCAGTACATGGTGGCCCATGAAAAGGCACAAAAGAAGGGAACAGGAGTTTTACCCACAAGGAGCTAGTGGAGAGACCACACCTGAGGCAATGCTTTTGAAATTACCGCACAATATGAGGTCAATGAGAATGGCTGGACAACGAAGGTGTGGTCAGTATTTAGTGGTACGATCATTAGAGAAGACTTATTCATTCACCAAGACATATTTATTGCTACTATAAACAAGACAGAAACTGTCTTCCAGGAGCTTAAAATCGGGGGAGAAAAACAGTCATGCAAACAGATTAATAGAGAAAGTGACAAGCACAGTGGAAGAGGCACAGACAGTGGTGCAGACATGGTGATTGGTCCTGAGTCAGTGGAGACCCCTGCAGGTGGAGGTCTGTAAGGCACATCATCATGGCCACCACACGCACTGCTGCCTCTGCTGGAGGCACCATCCACCGTCAGTTTACTCCGCCCATTGCTAATGTTTGAGTCCCCTGTTTCAACACAAATGTGAGCAGCGTGGCTCTCCAGGAAGTCTTCCATGCGCCATGCTATGCTCCATCTGTACCATCTTTATTTTCATTAAAGTAACTAATTTGCTGTATTAAATAATCTATTTGCATGTTTATCTTCCTAAGAAAGTGTGGACTTCTTGAAGGAAGGAAGGATTGACTGTTATTTAAAAATATAGTTTAAATTTTTCCACTCTTCTCCATATTCACTCTGAGTATCCACAGTGAACCATGTCATCTGTAGTCGGGATTGCTACAGAGCACTCTTTTATTTATTTATTTTTTTGGTGACAGAGACAGAAAGAAACAGAGAGAGGGACAGACAGACAGGAAGGGAGAGAGATGAGAAGCATCAATTAATTCTTCATTGAGGCACCTTAGTCATTCATTGATTGCTTTCTCATATGTGCCTTGACAGGGGTGGGGGGTGGGGTGCTATAGCAGACTGAGTGACCCCTTGCTCAAGCCAGCGACCTTGGGCTCAAGCTGGTGAGCCTTGCTCAAACCAGATGAGCCCGTGCTCAAGCTGGAGACCTCGTGGTTTTGAACCTGGGTCCTCTGCGTCCCAGTTTGACTCTCTATACACTGTGCCACTGCCTGGTCAGCCGCTACAGAGCACTCTTAAATGGCTTTCCTGTCTCCACTGCTGTGGCCTTCCTATGTTCTTGTGAAAATGTAAATCACATCATGATTTGCATTGCTTAAAAATCTCCCAATGGCTCGCCCTTGCACTTAGAATACAATGTAAACACCATTCCCTGCCTTCCAGGGCCCTGCGAGATCTGTTGCCTGCCAGCCTCCCTTACCGTTCCTAACCTACTCTCCTTACCCTGTTACTCTCTCTCTCCTATAACATGTACCACTATTTCTAATTATGCTTCTGTTTCTGTGTTTATTTGTTCAATCTTTCTTTTCTACTAGATTATTAAGTGTCTCAATGACAGTGATCTTACGTGATCCGTTTCCCACTCTATCTCCAATGGCTAGCTCGGTGCCTGATACAGAATAGATATCCAATAAATATATAACCGGTGACTGAATGAAAAGCCAAGAATAAATGGCTCTAAAGCAGTGCATCTCAAAGTTTTAAGTATTATAATATTTATTCAGCACAATAGGATAAGTTAAAGAGGCTGCTCATTGTGGGGCCTACCTTCCCAGAATCCTCCTGTTTGTTCCTACGACTTAGGATGTGTAAGGACATTCATAATGGACAATAGACCAATGGGTTTATTTTGTTCACTGGCAAGGTTACTAGAGCCCTTACATTATTGGATGTCAGTAGGATTAGCCTGGCGCAGTGTGGCGAACATAGAGGTGTGCTGCCTGGAATTCATTTCCAAGGAGGACTTGCTGCCCAGCTGTAGGGAATGTGGTTAACAGGCAGCCACAAGCTACCAGCTCTATTAGGATCTGCTTCAGCTGTAGAGAGCCAGCTTCCAGAAGTCATCCCCGTCTTGGGACAGCTTGCATCTGGTGACGAAGCAAGGTGGGAGTAGAAGAGTCCTGCTGACCCCAGGGGGACAACTCTGAGAGGTGGTGTTCACCCAGAGATTTGCCGGGCTAGCTAAGCTAACAAACGCTACTCCACAGTGCTGTCTCCGGGCCAGTCCTGGGTGCTTGCCCTTCCTTTCCCAGGGGTTGGCCCTTAATGAACATTTTGCCTCTCAACAGGTTGCATCACTTTTTAAAAAATTTTTTTAAAAAGATTTTACTTAATCATTTTAGAGAGAAGAGGGAGAGGGGGAGAGAGAGAGAGAGAGAGAGAGAGAGAGCAGGAAGTATCAACTCCCATATGTGCATTGACCAGGCAAGCCCAGGGTTTTGTACCGGCAACCTCAGTGTTCCAGGTTGACACTTTATCCACTGTGCCACCACTGGTCAGGCAATAGGTTGCATCTCAATAGTTTAGAGTTTATTTCCAGAGGACGTGCCCTGTGACCGGCAGCTTCATAAGATGTAAATTTGGAAAAGGATTGATTGCAAGTTTGGGGAAGGAGAAGGGGTAGGCCTCATGGATAGTTAGTGACTTTAGAGGGCTGAGAGGGTGAGGAATGCTCAGACCTGCCTGGGCAGGGAATGCAGACCTGGCCAAGAGATGACAAAGCAAAAAATGTAAAGGCAGAGCCAGGACCCAGAGAACTTAAAAACCCATTATTAAGCATCTTATGTCAGGTTGTGATTGGGAAAGTGGTTGGATTAAAGCAACTCTGGACCAAGAGGACTCCTTTGGCCATTCACCAGGCAGTTTAAATCAGCAGAGGCTGGGTGCTCTGCTCTGTGGAATATGCATGGCTTTTCCTGCGGCTGCCTCACATGCTTCTCGAAGGAGATGAGGTGAATCACATATGGGATTCATGGAGGGTAATGTCTTTGTGGCAGCAGGTGAGCTGCGAGAAAGCTGTGGGGCCCCTGTCTGTGTCTACAAAGCCTCTTCTGGTTAAAAGAACCCCTCCAACCTTATTTTGGCTTAAAATCTAAACACACAATGATAGCTGTCCACTTCTGACCCCACTCACTTCTGAAGTCGTTCCCGTAGGGCAGAGCAAGGAGCAAGGGGCTGGGATGGTGAGAGCAGTTGGAGAGGGCGTCTGTCCAGCCCTGGCCTGGAAGCTCTGAAGGAGCACACGCAGGCACCAGCCACGCCATCAAAAGTGTGCTTACACTTCAGGGATCCCCTTCCTTTCATATATTTTAGCTGTTTAAGATAAAAGATCAGTATCAGCTGGTTCCCTGGACAGCCCAGGGTGCATTTATCAACGGCATGCTATCACTCAGGGTTAATACTCTTTTCTTTCTGTTTTGTCATCAGGCCTTGTAAGAAGGCTCCAGTCAGCTGCATTCTTGTGTCAAAGATTAGAAAGGAAATTGTACTTTAGCTACTTTCTTTATAGCTATCCTAGAAATTTGTAAGAAAAGCTCTCAGGCAGAAACAAATAGTAACAGCAACCCAGATACCCAGTGTCCGAGGCAAACATCCCGGGGTTGACTTATGATTCAGATCTTAACTCATTTTGATCCTGATTTCCGCCAGATTGCAGGCAAAGTTTTGTAGTCACAACAGGAAACGTCAACTTAATAACAACTGATTGTAATCAGCTGATTATGGCCCATCAGTCAGTCTCTAGACTAGCTTCACAAAATGATGGCTTCACTTAAAGCAGGCTGGTGGACATTCTATCCACTTACATAATAATAATAATAAAGAGTGAATATTTAGTTAGGATTGGCAGAATTCACAAGCAATCAAGAGTTCTGGCTCCTCTTGGAATCAGGAGTGTCAGACAACTGTGGGCTGGCTTCCCCGTATGGAGCTAGTGAGAGGCCCTCTCTGAATAGGACCACACTTTCCCTTTCTGTGTCTGTCCCTGCCTCCTGCTCAGTTCTCAAACGGACTTTGTATCACGCATGTCCTGTTGTCTTTCTTATAGTAGAGCCATAGTTTTCTGTCTCTATCCAAAAATGAAGCCATGTCTCCATTACAGGTGGGAAAACAGAAGATACACAAAGAGGTCTGATCTTCCTCACACGTCACCTACTCATGCGTTGGTTTTATGTTTCCAGTCCCGTAGAGGGGGGCCTTTGCTTCAGGGTGATTGGCAGCAGTGGGTGTCCTGTTTACATAGCTCACCACAGGCTGCCAGTGCCCAGCATGGTGTATGACACGGAATAGGCACTTGGTAATAATGAATTACACTATTGAGTGAATAAATGAATGAGTCAAGAAAAGCATTACTGGTGTGCTATGCACTTTGCCAAATATATTTCCTGATTATGTGCATATGCTTACTTCTTGCTTACTTCTTGTGAAGAGAGGTAAAACTTGTATCATAGGTTAACATCCTACCGCAGTCTTGTAGATTTCTATCTACTAACCCTGTCCACATTGTGCTGGAGGGCCAGCTGATTTCTCTACAGTGAGGTTTTCTTTGGACCCCATTTGTAATTCTGAGAGGTTGAGCCCAGGAATTCTGAAATGTTCTTAGTTGAGATTAATGAGGAAGATGCAAGTCACTAAAACAAACAAATAAAACAGAACACTCCCTCTGTAAATAATTGATTTAATGACTAGACAGAGAAGAAGAGCAATAGTAACAACAACCTCTGTTTCTGTATGAGTGACTCAAGGGCTCCATGTTCAGGCTGTGTTTTTTTAGTTAAGGGGTTAGCAGAGTGTCTCCTCTGGTTTCCCAGATCAGAGGGTGATGCTGTTCCTGAGTTGTTCCTTCATCCCTCCCTTTGCTCTGGCCCTACTGACTTGCTGAAAGCCTTCCTGCTTTGGAAACCAAAGACTGCAAATGTATGCACAGGGGCTTAACGGCTGGGTGAGAAGCAAGTCCTTAGGCAGGAAATGAGGCTGCTGCCTGGGATGATGAGCAGGTCAGCTCTGTACAACTAAGTGGTGGCCCTGGGCAGAAGGACAGAAAGCAGTGGTGGGATTCAAATAATTTAACACCTGGTTCTCTGCCATAATGACCATTTTAAATAAAAAAAGATATACCGAAAGGTAGTTTATTAATTCATGCACTTAATAATTAAATAACAACAATAAAAGAGGTACACAAAACTAGATTATGTTATAAGAAAGAGTTTTAAAATATTAATGAAAAAACATTAAATAATACCTGACAAAAAACAATAAAACTGTTATTTAAGATAGTCCATATTGCTTCTAGATTGGTGTCCTCACTTGCAATTTTTTTCACCTATGGACTGAATGAACATTACTATGGGCGCTTAGAATATGCTGTTGTGCAGATATGTTAAAAAAGAGTAAGGGATGTAAATTTGTGATTTCCACATTGGGCGGCTGCCCCAGCGCCCACCTTAAAGAGAACTCTGATTACAAGTGCCATTTTAACAACCAGTTCATGGAACTCAACAAAAAATTAGGTTTTGGTTCTGCTGAACTGGTGCGAACCGGCTGAGTCCCACCACTGCATACAAGGACATAATTGCCAGCTTGGCCCGCACATCTGCCCTTCCCTCATGCTTTGTCTTGTCCTCCTCTGTCCTTTGGACCCTCAGAGCTGTTGTGTCTCCCAGTAAGCATCAAGGACCTCGTTTAACCCCAGGTGTCTCAGCACCAAAGTGCAGTTTTTTTGTCATCACCATCCTCACCTTTACATTCTCAAAAGAAAGGGAGGCTCTGGCTTCTCCCCAACAGGAGGGCAGATGCAAACTCTGTGCCAATGACCCTGAGTGCCCTCTGATCCCTGTGCAGGGTCCCTTAAGGGGTCTTGGCTCCAGCACACAGCCCCCCCACCCCTGCCCTGCCCACTCCACCTTTGCTGCAGTCCAGCAGGGACCACAATTTTACAGACCAGCCGAGTCCCCTGTCAATAACTTGACACAACTGCTTCAGATAATCAGCAGAGAAGGGGTCCGTGTGGAAAAGAAAAGGGGGGAACTGAAGCAGGAATGAGGACTACACCTCTGAGAGAGCAGCACGGCAGGGTGGTAGGGTGGTTAGCATCTGGGACCAGGTTTCCGGGGCTTAAATTCCAGCTTGGCCACTTATGCCCTGAATGATTTTGAGTGAGTTTCTTAACTCTTGTGACTTAATTTCCTTCTCTGTGAAGTGGGTAGAACAAAAGTAACAACCTCCTGTGAGGATTCAATAAGGCAACATTTGTTCACATAATTAGTGCCAGGCACAAATGTGAGCTATGTTGTTATTTCTGCACACTTGTTTGGGATAAAAATTTTATTTTCCTGAGCATCAAAAATAAACCAAAGTGGGGAGAAAGAAGATCTTACTACAACATTTTTTGCTGAAAAAAATCCTTGAGCCCTTGATCTCTGAGTAGCTGGCTGGGCCATGCCTCTGAAGCCTCCCTTGGCTCTTCGAGCCTTGTCTCTTAACTTATGAGGCCCCCCCTTCTTGAGGTCTACGCTCTTCTAGCTTATAGAGTTTCTGCTGAGAATTCTAATGATAACCTGATGTGCCTTCCTTTATATGTTATATTCTTCTTGCTGCCTTGAGGATTCTTTCTTTCATTAATTTTTGACAATTTTAATACAATGTCCTTTGGAAAAGGCCTCTTTGGGTTGAGATAACTAGGTATTCTGTTGGCTTTTTGGATTGAGGATCAAACTCTTCCATAAGCTTAGAAAGTTCTTATTAATTATTTGTTTGAATAAATTATTTATTCCCTTCTCGCTCTCTTCTTCTAGTATACCTATTATTCTTATATAGTATACTCTTTCTGTTGGAGTCAGATAGTTCCTGTAGAGCTTTTTTCTTTTAATTTTTGAGTCTCTCTCTTCTCTCTGTAGCATCTGTAGTTGCTTGTCTTTGATGTCTCTGATTTTATACTCTATTTGGCCAGTTCTATTATCTAAACTTGTTAGTTTATTTTCAATTCACTTATTAAATTCTTTATCTCCAGAATTTCCATTGGATTCTTTTTAAAAGTTTCAATCTTTTTTGGTGAAGTACTCGTTTTATTCATTAATTTGTTTTCTGAGTACATTAAATTGCCTATCTGTGTTTTCTTGCATCTCGTGGAGTATTTTCAGAACCTCTATTTTGAAGTCTCTGCCCTTTAACTCCCAACTTTCCAAGTGATTAAGATTGCTTTCTGGAGATTTTTAATTTTCTTTCTGAACTAAGTCTCTTTCTTGGTTATTCATGTTATTGGAAGAATCCTTTCTCTGTCTAGACGGCATTTGAGAGTGATGGCATTTGTGAAACATTTCTCTATTATTTTCTGGCAGGTGGCACTAGATTACAAGTTTTAGCTCTGTAAAGTTCTCTGGCTGATCCCTGCTGCAATGTTGCAGCTGCAATGATGGAGGTGGGGCAGGCTATGAGGCCCCCCCCCCCCGTTATTTGTTCTTCCAGTAATGGCGATCTACGGCCTCTGTGTACTCTTCCACGTGTAGCAGACCAAGGACCAGACAGAGAGTACCCCTATTCTTTAGGGGAAACACTGGTTCTGCAGACTTAGTTCTAGGGTATACCACTGTTATTCTCTGTACCCTGTGAAAAGAAGAAAGTAGGATCTGAGAGGTTGTGGGGGGGCTGCACTTTGTATTTCTCTGTCTCTGGCCCAGTGTGGGCTGAGGGCAGACTGAGGGAGCACTGGCAGTGTCCCAGAGCTTCATTCTGTCCTGTCCCAGCTGCTGTGTTGGCTCAGCACTTCTCAGAGTGTCTCTTTAATTTCTCCGTTTTTACTGGCAGAAGTAGACACAGACACACCGGGTTTCTCCCCTCTCCATAGCCCAACCACCAGTGCTTGGCAGTGGGATTTGTGTCCTTATCTTTTGCCCCTGTTCCCTATCTTTAGTTGATTCAATGTGAAGATCTTTCAGGCAAGCCTGTGAGCCCAGCTGGGGTTCCTTCACTGAGTTATAGCGGTTCAAATCGTTGAAATTTCAAGGGGATTTTTGAATGTTGAAATTTCAAGGGTATTTCTCACACTGCTATTTCTCTGACATCACTTCTTCCCCTTTAATAAGAGGTGGCAGGTCCCTGGTTGGGTAACTTGGTTGGTTAGAGCATCATCCCCATACACCAATGTTGCGGGTTTGATCCCCCACCAGGACACATACAAGAATCAACCAGTGAATGCATCAATAAATAGAACTACGAATCTATGTCTCTCTCTCTCTCTCTCTCTCTCTCTCTCTCATCAGTTTAAAAAATAAAGGGTGGTCAGAGAGTTCCAGTTCCATATAACTTACTGTGTGAGAGTCTATGCTGCCTGTCACCTTTCCCAAGTGCTCCCACAGCAGCACAAGAAACACCCGAGAGTTCTGCCCAGCGTTAATATCACCCACTGGGTTATAATTCGCCACATCTGCCTTTTCTTCTCCTTTTATTTAAATCAGGAAAATGTTCTCTTTTCTCTGGGGTTGCAGTACCACTCTCATTCTTCTCTGTGCTTCAACTATCTGTATAACACTTTGAGTTGCAAAACAAATGTGCCCGATTGAATTTATTCATCACAGCAACCTGGTGCAGCAAATTCTATTATCTTCGTTTTGCAGCTAACACTAAGATCAGAGAAATCAAAGACTTGGTTAAGACGAATAATATGCAGCCAAACTAGGATTTGGACCCAGGTCTACAGCGTGAAGTACAGTATTCTGTCCCAGTACTGACTGTTACGTGGGCTGAGACTGGTGTTCTTTAGAGAGAGCACTTCTTAGGGCTCCACCTTAATTCCCACTGTCTCTCTGACTTGGCCCAGTTAAACAATCTTTCTCTGTGATAAAAGAAAGAGGGCAAGAAGAGGAAAGAAGGGGTAACTTGGGTTTCTGTTAGTAACTGAGCATTTACTCTGTGCTTAGAATAAATAAGGTATGTTACTTTTTTTCTTTTTAATTTAAAGATTCACAAGAATCTGCTAAACTATTGGTCTCCTATTTTCAACTAAGAAAACCAGGGCTGATAGAGGTTAGGTAACTGGCCTTAGGCCACAGCTACTGAACAAAACACTTGGGATTCCACAGCAGGTCTGCCCAATTGCAAGCGTAAACCACACTGCAGTGGAGGAGATGAGCCAGGTGAGATAGGTCATCTTTCTGATCTTTATAACTCAAGTTCTCAGTGATTGCTTCAAATATTTAGAGGCTGTAAATGGCAATTATTTGAAAGAACAAAAAAAAAATATTGTTTTTACTTGCTGAGAAGAAACTCATTTAGATGAAAAATCATCATCAGTTAAATGTTTACTGGACTAATTTTCAAGAATTATACAGAATGCCTTTGAACTGACCTCCCTTAAATCTTCAAAGCTATTAGAAATGAAGTGGGGTTATTAATAATTACTATAACAGATGACATTAATTTTCAGATAGCTCAAGCTAGGCTCTCGGTTGAAGCAAATTTTGGATGTGCCCTGCCGACACTAATAGTGTGGTGAGTACCTGTGTTCTTAATACATATGAACATATGTTCAGGTCACCGATGAGGCTATAGGCAGGCAGTGGCCCGGGAAGCAGCACTATCTTGGCTGAGCTCCAAACTGAGTATTTGATTTTGAACACATTCCCTGCTCCTCCAACCCATGTGTCTAGGCTTCTTCTGCCATTTATAATATTAATGCATTTACCTAGAAGATCTGTAGATTTTTTTCCCACCTGATTTAAAAAGACTAACTGTCCCTTATTAGAAAACCCTTGGGTTTAGTTGTGTTGTGAAATTCAGATTTTTTTCTGGTCTACACAGGCCTTAGGGAGAATCTATGATAAAATGGAACAGCAGTAGCAGGGCCTGAGGCAGCGCTCTGTAGTGACTCTTATCTGTATTTCTGCAGCAAAACATAGATTTTTTTACAATATAGAGAAACTTTAGTTCTGCTTTACTTTGGGTTGAATATTGCTTCCAAGTGATTTCTTGGAGATTAGATTTTGTGCCTAGGTGAATTTGCCACAAACTTATCATGAAGACTTTCAGTTTTCAGAACTTTTTGGATTGTAGAATTTGTGGACAAGGAATATTATTCCTGTGTCTATATTTCTTTGGCTGCCCTGTGTGGTCACATCTAGGCTTTATCTAATGCGCTCTTGATGGGAAACGTAATGCATTTAAAATGCAGTTACTATAGGGGAAAAATATCTACTTTGTGGAGATTTATTTTGACGTTGGTATTTCTGGGATCACGGTGTGACTAATTGGGAGGACAATAAGAATTACTTTCAATCATGACTGTGCAGACTTCAAGACCCGGAAGAATGTAGCAGCAGTTGCACCCGGTTACACTCACGTCTTTGTACTTACACTGTCAGGGAGTGAGCTGAGTCCAAGATGGGAGATTTTCCAACAATAACAGCTGAAAAATATGTTTCTGGTTAGCTCTTAGTTACCCAGAAAATTAGCCAGAGAACACCTCATTCCCCTAAGAACATTTAGTAACGGATATTTTTCTTTTTTTATTTTATTTTATTTTATAATTTTATTTTTTTAATGGGGTGACATCAATAAATCAGGATACATATATTCAAAGATAACAAGTCCAGGCTATCTTGTCGTTCAATTATGTTGCATACCCACCACCCAAAGTCAGACTGTCCTCTGTCACCTTCTATCTTGTTTTCTTTGTGCCCCTCCCACCCCCTATCCCTCTCCCATTCCCCCCTCCCCCCCGTAACCACCACACTCTTATCAATGTCTCTTAGTTTCACTATTATGTCCCACCTACGTATGGAATAATACAGTTCCTGTTTTTTTCTGATTGACTTATTTCGCTTCGTATCATGTTATCAAGATCCCACCATTTTGCTGTAAATGTTCCGATGTCATCATTTCTTATGGCTGAGTAGTATTCCATAGTGTATATGTGCCACATCTTCTTTATCCAGTCATCTATTGATGGGCTTTTTGGTTGTTTCCATGTCCTGGCCACTGTGAACAATGCTGCAATAAACATGGGGCTGCATGTGTCTTTACGTATCAATGTTTCTGAGTTTTGGGGATATATACCCAGTAGAGGGATTGCTGGGTCATAAGGTAGTTCTATTTTCAGTTTTTTGAGGAACCACCATACTTTCTTCCATAATGGTTGTACTACTTTACATTCCCACCAACAGTGTATGAGGGTTCCTTTTTCTCCACAGCCTCTCCAACATTTGCTATTACCTGACTTGCTAATAACAGCTAATCGAACAGGTGTAAGGTGGTATCTCATTGCCGTTTTGATTTGCATTTCTCTAATAGCTAAAGAAGATGAGTATCTTTTCATATATCTGTTGGCCATTTGTATTTCTTCCTGGGAGAAGTGTCTATTCATATCCTCTTCCCATTTTTTTATTGGATTGTTTGTTTGTTTGTTGTTGAGTTTTATGAGTTCTTTGTATATTTTGGATATTAGGCCCTTATCTGAGCTGTTGTTTGAAAATATCATTTCCCATTTAGTTGGCTTTCTGTTTATTTTGTTATCAGTTTCCCTTGCTGAGCAAAAACTTCTTAGTCTGATGTAGTCCCATTCATTAATTTTTGCCTTCACTTCTCTTGCCATTGGAGTCAAATTCATAAAATGCTCTTTAAAACCAAGGTCCATGAGTTGAGTACCTATGTCTTCTTCTATGTACTTAATTGTTTCAGGTCTTATGTTTAGATCTTTGATCCTTTTTGAGTTAATTTTTGTACAGGGAGAGAGACTGTAGTCCAGTTTCATTCTTTTGCATGTGGCTTTCCAGTTTTCCCAGCACCATTTATTGAAGAGGCTTTCTTTTCTCCATTGTATGTTGTTGGCCCCTTTATCAAAAATTATTTGACTATATATATGTGGTTTTATTTCTGGACTTTCTATTCTGTTCCATTGATCTGAGTGTCTATTTTTCTGCCAATACCATGCTGTTTTGATTGTCGTGGCCCTATAATAGAGTTTGAAGTCAGGTATTGTTATGCCCCCAGCTTCATTCTTTTTCTTTAGGGTTGCTTTGGCTATTCGGGGTTTTTTATAGTTCCATATAAATCTGATGATTTTTTGCTCTATTTCTTTAAAAAACGTCATTGGAAGTTCGATGGGAATTGCATTAAATTTGTATATTGCTTTGGGTAATATAGCCATCTTGATTATATTTATTCTTCCTAGCCAAGAACAAGGTATATTCTTCCATCTCATTATATCTTTTTCGATTTCCCTTAACAATGGTTTATAGTTTTCATTATATAAGTCCTTTACATTCTTTGTTATGTTTATTCCTAAGTATTTTATTTTT
Source organism: Saccopteryx bilineata (assembly GCF_036850765.1). NCBI lineage: Eukaryota > Metazoa > Chordata > Mammalia > Chiroptera > Emballonuridae > Saccopteryx > Saccopteryx bilineata. The sequence continues at coordinate 105,001,693 of NC_089495.1, forward strand.
TTTGTTGCAATCGTGAAGGGGATTATTCTTTTGAGTTCCTTCTCAGTTGTTTCATTGTTGGCATATAGAAAGGCTATTGACTTCTGTATGTTAATTTTGTATCCTGCGACCTTACTGTATTGGCTTATTGTTTCTAGTAGTCTTTTTGTGGATTCTTTGGGGTTTTCGATGTATAGGATCATATCATCTGCAAAAAGTGATACCTTTACTTCTTCTTTTCCGATATGGATGCCTTTTATTTCTTTGTCTTGTCTGATTGCTCTGGCTAGAACCTCTAGTACCACATTAAATAAGAGTGGAGAGAGTGGACAACCCTGTCTTGTTCCTGATTTAAGGGGGAAAGCCTTCAGTTTAGTGCCATTTAATATGATGTTAGCTGATGGTTTATCATATATGGCCTTTATCATGTTGAGATATTTTCCTTCTATACCCATTTTGTTGAGAGTCTTAAACATAAAATTGTGTTGTATTTTATCGAAAGCCTTTTCTGCGTCTATTGATAAGATCATGTGGTTTTTGTTCTTTGTTTTGTTGATATGGTGTATTACATTAACCGTTTTACGTATGTTGAACCATCCTTGAGATTCTGGGATGAATCCCACTTGATCATGATGTATTATTTTTTTAATATGTTGTTGTATTCGATTTGCTAGTATTTTGTTTAGTATTTTAGCATCTGTATTCATTAGAGATATTGGTCTGTAGTTTTCTTTTTTTGTGCCATCCTTGCCTGGTTTTGGTATGAGGGTTATGTTGGCCTCATAAAATGTGTTTGGAAGTATTGCTTCTTCTTCAATTTTTTGGAAGACTTTGAGTAGAATAGGAACCAAGTCTTTGAATGTTTGATAAAATTCGCTGGTATAGCCGTCAGGGCCTGGACTTTTATTTTTGGGGAGGTTTTTAATGGTTTTTTCTATTTCTTCTCTACTGATAGGTCTGTTTAGGCTTTCTGCTTCTTCTTGACTCAGTCTAGGAAGGTTGTATTGTTCTAGGAATTTATCCATTTCTTCTAGGTTGTTGAATTTAGTGGCATAAAGTTTTTCATAGTATTCTACAATAATTCTTTGTATATCTACGGTGTCCGTGGTGATTTCTCCTCTTTCATTTTGGATTTTGTTTATATGAGTTCTTTCTCTTTTTTCCTTGGTAAGTCTTGCCAAGGGTTTGTCAATTTTGTTGATCTTTTCAAAGAACCAGCTCCTTGTTCTATTAATTTTTTCTATAGTTTTTCTGTTCTCTAATTCATTTATTTCTGCTCTGATTTTTATTATCTCCTTTCTTCGGCTGGTTTTGGGTTGTCTTTGTTCTTCTTTTTCTAGTTCCTTAAGGTGGGAAGTTAAGTGGTTCACTTGGGCTCTCTCTTGTTTGTTCATATATGCCTGAAGCGATATGAACTTCCCTCTTATCACTGCTTTTGCTGCATCCCATAGATTCTGATATGTCGTATTGTCATTTTCATTAGTCTGTATATATCTTTTGATCTCTGCACTTATTTCTTCTTTGACCCATTCATTTTTTAAAAGTATGTTGTTTAGTTTCCACATTTTTGTGGGATTTTTTTCCTCTTTTTTGCAGTTGAATTCTAGTTTCAAGGCTTTATGATCAGAAAATATGCTTGGTACAACTTCAATTTTTCTGAATTTGCTGATATTGTTTTTGTGGCCCAACATATGGTCAATTCTTGAGAATGATCCATGTACACTGGAGAAAAATGTATACTCAGTCACTTTGGGATGAAATGTCCTGTAGATGTCTATCATATCCAGGTGCTCTAGTGTTTTGTTTAAGGCCACTATGTCTTTGTTGATTCTCTGTTTGGATGACCGATCTAGAGCCGTCAGCGGTGTATTGAGGTCTCCAAGTATGATTGTATTTTTGTCAGTTTTTGTTTTAAGATCAATAAGTAGCTGTCTTATATATTTTGGTGCTCCTTGGTTTGGTGCATATATATTAAGAATTGTTATGTCTTCTTGATTCAGTGTCCCCTTAGCCATTATGAAATGGCCATTTTTGTCTCTAAGTACTTTTCCTGTCTTGTAGTCAGCATTATCCGATATGAGTATTGCTACACCTGCTTTTTTTTGGATGTTATTTGCTTGGAGTATTGTTTTCCAGCCTTTCACTTTGAATTTGTTTTTATCCTTGTTACTTAGATGAGTTTCCTGTAGGCAGCATACAGTTGGATTTTCTTTTTTAATCCATTCTGCTACTCTGTGCCTTTTTATTGGTGAGTTTAATCCGTTTACATTTAGTGTAATTATTGATACTTGTGAGTTCCCTATTGCCATTTTATATCTTGCTTTCTGTTAGTTTTGTGTCTTGTTTGATCCTTCTCTTTCGTTTTTCTATCTTTTGTTTTTATTTGGTTGTATTCCATACATCTTTCCTCTGTTGCTATATTTTTTATCTCATGTGCTTCTGTGGTGGTTTTTTCAATGGTGGTTACCTTTGAGTAATGAAAAGGGTCCCTACCCTGTTCATTGTAGCAAACTATTTTGTGAGTACTTTTGCACTCCATCGTCCTTTGCTACTGTTAATCTCCGTCTTCTCCCCCTCTTTCTTTTTGTTGTTGTCACAGTTTAAATTTGGTTTTATTGTGTTCTTCTTGGAGCTTTTACTTGTGGCTCTGTTTTTTTTTGTTCTTTGTATCTGATTGGAGAACCCCCTTTAGTAATTCCTGGAGTGGGGGTTTTCTGATGATAAATTCCCTCATCTTTTCTGTATCTGTGAATGTTTTTATTTCTCCTTCGTATTTGAAGGATAGCTTTGATGGGTATAGTATTCGTGGCTGAAAGTTCCTCTCTTTCAGGACTTTAAATATTGGGGTCCACTCTCTTCTAGCTTGTAGAGTTTCTGCTGAGAAATCTGATGATAATCTAATGGGCCTTCCTTTATATGTTGTATTCTTCTTTTCCCTGGCTGCCTTGAGAATTTTTTCTTTGCTGTTGGTTTGTGTCAATTTCATTATGATATGCCTTGGAGTGGGTTTGTTGGGGTTAAGAAAACTTGGAGTTCTGTTTGCTTCTTGAACTTGAGGCTTTAGTTCTTTCCACAGGCTTGGGAAGTTCTCATCAATTATTTGTTTAAGTATGTTCTCCATTCCATTTTCTCTCTCTTCTCCCTCTGATATACCTATTATTCTTATGTTATTCTTTTTGATGGAGTCAGATAATTCTTGTAGGGCTATCTCATTTTTTTTTAATTTTTGAGTCTCTTTCTTCTCTGTTGTGCCTCAAGTTGCTTGTCTTCTATTTCACTAATCCTCTCTTCTATCTGACCTGTTCTATTAGCTAAGCTTGTTACTTCGTTTTTCAGCTCGTGAATTGAGTTTTTCATCTCTGTTTGATTTGTTTTTATAGTTTCAATTTCCTTGGACATATATTCTTTGTGTTCATGGAGTTGTTTTCTGAGCTCCCTATATTGCCTTTCTGTGTTTTCTTGTATATCTCGGAGGATTTTTAGGATTTCTATCTTGAATTCTCTGTCATTTAGCTCCAAGGTTTCCAATATATTAAATTTTTTCTCCATAGATTTTTCCTCATCTAGCTGTGTTACCTCTCTTTCTTTTGTATCCATGATATTCGATTTTCTCTTCCTTAATGGCATCTGAGGGTGGTTTTGTTGATAGTATTAATGAGATTTAATAAAGAATAAAAAGTTAAAAAAAATAAAAAAATAACAAATCGAAAAGAGTTGTTTTTTTAAAAAAAAATTAATAATGAAATAAAGAAAAATAAAATAAAATAAAAATTTTTTAAAAAAGGAAATTATTCCCCCCCTCTTTTTTTCCTCTCCTCTCCTCTCCCCTCTTTCTTGAGAAAATCTTGTGGTGGACTGTGAGTTATAACAAACAATGCCTGTGATGGAGGGCCTGAATTGGGGAAAAGTAATAAAGGGGCAAAAAAGAGAGAAAGAAAAAAAAAAAAAGGAAAAAAAAAAAAAGAAAAAAGAAAAAAAAAAGAGCATATGGACCCACAAAAAGCAAATAAGGAAAAAATTTGGGTCAAGAATAAAATGATTTGCTTTTAGGTGTTGGTTTTCTAAGAGTTATGATGAGAGGAATAAGAGGAAAATGGAAAAATGGGGGGACAAATTAAAAACTTACTATTGTATTTAGTGGAACAAGAACTAGATAATATGGAGAGCCAGGGATGGGATCACTGCTAGTGAGTTAAAAAGGTGAAGTAAAAACCCCCCAACATGCCACAAACATAGGTTTGAGTCCCAGATAAGATAATTTGTTTGTTATTGAGGTTTGAATGAGAGGAGATGTAAAGGAGAAAGGAAGAAACTAATATAGAGGGAGAAAAGAAAGAGAGAGAGAGAAAAAAAGAGGGAACCACTAAAAGAAGAAAAAAGAAAGGAGAGAGAGAGAGAGAGTTAAGGGTTTTGGAGTGCAACCCTCATAGAGAGAAAGGAAGAGAAGAGAAATGATAATGGGAGATGTAACACTTATGGGTAGTGTAGTTCAGGGAGAGGAGAGAGTAAGACCAGTAGAGAGTTAATCGGCCAAATTGGAGGAGGAAAAAAAAGTCTCAAGAATGAAGATAAGAGAAACAAACGAACAAATATAATAAAATGGGATAGGTTATAAAGTCTGCAGATTATTCTTGATTTTGAGAGGTTATCTTCTTGCTTTTTCTTTTCTCTCCCTCTTCCTGGTCGGTGACTCTGTACCCCAGGTTCTGTCCCTTTGGCACGCTCAGGTAGAGGTTTGCAGTTGATAAGTCTCTATGGCAATGTCATGTATTGTGCTTTATTCTCGTTGGGAGTCGAGGCTCATTAGCATTTATAGGCTCCGACAGTGAGAGAGTCCGTGTTCCTGGAGCCTTTCTCCTAGTCTTTCCTTCCTCAATTAGTAGCCTGATAGTCCAGGTATGGGGTTGCTGCTGCCTCTGCCTGGATAGTAAGAGGCTCAAATTGCTGGCAACTCCCCACTCTATTTCCACTCAGCACAGGGCTCTGGGTAAGGCTCAGTCAGTCAGAGCTGCTAGCATAATCAGGCGGGCTTTCCGCCCACTCGAAGACCTCTGGCTCTGCCACTCTATCCGGTAACACAAGCGGGCGCCCACTTCCGGGGCGCTTGGAGGAAACTCTCACTCACTGTCTGCAACCAGGATATCCGGCCAGCAGTCTCACGCTCTGAGTGAAACCCCCAACCACAGGGAAAAGTTGCAGCGTTGGAATTGAGTCTCGCTCCGTCCCCGTGTGCGGCTTTTGCAAGGCGCTGGGGCGGCCCGAGATTCCGCTTTGGCCCACACAAAGGCCCCTGACTCTGCCCCTCTGTGCGATAACACGGGCGCGCACTGCCGAGGCACTCAGAGGAATCGCTCACTCCTTATCTGCGCGCGCACACCAGGATATGAGGCCGGCCGCGGTTCCCTCTGAGTGAAACAGCCTCCAGCACGGAAAATCTCCACCGTTGGAAGTAGTTCTCACTCCCTCCCGTGCGTGGCTTTCCCAGGGCGCTGGGGCTGCCCAGAGACTTTGCCCTCAGCCCACAGAAAGGCCTCTGACCCTGCCTCTCCGTGGGGCAACACGGGCACCCACTTCCGCGGCTTAGGAAGAAATCTCTCTTCCACTAACTGCGCACCGACCAGGAGACCGGGTAAAATGGCCGCTCCGCTTGTCTTTCTTTGTTTGGGTTTGGCGCGAGTGTTAGCTTGTATTGCCCGGGTTGCCACAGGATCAGATTTTCCTCGGCTTGGATCTCTGAGCCACAGCCTGGTTCAGCCGTTTTTGCTGCGGTGGCCTGGATCTATTCACCCCCTTTGCCCGCCTCAGTTTCTAAATTCACAGTTACCAGAAAAAGCCGCCCTGTTTAAGTTAGTGAGGAAGGCGGAGCATTTCTTACTCCCTATTTCCTTCGAGGTTTGGTTATATATTTAGCCAATTTTTCACTCAATCATACCTTTGGGTGTATTGCGAAGAATCTGGAAGCTCCAAGTATAGGTTTTTCTGTTTCTGGTTGAAGATCTTGTTGAGTTTTGGGGGAGATTTATCGGTATCGCTTCCTACTCCGCCATTACTCTCAAAACACTTTTCTTATATCCACGGATATTTTTCATATGCTAATATTTGATAGAATTTATTTTTGCAGTCCCTGTGTCTTCCCTAACTTCCCTTGGCCAGTCAAGCTCGCCTTGAATGTCCACAACGTGAATCAAACCTAAGCAGCCCTCACTTATAGCACCCCTGCCATCCCCACCCCATCACGGTATGGTCTGACCAACCTGAGCACTTAGACTCCCTGGCACTGCAGAGATCGTGTGAGGATGCTGGAGAAGACTTTAAATCTTTGAGAAAAACATCAGTACTCGCTATCTGCTGGGTATTGTATGAAATACTAACTTTAGAGTACTCTATTCCATCAAAGGTGGCATGTTTTGCAAAGCTGTGTTTTTGGCAGTTGTTGAGATGAAAGCAAATACCATGCAAATATAAGTGTGGAATAGGAAGTAAGGGTGGCCGTGTGCAGTCTGGTTCTAAGATTGGAGAAGTTGTGGAGTACTCAATGGGCACACATTCCATTAGCAAATCACCATGACTATTTAAGAATGAAAAAAAAGTATTCTTTTTCATATTTCTCTGTGTTAAGTTGTGACATAAATATGTGACATAAGAATGCAAAACAAATATTTATTAAATGATTTGTATGTATCCAATAAATGAAGACTTATGGATTTCTGTTGGCCTCAGGGGACACTGTAAAAAAATTTAGAGACACTAGGGTGCCATGAGCTGAGAAAGTTTGGGAACCTCTGGTATAATTCACACAGTTGCTCAGACATAGAAACTTGGAGTCATCCTTGATCCTTCTCTCTTTTATCCTCCCAAGTCTGCTAAACAATCTTCCAAAAATGTCCTACATTCATTTTTCTCTCTACCACCTCTGTGAACACCCTTGTCTAAGTCACCACTTGTGCAACAGCTTGCTTGCTTCGGTTCTTGAGTCCCAGTAACCCATTCTGCAGAGGTGATCCTTCACACGCATATAGGAGATCATGTCACTCTTGTATCAACCCCTCAGTGGCTTCTATTTCACTTACAAAGGCTTCTACAACTGGCCCATGGTAGCCCAGGCTTTCTTTATGAATTCCTGGAATCCCACTCCTCTCCCTACTCACCATACTACAGCCTGATCCCACCTCAAGGATCTTTCATTGGTCCTTCCCATTGTCTGGAAAGTTCTTCATCCAGATCACCATCCTGGCTCCTCCTCAAGTTTCAGCTAAGCTATCACCTGCGCAGCAAGTTGATCTAAAATTGCCCTTGCCTCCACCCTCACTCCCAATCGCTATGTATCTTATCATGTTGTTTTATTTTCTTTGTGACATTTGTATCATGTTCTTTGATCTGTATATTGGAGAATAGAAACTTTGCTCCCTTGTTTGCCAGTGTTAGTCCTGCCACTTAGAATAGTGCCTGGAACATAGTAAGAGTTCAATTAATATTTGTTGAAATAAATAAATGAGTGATTATTTCATATGGTTGCACCTTTGGATCATTTACTAATGTCTTTTAATGGAGAAGATCGAGAAATATGTGGGGAGGGAGAAAGCCAGTAATCATATATGTGTGTATATATATATATTACAGTAATGTAAAATATAGATTTAGAGAAAAAACATTTTACAAACTAGGTAGCATAATCAAGAGTTTTCTGTATTCTTTGGGAATAGACAATGTGGAGACATGCACTTATCTTATATGAACTCCATTCTTTTTAGCAATACTGATGGTTTAGAAGTCATTCTGTTAAGTTGGATAGTTAATGAAGTACCTTCATTATTTTATTTGTTATTCTTCATAACAGGCAAGCTCCTCCTACCCCTTCTTTTTCTTTCTTTAAGAAATTGAGGAGGTATGTGGGGGGACACTAGAATCTATGTATACCTAATAAAGTAAACTAAAATAATTAAAAAAAAGAAAGATCAACAACATACAAAAAGAAAGAAAGAAATTGAGATAAAGGTATATGAAGGAACATTTCTAGAACTACAGCCTTAAACACACTGGGAATGCCATTGTCCCTCTAAGCTTGTTTCTGTGTCTTCTTAGACAACACTAAATCCAGAAAGGGCGCACAGGCAGGAACCAGAGTGGAAATGTTCAACATCTCTGGCAAACAGCAGTAAGGATTAAACAGAGCTTTCTAATAAGATTACTTCTGAAATACTGTGAGTACTTTGGCAATCCCCAAAGATACAAGGCATTTGTATCTGTACAAGATTTAATGGAGCTTCCACATAAAGCAATTTTATTTTTTAACATCAAAGAGAAGCTTTGGTGCGGATGCTTGAAGCTGGCACACTGCAGCAAACATGGGGAACTCAAGAGCGTCTTTATGTAAAAGACAGTTTGCTGGGCCAGGAGTTGTATCTGTAGCTTTCACCACCCAGGACATACAGATCGTTGATCATAGGCTTATGGAGGAAGGGAGGCCAGGCATGAGGATTCAGGTGGCTACTCAGTGATAACCTTGGATTTCCAGGGAGGGGAGCTCAGTGTTTCCTGAGGCAACTGTGGGGCAGCTCTTATAAATAATAAATAACGACGATGATGCTGGCAGTAACAACAATAAGAGAGATCAGAGCCACCATTTCTAAGTGCCAGACATTGGATGTAGCGTGTAACAAATTCGACTTCTGCTGCTAAAATGTGTTCCCTTGGACTTTCAGCCAGCCTTCCAGGTCTGCCTCTGGGGCTGCACACAACAGGCTTGCTCTTCAGCAGGGGGCAAATATTTGAAGGTAGCTTTTATTTTATTTTATTTTCTTATCTGTGGAGGTTTCTTTTGTGTGTGTGTGTGTGTGTGTGCATGTCTGCTGAATTTAAGTTTATTATTTGAACTGGATGCAGATATTTATATGGATTAGTATTAAATTTCATTTTACTGGCTTTGAGGCTGCTCAAGTATTCATTAATCTGATTCTATCTTTCAGTGTATTAACTAGACCTTAAAATGTGCATTAACCAGACCTTAAAAATGTGCTACTAAAAACATACGCTCCCAAGTCTTCCTCCTGTCCTGTTCCCTTTCTTCTTCTCCTTTTCCGTTCTGCAAACACTTCCTGAGGACTTTGTCTGTGCCAGGCACTGTCAAGCACTGGGTTTGCAAGATTGCATAAGGTATAACTCTAGACCTCAAGAAAGCTTCTTGCTTCAGCAGGAAGACAAAACATAAATAAGTAAAAATAAACCAAAATATACTACAGTGTGATTGTATCATGAATTAAAAAGGGGTAGGAGAATTTTAACATAAGTTGTAAGAGTAATTATCTGTAAGGGGAGGAATAGGGAGCTAGGAGAATGCCAGCACTACCTCTGGCTTCTGGGGTGTGGGGTCTGTGAGGGAAATGGATGGTCCACACTTAATTAAAGCATCTCAGGGATGCACAGCGGGATGGGGAAGGCTTTAACCACCATAAGGAAATAGAAAGAAAATTATGTGCAGAGAATGAAGGTGAGGGGAGCTTATTCATGGAAGGGGCTTATAGGTCTAGGTTTTACATGGTGGACTGGAGAAACAGGAACATTTTATTTCATTTTATTTCTTTATTTAAAAAATTTTCCCATTAATTGAGTGAGAAAGGAAGGGGTGGGGAAGAGAAGCATCAACTTGCTTGTTGTTAAATTTAGTTGTATACTCATTGATTGCTTTTCATATGTGCCCTGACTGGGGATCAAACCCACAACCCTGGTGCACCAGGACAATGCAACCACCGAGACACCTGGCCAGGGCCTGAAAAAGCAAAAAGCATTTTAGATTTCACTTAGAGACCAGGCAGGTACAGAAGTCAAGGAAGGGGGTTATATGTGACCTGAAGCTGCTTGGATAGTTCCAAGGAAAGATGATCAGATCAAGAGGAAAGGGACTTCTTCTTTTTTTTTTTTTTTGTATTTTTCTGAAGCTGGAAACGGGGAGAGACAGTCAGACAGACTCCCGCATGAGCCCGACCGGGATCCACCCAGCACGCCCACCAGGGGCGATGCTCTGCCCACCAGGGGGTGACGCTCTGCCCACCAGGAGGCGATGCTCTGCCCCTCCCGGGCATTGCTTTGTTGCAACCAGAGCCACTCTAGCGCCTGGGACAGTGGCCAAGGAGCCATCCCCAGCGCCCGGGCCATCTTTGCTCCAATGGAGCCTCGGCTGCAGGAGGGGAAGAGAGAGACAGAGAGGAAGGAGAGGAGGAGGGGTGGAGAAGCAGATGGGCGCTTCTCCTGTGTGCCCTGGCCAGGAATCGAACCCGGGACCTCTGCATGCCAGGCCAATGCTCTACCACTGAGCCAACCGGCCAGGGCCTGACTTTTTTTTTAATGACTTTTTGTGGTAACTTTTTGTTATTCCAAGTGTGATCACCTGGTCATTTAGGGGCAGTTCCCATGTGAAGACTGGAACCCTCAGTAGAACAGGCAGAATGGCTCATTTGCCCAGGACAGTGCTGGAGCCTGCAGGTTCCCAGGCATTAAGAATTTCGTAGGTTAGAGAATAGGTGACCTATTAGTTCATGTCAGACAAATGTGCTTGTTCAAAGGAGGATACACATGAAACTGTGAGCCCCTTCTAAGGAAAGAAAGCTCTGCAGTTGAAGAGGCTACCAAGACCTGGGAATTAGTTCTGGGCCCGTGTCAGGTGCCAGCTGAGAGCTGTCCCTGAAGCTCGCCTCAGTACTTCCTAGAGTCCTTGAAACCACGCAGAAAGCTGGCTGTTCAGACTGATTTGGTTAGGGCCGCCGAGGAGTTCAGAAAATTAAGACCTGAGTGAGAAGTGCTGACAGGGTTTATTTCCTTAGAGAGTGTGTCTGTGTCCGTGGTTAGATGTAGCTCCTGAGGCACTAAGTACATGGCCATCGAGGGGTGCAAACCATACACATATGCTCAGCTTCAAAAGCATGGCTCAAAGCTGTGGCCCGACATAAAGCTGAAATTTAGCCCAACCACTGATGAAAACAGGACTGGGCTCTTTGATGATTTAGAGCTGAAAGGCAGGCTCAGGACTTGGGGTGAGCTGCCCAAGCGTTCTTTTCTTCTAAAAGATAAAGACATCAATCTAAAAGGACACAGATGTTTGGCTCCACATTTGGAGTGTTGAGGGACTAAATATGAAAAAGAATAAACTCTATTATTCAACTAATACCCCTATTTTAGGCAGGAGGGGAAGAACATAGGCAAACCTTTCTAGAGTAAGAGATTTTGAGCTACACAAGCCAAAGTGAAGAGGCCAGGCAAACCCCAAAGACGCAGGAGGTGACCAGCAGGTCCTGGCTGAGGACTAGTTTATGCAGTCATTGGCTGAGATCAGTACGGGGTGAGGAATGAGCTGCTGGGCCTGCCTACCAGTGTGCGTCAGCCCCAGGTACCTCAGCAGGGAGGCAACGGCAGGCTTCACCATCTCAGGGTGTGAGAGAAGCAAGCCTCAAGCTTTCGTAAATAGTTTTAGGTGTTCTTTCCAATAGGAGACAGGAGAGGAATTTGGTTCTAGAACAGGCCAGCTTATTCAAAACTCTTCCTGTAGATACTATTACATTATTTAACATGAAGAGTTCATTTAGAAAGGGGCTGGGCTTTCAGGCCAGTCCTGGATCAGCTCTCATCACCCTGGGCACTGCAGGCCGCTGGGGGCTGGGACCGAGGGCTGTCCCCAAGCAGTCCTCCTGGCCCGAGTTTCCCACTCTTTCTGGTTCTCTACTCCAACATACTAACAGTTCTGCTCTATTTTCTGGAGAAGCGGTACACTTTTTCACCAGTTCTTCCAGGGGGAGATTTCTTTCTGGGGTCCCAGTATTGGTTTTGAACTTTTTATCCCTTCAAATCAAGTCTATTTATTCTTTAAAACCTAACTCAAAATCACCTCCTTTGTGAAGAGGTGCAGGCTCTTCTGGAAAGAGCCTCGCCTGTCCTCCTTTTCCCACAACTCTTTCATCTGCTGTTTGTGTCCATGTGTGTGTTGATAGATGCATGAATTTACCAGGAATTACAACTGCCCTTTTGCTGTCCCACTTGGCTGTCTGACCCCACCTTTAATTACCGAACAATCACCCCTGGGACAGAGGAGTTCCAGGAAGCTGGTCAATCGCCTCAAGGAAGAGTATTCAGAAAGCCGAACATACCAGCACACCCTTGCTCAAGGCTATCCCCAACCCTATAAAATTTTGTCTCAGTTTGTTTTTGGGGCCTTTCTTTCGGAGAAGTGTGCCGGCAGGTCTTTCTCCTCTAATAAAGCCTGCACACCTGGAGTTCGAGGGCCGTCTCATTCTTACATCTGGTGCCGAAGCCCAAGACGGGGTACTGGCTTCCTGGACAATCCCCTTGCTGGCCAAACTTACAACCAGGGAAGCAGTGGACTGTGGCATCTCGTCCTGGCTAACTCCCTGATTCTGTTCAGCTGTGTGAGCGCGGTTGAGCGACCAGCAGTCCATTCCTGTCCCAAACCTCTGCTGGACCAGGAGGTAAGGAGTTTCTCCCTCCCCTTCCCTGGTTGGCCTCCAAATTTCTCTCCAAAACACCCCTTCCTGGTCAGACAGTTTTGACTTCGGACCCCATATCTTCGAGTGGTCTGCCTCTACTCCTTTACTGGACTTCTACGAAAGTCTAGGCGTGCCTAGCCAGGCCACTCTCCTACATCCCGGGATCTCAGCCTTGGGGTGATAACCTCCTGTCTGAGACTCTCTTTCAACAGAGATTTTCTCCTCTCGGAACTGTGACTGTAGGCGGGGAACCCCCTTCTCTCAACAGTCTCCTCTATTGTGGGCTCCTCCCAGTCCAAACCATCCAGCCAGGCTCCCCTCAGAACATGGGCTCCTCCCAATCTCAGGCCTCAGAGACTACTCCTCTACTCCTTTGGGACTACTCCTTCGGGACTCCTCTACTCCTTCAGGACTCCTCTACTCCTTCGGGACTCACTCTACTCTCTGTGGTTCACAGTTTGGGAGGTTTCTACTCTGAGTGGCCTGCTTCTACGGACTTCCTCGAAAGTCTAGGCACCTAGCCAGGTTGCTTTCTACTACCATTACAATATCCTAAGAGATCTTGACAATTTCTGCCGCCAGAAAGGGAGAACATCAGAAATTCCTTACGTGCAGGCTTTCTTCTCCCTTTGTTCCTGTCCTTAATTTCTGTGCCACTTGTTCTACATGCAGGCCGTTTTTTGGCCAAAGAAACCTCACCTAAAACCTCTGCTCTTAATCTTTCCTTTGCCTGACTCCCAACTCTCTCCCCTCCTCCTGCCTGATCCCTGGGGGCACCCCTCTCTCAGGACCCCTCTCTGGTCCCTCTGCAAATCTCTTCCACTTGAGTCTTTCCCCCCAGAAAGTCCCCTCCCTTTGTAAAATTCTGTTTCTCATTCACTTGCAAATACCAGTCTCTCTTTCTACTCCCCTGCTGGCCAGGGGCCCCTCCCTTCTCCACTGTGTTCTTTTTTTGTGTGTGTGTATTTTTCCGAAGCTGGAAATGGGGAGAGACAGTCAGACAGACTCCCGCATGCGCCTGATCGGGATCCACCCGGCACGCCCACCAGGGGCTACGCTCTGCTCACCAGGGGGCAATGCTCTGCCCCTCTGGAGCGTTGCTCTGTTGCGACCAGAGCCACTCTAGCACCTGGGGCAGAGGCCAAGGAGCCATCCCCAGCGCCTGGGCCATCTTTGCTCCAATGGAGCCTCAGCTGCAGGAGGGGAAGAAAGAGACAGAGAGGAAGGAGAGGGGTAGGGGTGGAGAAGCAGATGGGCAATTCTCCTGTGTGCCCTGGCCGGGAATCGAACCTGGGACTTCTGCATGCCAGGCCGACGCTCTACCACTGAGCCAAACGGCCAGGGCTCCACTGTGTTCTTAAACCCCTCCTCTCTCCTTACAGACTGGCAGCTCTGTCTCTTTTTCTTCTTTGACCCATCCTTCCCCCTCCTCAGAGACTGACTGTGCCTTCCACTACCCCTTGTCCTCTCCCCTCTCCTCAGAGCTCTAAATCTTTTTGACTCCTTTGACCACGTGGTGCCATCCCTCCATCCAGTAGTCCCTAATCACTACAAGTTACTGTCACACATTCCCTCAAACACCGCTCACTACACGGCCCTCAAGACTGCTTACTTTACCATTCCTCTACACCCTGACTCTTACTTTCTGTTTACCTTTATTTAAACTGACCCAGACACTAATGCAGCCCAGCAAGTTATCCCAGGGGATCAAAAACAGCCTACACCTGTTTGGGCAGGCACTAGCTCAGGATTTAGCAGCATCCAATCTCAAAACTAGTACTCTCTTAAAATATGTAAATGACCTACTCCTCTGCAGCCTCTCCCTGCCTGCCTCAAGGAGACAGATGGCCACCCTTCCTAACTTCTTCGCTATGAAGTGATATTGTGTCTTCTCTGCTAAGGCTCAACTTCACTCTTAGTTCGTAGTCTATCTGGGCATCGCCTTAATCCCCACCACCTGAGATCTCAACCTAGATCGAACTCAGATCTTCCACAATCTCCAACCACCTACTACCACAAATCAAATCCTTTCATTCCTTGGTTTAATAGGCTTCTTTAAACACTGGATTCCCAATTATGCTCTCTTAGTCAAGCCCCTCAGTGAGATCTTCTGAGCATGCCTTTAAGGCCTATAATGACCAAAGAAGTAACAGAAAAGGCAAATAAGGCCCAAAAGAGGTCAGGAAATACCAGCTTTTGGCATACGCTCTTAAAGGCTCCAGCACCCTAAAGGGCTTCATAGGATTCCATCAGGGTCCTGCTCCAGAGTGGAGAGAAAGGTCACTGAACTGAAGCTTGCCAGGCTTCCCGGCCCCACCATTTGCCACGTCTGTGCTGTGGAAAGAGGGACACAAGAAGGTAAGCTGCTTGCTTCATGGAGGGAGGGTTCAGTCTCTTCTAGCCCTGCTCCAGCTACCTGTGACCTGACCTTGCCCAGCACGCTGGGAATTGCCACTGAAGAACCAAAGACATCATTCACGAGCCTAAGGCATTTCTTCCAAGTAGCAAATAAACTGATCTCATTTCTTGTGAACACAAGGGCCATCTACTATGCCTTGCCTAAATATTTAAATTTTATTTATCCCTCAAAGATCTCTACTGTGGGTATTGACAGTCTGATTTTGTTACTTTATTTAATGGATAATATCTCCTTTATTCCTCTTGTCTCAATGCCCCATGTCTATTGTAGGCTGGGACCTGCTGCTAATTCCAGCTAGAAGCAGTAGTCACTAGGACTTAAACTCTAACTGCAAAGTGTAGAAATGTAACCACCCTTTCCCTAAGTACTTACAGGATTTACAGGTTACTCAGCAAAATGTTAAAAGACTGTCCAAGAGATGCTTCCAGCATTACATCACCCAAGGACTGACTTTCACATGGACAGGTCCACACAACATGATCCTGACAACTCCCACTGCTGCTAAGAGTGACTCTTTTATCCCCCCTGACCATCTGGGGCTCAGAAACAGAGAAACGAAATGAAAGACCCCTTGTCCTTCTATTCTCTATTCACCTCTCAACCTGCCTCAACGAATCAGGGACCAACACCTTTCTACTCATGTGGGACCAACACCTATATGTGTCTCCCTACTCATTAGACATAAACCTGTACCCTAATCTATCTCACCCCAAATAATCAACCTAATCCCACCCCATGAGCCTCTTCCAGTTCCTAGTACACTTCCCGTCAATCTAAGGACCAAATGAACTATACAGGTAATCCCTTTTCTTGTTGCTTTAGGAATCTCTACAGAAGTAGGTCCAGGGGCAGGGGGAATGGCCACTTATCTGTCTTATTCCTACTCTCTCTCTCTTTCTGAAGCCCAGTGAATTTGTAAACATGGAATCAGTGGTTTCACACAAACTGGTGTCTTGACTATTGCCTTTCATTGGTCCACTCAATCTCCTATTTATTTTTATAACTTTTAGACCCTGCCTCTTACGTTTGTTCACTAGTTTCTTACAGAACTGCATACAGACCTTCGCCAATCAGAAAATTGAAAACATCTACCTAACCCTACACACCAACCCTGAAACCTGCCCATGCAAAACAGAAGAATCTGGAACCCTATAAATACACCCTTACTCCAAACAATGGTGGAAAAATTCCTTGTTCTCCATGCTAGCACCAATTATAGGACCAATCCTAATTTTTTACCTAATTTTAATGCTTGCCTCTTTCTTTATCAAGTTCCTACAGGACCGGATGAGAGAAATCTCTACGATTACCTACAGTCAAATGCTCCTACACTCCTATTCCCCAATACCCCAAGGAGAACTTCACGAGGGAAATATCAAATAGGTAGGGATGACAGCAGGAGGAAGCCACCCCTCAGCCCGAGAAGTTCCCTCCTGAATGTTCTCCAAACCCCCTTCCTTTTAAACCACACATACTCAGTCCTTCTAAAACTTACACCAACAGGTTCCCTGTCTCTAAAAATCTCCACATGTCCTCCCATTCGAGAGGAACCAGACCAGCACATCTCATGAGGCTTATCCAGGAGACCATGTATTACCTGTTACCCTGTTCAATCAGCACTCACAGCAAGCAACTAACAATTATTACCTCGCAAAATTTTTTACTTCCTCACTGAGGTTTTCCAAGACATCGCCTGGTTCAGACCTTACAGCACGGAAATTGATGACCTCCTTAACTGGATGGGGGACTTGGTTTGGCAAGGTTCTTTTCTTGAGTTCTCTCCAGAAGAAGCAATAATTTTCCAATTTTCCTCCTCTTTCTACTTGTCACCCCTCACCATATATTATAAAATTGATAATTGCCTTTCTTTTATATGCAACCACAGAGTTAAAAAATGATAGATGCATGAATTTACCAGGAATTACAACTGCCCTTTTGCTATTCCACTTGGCTACCTGACCCCACCCTTAATTACCGGACAATTGCCCCTGGGACAGAGGAGTTCCAGGAAGCTGGTCAATCTCCCAAGGAGGAGTATTCAGAAAGCTGAACATACCAGCACACCCTTGCTCGAGTCTATCCCCAACCCTATAAAGTGTTGCCTCAATCTGTTTTGGGGGCCCTTCTTTCAGAGAAGTGCCCCGGCAGGTCTTTCTCCTCTAAGAAAGCCTGCACACCTGGAGTTCGAATGCCGTCTCATTCTTACACATGTCTTATCAATCTGACAGTAGCCTCGTGCCACACCTGCCACGCAGCGGGATGTCAACAGGGCTTTGTGGACTGAATGGATGGTTCGTAGGAAGAAAGGCACACAGACGATTGATTGCAAATCAAGTTTCTGGTCTGGACTCTGCAGGCCCCCATCCACTTAACTATCCCTCCTGCTGTGGAAGGACAGTGCAGAGATGAGTGGAGGACTCAGACCACAAAGGTGCAGTTGATGAAGAGAGAGGGTGGGTGTGGGACCTTTGGGTGTAGCTCGGGTGCTGCCAGCCAAGACTAGGAAACACTAGCTTGAGCAAGGGGAGAAGTCTGGTATCTGTAAAGGACCCCGGGTGTTCTCTCCAGTGCTCTGCAATGCAAGGCCTTGTTTCTGTTGGCACTCTAAGTAGCTTAGCTGTTTATAACCTTTCTGACTGGCAGGATTCTTGGCTGAAGACAGTGCCTTCCCTCTTGGGAAAACTGATGACCTACTTTGGTGAGTTCCACGGGGCCATGCCCACACTAATTGGGATCCACATGAAAAAAAAAAAATGCCATGGGGCAAACACCAAAGTCAAAAGTTCTGTTATCTCCCTTAGACCAATCTGTGCAGTTTTTAGCAGCATAGACACCCCAGTGCACTCATTAAAACACATTTTCCTAAGGCCCTTTTTTATAAATAGAATTTCAAATATGTTCAGGTTTGAACTTTCAAGGAAGGTGACCTTGAGCCATCACAGAACACCTGTGGAGCACCAGCCATTGGCACTGATGACCAACTCCTGGGAAGGTTGGGACCTCTGTTTCTCTCTCATTTTAAAGTGAGGAGAAAACAGTGATTTACTTTCAGTTCCAGGGGCTGGCTCCGAGGTGGGGAATTTTTCCTCTGCCTAGAGACTGATCTAGGTGGACTGAAAGGAAGTAGTACTGTCCACACCCACAGTTTTCCCTTAAACTCAGGGCCAGGGCTCTCTGGAATGAAAGGAGCCCAGTCTTCCTTTATTTCCAGAAGTATGTGACCAAACACCTCTTTACAAAGAGTAGAAGCTGGCAGCAGGAAGGCCAGCTGCGGGAGAGACAGAGAAAGGGAGAGACAAACAGAGAAGTCTGTCTCTTGACGCTTCTTTTCCCCCCTGACCTTTGGACGCTGCTCCCCACTCCTCTGCCCCTATAGGAGGAGGAGACAGTCTTCCTGAGCACAGGTGGCTAACCAAGGCCTTATCCTAGCCGGACCTCAGCCGGCTGGGGATCCCGTGCTGGGTCTGGTCAGGAGTCTGCGATTGTTTCAGCTTCTCGGTTACCACGGCAACGGCGCCCTCCTCCACGCCCGAAGCCCATCAAAGTAAGGTTCCAAGCCCCTGGACCCGACATAGGCTTCCCTTTCTCAGCCTCTGGTCTTGCAGGGGGAAGTGTTTGAGCCACACATCAGTGGCTCAGATAATTTTTTTCACTGTTTATATCGTGACCATCTATCCACCTGTGAGGTATTCCCTGGAATGGGCACTGTGGACCGCAGACTGACAGCCAGCGCTCCTGGGCAGAGGAGGGGCGGCAAGGACTGGGAGTTTTATTATTTATTTAATGGTATGCAATTTTTATAGCTTTGTTTTTCTTTTTTTTTGTGTGTGTGTGTGACTTTAAACAATTTTTATTTATTTATTTATTTATTTATTTTTTTAATAATTTTATTTTTTTTAATGAGGTGACATCAATAAATCAGGATACATATATTCAAAGATAACAAGTCCAGGTTATCTTGTCGTTCAATTATGTTGCATACCCACCACCCAAAGTCAGATTGTCCTCTGTCACCTTCTATCTTGTTTTCTTTGTGCCCCTCCCCACCCCCTATCCCTCTCCCATTCCCCCCTCCCCCCCCGTAACCACCACACTCTTATCAAGTCTCTTAGTTTCACTATTATGTCCCACCTACGTATGGAATAATACAGTTCCTGTTTTTTTCTGATTGACTTATTTCGCTTCGTATCATGTTATCAAGATCCCACCATTTTGCTGTAAATGTTCCGATGTCATCATTTCTTATGGCTGAGTAGTATTCTATATTGTATATGTGCCACATCTTCTTTATCCAGTCATCTATTGATGGGCTTTTTGGTTGTTTCCATGTCCTGGCCACTGTGAACAATGCTGCAATAAACATGGGGCTGCATGTGTCTTTACGTATCAATGTTTCTGAGTTTTGGGGATATATACCCAGTAGAGGGATTGCTGGGTCATAAGGTAGTTCTATTTTCAGTTTTTTGAGGAACCACCATACTTTCTTCCATAATGGTTGTACTACTTTACATTCCCACCAACAGTGTATGAGGGTTCTTTTTTCTCCACAGCCTCTCCAACATTTGCTATTACCTGACTTGCTAATAACAGCTAATCGAACAGGTGTGAGGTGGCATCTCATTGCCGTTTTGATTTGCATTTCTCTAATAGCTAAAGAAGATGAGCATCTTTTCATATATCTGTTGGCCATTTGTATTTCTTCCTGGGAGAAGTGTCTATTCATATCCTCTTCCCATTTTTTTATTGGATTGTTTGTTTGTTTGTTGTTGAGTTTTATGAGTTCTTTGTATATTTTGGATATTAGGCCCTTATCTGAGCTGTTGTTTGAAAAAATCATTTCCCATTTAGTTGGCTTTCTGTTTATTTTGTTATCAGTTTCTCTTGCTGAGCAAAAACTTCTTAGTCTGATGTAGTCCCATTCATTAATTTTTGCCTTCACTTCTCTTGCCATTGGAGTCAAATTCATAAAATGCTCTTTAAAACCCAGGTCCATGAGTTGAGTACCTATGTCTTCTTCTATGTACTTAATTGTTTCAGGTCTTATGTTTAGATCTTTGATCCTTTTTGAGTTAATTTTTGTACAGGGGGAGAGACTGTAGTCCAGTTTCATTCTTTTGCATGTGGCTTTCCAGTTTTCCCAGCACCATTTATTGAAGAGGCTTTCTTTTCTCCATTGTGTGTTGTTGGCCCCTTTATCAAAAATTATTTGACTATATATATGTGGTTTTATTTCTGGACTTTCTATTCTGTTCCATTGGTCTGAGTGTCTATTTTTCTGCCAATACCATGCTGTTTTGATTGTCGTGGCCCTATGATAGAGTTTGAAGTCAGGTATTGTAATGCCCCCAGCTTCATTCTTTTTCTTTAGGATTGCTTTGGCTATTCGGGGTTTTTTATAGTTCCATATAAATCTGATGATTTTTGTTCCATTTCTTTAAAAAATGTCATTGGAAGTTTGATGGGAATTGCATTAAATTTGTATATTGCTTTGGGTAATATAGCCATCTTGATTATATTTATTCTTCCTAGCCAAGAACAAGGAATATTCTTCCATCTCATTATATCTTTTTCGATTTCCCTTAACAATGGTTTATAGTTTTCATTATATAAGTCCTTTACATTCTTTGTTATGTTTATTCCTAAGTATTTTATTTTTTTTGTTGCAATCGTGAAGGGGATTATTCTTTTGAGTTCCTTCTCAGTTGTTTCATTGTTGGCATATAGAAAGGCTATTGACTTCTGTATGTTAATTTTGTATCCTGCGACCTTACTGTATTGGCTTATTGTTTCTAGTAGTCTTTTTGTGGATTCTTTGGGGTTTTTGATGTATAGGATCATATCATCTGCAAAAAGTAATACCTTTACTTCTTCTTTTCCGATATGGATGCCTTTTATTTCTTTGTCTTGTCTGATTGCTCTGGCTAGACCCTCTAGTACCACATTAAATAAGAGTGGAGAGAGTGGACAACCCTGTCTTGTTCCTGATTTAAGGGGGAAAGCCTTCAGTTTAGTGCCATTTAATATGATGTTAGCTGATGGTTTATCATATATGGCCTTTATCATGTTGAGATATTTTCCTTCTATACCCATTTTGTTGAGAGTCTTAAACATAAAATTGTGTTGTATTTTATCGAAAGCCTTTTCTGCATCTATTGATAAGATCATGTGGTTTTTGTTCTTTGTTTTGTTGATATGGTGTATTACATTAACCGTTTTACGTATGTTGAACCATCCTTGAGATTCTGGGATGAATCCCACTTGATCATGATGTATTATTTTTTTAATATGTTGTTGTATTCGATTTGCTAGTATTTTGTTTAGTATTTTAGCATCTGTATTCATTAGAGATATTGGTCTGTAGTTTTCTTTTTTTGTGCCATCCTTGCCTGGTTTTGTAGCTTTGTTTTTCTAATTACAAAATCCCACAGTGTGAGCTTTCCTGAGTCCTGGGGCCAGGTACTGAGCTTCTGGGTGGCTGTTGAGATAAGAGATGCCAGGTCTGTTGAGGGGGGAGGGGGGCTGGCTGATTTGGTGTTGGCATGAGGCACCTTGAGCAGACTGGTCCCCAGGGCAGAGAGACCTCTGAGCAGCCTGGAGGGTCACCGCTTTGCTTTTCTTAAATACTACGATGGGGGTGGCAAGGAGCTGCCCTGAGGAGACGGAGGTGCAGGGATTTGATCTGGGGTCAAGTATTGGAGGAAGCCAGTGAACTTCACTAGCTCTGGCTGCTCTGAGTGGACTTGCTGCGAGTTGCAGAGGGGCCCAGGCTGCAATCTGTGGAAGCATTTCTAGTCGATTGTCACAGAGAAAAGAAAAGGACCCTGGATATTTGAGGTGTCAGCAATTTTCTGTGACTTTTTTCCCATTCTAAATAAACATTCACTTTTGCTCCTAAATTCATATGCATAGTTTTTATTTTTCTTGAAGAGGAGGCACCAAATTGCATAAGCTCCAGGTATCCAGAAAACCCAAAGAATCATATCACATGCACACCAGGAATGTGTGTTCTGGGTTTCCTCATAGTGTCTCTCAGTGACCTGTGCGGGGCTCTGGGGAGGAAGTGGGATGGATGGAGAAGGGAGCTCCCCTGGGAGAGGCATGGGGCTCGGAGAATCCTGGTGGTTCCAGCTCGGCTGTAATAAGGTGCCAAGGAATTGCAAAACTGTTGATACTGGTGTTTCAAAAAGAAGAGCCAGCCCCCCCTTACCCCTCCTTTCTGAGGAGGCAAAAAACCCAAGAGAAAGAGATTAAAGGGGCAAGAGTTAGTTAGTAGTTAATCATAGTTTAACTATAGCTCTCTGGAAGGACTGAGGTCACTTGCTAGACAGAGCAAAGAAGGTAGAACTTATCTGAAAACTTCCTTTTCCCCTTGCCTTTAGGAGACAATGTTTAGATATCTTAATTCCTACACTGATCCGAACTCTTCCTCCCCTCCTGGAGTCATGGGAGTGATGTATACCATGTAGAGCAGGGGTAGTCAACCTTTCTATACCTACCGCCCACTTTTTTTTAAAATTATTTATTTATTTATTTCAGAGACAGAGCGAGAGTCAGAGAGAGGGATAGACAGGGATAGACAGACAGGAATGGAAAGAGATGAGAAGCATCAATCGTCAGTTTTTCGTTGCAACGCCTTAGTTGTTCATTGATTGCTTTCTCATATGTGCCTTGACCGTGGGCCTTCAGCAGACCGAGTAACCCCTTGCTCGAGTCAGCGACCTTCGGTCCAAGCTGGTGAGCTTTTTGCTCACACCAGATGAGCCCACACCCAAGCTGGCAACCTCGGGGTCTCGAACCTAGGTCCTTCCGCATCCCAGTCCGATGCTCTATCCACTGCGCCACCGCCTGGTCAGGCCCTACCACCCACTTTTGTATCTCTGTTAGTAGTTAAATTTTCTAACCACCCACTGGTTCTATAGTAATGGTGATTTATAAAGTAGGGAAGTAACTTTACTTTATAAAATTTATAAAGCAGAGTTATAGCAAGTTAAAGCATATAATAATAATTACTTACCAAGTACTTTATGTCGGATTTTAGCTAGGTTTGGCAGAATAAATGTTTATAAAACAACTTACTATAGTTAAATCTATCTTTTTATTTATACTTTGGTTGCTCTGCTACCATCCACCATGAAAGCTGGAATGCCCACTAGTGGGCGGTAGGGACCAGGTTGACTACCACTGATCTAGACAAAGGGATCATGAGCCCACTCCCCTTGCTTGAAAAACCTGCATTCTGTAACATTTTATATGCTTTCTAATAATCATCTCTTTTGAAATTCTTTATATGTATAAAACTTGTAAACTAATCAAGTGGGGACTAGCTTATTAGGTTTCCTAGTAACCTAGCCCCAACACTCTTAGCAAAGGTAATTTCATTTAGCTTCTCTCCTTATCCTAAGCTAAACATTTCATTTCCCACTACTGTGACAGGGATAGGTTATAAACCCTAGCAAGATTTAAGAATGTCTTTGATATGTAAAACATTTATCACTACTGTGTTATCTTGTGGTCTTGATATGTAGGAATGTTTTTTCTTTTAATAGATTCTATAGATAAATGTAAGCTTATCAGTAAATGACTTTAGTACCTTGCTCCCCCTCCTTTTTCCCCCAACCAGTATGTGATCATGTCTATGTAACCAGCTTCAGAGCTATTTCTGGGCTGCATGATTTGGGTTAGCTATACCCCATGTAAGTCACTGGCTTAATAATAATAAAGCTCCTCTTAAAACTTTTTCTGTAACCTGCCTTGCTGTCTCTATGTAACCCACGAGTTACAGTACTTTGTAACACTGCCTGGTAACTCAGTAGGAGATAAGCAAGTGGGAGGTGACCCGATTAACTATCTCTGCCTGTTCCTTCCTTCCCTGAGTATGGAGAAAGATGAAGAAAAGCAGAAAAGAGGCCAAGTTTATACCATTACTTTGGGGCAACAGCAGGAGCCTCAGTAAGTTAGGGAGGAGAAACTCTCTGGACCAGATGTCCATAGAGTTCTTTGGATCTTCGATTCCTGAGGATCTCTTGAAGCACAAAGGAAGAATTTGAGGCTAGGTTATAACTATTATTTACTGGGTGGGGACTGGTCAAAGACTACTTGTGAGGTTTATACCTCTCAATTTTATTCAGGCAGTGCCATAGTCTGGTTTGGGGGGAATTCTGGAGCTCCCTATAATCTCCATCTGAAATGAAGTCACAAGTGTACTTGGTATTTCGCAAACACAGCTTCAAGTCAAGTTTCCTAGCCCACTGCTCCCAACAGTCTGTGTCCCCTAAGGCCTTGTCACACAGAAATTTCGGTGTTCACTCCCCAGCCTGGTGACTGGAATCTTGAACGTGTCATGGTAAGGCCTTTCATAAGATGGTGCTTATGGGTTTATTTTCATTTTTTAATGTTGATTGTTTCTTTGTTAGTATTTCATTGAAAAATTACTATGGGCTAGTATTGTTCTAGGAGGTACTGGAGAAACAGTCTAAACAAGACAGACTAAATCCTTGGATTTAAGATTTATTTATTTATTTATTTATTTATTATTTTTTTTTTTTAGTTAGACGTGGAGAGATAGTGAGGCAGACTCCCACATGCATCCTGACTAGGATCCACCCGGCAACCCCATCTGGGACCCATGCTTGAATCAATCGAGCTATCTTCAGTGCCTGCGGCTGATACTCAGACCAACCAAGCTATCCTCAGCTCCTGGGGTGACACTTGAACCAATGGAGCCATTGGCTGTGGGAGGGGAAGAGGGAGAGAAAGGAGAAAGGGAGCAGAGAAGCAGATGATTGCTTCTCATGTGTGCCCTGACCAGGAATCAAACTGGGATGTCCATATACCTGGCCAATTCTCTATGCACTGAGCCAACTGGATAGGGCCTCAAGAACTTTAAAAACCTTATGATTTTCACACTTGCAGAGGCAAACTCAGTTGTGATGTAGGTTTTCCTGTTTATGATACTGGTATATGTAAGGTATTTTTCCCCGCTGAGGAAGAAAGAAGGGGCCGGAGCCACAAAGTATGGAATAATAAAAGGCTTTATTGAATACAGAGCGCATCCCGCCCAACGAGGTTCCCTAGTCCCAGGGACAGAGGTTAGGGAAGTCGCATAGGGTGACCCGCGTGGGAGATATTTAAAGGGTCTCTAGGGTGGTCGAGCTAATATGACGAGGTGAAATTTCATGGGCTGACAGACAGTTGCTTTTTTCCAAAGGGCTCCTGGGAAGTTTCTTTTGGCGTGCTTGGCTGTGGGTGGTTCTAGCTAAGTTCCTGGATCTGGGTTCCTCATGTGACTGTCCCCCATTGCTGGCCACCCCACAGTATATACTTTTGATAGTTCTACTGTATTACATTTCTGAGAGTTGCACATTCCCCCCGCCCCTTCCAGACTGGCAGCCTGGATGAACTATAGACATTTTAATTATTTGGCTGGGGAAAGATCAATTTGTTGTATCTGTGGAAATCACTGTCTGAGATCCACCCTTTTGCTAGGAGAACATTACATCTTAACTTGTATAATTCCTATTTGTTGCTCTAAGCACCAGCTTATCATTCTGAGGTCTCAGCTTGGCATTCATCTGCCATTTGAGTAAACTCACAACTCCTTTCAAAGAAAAATTCTGGTTTGTCTTCCACATATCTCAGTGACTTGCCTCAAAGTAAAGGTGAGACGGGACTTGATCTGGGTGAGAACTTATCTGACTCTTGCTTTTCATAATAAAATGCCAACTCTGAGACCTGGCCATCTCCCTCAGAGAGTAAGTGTGAGGAACGCACTCTTGCTAAAGGCAAATCTGCAATCGTAGTTGAGAGAGACAGGCAGAGGCCTATGTGAGCTGCCCATCCCTTCAGTAAACTCTTCCCTTGTTCTGGATTCCCAAAGGCAGCGTCTCCTAAGACATTTACTACACTAACTTGGATGCTTCTAGAAATGCTATGAATAAAGGGTATGCCCTTGATTTTTGTTGCAGATTGATATAAAAACAGTCATAAAGCAAATGTTTCTGAGCTTTTGGCAAAAAATAACCGTTAAAGACCTTGTTCACTTCACCATTCTATGTTTTTATGTAAAAATTCATGAGAGCCCAGGCTCATCTGACTACCTGCTTGACCTTTCACCCATTTCTACTTGGGTGTCCAATAGGCATATCCCATTTAAACATGGCCAAAGTGGAACTCCTGATCACCCCCCACCGTCTGACCCTTCCTCAGCCTTTTCACCTCAGTAAACAGCAACTGACTGCTCAGCCAAACATCTCAGAGCCATGTTGACTACTCTCTGTCCCAGCTCACATGTAGCGTGCTATCAAATCCCATTGCCTTACCTTTAATCCACATCCACCTTCTTTTGTCTGGAGAAGTTCACAAGCCTTTTCACTGATCTGGCTACGTACTTCTATGCTTTGTTCCTGTATACCTATACTCAACAGAGCATCCACAATGATCCTTTAGAATATGTCAGGTCATGACACTTCTCTGTGTCATGGTCAAAATTTCCCCGAGATTTTCTGTCTTATGGTAAGGAAAACACTCAAAATAACCACTTTCTGTCCCTCTCTTTTCATCTCTGACTTGATGTCCTTGTCATCTGCTCCTGATTCACATCGTGGGAGTCACACTGATCTCGTGTGCCCTGTCTCAGGGCAGCTGTTGGGAATACTCTTTCTTAGATATGCAGTGACTGCTCCTTCTTTCCCTTCCCATCTCTCCTTACAGATGTCACTTCACTGAGGGGTTTCCTAACAAACCACCCCATTCCAACTGCAGGCCCCTGTCTGAGCTCTCCATTCCAGCCTCGTGTTCCTCCACAGCACTTGTCACAGTCTGTGTATTGTATCCATTGTCTGTCTCAGCCTACGGGAATGTTGGCTCCTGAGGGCAGGGATTTTTGTCTGTTTGCTCTCTTTTGTTTCATTTCGGTGTTCCACCACCCAGCACACTGCCTGAGACATAGTAGGTACTCAATAAATATTTATTCAATGAATGATCAAATTCTATGAGAATTAGTATCAGGAGAAGAGAGCCTCTTGTGTTAAAGTTGTATTTTTTTAGGCAATACAATTGATGTTATTCATTGTAATTTACCTTTTGGCTCTGCTACCCAGAAGTTGAAAGTCCCAGAGAGCAGGAGTTACGATGACTGTTTCATCCTTGGTCTTGTCTTTGTAGTCTTCCTCCTCTGTGGCGTGTCACTGTCTTCACTTTTCACTTCTCTCTGAACAGCTTCGAGCATATCTATATTCCCAGGTAGTATTCATGGAGCTTTAGGCTTAGTAAGTATTAGTCAAGTGAATGCACTGTATACCATTTTAATCCTTGTTGGAAGTAAGTGGGATATGAATAATTAATTATTAGTGATCTTTGGTAGGGCTGAAAAGTAATGGGCTAGAGAGAAACAAGTGGTTACTAGGAGACGAGAGGCTGGTGGGGAGCGAAGTACGGCACGTGTGCACAGCTGGGCTGAACACATGAGTGTCACCCTGTGTCGGCGAGAGGGGAGAGAGGAATAAATTTGGTTGGACAAGAGGCATGAACTGGGACAGTGTTGGCAGACTAAGGCAAATGGTCACTTCAGCAGTGATTAATATTTATTAAATAGTAAATATTTAAGTGAGCTCAAGTTCAGAAAAGTAAGCACAAGAAACATTGATTCCTTTGATGGGATCAACAAAAGCCAATGGAGGTGCCAACAGCACCAAACAAAGCAATTGCCCCTTGTATCAGAAAAGAGTTAAATAGCAAGTTCACTTCTCTTGTGACTTCTCAACATTGACTTAGGCAGAGCAGTTTTAAAACCTGGAAAAGAGGAAGCAGTGTACGCAATAGGTTAAAGGGGATGAACCAGAGTAATTCCCTGGAGCCCAGAGAAACCCTGCTGCTTCCCACAGGCAGCACCCCCCAAATCCCTGGGTGCTCTCAGAGTGGGCCTGCTGTTCGCCGACCCCTGACACAAGATGGAGGTGAACTGATCTCTCTTCCATCTGGTGGAGAGATCCCTGCCCTCTGTCCCCTTTTCATTCTCCAAGATGGGCTTCTGTCCTCTCCAGCCACCATTCCCCAAAACTAGTCATTCAAAAGCCCATTCCTTAGATTGCTGATGGCATTGAGAACCCAGAGCCCAATGGGAGTTTTTAGACATAACATCTATTGTTTTCTAGCACCCCTGTTATTCTACCTCAGAGCCAAATGAAGTCAGGCTAGTAACTATTTGCTTTTCACAAAACCATGCCAGTGACTTCTCTTTACCTTGTATTGTTCCACATGACTTCAAATGGATGCACAGAGAATCCATTTTACTGTCTCTCCAGTTATTATAGTTCCACAAACACTGTGCCATTGCCAAGGGCATCTTTTCTCCTTATAGAGCTGGGCACCACCTTTGTCTTCTGGTAGAATCCAGCACAGAAGACTTGGTTTAACCCTCACTAGGGTCTCACTAGTTATGGGGTTCCACTCATCATCCCATCTAGTAATAATTCTTTTTTTTTTTTTTTTTGTATTTTTCTGAAGCTGGAAATGGGGAGAGACAGTCAGACAGACTCCCGCATGCACCCAACTGGGATCCACCCGGCACACCCACCAGGGGCGACGCTCTGCCCACCAAGGTGTGATGCTCTGCCCCTCCGGGGCGTCGCTCTGCCGCGACCAGAGCCACTCTCGCGCCTGGGGCAGAGGCCAAGAAGCCATCCCCAGCGCCCAGGCCATCTTTGCTCCAATGGAGCCTTGGCTGCGGGAGGGGAAGAGAGAGACAGAGAGGAAGGGGGGGGGTGGAGAAGCAAATGGGCGCTTCTTCTATGTGCCCTGGCTGGGAATCGAACCCGGGTCCCCCGCACGCCAGGCCGACGCTCTACCACTGAGCCAACCAGCCAGGGCCTCCATGTAGTAATAATTCTTGATTCTTATTCTCATTTGGGGTTCTACCTTCTCATTCCAAGGGTAGATGGTTCTGACAATTGAAACTCAGATTTTTTTTCTCTATAGGATGATAGGGGCAAAAAATTCATTTTGAAAATCCTGCCATTTTACATATAAGCAAACAGCTTTCTTCCCCCAGAGTAAAGTTTCCCTTGTTCTTTCTGTAATTGAGGATGGAAACATATCCTTGGTTGAATAGCTCTCTCTTGCATCTTCTTATGCATTCCAGCTGTAAGGAATTGTCCCTCAGGGAACAGAGGTCAGGGACAGAGCTCCAGGCCCAGAAATAAGGACAAACAAACAAGTTAGCACAGTGCTAACTTGCCTCTACTGGCTCCTTAACCACAGGATGTTGAGGACTTCATAAGAAACAAGGAACTGCTGAAGAATAAATTTTTAAAAAGGAAAGAAAACACCATGAAGAAAAACAAACACCACGTGAGACCCTCTCACTATGACCTGCAGCAGGTCTGGTTCTGCTGTATATGGTGGCCCATTTGGAAGCCTTTTCTTCTGTTGTGTCATAGCCTGCCCGGGAAACCTCCAACTTCTTAACAAACTAAAGGGTTCTAAGCCCTTTAACTTTCTTTTCAGCTGGGCAGTCAGCCTTCACTTAGGACACTCACAGGTTGTGTGTACCTTTGCAGGGAGCCAACAGCATGCGCTCCTTGCTGATTGTTGGGATAGGGTCTCAGTCAAACACCTTATTGTTGGGGGGAGGGGAGTGTTTGTTGAACCAGAGTCCCTTGAACAGGACAGAAAAGTGTCAACTCTAAGAATGCTGCTTCTTTGCAGAAAGACTCGTGGGATTCCTGATCTGAAGCAGGCTTGGCCATCGTGCCAGCCTGCCAGCCCTCTGCTGCTACATGGATGGATCAGACCCCTTGTAAGACACAGGTGACACCATGGCTGCCAAGGAAAATCTTAAGCTGCCCCACTTCTGGGTGCCAGTTGGGAGCAAGCCTGGACCTCTGTGGAAAATCTTTCTGGAGACTGCTGGAAGAGGCCTCTTTCTGCTGTACCTGTTTGCTGTGGGGCTGTTGGTTCTCTGCTGGTGTAGTGATTTGGAGCAGGCGCAGACTACACATCACCTGCAGTATCAGAACAACTGATTTTACTGCATCTGGGGACTGAGGGAGATTTCCAAAGATTTTCTTTCTTGGTAAAATTGAGAAAACAAAATACTATCATTTAGAAATCAAGAAATGTTTGTACTACAAGGCAAAGCTCCGTTGTAATGAAAGGACAGCATGGGCTTCCTATAAAAATATATTCTCACAGTCAAGGGGTTCCACAGTTAAAAGGATCATAACCTTGCCTCTTGCACCACCCTTGGAGATCAGGTGTGTTGGTGTGAGAGCAGGGCTCTGTCAAATTGAGGCCAGGTCCACTGCAGGGTGTGAGCGTGGCTCTGGGGGTGTCTTCTTGAGGCAGGACTAGAGGGATGGCTTAGTGGAACCCGGCTGCCCCAAGTGTCTGCAGGCTCACTTGGTTCACCTGGGTGAATAATGAACTACCGTGTAAAATAAAGAGCCTTTGAATTATTATCTCAAAATGTGAACAGTTTTTACGACCTATTCCAAGGGATGATGAACTCATCAAGGGAAGAAAGTTGTCTGGCTTTGAGAGAGCTGGGTTGTGATTGGGTGCCGTGTTCCAGTGATTTATAGTCCCTTTTAACGCCAGTGGGATTGGGAGCGAAGGTCAGAGTGGGTCTTTTAGTAGATGTATGTGAGTGGATTTTAGGTATAAATTATGCAACACTTGACATTCAACACAGATACAAATTGAGCAGCTCCTTTGTGGTGTTTGGGGAGTTATGACTGATTTGTGGTCTGCTTATGAATGGGAATAGGTCACTCTTAAGTTATGAAAGTATTTTCCACATTAGGATACTTATAATTAATTAGAGGTTCGTGTGGTGAGGTCATGAATGGAGATGTGTGGTGTTTTGATCCCCTAACTCTGTGTTCCTGCCCACAAGGCCTCCATGATAGATTTCCTTTATGGTTCCCAGAGGAATTGTGAGATCTTATCTCTGCCTACAGCGTGAAACCCATTTCTGGCACCATTAAAATTGGAGCATTTGAAGATTGCAGCTGGAAAGCTGATTTTTCCTAAGACAAATAATACCCTATATTTCATTTCAATACAAAATTTAACTTTGAGACTCCTGCATGATGATTTTATCTTCTAAATATTTGAGATATAATCGGTTTACTTTTCCATTATAGGGAAAAAAAAAAAAAAAAAAAAAAGAATACTAAGCAATTCAGCTTTTACCCAGTCGAGCTAATCAAATGAAGGAAAACTTGAAGCTGTATAGCAGCCTGAAATAATTTCCCTCTTGTTTACTACTCCGCGCCTCCTTCGCTGGTGGCGTGGACACCTGAAGCTTTGGCTGGAGTCATTGCTGACACACCTGAGAAAGCCCTGGTAGCCAACATCGTCAATTTTGCACCTCGGTATTTGATGTTAAACATTGTAGATACTCTGAGTTCTGGGCTCCCGGGGAAGCTGAGACTCTATTTGCTAGCCGCAGAGGCTGGTTCTTCATATCCCCTTAGAGAGAAACTGCCATGGAGGACTGGATGAACACTTGTTTTCTGCTCCTGGCCTGTAGGGTCTGGTGCCGTCACATCTTAGAGAACCTTTATTTGCAGGTCTCTGGCAGTGCCCACCAGTCTGTTCATTTGCTTGTGAAGTGTTGTGAGATTTTGTCCTTAAGTGTCCCAGGGAGGAGTAATAATGTACATACAGCAGGGCACATCAGTCAGCAATGCTGTGGGCTGTTATGGTTTTCAGAGTCTGCTATGAAGGCTCGCAGGTTCAATGTGAGCTAAAGCTTTTAAATCAAAGTAATACCTTCTGTGTTGTTGTCCATGCTGTCTTCTAGGAAAAGCTGCAGGGTTTTTTTCCTACTCTACATCAGAAAAATTTCTCAATTTCTTCTGTATAGCCCACCCTTCACCCACACTTCTTTTTTCTTTCTTGTCCCTTTGCCCTCCCTCACTGGCTTCAGGATTCTCTGAGCACTTCATCCTGAGTGCTCATACAGTAGAAATGGGTTAGTTGAGGGAGAGAGGGGTGGAAAGACTAATCGCTCCTGTTTGCTGGCTTTTAGGTGGATGGCATTATGCTAAACACTTGCGATAGTTTGTCACTAAATTTGATGAGCAGAAGGGACCACCATCCCTGCTTTCAACAGGGAATCTGGAAGCCTTTGAGAGTAACATATTAGTAAGGTGACCAACTTTTTTACAATGAAAAGGAGGACAAAAATAAATTGAAGAAAACAATATCATAAATAAAAGAAACATTTTATTCATTGCAACAATAATACACTATAACATGATAAATGCATAATAAAAACATTTGTAATATGCTTACATGCCTATTAATTTTTAATAATAATTATAAGAAAAAAGTATTCATTTAGATAATATTAGCTAAATAAGTACTTTTCCATTGAATGAATATTTTTTGTCAATGTATCTTCTTGTTACCATATATTGGAAATATCTGAACAAGAAATATCCTTCATATTGAATTTTATAGCAAGTGCTGCAGCTAGAGGATCAACATTCAATCTCGATTTCTCACTTGTCCAAAATTCATTAGCAATTGAAAAAACTCTTTCAACTGCTGCATTAGTTCCAGGGCTGCACAATGTAAATTGAACAAGAATAAATAAATTTTCACATGGAATATGTTCATTTTTGAAATGACTGAATATTTCCACCCATCTTTTATCAGTTTTGATGTGTTCATTTTCCCATTGTATTAATTTCTCAGAATTTAAATATACATTCAGTCTTCTAATTTCTTTAAAGAGACAATTGTCATCTATTTTGATATCTGGCATTTCTTTAGATAAAAACTCAAGACAAGATTCAATATCTGTCCAATATACTTGAGATGAAGCCAAAAAATACCATTGAAAACTATTATTTCCCATGATGTTTGTTTCAGACCATTCTGTGATAAATTGAAAACATGTCTGGTAAAAATTCTGCACTTCTTTGATAAACTTTTCTGTTATGCCCAGATTTGATTCCTCTGACAATTTTCTTTTTATAATTAAAGGAAGAAATTATTCTTCAAAACGAGATTTATATTGAAGGATAAAGTCATTCAAAATAAGACTAATTTCCATAGCTGAAATATGTTCACCTTCAATCTTTTGAATCATTTTGTGAAAAATAGATGCTTGATTATATACAAAATACATTAATATCGCAGATATTTTACTATTGAAAAATGATCCAAGGATTTTAGGACAGTTGTCTAAACTTAAAAAATATAAACAGAGAGGCTCAACTAACTGTAGAATAGCAGGTGTCAGAGCAAACCATCTAACTTTTGAATATCCTAAAAGTTTTTTATATTCAACATTTGCTTCTTCACAAAATTGTTTTAAAGTAGTAACATGAATGGTAAAATGACTAAAATGCAAGTAAATTGTAGTTATTATTACTTCTACATCAATTGGCATGGCACATGATGCTGTGTTGATTGCATTTGACAAAATATGTGCATTACAAACTATTCCTAGTATTTTCTTTTGGAGTAACTCTTGTAATTTTTTTTAAAAAAATTTTATTTTTCGTATTTTTCTGAAGTTGGAAACAGGGAGGCAGTCAGACAGACTCCCGCATGCACCCGACCGGGATCGACCCGGCATGCCCACCAGGGGGCAATGCTCTGCTGCAACCAGAGCCATTCCAGTGCCTGAGGCAGAGGCCATAGAGCCATCCTCAGCGCCTGGGCCAACCCTGCTCCAATGGAGCCCTGGCTGTGGGAGGGGAAGAGAGAGACAGAGAGGAAGGAGAAGGGGAGGGGTGGAGAAGCAGATGGGCGTTTCTGTGTGCCCTGGCCAGGAATCCAACCCGGGACTTCTGCACGCCAGGCCAATGCTTTACCACTGAGCCAACTGGCCAGGGCTTCTTGTAATTTTATATACACATTATTTACTCCTTTGCGTCTTCACCCACCAAAATTTGTATTCATATTATCAGCTGTTAGTGCAATAACTTTGAATTTCAAATCGTTTTCATTTATTACTCTGTATAGATCAGGGGTCCCCAAACTACAGCCCACGGGCTGCATGCAGCCCCCTGAGGCCATTTATCCGGTCCCCACCGCACTTCCGGAAGCGGCACCTCTTTCATTGGTGGTCAATGAGAGGAGCACATTGACTATCTCATTAGCCAAAAGCAGGCCCATAGTTCCCATTGAAATACTGGTCAGTTTGTTGATTTAAATTTACTTGTTCTTTATTTTAAATATTGTATTTGTTCCCGTTTTATTTTTTTACTTTAAAATAAGATATGTGCAGTGTGCATAGGGATTTGTTCATAGTATTTTTTAGTCCGGCCCTCCAACAGTCTGAGGGACAGTGAACTGGCCCCCTGTGTAAAAAGTTTGGGGACCCCTGGTATAGATGGTTTGACAAAATTTCAGAAGTTTCCCCCTCAATGAATTCTAAATTTAAAATTTTTACTTGAATGCCCTTGGTAACATTAAAATATCGTATTATTATTGAATACAATTTAATTTTATTATGATTTGATGCATCAGATAAAATCATTACAAATGCTGCAGTTTCCAAGCCTTCTGTAAGTATTTTGTCACAGTAATTTTTAAATACTGATTTCAAAATAGCCTCACATTTTGTCCTGGCACATGACAATTTTGCATTGTGAAACTTTTTCAATAATTTAGTTGTACAATTCATACTACGGAGATTTTTATTGTGAATTATGTTATGAAATGCAAATGTTCCCTCCATTGCAGCCAACTGTTTTTCATCTTTAGAATAATTTGAAGTTTTAAAAAAACTTGTTACTTTACAACTGGAAGCTGATGCATCTAATGATTGCTTATGTTTGTTGGTGGTCAAGTGTTTTGTTATCACTACTCTGCCCCCAACTGCAATACAAAATTCTCTGCTGCAAATATTGCAGAAAACAATGGTATCTTTCTTTGATATGAGAAATGGAAATTCCTCTTTCAATTTCTCATTGAAATGGCATTTTCTCTGTTTTGATTTTTCCATCCCTTAAATGAAATTTAAAATTTAAAATAAAATATAGAGCTACATGAATAATGCAAGCACATTAGGAACTGAAAATGTTACATCATGGTAGGTAAATTTTCCAGAAGCTAAATTAACAAAACTAAATATCAAACAAAAGCACTAATTTGGAGTGATATTTGGGTGTATTTATCATTTTCTAATTAAAAAAATGTCTGTTTTATGCAACTATTTAATCAAAATGCTTTATTAATAGATACAGTTTGAGGTTAGATTTCCACTTTAAAACTTAAATTTTGGGAAAGTACTTGTAAATACAATTATATGTATTTGGAAATTATTAAATAGATAATGAATTAATAAAATGTGAATTGTGCTTACCTGTCTATAATTGAATATTCACTGAGAAGGAAATAATCAGAGCCTACAATGTTGTATGTACCGTGTCGTATTTCGGTAAGAAGTACACAAAGCCATTTGCGTGCTTGGTATATTGCATGTTCTCTCAAGGTCTCCTGTGCAGAGTGCATGCATCTCATAATCACGTCTTGCCACACTGTACTGATCCTTGATGAAGCATCATGTCAAATATAAATATGTCACATCACACTCAATGGATTGACTGCATTGATTGAATACGGGACATTTACAGGTTAGTCTCCCAATATCAAAATGGAGGACATGTAGGAGGACACTTTTCGAGGGAGGACAGAACTTACAAAAGAAAGACTGTCCTCCCTAAAGGAGGATGATTGATCACCTTAATATTAGGGAGTGAACTGGTTTGAGCATGGCCAAGAACTACCTTGTTTCATTAGCCTGGGAAACCCAGCCAGATTTTCCCACAGCACCCCCTAGCAAACACAAGGATATGCTGAGCATAAGGAAAGGAGTACATGTTTTAGAATAACCTCTGTCCCTAACCCTGGAAGAGGGAGCACGCAATATACCAAGCATGCAAATGGCTTTGTGTACTTCTTACCGAAAAACAACATGGCACATATGACATTGTAGACTCACGATTATTTCTTTCTCTTACATGATCTCACTTAATCTTCACAGCACATTTAAGGTAGGCAAGATCTGTTCATTTTGACTCTTGAGAAATCTTAAATTAAGGCTAAGTTGTGATCACATTTGAACTGATGCCACCACCCAAACCTGCTGGCCAGTTCTTATTCTGAATGAATGAATTCTTTGAGAACCTGTGGTTGTCTTTTTGCTGGTCTTATGTGAATTTCTACTCTGGTGAGGTAGAGCATGTTTGTGCTGAAATCATGGCTAGGCGTTAGCTCCTGATCTTGTTTCATATGATCAATTCCTATCCCACTGGGGGTTCTTAAGCAGAACATTGTTAAAATGCAGAGCTACTTTTGGTGGATAATGGCTCCAACAGTAAGAATGAGTGGAGTAGTACATGTAGCTGAGCATTTCTTTATATTCTGCTCAGATATTCTTCCATTTTTATAACCATTATAGCACTGGCCAGATACCTCAGTTACTTAA